>NW_006408544.1:12078661-12125854 GCF_000296735.1 Chrysochloris asiatica
ATAATTCACAATAAAACATTTAAGGAAAAAAAAAAAAAAAAAAGTTTCCCAGCTCCCATTCTACCCTCCTAAAAAGTCACACCAGCCATGCCCACATCTTTGGTCCTTTTTCATTGTGGTTTTTATATTGCTTTTGCTTTGAGGTCCTTCTTATTCTCCTATGTCTCATCTCATCCTACCTCCTATTATATGTCCTTTGAATTATGTTTTGGTACTTTAAAAAGCCATAACATAACATTGTTCAATAGTATTTTTTTTTTTTTTTGAACCTTAAGAATACAGGCAGAAATGTCTAAATAAAGTCATGTTATATATGATCTAGAGGAATTTTGCAAATTATCAGGCTAAACTTAACATCTTAGAGATTGAAAAAACCTGAGGCCCAGAGATGGGAAGTCACATACCCAAGTTTTCATAGATGTTCATTTCACATCAGAGGTCAGACGTAGCTCTCTCACCTCTTACTCCACAGCTTCAGAGAAAGGACCAATCTAAGGACTGGCAAGAGCAGCACAAGCATTAGAAAGTAGGACTGCTGGATGCTGTGTTACCTCAGTGTCTGTGAAATAAGTGTGCGAAGGTGACTACATGATTCATCTGTGAAAATAGTTGGAGAAGCAACTGTATTTTATTATCCAAGTTACTTATGAGAAAGACATAGTAAACCAATTTTCACAGAGCTGTGGTGCTGTAGCAGTTAAATGTTCAACTGCTTGACAAAAGGCTGGCAGTTTGAACCCACCAGTTGCTCTGAAGCGGAAAGATGTAGCCGTTTGCGTCTGTGAAGATTGACAGCGTTGGAAACTCTGTGGGAGCAGTTCTACTCTGTTTGTTAAGGTCACTCTGAGTTGGAACAGACACACAGCAGTGGAGTTTGGTTTGGGATTGGAAGCCAATTATAATCACTAGGTTGTTTTCTTTTGCAAACCTTGTCAGCATTGTTGAACAAGTAGGACAAGATCATGTGAAGTGTGAAATACTGAGGTGTAGCACTTTATTGTGTTCATCCCTACAATAATCTTGTTGCAGAAGATTGGTAACAACCAAATAGAGATGATTTAATAATCAGTGACATATCTGCACATAAATATATAAATAAAGTAATGGTAATATTTCTGGAATAAGTAAACAATCGCTCCAAGAAACTACTTTGAGGAAACAACACATATTCATTTGCTCAATCATTCTTTCACTGATGATAATTTTTTGAGCATATTCTGAGCAAATAATCCAAGAAGCTGAGTTAGATGAAGAAAAACGTGGCATCAGGATTGGAGAATGACTCATTAACAACCTGCAATATGCAGATGATACAACCTTGCTTGCTGAAAGTGAAGAGGACTTAAAACATTTACTGATGAAGATCAAAGGCCACAGCCTTTAGTATGGATTGCATCTCAATGTAAAGAAAATTAAAATTTTCACAAGTGGACCAATAAACAACATTCTTATCAACAGAGAAATGATTGAAGTTGTCAAGGACTTCATTCTTCTTGGATCAACTATCAACACTCATAGAAGCAGTAGTGTGGCTCTGTGGGCTAATGTGTCAGACTTCAAAGCCATTTGAACTGCAAGGTTTAGCTCACCAGCTGCTCCTTGGAAACCCTATTCAGGATCACTATGGGTTGGAATCCACTCGATGGCACTTAATAACAACAATCGCATTAGGCAAATCTGCTGCACAAGACCTTTTAAAGTGTTGAAGGGCAAAGATGTCAGCTTGAGGACTAAGGTGTGCCTGACCCAAGCCATGGTATTTTGAATAACCTCATATGCATGCAAAAGCTGGACAGTGAATAAGGAACACCATAGAAGAATTGATGCTTTTGAGTGATGTTATTGGAGGAGAATACTGAAAGTGCCATGGGCTGCCAAAAGAACCAACAGATCTGTGTTGGAAGAAGTTCAGCTAGAGTGCTCCTTGGAGGTCAGGATGGCCAAACTTTGTCTCTTATACTTCGGGCATATTTTCAAAAGGGAGCAGTCACTGAAAAAGGATATCATGTTTGGTAAGGTAGGGTGTCAAAGAGAAAGAAGAAGACCCCCAGAGAGATGAACTGGCAAAGTGGCAGCATCGGTGGGCTCAAGCATGGCAACAATTGTGAGGTTGGCCCAGGACCGGGCAGTGTTTTGTTCTGCTGTGCATAGGGTTGCTATGAGTCGGTACCGACTCGATGGCACCTAACAACAACAATAACAACTAACTGCCAGGCACTATTCTAGGCACTAAGGATATAAGCTTGTAAATAAAAGGCTTTGCCCTCATGGAATTACATTCTTGTGGGAGGAGGAGGACAACCAAACAACCAAGGAAATGAGCAAGATAGCATCAGGTATAAAGGAAAGAAAATTGAGTGATATGATAGAAAGTGGGAGTGGGGAGAAAGTTAATTAAATAGAGTGGTCACTGAAATCCTTTTGGAAGATGAGTGAGACATATGCATGTTGCTACAAATGACGTTTACTGCAAATACTATGCTGCCAGAAGTACTGACATTCTTGGGCCAAGACTCCAACATTGCTCAGGGCTCACAGTTTCTCACCTCAGAACAGACTTCTTGTGTGGGTACCCCTGACTAGGGAGCCTAGATAATATGCCTGTGACCCAGCCGCAGAAAGGGTCATGGGAGTGCCTTTTCTAACTTCTACCTCAAAGTAGAGGAAGTCATGAAGAAGAATGTTCAAAATGGTTGGGCAGCCAGAAACTATGACTAATACACTCTGAAGATGAAATACACCTAGCATGGTGCCTGGGATCCAGCAGATGCTCAGTAAAGGTGAGTCTGTTTTCTTCCTTCAGCTGCACAGACTGAACCTGAGCTCTAAGGAGGTATTAAAAATGCTGTATGGGTAGACAGAAAGGCCAGGATGGACTATTTAAGGCTCCCAGGGAGGAATCATAAATTTAGCCCACGTTATAGACACCTTGCAGAGAGACAGGTTGCTAACTATGATTTGGGCTCAAAGCAGCTTGAGCCCAAACAATATAATTGGCATTTGCCTAAGTCCAATCTAAGTCAGAGGTAGAGTAACCTGATTAAGTGGGGTGAGTTGAGAAACAAGCCTCAGCTCAATCCTGGATCTACCACAAAGGACTTTGATTGAAGGTAGAAACAAAAAAAGACAGACAAAGGATCTTCAGTGGACAAAATGATGAGTCTTGCTGCCCTAAGCAATTGCTTGGAGGCTCTAGATTGGTGGTACCCACTGAGCTTCACCTTTCCTTGTCTGTTTGTACTCAGTTCTGTAACTGAATTTATGCTTCATTTTCCTGGTTTGCATCACCTCTCTTTCTGCTCTTTGGAATTACAGACCACTCTGAATCCCATACGTGCATTTGTCAAGATCTTCACAAAATTGCTCCTTATACAATATTTCCTCATCCCACATGAGATTTTCCCAGAAATAAGCCACACCTTACATGGGAGCCAAGTTGACACTATAATCTATAGGAGAAATATAGTTAATAAGATACTTTCATGCACATTAGCAAATTTGACTCCAACAACATCTCTGTGAATTTTGTGTTGTTACATTAAGCCAATATTTATTAAATGCTACTGACTTTTTACTGTCAGGAGTTGTGATGTAGCTCGGAGAGAATAAGTGACCTGCCAAAGAGTACACAGTCAGTGAAGGGTGAGATTCTCTGATTCCACATTTTGTTTTTTTCCAGTGTGCCTTAAAGGTCATTAAAATCAAATGAGGTAATAAGGGGAGTAGCATGTTGTGGTATGCCGTTGAGTTGGTCCTGATTCATAACAACCCTGTATAGAGTTTCTGAGAGTGACTGCGGGGTTTGAACTGCCAACCTTGTGGTTAGTGATTATTCTACAGTGCCACACCAGGGATCAGATGAGCATGTGGTTATGATTATTATTAGTTGGGCTATAATATATGCTATCTGCTTTGAAGCCACTTTTGCTATAAAAATCTGGCCAACACAACAGGCATGATTTCTTCTTGTTGTGATGTGAACTTGTGCTGTTTCCCAATGTCCCTCTGGTCCCACAAACAGCCATATCTCTTACTGATTGCCCCTCACCTCCACCCCAATCATATTACTCCCAGACAGCATTCCGTACTTGTATCTGTTATTACTACCTTCATTGTGGAAGTATGGAAACTGAGGCTCAGAGTAGGTTAGTGGCATGCACAGAGGCACAGCTATTAAGAAGTGAGCTAGGATTCATAATCAGACCTGTGCTTTCCTGTGCTGTACAGCCTGTCTGTGGAGCTCCACTCATACATCATGTCCAATATACAGCCTTCCTTGTCTTCCAAGTTTCCCAGAGCTCTTTTGGCAAAATGAACGCCCCTCCCCCACCCCCCAGCATGCCTCTTCCTTTGGTCTAACCCTGGATGGAAGAACATCTGTTTTCTGGATTGATTTATGTCACTGAAAATATGTGTTAGAATCATAATCCCTATCCCTATATATGTAACCCCATTTGGGAATAGTATTTTCTTTGTTATGTTTTTGTTTTTAAGTGCCATGGAGTCAGTTCTGACTCATAGGGACTCTGGATAGGGTTTCCAAGAACAGGTTGGTGGGTTTCAACTGTCAATCTGTGATTATTAGCTCAATGCTTATCCTACAGCACCACACCAGGACTCTGTGTTATGCTAAGGAAACCATATTTGTATAGAGTGTGTCTTAAACTTTTGAGATTATAAAGACAGCAAGTTAGGCACAGGGAGAAGCGGGCAGGAATAGAGGAAATATGGATGCTATGTGGTGTCTGCAGTGGAACTAAGGAACACCTGGGTTAGAGAAATTGAGATAAGAATTTCCCTTAGAGCCGACACTCTGAATTTAGACTTCTAGCTTCCTAAACTGTGAGAAAATACATTTGTGTTCATTAAAGTCATCCACTTGTGGTATTTATGGTACAGCAACCTTAGCAAACTAAGACAATCTGAGTTAGGGATATGAAGGTAGGTCATTTTTACATTTTAAACTACAGTTATAAAATTTTTGCTAAGTAGTTACCTTGAATGGGTAATGTTGCAACTGGATTGGACTTTGGAGCTCAGTCTTTTCTTTTTATTTCTGTTGACCTCATTCCCAGATCAATGGTAAGACAGATAAGCAGATGAATTGGAAGGCCAGGGCCTGGCATCCAGCAAAGGACCTTCCAGTCTCCGCTACTGTCCTTGCTCGTCAGCCCAGGCAATCAAGATCTTATTAGTAGGCATCCATGTTTATCAGTTTGTCTAACTTGCATAACTGAAAGAAACCCAGGGTGAGGCAGTCCTCAATTTTGCCTTTATTTCCAGCTGTATAACTCTGGGAAAACTTTGTAATCTGTCCTGAGTCCAATTCTTCACCAGCAAAATGGATAAAATACTCTGAGAAATATGCGATAACAGGTGTAAAACACACAGCAATTCATGTGGCACGTACAGGGTAGTATATACTCAGCAAAAGGTAACTCTGTTGTTGTGGTTGTTAAGTACTGCCAAGTCAATTCCGACCCATAGCAACTCTGTATAGGGTTTCTGAAGAGCAGCCAGAGTGAACCATCACAAGGGGATGTGTGCCATGACTCTATCCTTTTTTTTTTTTTTTTTTTTTTAGGTAAACTGGTCATTTATTTGCATTATCACTGTTTTGTGTAACCGGTTTCTGGTAAATAAGCTCAGCTGCATGGAGGTTCACACACATCTTATTTCTTCCAGTCGTTCTTGTCGTAGTCCCACTTGGCAGAGAACCCCTGGATCGGGCTGACCTTCATGTCCAGCATCCTCTTGGTCTGCTTGGCCACCCAATCCTCCTCGAAGGTGTGTGGGAGGGGGTCGTACACATAGTATTTCTTCCAGATCAGGCTGAGTGCCGTGAAGCCGATGAAGAACAGGGCAGACCCCACAACTGTCTTCCACTAGTTGGTGCTTCTATTCATTTCCACAAAGCTCTCATTTTACTTAATGCGGTAAAATTCTATCTTCTCATCGATGGAAAGGGTGCTCCAAGCAACCTTCTCCTTCAAGGCCTTCTGCTGGGCAGACAGGGTCTTGATGTGGGCCACATCAGGCAAAGGTTAGTCCCGCAGGTCGACATAAACTGGGAGAGAATAGTCTTCCGACTTCACGACACTTCCGTGCGCTCGCACACTCGCGGAGGTAGAAATGGTTTGCTTGCCGATGAGGCTCAACCCTGGTAGACAACATTCTGCCGCCGCAGTCCAGCCGCCATCCCGCCGTGACCGTCCTGTACACCCCGAGTGTTCGTGACCGGAAGAGAAAGAGACCGTGCCGCGGGGCACCACGGGATAGAGAAAAAGCTCTATCCTTCCTTACTTCAGTAGAACCCAAAAGGCCAACCTTGGACAATAGGCCCTCTTGCATTCACCTAGATTGCCTTTCTATACACAGGCTGTTTTCTGCTCTTGTTTTCCTACTGGAAACTAGTTTCCAGGGATGCTTTTAAGAATCCACAACATGGCCAGTATCTGCAGAACTATGCTTTGGATTTGGGATGGGAAGCAGCCTATACATTGAATTTCTTGGCTACTGGTGGCATCTGTGCCGGATACATCAACGCCAACTGTTAATTTCAACCTCAAGATGATCCAACTCCCTTTCTTGGACAGACAGAAGACATTAATCCTAATGTATTCAAAGCTCCAGTCCAAATAACAAGAGATGAAATCACTTTGCTTCAAATAACCATGATATATTAAAAGTTACAATACAACTAGCTAATGACTTCCAATCACAAGGGTCATTTTCTTATAAAATATTTAAAGATATCCTCATATTTTTCTATTTTTCTTTAAATTTTTCCTATAATTAAAAAACAACTGGAGCTGCTTGTATAGGTGGAGTAGAGAGCTGGGGTTTGGGAGAGGAGAGAGGAGGCTTAGAGGTACAAGTAGAATTTAGTGAAATGGAGGAGAGATAGGTTTGAAGTAATTCCTAGAAAACTATGATTATGATTTGCTAATCCCTACTCAACAATTTAGAAGAGGATATGATATGAAACGAGATATATCACTTTGTCGTCAGATAGATCTTAGCTAAAAGCAGAGAATACCAGAAAGATGTTTACTTTTATTTCATTGAGTATGCAAAGGCATTCAATTGTGAAGATATTAATAAACTATGGATAACATTGCAAAGAATGGGAATTCTAGAATACTGAATTGTGCTCATGCATTATTTGTACATAGACCAAGAGGCTGTTGTTCAAACAGAACAAGGTGATACTGCACGTTTTAAAACCAGGAAAAGTGTGTGCCATGGTTGGATTCTTTCACCATATTTATTCAATCAAAATGCTAAGCAATAATCAGAGAAGATTTATGTGGGGTAAATATTCTAGGTAGGGCCCAGCAAGAGTATGCTTGGTGAGCTCATGAAAAAGCCAGGAATCCAATGTGGCTGAAGCCAAGTGGCTAAGAGAAAGGGCAAACGAAGAGGGGTCAAAGAAGAAGGAAGTAAAGAACAGAATAGATAGTCAACTTTATTGTGAGTCATGACAATCCATGTATGCAGAATGGACTCCTGGTATAGCATTGTAGGATCAGTACTAGACTGCAAACCACAAGGTCAGCATTTAAAACCCAGCTGCTCCTTAGAAACCTTGTACAGGGTCGCTATGCATCGGAATCAGCCTGACAGCACTTAACAGCAACAACAACACGGCAATCCATGTATGTATAATAGAACTGTTTCAGAGGGTTTTCCAGGCTGTGACCTTTTAGAGGAAAATTTGCAGGCTTCCTTCTGAGGTACCTCTGGGTGGGTTCAAACTGCTAACTTTAGTCAAGCACTTAAACATTTGCACCACTTTGGGCACTGTAGGTCATTTTAAAAACTTTGACATTTTACCCTCTGTGAATAGAGAAGTCATTGAAGGGTTTAAACAGAAAACTAACACAATCTGCCTTTTATTTCAGAAGCATTCCTCTGGCTTCTAAATGTATAATAAATTGTAATGAGCATTATTAGGGAGGGCAGGGAGAGGAGGGAAGACAATGGCAGAATCAGGGTCACCAGTTAAGATCTTTTTGCATGAATTTAAGGGAAGCATATGGTAATTTGGGACAAGGAGTTAGATGTGAAAGTGATGAGAAGTGGTCAGATTCTGGATGTATTTGGACCATAGACCAATAAGATACATTACTAATGACTGTTACATGACAAAGAGGAGGATCAAAGATGATTTAAAATTTGGGGGTAGAGTTACCATTTACAGAAATGAGGGAGAGAATATAACAAAGTGGTTTTGAGGACTGGAAACCAGTCTGATTTTAAACTTGCACTTTAGGTACTTACTAGAAATTGAAGACAAGATGCTGTCTGTGTAGGCAATTGGATGTATGATTCTAGAATTCAGGGGGGAGATATGACTAGACATCAATTTCGGAGTCATAAATTGATATGTGATATTTTAAGCCAAGAGACTGGATGAAATCATGAAGGATATAGTACAGACTGAGTAATGAAGGGATCCACAGACCAAGCTCAAAGGCACTTGGATGTCTAGAGGTCAAGGAAATGAAAGGGAACCATCAAAAGGAGACCTAGAAGGAAGAGAACTAAGAGAATGTATTTTTCTGAAGTCAATGGAAGACTGAAGTTTGAGGAGTGAGTGTTTAATTATGTTAAAAGCTGTTGATTTTATGTCTTCAGTATAAAGAGTATTGACATTGGTTCTTTTCTGCTTCAGAGTCAGTAGAGTAGATCTGGGCTCAAACCCATCAGCTGCTTCCTTTGTCAAATGTGGATGTGAATCCCTAAACACTACCTTCTAGTGTTGCTTTGTGTTATATGCTAAATAGTAGCTGTGAAAATATTTGGTAGCATTCTTAACCAACTGTTGAATTATGTCCGGTCTATATCACTGATACTAATACTATGCCAGAAGTTGATCTGGGAAATGAGGACAGAAACAGTACAACACTGTGTGTTGCTGCTCTCAGGAACTCCCAATCTGGTATATGTGTGTGTGTAGGCACACATCACACAGACAGCATGGTATGTGTAGTCCTGGAGTCATGCATAAAACAATGCAACAGCAGAAAGGCACATGTAAAGGCATGGATTGTTAGTAAAATGGCAACCTTAAGTGACCACAAAAATTGGACAGGAGGGAAGGATCTTAGAACATTGTTTCTCAAGCACAAATCATGAAGTGGTAGAGTCAGCTCCTAAAATGCCAGTCATTTTTATCTCTCACCTTCTGAGTCACTTGGAGCATCAGCACTGTTAGCTGAATCAATACTTTCTCCTTGACCCAGCAATTGATTTTCCACAATATCCTTCTTTTTCACAGACAGAAAACCAAGAAGTCAAAACCAAAAAAAACTGTTGTACTCTCTGGAAAGGAGCAAAAGAGAGCAAGGGAGAGCTGTTTGCTACTTCAAACTGATAGTCTACAAATGTGCAGCAAGCTCAGGGCTGGAGATTCTGGGATGGATCAGGTTGAGGAAGGAGAAAATAAGGTAGCCATCCCAGTTAGCTCCTGCCATCATTGGATGATGCTGCCATCAGCAAGATGGAAGTAATGCACATTGGCAGGTCCAAGGGTAGCCAGTCAGCATGAGTAAGAGGGCAAGGAAAGTAAATAAGCCACCATATTGACAAGAAAGCCCGGAAAACTGCATTCACATAATACAAGGCTTATCCAGAGGCTAAGAACGTCCAGGTCCCTGCCCCACAGGCCACTACATGTAAGAGCATGAGCCACTTGACAGTCACTAGCTCTGCTACAGGCAGGTCCACCAGGGAGAAAACTTAGCCTTTCCAAGACCAGTGATCCTCAACCCTGGCAACACAAGAGAATAATCTGGGACATTTAATAAAGTATCAGTGCTTGGGCATAGATTCTGATTCAATGGAGGGAGAAATAGGAAAGTGGATTTTTCAGAGTTCTTTAAATATTCCAATGTGCAGCAAGCATTAAGAATCTTGGCATTACACTATTCTAAAAAGCAACCTGATGCACTTGGAAGATCCCTGGCCTTGTTATCTTATTCGTTCATTCATTAAACAAATGTTTATTGAATGTTACTAAGTACAATAGAGCTGGGTTAAAATCACAACCCAGTTACTTAGCAGCTGTATGATTTTGGGCAAATTACTTCTCTTTAATTTCTTTAAAATGAAAGTAATAATATTACTCTATTTCATAGGGCTGTTTAGATGATTACAAGAAGTGCAAATAATAGGCACTCAAGAACTATGCGTGTCTCTATCCTTTTTTCTTAATGAATTTGAAAGGGAAGGGTCAGGGGCTAGGGGTTAAAAGCAAATGAAAAAATGTGGCTCAGGGAAAGCAACAGTCAAACTATTGCTAATCATTGTAGCATGATGGGAACAACTGGGGCCCTGCCTATTCTTATGGCTGAGTTCCCACCTAGTGCTCTAGTTATTTTGTGAATGAGGTATCTTGTTCCCAAATATCCTGTGGGACTGGAGTACACATCTCCTGCTATCTATCCATGTACACAGCTGCTTGACTCTGTGCACAGGCCAGAACTTGGAAGGGGTGCTAGGGCACAGACTGGAGTGGGGGTAGACTTACTTTTAGGCTGTGTTAATCATTTATTAACTGCATGCCCACGAGAAAATCACTTACTATTTCTGAGCCTCTGTGTTTTTATTTTTAAGTTGGGATGAGATTATTGATTTCATTCACAGACTTTGCAGTTAAGCATCCCGGGTTTAAGTCCTGATTCTGCCACTGTTTTAAAATGGAGATAAATACTTGTACCCACTTTTAGGAGTCCTGGTATACCCTGGGCTGCTAACCACAAGGTTGGCAATTCAAATCCACCATCCACTCCACAGGAAAAAGTTGAGCCTTTCTGTTCCAGTAAAGATTTATAGCCTTGGAAACTTACTTTAGACAGGGTTTCTAGGAGCTGAAATTGACTTGACAGTACACAGCAGTAGTAGCAGTAATACTCACCTTACGAGGTTATTGTGAGGATGAAATAATCCATTTAAGGTACTTAGAATACTATCTGGCATATACTGTTGTTCTGATTCTTACTCATAGCAACCTTGTATAAAGTTTCCAAGGAACAGGTGGTGGGTTTGAATCGCTGACTTTGTGATTAGCAGTCCAGTGCTTACTCTACATAAAACCCTCAATTAACATGGCTGTTGTTGTCAAGTGCCATTGAGTTGGTTCTGGCCCATAGTGACCGTGTATAGGGTTTCTGAGGAGCAGCTGGTGAGCTTGAATCACTGACCTTGCAGTTCAAACCGATTTTGCAGTCTAGTACATTAACCCACAACACCACACTAGGACTTCCTAAATTAACATTAGCCATTATTACTATTATTGTCATGTACCTCTGTGAATGTCCATGGGAGCCTATGATCAGCCCAGCCACCAATACAAGCACCAAAACACAGAGAGCTAATTAATCCATTAAGGCAGCAGCTTCGATGACAGCTGGGAATGTGTACAAATCATGTCATTTCTTTCCAGACCTGTCATCTCATACAGGATAATAGCTCCCAGGTGGGCCCAATATTCTGTATGATGTTCCTGGGGAGCTCCCATGAGGGTTTCAGGTGGCATGAAAGATGGGATCTTTACCAGAGCTTTTGAGAGAAGGGGAAATAAACGACCTTATCACATCCCTTCTGACTCAGCCTCTGCCTCTATGGTTCACCATGTGGAATGCCTGACTACTGAGGACTGAACAATCGATCAGTGTCCAGAGAAACTTAGTGGTTGCCTTAGTGATGATCACTGCTGATAGCCATTCATCTATGGCCTTTGTAAACTTATATTTAATAAAAAGTTCATTTTGTATATATTATTTAATTTGATTGCTTCATTCATTCATTTATTCATTCATGAACATTCAATGAATATTTACTATATGCCATATCACCTCTGTAAGACGTAATAGTCAGTCAATCAACAAAGTATTATGTTTCAGTGTTGGGGTTATAGTAGTGAACTGGACTCCAGATGTGAATCATAAAATGTTCCAAGCAGTTCCTGATCAAATTGGAGAGAACTGGTGAAGATGAAAGAGCAGGGAAGATACAAGTTGTGTGACGAAACTATGGCATAGTGACGTGTGTGTGTGTGTGTGTGTGTGTGTGTGTGTTGGGGTGTGGGGGATAGGGAGGGTACAAATGAGAGAATGAAAGTTCTATCTGAGAGGAGATAAAATCCAGGAAAGACTTTATGCCTGGGACCTCTGTTTTAGGGTGAATTCTTTAGTTCCAACTCATCCTGCTATCATATCTGAGCTGGTTCTGCCATCCAGTTCTCCTAGATGATGGTGGTCCATCCATGCGGCTGGTGTCTGAGCAGTGCTCACTGCTCGAATTCTCTAGATCTGTGCACCATGTCCTGATTAATCCGGTAATGCTCAGAATATTAAAAATGTGTTTAGCAGCCCATAATCTTAGTTGTATCTTTAGACAAGTAGGCATAATGCCTACAGGATTACTGTATCAAATGAGATCATGGATAAAAAGACAATGCCAATGATATAAGTGAACTCCTATATTGAATGTCTAATATGTACCAGGCATTAGGTGCAAAATTTGCTTATCTTCACATATTTTTTTCTACAAATTGACATGAAGGTATTTTACAGAAGTTCAGTGCCTTGTTAAAGATCATACAACTAGTAAAAAGTAGTATGTCTACTGCCAAAGTCCAGACTCTTTCCTCCATATCATGATGGCTCTCCAAGGTAGAAATGGACACATACATGGTGGTGGTGGTGTGCTGTGGAGTCTGTTCCAATCCATAGTGATCCTGTATAGGGTTTCCAAGGCTATAAATCTTTACAGGAGCAGAAAGCTTAATCTTTCCCCTGAGGACCACTGATAGTTTTGAACTCCTGACTGTGAGATTAGCAGCCTGACTTGCAACCACCACACTACCAAAACACCTTCGTATACATACATTGTTGTTGTTGTCAGGTGCCATTGAGTCGGAACCGACTCATAGTGACCCCATGTACAGCAGAACGAAACAATGTCCGATCCTGGGCCAACCTCACTACTGCTGCCACACTTGATGCCATCAATGATGTCACCTGGCCGATCCATCTTGTTGGGGGTCTTCCTCTTTTTCTCTGACCTTCCACCTTACCCAGCATGACATCCTTCTCCAGCAACTGTTCCCTCCAGACAGTATGTCCAAAGTAGGAGAGACGAAGCTTAGCCATTTTGGCCTCCAAGGAGCACTCTGGCTGCACTTCTTCCAAAACAGATCTATTGGTTCTTTTGGCAGTCCATGGCACTTTCAGTATTCTCCTCCAACACCACAACTCAAAGGCATCAATTCTTCTACCATCTTCCTTATTCACTGTCCAGCTTTCGCATGCATATGAGGTTATTGAAAATACCATGGCTTGGGTCAGGCGCACCCTAGTCCTCAAGCTGACATCTTTGCTCTTCAATACTTTAAAAAGTTCCTGTGCAGCAGATTTGCCCAATGCAATACGTCGTCTGATCTCTTGTCTGCTGCTTCCGCGAGTGTTGATAGTTGATCCAAGAAGAATGAAGTCCTTGACGACTTCAATCTTTTATCCATTGATAAGAATGTTGTTTATTGGTCCAGTGGTGAGGATTTTTGTTTTCTTGACATTGAGATGTAATCCATACTGAAAGCTGTGCTCTTTACATACGTAATATTACAGGTGGCATATTACAGGTTTTTAATTAGTACTTCAAACTAGACGCCACATTTTTCTTCATAGAACCCAGTTTCTCTTATTATTTGTTCAGCATACAGGTTGAATAAGTATGGCGAAAGAATACAACCTTGTCGCACACCTTTCCCAATTTTAAAACATTCAGTGTTCCCATGCTCTGTTCGAACAACTACATACATAGAGTTAAAAAGCATCATCTGCCATGTACCAGGCATCACGGTATGCACTTTGTTTCATGTAAAGCTCACAACGATGAAGAGAGATGTTATTATCCTTTTCTTTTTTTGATGCTCAGAGAAGATGAAAAAGAATCAAACACTGTGCTGATGATAGAGTTAGAGTTTGAACCCAGGCTGGTTTAACTCAGTTTATATCTTTCTACTCCAGCACCCTACCACCCAACACCTCAATCTGACTCTGGTTAGCTACTAGCTAGCTGTTTTTTCCTTCTTCAAAACTCAAGGGCTCCATTTGCAAAATTATAATGCCAGCTGGTGGAGATTAAAGGTAAACAGAAAGGCATTCCATACTGAGAAAAGGTGAGAAAATAGAATTGTATATATTTTCAAATTAGCAATAAGATTATTGATGGAAAAATTAATAATCCCTGTAAAATTCAGGGAATATTTAGGAAAAGTCAGGCACATTGTAAAGCTGGAGTTAGAGCAACTCTCTTTTTTTGGGAATGGATCACAGAAGGCTTCAAGGAGGCCACATTTCAGCTAGACCTAGAGGGATAAGGTTGTTGTTATTAGGTGCCATCAAGTCAATTCTGTCTCATAGAGACTTTTTGCACAGCATAATGAAACACCAGTCCTGAGTCTACCTCACAATCTTGTTAAGCTTAAATCCATTGCTGCTGCCACTGTGCCAATCCATCTCATTGGTGGTTTTCCTCTTTTTTGCTGACTCTCCACTTTACTTAGCATGATGTTCTTCTCAAGGGATTGGTCCCTCTTGACAATATGTCCAAATTATGATAGATGAAGTATCGCCTTCCTGGCTTCCAAGGAGTATTCTGGTTGCATTTTTTCCAATACAGATTTGTTTGTTCTTTTAGCAGCACATGGTACTTTTAATATTCTTCTCCAGCACCATAACTCTAATGCACCAAGTCTTCTATGGTTTTCCTTACTCACTATCCAACATTTACACGCATATGAGGTTATGGAAAATATCATGGCTTCGGTTAGGAGCACCTTAGTCCTCAAACTGACAACTTAGCTCTTGAACACTTTAAAGAGGTTTGGTCATCAGATTTGCCTAGTGTAATATGTCATTTGATTTCTTGACTTCCACTTCCATGGGCGTTGATGGTAGATCCAAGCAAAATGAAGTGTTTGAAAATTTAATCTCTCCTTCATTTATCATGATGTCATTTATTGATTCAGTGGTGAGATTTTTTGTTTTCTTTACACTGAAGTGCAACACACACTGAAGGCTGTGATCTTTGATTTTCATCAGTAAGTATTTTAGGTCCTCTTCATTTTCAGCAAGCAAGGTTGTATCATCTGCATTTTGCAAGTTGTTAATGACTCTTCCTCCAATCCTGATATCATGTTTTTCTTCATATAATCTATTTTCTTGGATTATTTTCTCAGCATACAGACTGAATAAGTATGGTGAAAGAATACAGTCCTGGTGCACACCTTCCCTGATATTAAACCATTCAGTGTTCCCTTGTTCTTGTCCCCTTGTTTTGTCCAAACCACTGCCTCTTGGTCAATATACAGGTTCCTCATGAACACAGTTAAGTTCTCCAAAATACTCATTCTCCAAAATGTGATCCATAGCTTGTCATGATACACAGAGTAAAAAACCTTTGCATAGTCAATAAAGCACAGGCAAACATCTTTCTGGTATTCTCTGCTTTTGGCCAAGATCCATCTGACGTCAGCAATGATATCCCTAGTTCCATGTCCTCATCTGAATCCAGCTTGAACCTCTGGCAGTTCTCCAGCATTATTTCCTCTCACCAAGGCCATAATGCACAACTATACTTTCTTCTTTCCTCTGTTTCCAACCTTTGTATTCCAATCACCAGTAATATCAATATATCTTAATTGCCTGTTTGATCAATTTCAGAATGAAGAAGTGTGTAGAATTATTCAGTTTAATCAACAACTGATTAGTGGCTGGTGCATATATTTGAATAATAGTGGTATTAACTGGTGTTTCTTAAAGGTGTCAACATGGTCAACTCTACTTCCAGGAGGCAGCACTTCCCCAGTCGTATTTTGAGTGCCTTCCAACCTGATGGGCTCATGTTCTGCACTAGATCTGACGATATTTTTATGCTACTCATCATGTTTCAATATTCAGTATTCTGATGCTATGTGACAATGTTTTACTGCTATTCAAAGGTTTTCAGTGGCCAAACATTCAGAAGTAGGCCACTACTCCTTCTTCCAAGTCTGTCTTAGACTTCAAGCTTAGCTGGAACTTTTCCACCATGTGTTACCCTGCTGGCATTCAATATGCCAGTGGCATAGCTTCCAGCATCACAAGAATATGCAAACAACCATAGGAAGACAAACTGACAGACTAGTGGTGGAGGGGATACGGAATAGAATGAAATATTAAAAAGATAGGCACCACTATTTCAAGAAGAAGGAAAGCACATATAAAAGACTCAGAGGACTGCAAAATATGTTTAAGGAATGGTAACTTGTCTAATGTGACTTTGTCCCAGGAAGAAGCAGAGGACTCAAGGTGATAAGAGTTGTGATGATGAATTTCACTACAATGGTTTCCGTCAGATTTGTTGTGCTTTCTGTATATACCTTTTTGTCCTGGTCTTCTTTAAGATACAACATAATGTCTGACAATTGGAGGCCATTTGTAGAGATGTGAATAATTACAGCAATTAATCAAATAATTAAATTATTTGCATGCATATTCCTACTTTTTGTTTTTTGTTGACAGCTCAAAAGAAAGACATTTGGAATTAACTTTTGAAGATAATTTTATCAACTCTCCTCCTGAGTATATGAGAGAAAGGTATGTGCATCGTAAAATGGAATAGATAGCACTGGCTCTTGTTTTATTGGTACTAAGAGACTTCTTTTCCCTCTTGAAGTTCAGGCACAGATGTCATGATTATATTCCCTTAGGAGATGCTGTTATTATGCCCAGAATTCTATATATCTTCTGGAAGCCACAGGAAGCACACACAGCTCCCTAAGGGCAATCAGTGGGTCCCATCAATAGCTTGAGTTCTGCATATGTACAGGACACCAATGAGGGGATTCCTAAATGAAACAAAATCCATGTTTCCTATCACTCTCCTTGACCTTTGCTTTTTCTAAGAAGTTCACAAATACATTCAAGTTTCAAAACTCCTCTAAATTTTACATCTTTCCTAAGTGAATAGAACATCTCTCTGCTACACTTCACACATGCTCCTGCACAACATCGTCTATATATATTGTCTCAATTTCACCAATTCCTTAACCCAATCTGGGTCCAACTTCTACATTTACTGAAATTGTCCTTACCAATAATGATCCCATAAAAGCTAAATGATCTCATTTTGTTTAACATTCATTGGGTGTTTGTCACTGGAAATTGCTTCCTTAAAAATCCCTCCACCATTGGCTTCACTGCAGCTCCTTTCTCCCAGTTTTGTTCCTCCTCTTCTGACTGCTCTATCTGATTCTCATTCACTGGTTCTTTGTCAGCACAACCCTTAAATACTTTTGTTCTGAAAGTCTTTGTCTCTCAACTTCAAATATGTCTATCTTTCTACCCATCATGTATACAGTGAAGACCTATAAAGATGAATTAGACCATATTCCTACACAGCAAGGAATTAAAAGTCTAGTGCGAAGAAAGACCTATAAACAATCTCACACAGAGTTTTGTTTTCACTATCCAGGGTAAAGGTGAAAAAGGTAGTGTGAGGAGAAAGTCAAAACTGTAGTATTATTTAAGGGATGTTTGCTTCTTTCATTGGTGGTCCAATGTCTATTTACAGCCCTTCTGGCAGCCTACAGACACTTAGTCTATTTCTATATACTTACATATGCAAACCCACCACTTGTCTGTTAGTTTGTCACACTATGGTGACTTGTATGTTGCTGTGATGGTGAGAGATATGCTATCGGTATTTCAAATACCAGCAGTGTACACCCATGGTGCACAGGTTTCAGCTGAGATTCCAGACTAATATGAGCTAGGAGAAAGGAGAGGTGGACTACTTCTGAATATTAAGCCACTGAAAACCTTATGAAGAGCAGTGAACCACTGTCACATAGCAACAGAATACTGAAACATGAAGAATAGCACTGGAATATTGTCAGATACAGTGCCAGTAGATGAACCCTTCAGGTTTCAAAGCACTCAGAATATGGCTGAGGAAGAGCTGCCTCATCAAAACAGAGTTGGACAGTGATAATGGGAATGGAGAAAAGCTTTGAGAACTTCATTTGCCGATGGGACAAAATTCAAAATGAGGAGAAACAGCTGTAAACATCCACTAATAAATGGAACATGGAATGTACTCAGTATGAATGAAGGAAAATTAGAAATTGTTGAAAATGAAATAGAATGCATAAACATTGATACCTTAGGCCTTAGTGAGCTGAAATGAACTGGTATTGGTCATTTTAAATTTGACAATCAGATGGTTTACTATGCCAGAATGACAAAGTTTGAAGAGGAATGATGTAACATTCATCATCAAAAGTAGGATTTCAAGATCTATCTTGAATTATAATGCTGTCTTTGACTGGATGATATCCATACACCTACAAGGAAGACCAGTTAGCACCACTATTATTCAAATTTATGCACCAACAACTAAAGCCAGGGATGATGAAGTTGCAGAATTCTATCAACTTCTTCTTCAGTCTTCAGTTAATCCAACATGCAGTCAAGATGTATTGATAGTTACTGGTGATTGTAATGCAAAGGTTGGAAACAAAGATCAATAATTGGAAAATAAGGCCTAAATGATAGAAATGATGCTGGAGATCAAATGAAAGAATTTTGCAAGAACAATGACCTCTTCATTGCAAATACCTTTCTTAAACCACATAAAAGATGACTAGGAACTTGGGCCTCACCAGATGGAATACACAGAAATCAATCTGACTACATTTGTGGGAAGAGATGGTGGAAAAACTCCATATAAGCAGCCTAAACATGGCCAGGGACAGACAATGGAACAGACTATCAATTGCTTAGGCTGAAGCTGGAGAAAAATTTAGAAGGTCCATGAGAGCCAAAATTTGACCCTAAACATATGCTACTGTAAGTTTTAGATCATTTCAAGAACAGAGTGGGGCATTAGACATTAATAACCAAAGACCAGAAGAGTTGTGGGATGACATCAAAACATCATATAGGAATAAAGCAAAGGTCATTAAGAAGACCAGAAAGAAGGACAAAACCAAAATGGATGTCAGAAGAGACTGCAACTTCCTCTCCAGCACAGAGATACTAAAGCAAATGGAAGAAATGAGGAAGCAAAAGAGCTGGACATAAAATTTCAAAGGAAAACTCAAGAAGACAAAATCAAATATTATAATGAGATACACAAAGATCTGGAGTTAGAACATGACAAGAGAAGAACAAACTCAACATCTCTCAAGTTGAAAGAACCAAAGAATAAATTCAAGCCTCAACTTTCAATACCGAAGTATTCTATTGTCAAAATAGGAGTCCTGGTGTAGCACTGCGGGTTAAAGCATTGGACTGCAAGGTCAGTTTGAACTGCAAGGTCAGTGGTTAGAGCTCACCAGGTGCTCCTTGGAAACCCTATACAGGGTCGCTGTGAGTCAGAACTGATTCAACAGCACTTAACAACAACAATTACATTGGGAAAATATTAATAATGAAGGAACTATTAAAAGAAGATGGAAGGAATACACAGTTACTGTACCAAAAATAAATGGATGTTTAACCATTTCAAGGGGTAGCATATGATTAAGAGCCAATGATATTGAAGGAAGAAGTAGAAGGTTCCCTGAAGGCATTGGCAAAGAACAAGACTCCTGGAATTGATGGAATACAAATTGAAATCTTTCAACAAATTGAGGTACCACTGGAGGCACTCACTCATCTTTGCCAAGAAATTTAGAAGACGGCTACCTGGTCAGAAGAGATCCACATTTGTGCTCATTCCAAAGAGAGGTGTCCCAATGAAATGCGGACATCACCAGATAATACCATTAATATTACATGCAAGAAAAAGTTTGTTAAAGATCATTCAAAAGGGGCTGTAACTATACATTGACAGGGAACTTCCTGAGGTTCAAACCAGATTGAGACAAGGATGTGGAATGAGGAATGTCAGATGGGTCTTGGCTGAAAGCAGAGAGTACCAGAAATATGTTTACCTGGGCTTATTGACTATGCAAAGGCTTTTGATTGTGTGGATCATGACAAACTATGGACAACACTGTGGAGAATGAAGATTCTGAAAAACTTAATTGTGCTCATGAGGAACCTGTGCATAGACCAAGAGGTAGACATTCAAAGAGAATATGAGGACACTGAATGGTTTAAAGTTAGAAAACGTGTGCACCAGGGTTGTATTTTCTCATCATACTTATTCAATCTGTACGCTGAGCAAATAATCTGAGAAGCTGGATTATATGAAGAAGAACGTGGCATTAGGATTGGAGGAAGACCCATTAACAATCTGATATGCATTAATAACTTGATATGCAGATGATAAAACCTTGCTTGTTGAAAGCAAAGAGGACCAATAAACAACATCGTGATAAATGGAGAAAAGTTGCTAAAAACTTCATTTTGCTTGGATCTACTGTGAGTACTCATGGATAAGGAAGACCATAGAAGAATTGATACGTTTGAGGTATGATGATGGAGAAGAATATTAATAGTACCATAGACTGCAAGAAGAACAAACAAAAATCTGTTTTGGAAGAAATACAGCAAGAATCCTCCTTAGAAGCCATGATGGCGACACTCTGTCTCTCCTGCTTTGAACATATTATCAGAAGGACTAGTCTCTGAAGAAGGACATCATGCTAGGTAAAATGGAGGGTCAGCAAAACAGAGAAAGACTCCTAATGAGACGGATCTGCACAGTTGCAGCAGAAATGGACTCTAGCTTAACAAAGATTGTGAGGATGGAGCAAGACCAGACATAAGTTTGCTCTGAGAAAGGACCAACTCAGTGGCACCTAACAACCACAAGTATACAAAAAGGACTTTTGGTGATGCAGTGGGTTAAATGTTGGATTTTGAATGGTAAGGTTGATGGCTCAAGCTACCTGCAGCTCTGCAAAAGAAAGATGATGCTTTCTGTCCTGGTGTGGTGCTGTAGGATAAGTACTGGACTACTAACCACAAGGTCAACAATTGAAATTCTTTGCAAATCTTATATAAGCCCTCTGCAAGTCAGAACTGACTTAATGCTATTTAGCAACAACATCAAAGGTTTACATTCTCAGAAACCCAAAGGAGCAGTTCTACTTTATCCTATAGTATATATGGATTGATGACAGTGGGCAAGTACACAAAAAGCAATTATGCAATGATATTAAAATGATACTCTTAGTTGCTATCTCTGGGTCCATTCCACTGTGCCATTTCTGGGAGGCAGCACACCACTACAGCGAAGGAGCCCTGGTGATGCAGTAGATTAAGTGCTAGGTTGCTAACTGAAAGGTCAGCAATGCAATCCCACCAGCTGCTTTGATGGAGAACCATGTGGCAGTCTGCTTTTGTAAAGATTAACAACAACAAAAATCACTGGCATCAAGTCAATTTCAACTCATAATGAGGCTATCAGATGGGGCAGAACTGCCCCATAGGGTTTCCAAGATTCTAATCTTTAAAGAAGCAGACAGCCACATCTTTCTCCTGTGGGTTCACAGCAGTCAAATGCTTAACCACTGTGCCACCAGAGCACCATTCTGTAAAGATTTACAGGCTTGGGAACCCAATGGGACAATTCTACTCAGTCCTATAGAGCCACTATGAGTTAAAGTCAAATCATTGACACTGGCTTTTTTTTTTTTTTTTCTTCTTCATCTTCTTCTCACATTCTAGCAGAGAGAGCACAGCTTTTAGACCAAAACAGACATGAGTGGGAAGTCAGTTTCATTTTTAACTAGCTATTATCTCAGACAAGTTAGTCAAATGCTCTGACTCTTGGTTTCCTTTATCTATAAAAAGCACATAATATTTTTCTTATAAAATTGCTATAAGGGTTTGTTACAATAAACACACTATGCACAGTTCCTGACACTTAATATTTGAAATGGAAGTAAGCCCAAGCTTTCTTCCTGTGTAAATATGAGACTAACTCAAAAAGAAGAAATAATGTGGCCAATCAAGTGTATATCTCTGCTCAGGTAACGAGACGTGATGCATTGGAAAACAGACCCAAGATAGCATTGTTTTAAATAAAAGTCTTCAATTCCCTTTCAATTTCCTTGCTCAAATCACTTTAGGAGAGCTTTCTGTAGTTTTGCTAATGAAGTCATCCTCAAAATCACTTTCAGACAGACTATTGCTCAATAATAAACTAACTGCATGATAATACACACACCCAAGCCCCCAAGTCGGGTTATTTTTTAAGATCAGAATCCATACAAACAGTCATTGAGAGTCTTAAGGGGGTCATTTGAGGAGATTGGATTTCTCCAAAAGAAAAGAATATACCCGTTTTATTCTCTTTATTTTGCCAGCTCATCAAGAAGAAAATGATGAAAAAACTCTAATGCCTATGGTACAATTCATCACAGGGAATTTTATGGCAGAAAAATGTTTTCAATTTATATTGGCAGTAATAAGTGACATTGGGCAAAAGCTGCAAGAGACCCCCCTCCCCCCCCCGCCCCTTTACTAGCAGCCTGCTAGGAATAGAAGAGGGATGTAATCATTACTCATTCCTGGATGCTGAATGTTTAAAGGCATCTTACTACACAACACCATGCATTTTTATTATCCTGCTATACACTAGGCGGAATTTTTTTTTTTTTTTAACTCAAACTCTGACCTGAATGCCCTGTTTATTACAACTGAATCTAATTAAGACTATGTTATAGGCAAAGGGGAGGGTTCTTTCCTTGCCAGAATCCCAAGCTTTTAATATTGACAAGACCGAAAAAGGGCCTGTCTTGAGAAGAAAATCACATTGTCATGTTTTCAAATGTAAGGTTTTTTAAATGGCTCTATCACTGGGGAGAATACCCTTAACTCTCTTCTCTCTCACACACAGTCTCTGAGTTATTTAATGTATGGAGATTACTTCATTGCTTTGTCTTCTGGTAAATGGAATGCAATGGGAGAAAACTCACTGGGCTTTGTTTCCAAAATTCATTGTATTTCCTTGGACATCACATCCATAATGATCTTTATTGATTTCACATGGCCAAGGCATTCTTCTTTACTCTCTTATTTCACTCTCCTTCCTGGAGATAGGAAATCACCAAGACCTGTGAGTACCTTACTATTCCCATCACCATAATTCTGCTTATCACCTCCCCATAGTCCCCATATCATCCATCATTCACTCATTCAACATCTCCTAAAAAATTCAAATAAACAACTAGTCATTTGATTTGTTGTTGTTGTTAAGTGCCTTCGAGTCGGTTCCGACTCATAGCGACCCTGTACAGGGTTTCTGAGGCTGTAACTTTTTACGGAAGCAGAATGTCTCATCTTTCTCCCACGGAACAGCTGGTAGTTTCAAACGGCTGACTTTGCAGTTCGCAGCCCAATTCGTAACCACTACGCTACTAGAGCTCCTTTGATAGCAGGGTGTTAATCATTAAAAATACAACACTAAACATAGCCACAGAGGACTAGAGTGGAGAGTGAAGCGTCCAGCTGATAAGAAGAGAGAACATAAGCATAAGAACACCCACACTTGCAGATAATACCCACTTGACCTGGCTTCAATGGCTAGATGATCAGAGCTCAACTAGAAGAAGAAAGAAGAGAAAAAGAATAATCTGATACAGTATGATGAACTTGACCTACACCTATGGATGTAGTAGCTCAAAAGAGGGAACAAATCCTTACAGCAAGGATCACTTGGACAATGGCTACCCAAAATGGGGGGTTACAAAGGCTAGGAGTGACTGCCTTACAAGCTTTCAAGAGGCAGCCTAGATCCAGAGGCGTGGATGAAGGTAGAATCTCCACTGAGTAGTATCCAATCTGTCTGATGAAAGGAGATTGGGATAGGTCTCTTGTGTTACAATAGTGAATAATTATTATCAGGACTGACTGTGAGAGTTGGAAATGTACAGGTAGACGTTTTGTAGCAAAAGGAGAGGAGTGATTGACTTTGTAGTCCAGGAGCGGAGGTCCCTTGGATCATCAAGGGAGAAGAGTGGAGTCCAGGGCTCTACTCAGAGAAACAGTGACACCAGAGATGGAGGCAGAGATGATGATGTAGAGAGATGGAGTGGCTGGGGATTCTAGACCCAGAGAGGGAGAGGGGCTGTGTGCTGAGGACCAGGGGGCAGCCTTGCTTTGGTTGGTTGATGATGCATGGAGGGGATTGTAACCCCGGCAATGAAACGATATACGGTAGGATGAATGTAAAGCTAATATTCTCCCATATAAACCATCACATAATTTGCAATAAAACATTAAAAAAAATACAATACTGATTATGTTATAATGCCCTACTTTCAAAGCAGGAAACAAAAATACAAGAAAAACTGTTGCCATCTAGTTGATTCCTCCACACACTGGGACCCCAGAGTGTTTAAGTAGAACTAACCTCCATAAAAGGAGCTCTGGTAGCGGGGTGGTTACGAATCGGGCTGCTAACCTCAAGGTCGGCAATTGGAAACTACCAGCCGTTCTGTGGAGAAATATGAGGTTTTCTGCTCCCATAAAGATACACAGTCTCAGAAACCCTGTCCAGGGTCACTATGAGTTGCAACTTGACTCCACGGTACTTAACAACAACAAAAACCTCCATAAAATTTTGTAAGACTGATTTCTCAGAAGTAGACTGCCAGCCATGTTTTGTGAAGCATCTCTTGGTGGACTCAAACATCAAACCTTTAAATTAGCAGTCAAGGACATTAACCATACGCACCACTCAGGGACTTCACTTTCAAAGCATGGAGCTCCTAATTTAGTAGACAAGGGAACAAATAATTGAACCACACACCATAATAAGTGTTCTGCGAGGCAGTGTACTAGTTAGTAACTGAGATGCAGAAAGAAAGGAAGGAAAGAACAAACTCAGCATAGAATGGCTGGGGAAATGCTTGCTGAAGGAGGTATCTTTTTAAAACTCGTTTGTGATGAAGTAGGCATCTTCCAGTAGGAAATGGGTGGATAGAAAGGGCAAGCAGAAGGAACAGAAGGGGCATAGCAGAATGTGTGAAATAGTATGGTGTATGCAGGCAATAAACTGTAGATGAATTTAGTGGAAGAGCAAAGCCCGAGGCCATTAATTCAATAAGTTACTATCTTAGTTATCAAGTCCTATTATAATAGAAATATAAGTGGATTTTATATTTCTATTTTATAATAGAAATATAAAAATATATAAATTTAAAAACCAGAAATTAATTCTTTCACGGTTTAGGAAGCTAGAAGTCAAATTTACAGTGCCAACTATTAATGAAGTCTTTCTCTTTGTGGTTCTGGGTGAAGGTCCTAGTCTCCTTTCAGCATCTGTAAGCCCAATATTCCTTGGAGATATTCATACCACTTGGTATCAATCGTCCCCTGGATCTAAGAGCATCATACTGCAGAATCCCAGGTCCTAAGGACACTCCACTCCTGGCTTTTCTTTTTTGACAAGTCCAAAACAAGGGTCAGTCTTGAGAAAAAAATCACATTGTAATGTTTTCAAGTGTAAGGTTTTTAGCTGTTTAAGTCTCTATCTTTTATCTCTTGTAAAATAAGTTATTTCATGCCATACCCTTGGGTGTCTTTGGCAAATCTGATCAGGTTGTTGGTGAGGAGTCCTGGTGTGACACTGTGGGTTAATGTGCCAGACTGCAAAGCTGTTTGAACCACAAGGTCGGCAGTTCAGGCTCACTAGCTGCTCCTCAGAAACCCTATACAGGGTTGCTATGGGTCAGAACCAACTTGATGGCACTTAACAACAACAACAATAAAGTCATGGTGTGGGGCTGCAGGAAAAATGTTTGACTGAAAGATTGGTTTTAACTGTAAGGTTGGAGCTTCAAAAGCACCAGCAGCAACTCAGAAAGCTTATACAGGGTCACTATAAGTCAAACCGACTTGATGGCATTAAACAACAACAAAGGTGATGTTAGGAGCCCTGGTAGCATAATGGGTTACATATTGGACTGCTACCCAACAGGTCAGAGTTCAACGCCACCAGAAACTTCAAGGGAGAAAGAGGAGATTTTCTGTTCCCATAAAGATCTGCAATATCACAAACACTACACAGGGTTACTATGAGTTGGAAATGAGTCAATGGCAGCACATCACCACCAAAGATGGTGTGTCCACATGGAAGAGTACTGCTGTGACCCTACAGGATAAACATTGGACTGTTAACCACAAAGTCAGTGATTCAAACCCACCAACCACTCATAGGAAACCCTATAGAGGTTGCTATGAGTCAGAACAGACTTGACAGTGCCACAATCCATATGGAGTCCTTATGTGGCACTGTAGGATAAGCAATGGATTTCTAACTGCAAGGTCTTCAATTCACATCCACCAATCACTCTGCAGAAACTCTACACAGGGTAGTTTTGAGTTTCAAAAGCAGATGTGATGTACTACACACGAATGACCAGAAGAGTTATGGGATGCCATCAAGAACATCATACAAGAATAAAGCAAAAGGGCATTAAGAAAACAAGAAAGAAAGAAAAGAGCAAAATGGATGAAAGCAAAAACTCTTAAACTTGCTCTACAGAGATACTATAGTGAATGAAAGAAATGATGAGGTGAAATAGCTAAACTGAAATTTTCAAAAGGTGACTCAAGAAGACAAAGTATTATAACAAAATATGCCAGGATGCTGAAAGAACTAAAGAAAAAAAAAAAAAAAAATCAAGCTCTGACTTGCAATGGTGAATGATTCCAGGGGCAAAATATTGAATGAGGCAAACAGCATTAGAAAAGATGGAAGGAATACACAGAAATAGTCAATGCTC
This sequence comes from Chrysochloris asiatica, assembly GCF_000296735.1. Lineage (NCBI taxonomy): Eukaryota > Metazoa > Chordata > Mammalia > Afrosoricida > Chrysochloridae > Chrysochloris > Chrysochloris asiatica. Next base: position 12,105,402 of record NW_006408544.1, read on the forward strand.
AACAATTTCAAGAGGTATAGTATGATCAACAGTCAATGGTACTGAAAGAAGAAGTCCAAGGTTCACTAAAGTCATTGGCAAAGAGCAAGGCTCTCAGAATTGATGAAATAGATATTGAAATATTTTAACAAACTGATACAGCACTGGAGGTGCTCACTCATATATGCCAAGAAATTTAGAAGATAGCTACCTGTCCAACTGATTGGAAAAGATCCATATATGTGCCTATTCCCAATGAAAAGAGGAAATTATGGAACACCATCATTAATATAACATGCAGGTAAAATTTTGCTGAAGATAATTCCAAAACAGTTGCAACAGTACAATGACAGGGAACTGCCAGACATTCAAGCAGATTCAGAAGAGGATACAGAACAAGGGATATCATTGCTGACTTCAGATAGATCTTGGCTGAAATCAGAGAATACCAGAGAGATGGTTACCTGTGCTTTATTAACTATGCTAAGACTTTTAACTCTGCGAATCATGACAAGGTATGGATAACATTACAAAGAATGGGTATTCCAGAAAACTTAACTGTGTGCATGAAGAACCTACACATAGACCAAAGGGCAGTCATTTGAACAGAACAAGGAGACAGTGAATGGTTTAAAATCATGAAAGGTTTGTACAGTGTTGCATATTTCACCTTACTTAATAAATTTGTATGCTGAGCAAATAATCTGAGAAGCTGGATTTTATGAAGAGCATGGCAACAGATTTAGAGGAAGACTCATTAACAATGTGCCATATTCAGATAATACAACCTTGCTTACTGAAAGTGAAGAGGACTTAAAATACTTACTGCTGAAGATCAAAGACCACAGCCTTCAGTATAGCTTTCACTTCAACATAAATATATTAAAAATTCTCACAACTGGACCAATAAATAACATGATAAATAGGGAAAAGGTTAAAGTTGTCAAAAGCATCATATTGCTTGGATCCAATATCAACATTCATGGAATCAGCAGCCAAGAAATCAAATGGCGTATTACATTAGGTAAATCTGCTGCACAAGATTTCTTTAAAAAACTCAGGATATCAGTGTGAGGACTGAGGTGCACCTCATGCAAGCTACAGTATTTTTCAATAGCCTCATGTGCATGTGAAAGTTGGACAGTGAATAAGGAAGACTGTAGAATAATTGATGCATTTGAGTTATGCTGTTGGAGAAAGATATTGAAAGTACCATCTGTGTTGGCATAAGTACAGCTAGAAAGATCCTTAGAAGCTAAGATGGCAAGACTTCATCCCTCATACTTTGTACATGTTATTAGAAGGGATCAGTCATGCTTGCTAAAGTGGAGGGTCAACAAAAAAGAGGAAGACCTCCAATGAGATGGATTGGCACAGTGACAGCAGCTATGTGCTCAAGTATAACTAGGATTGTGAGAATGGCTCCTGACTAGGCAGTGTTTCATTCTGTTGTATGCTATGAGTTGGAACTGACTTGAAGGCACTTAGCAACAACAATCCCACCCTTAATATCTTATTTATCACATCAAATCATATCATCTCAACTACCAAACCACTGAGAAACCTGGCCCAGACAAGTTAACACAAAACCTTAACTATCACACTTACTACATATGTAAGATGCTGTTCTATGTGCTCTGGAGCCACAAATATGAAAAACACACAACCAATGATCTCAAAGGGCAACTAATTCATTCCAAGGGAAACTTTCTTCTGGGGCATGTAGTCCTTGCCAGGCAAGTTAATAGATTAAGTTTTCTTTTCTTTTTATTTTGTTTTGTTGGTCTGTTTTTTTCTCTGATAGACCTAATTGAAGAGAGGGAGAAAATGTAAAAATCTGGGTTTAGAAATCTCCTAGTCTGAGGGAACAGAAAAGACTGTGGGGAAGACATGTTTTTAGGGTTCCAAGAAATAGTGAGAAGGTCAAGGTGTTGGAACAGAGTGAAGAGGTAAGGGTGGTAGTAAATGATCTAGGAGAACAACTTGGGCTAGATCATGTGGGGCTCTGTGAGCCATAGTAAAGCTTTTGAATTTTATTTTAGGGGTGTGAGAAGCCACTGAAGGATTGAAAACAGGACAATGAGATTATCTGACTGTCATTATTAAAGGAGCAATCTAGCTGCTGTGTGGAGAATAGATTATAAAGGGGCATAAGTGAAAGTAGTATTAATAGAGGCATATCTTAACAGATTGAAGAGGATGGGAGCTTGAGCTAGAGCAGAACTGATAGAGGAGATGAAATATGGTCGGTATCAGGGCTTGTCTTGAATACCATTACTTACCTGTGCCTTCCTCATTTTATTTAACTCCTTTAATACCTGAACTGTTCATTAAACAGATGGAGAAACTAAGGCTTAGAGGACCTCCAAGGTTCAAAACCACACAGTGGATCCATGACAGAAATGGGCACGGACCCAGTTTATCCTGCCTTTTTCCTTGGCTTCCCCAAATGTTCTGTTATCCTCCCCCAAGTGAATTCCATTGCTTTTTTGTAAGCCTTTAACACCATCCTCCTGTGGCATTTTAAGAAAACCAGACTGCATTCAACAGAAATCCTGCCCAGCATCAAGAGAAACCAGGACTTTGATGTGCTCCAATTGGAGCAGAGATGATGTGTGGAAAATACCAAGCAAATGTTTGGACTCTGAATCCAAAATAACGTGTACTTAACTTTGCAATTTAAAAAGCTAAATTCAAACATGTGTTTTGTTGGTTTTCCAGAAAATATAGAATCTTGTAGCATAAAATTAAATAAACACCAGCCCCAACTAACAATTTCTTTCTCTCTCTCCCTCCCCAGTTTTCTAGAATTCTTTCCATATGTTTGATCTACATGTGGCCACTGGTTCACACCGGTCAATGCCACCATGCACAGTGACACGCCATATTTTATATTGCATCATACATGTTCAGTCTCTGGGCCTTTGTTTATGTCGTTTCTCTGTGTTGTATGCTTCCTTAGTGCCCTCCCTTTGCCTGAATTAAAAAAGCCTTCTTCTTCACAGGTTATTATTATTTCCTGATCTTCCTGTCATTTAATTGTCTATTTTATTCATCTTAATCCTTGCAAGAAACCTCAGTTTCTTCATCTCTGCAGTGGAAATAAAAATATTTATATCTACCTCATAGAGTTGTATAGATTAAATGAATGGATACCCATGAAATAGCTTTGAAAACAGTAAAGAGCTCATCTATTAGTTTTCTGTCCTTTCTTTATTTCAAGTTCTCAGGTAAAAACATTTATTAGGAAAGAGAGGTACACTAAATAGATAAATATACATATCCTTTCCATTGTCTGATGCCTATAGAATAATAACTAAATAGAAAAATAGTATCCTTCCAAGTCTAGGAACAGATCAGAGTCTGCTCCTGGCTAAGCAGCCCGATACCATATCTGGTGTTAGTGGTGGTTGTGTGCCACCAAGTTGGTTCTGACTCATAGCAACACTGTACAGTGTTTCAAAGGCTGTAAATCTCTACAGGAATGGAAAGTGTCATCTTTAATTCCTAAGATTTTATTATTTCACTCCTCCGACAAATAACAATAAAATCCCAATCACTCAAACTCCTATAAATAAAGCTTACTAAGCCCCCCCCCCCCAATCTAAATAGTTCTTCATTTACTAAAAACATCTGGGTAGTTCTCTTTTTACTAGTTTCATACTTTACATGAGATTTGTTTGAGAACAGGTTTCTTTTGCACAAAAAAGCTTCAGAATAACAATTCTGAGGGGGAAGGGAGGGCCTTATTTTAAAGATGTGGAAATTTAAGTCCAGGGGAGGAAAGGGCATATTGTAGATTAAACTTCTAAAGTCAGGTGAAATAACATTCAGATATTTGATTAGTCACGTCTTGGATATTACACCTACCTTCCAAGAGACCAAAAACACAACTGTGAGTAAATCCTACCTGAATTTGAAAGATTTGAAACCATCTCAAGAATAGATTTGATGCACTGAAAACGAAATGACTAATGTCCAAAAGAGTTGTAGGACAACATCAAGGACATCATATATGAAAAAAGCAAAATATCATTAAAATGACAGGAAAGAAACAACCAAGACAGATGTCAGAAGAGACTATGAAACTTGCTCTAGAAGCTAAAGCAAGTAGATACATGGACAGATACACAGACTGAAAGGGTATGGGAGGAAAAGTGGGAATATACCCACAAATGTATAAGAGCTTGACAGGATATTTGTACATTATTCTTGCTGCAAACACCTTATGAATGTGGTGGAGTGTCCAGGAGGCAAAATGAGGGAAACTTCTTAGGTATTACCAAACATCTTAAAGCCATGAATTGCTAGGTCTGAGGTTCAGGATCACAATCTCAGGGGACATCATAGTCAATTGACATAACATAGTCCACAAAGACAATGTTCTACATCCTACTTTGGGGAGTAGTGCCTGGGATCTTTAAAACTCATGAAGAATCATCTAAGGTACAACTATTGGTCTCTCCATGTGCAGAAGAAAGAAGAGTAATGAAAACTGAAGATACTTGGATTCAACTAGTTCAATTAATCAATGGAACATGTGAACATAAGTCACCACAACTCTAAGACCAAAAGAACTAGATGGTGCCCGGCTGCCACTGTAAACTGCTGTCTGAAAGGGATCACATTAGAAAGCATTGGATAGAGTGGAAGAAAATGTGAAACAAAATGAAAAGTTATAAAAAAGACTAAGTTTACTGGTCAGAAAGTCTGGAGAAACCTGATACTATGGTCTTTGTTGTTGTTGTTGTTGTTAGGTGCCATCAAGTCGTTACTGACAGCAGAAAGAAACACTGCCCAATCCTGGACCAACCTCACTACTGTTGCTACGCTTGAGTCCATCGATGCTGCCACTTGGACAATCCATCTCATTGGGGGTCTTTCTCTTTTTCTCTGACCCTCCACCTTACCAAACATGATATCCTTCTCAAGTGACTGGTCCTTCCTGACAATATGTCCGAAGTATGAGAGACAAAGTTTGGATCTTTAGTCACCATTTATGTCTGGAATGAAACTCACCCTTATTCATGGTCTAATTTTCAGCTAAGCAGTAGATGGCAAATAGGGAGAACAAACACACTAAGGTATGCTCACCATGGAATGGTCAACCGTTCAAGATCAAATAGTAACATTTACCTAAAGGACAAAGTTGAGAACGGTTGGGAAGGAGTGGAAATAGAAGAACCACAGGGAGGAAGTAGGATAACTGCTGTTACATGGAAGAAAATGCAATCATTGAGATGAAACAAAGGGTATGATTTGTTGAATGTAAAACTTTCACTCCATTCACAATAAAAAGTTTCCAAAAAAAGAAGATGGAAAGAATACACAGAGTCACTCTACCAAAAAGAACTGATCAGTGTTCAACCATTTAAAGGGGCAACATAAGACCAATAAATGAGTTATTGTAGGATGAAAGCCAAGCTGCACTGAAGGCACTGGCAAAACCCAAGGCTCCAGGAATTGATGGGTACCAACTGAAATGTGTGGTGCTGTGGGTTAATGTGCTGGACCTTAAAGTCAGCTTGTACTGCAAGATTGGCTTCTCCTTGGAAATTCTATACAGGGTCACTGTAAGATGGAACCAATTCAGCAGCACTTAACAGCAACAACAACTGAGATGTAACAAAAAATGGATGCAACACTGGAAGCACTCACTGATCTATGCCAAGAAATTTGGAAGACAGCTACTTGGCCAACCAACTGGAAGAGATCCATATTTGTGCCCATTCCAAAGAAAAACAATCCAAAAGAATGCAGAAGTCATCTACAGATATAATTAATATTACACCCCAGTAAAACTTTACACAGGCTAATTAAAATTTAGTTGCAGCAGTACATCTTCCAGTGGATAACTCTGAGCACTTGCCAACCAGATTACTACATATATTAATTCATTTAACACTCAAAACAAATCTAATAATAAGGTTATCCCCATTTTATCAATATGAAAAGTGAGGTACAGAGCAGTTAAATTACTGCCTAAAGTCATACAACTCAAAAGTGATGGGGTTGGGATTTGTACTATGTGTTCTGACTCTATGTCTTGTTACTAATGAGGCCGGCAGCACAGGGAGGCAAGAAGTGTTTGTGGTGCCTTGCAAGGCCTCCCAAAATCCTCTACTGCATGGCAGTCCTGCCCAGCTGCCCAGATATGTCTAATAGCTCCTTTCGAAATGGCTTCTGCCAGCAGAATACTAGATCTCCAAAGTTTGCTCTTTGGCATTAATTAAAACAAAAGAGTTAATCAAGATAAACTTCCACACCTGCCCAACACCAGCCTGAAAGTTTATCATGTCTAAATATGTTTCTCATGCATTTACTGCAAATTAGTTTCTGAAAGTGAATTTCAAGGTCTAGTGACTCTGAGGTTCCCTAACTCCGTTTTCATTAAGTTTTCACAAATGATCTACTGTTGCATTATTCTTTTATAGTGCAGATTTAAGGCCCCACTATGAAAAGCAATTATGCTGTCAGAAAAGTGTATTTTGACTTATTAAAAAATCTGAAAGGTTTCAGAAAACTATTTATTTAGGTTCTCATCAGGAGAGTATTTTGACAGTTCTCAGAAAGAAAGCACTTTTCAGTTGCAAACTATTTGGAGTAGCCTAAAAAGGCCTTTCTACAATGTACATGTGAAGTAGAAAACAAGCACATTACAGGACACCAAGAGACCTCATGAGCTACTCCCAGCAGAGAGGGCTTGGGCTTCTCTGTCCTCGTGTGATAAATAAAGGGGTTGGACACAGTGATCTCTACAGCAATAGGAGTACAGAGACTCTATTATTATAATTGCCTGGAATGAGCACATACTATGGCTCAGGAACAGTGTTAATAGGAATAGAGTCAACCTTGAGAGATAAACTATATTATCCTCATTTTTATAGATGAAAACAACTAAAGTTTAAAAAGGTTAGATGACTTACCCAAGGAAACTCTATAGGTGTTAGATTTGTGATGCAAACTATACTGTATACTACTAATGCGTCAGACTGCACAGTCATTTGAACTGCAAGGTCAGTGGTTCAAGTTCACCACCTGCTCCTTGTAAACCCTATGCAGGGTCACTATGGGTCAGAATCGACTCGACGGCACTTAACAACAAAAAGGAAGTATACAATATGGCACTCAACTTCAACGTCAGCAATTCAAACTCATCAGCCGCTCCCCAGAAACCCTAAATAGGATTGTATGAGTCAGAATTGACTCAACAGTACTTAACAGAAACAAGGAAATACATACATCACATATAGAATGAATTAATGATGCATTTAATAATATGTATGCTTCATTTACAGATGTCAGACATACACGAGTTCATATTGTTCATACTCCATTCATATGAAGTTCAAGAACAGACAAAACTAATCTATGGTGATAGAATCAAGAATGGTTACCTATGAGGGTTGAGATAGAATGGAAGGGGCCATTAGGGAACTTTCTGGGGAAGTGTTGTCATTGTTTCTTGAATCAGATTGATTCTGATGCATGATGACCTCATGTACTAATGAAAATCTTCTAAATTTGGAATGACATGGGGCTACACAGGTGACTGCCACCACCCATTCGTTGCCATTGTGTTAATTCCAACTCATAATGACCCTATTTTTAAACATCATCTAAAGCTATGGAATCAAATGCAAAAGTTCTATGAATTTCACTTTAATGTAAACCTAAAAAGTGTGTGGGTGACCAATGAGCTGCTTGCTTCATTTGTAAGCTCCATGTACATATATATCTATATGCATAGACTCAGCTCCTCCTGTTGTTGTTGTTGAATGCCTTCGAGTCAGTTCCGACCCATAGTGACCCTGTACAGGGTTTCCGAGGCTGTAAATCTTGACAGGATCAGAAAGCCTCACCTTTCTCCCATGGAGCAGCTGGTAGTTTCGAACTGCTGACCTTAAGGTTCGCAGCCCGATTCATAACCACTAAGCTACCAGAGCTCCTTATAGCATGGGTGAATTTACTGAGGTGAGTTCATGGTCTGGGAACCAATGGGAGAAGGGCAGCAGTCCTCTCTGCCTATTATTTCTCTACCTAGGCAGAACTCTGATACTGGGGAAGACTTCACGCTGATAGAATGAATGAATGTTCAAGGCCTGTATTTGTCTGTGCTTTCTTACTGCATGACCTTGGGTTAGCCACACATCTTGTTAGACACTAGTTTCCTCTTTTTAAGATGGAGAGTTTAGACACATTAGCTCTAAGTTCCTTTACAGCTCTAATCTCTCATTTTATAACAAGGTAATAGTTTTCAGGTCAAGCCCCCACATTTAGTTCCTTACATTATGGAACACAGGACTGAATGTAGAAGAAGGAAAGCTGAAGGGATATGGCTCAGGTGGGGATAAGGATTTAGTCCATTCACATTCCCTTATATGGTAATTCTAAATAATACAGTGAAATAATGAATAGTAAACCAGTATGAAATCATCAGTAAAATGGAGATTCATTTTACTATCCCAGTTGAGGTATCCCAGTCCATGGCCAGTATCAGGGCTCAGCTGTGTCTTACTTTCAGCTTGTTTTTGTGCTCCTGTTCTGGTTCAGACACTGCTAAATGTCCTTTTCAGATGGTCTCTCATCTCGTTCTCACAACAATCCAGTGGAGAAGCATAATTATCCCATTTCATAGGTGTAGACTCTAAGGCTTAGAAAAGTTAAAGGACTTGCCTGATGTTACATGATTTCCCTAGGTAGAACTGCAACCTGACTCATAAATTGCAACCTTGAACCACTATCTAAACAGGCAGTGTTTGCCTGAGGTTAGCCTATAGCAGGGCTAGGTAGGGCTCAGCCTGAAGCCAGGTTTAAGAGGCTCAGCCTCAGCCTGTGACCAATATCAGTGATCCCTGAGATAGGGATTAGTGAGGTGTGTCTATCCTTTGGCAGACATTATTTTTTGAGAAGTTGGAACACTGTGGTTCAAAAGAAAACTAAATTCTAGATTAAAAGGAAATGCAAACTAATTTGGGGTGATGGTACCTACTATTTGTTAGGCAGCAAGGGCCTGCAACAGGAACAATTAGAAGACTATACTTATTTCATTTAACCATAAAACGTACCATTTGATGTGGTATTGTCAGGCTCACATGGTTTAAATGACTATACCACAAAACAAACAAGAAAACCAGTACTGTCTATTCTGACTCATAGTAAGCCCATGTTTGCTGAGAGGAACTGCTCCATAGGGTTTTCATGACTGTGACTTATTGGAAGCAGATCACCAGGCCTTTCTTCTGAAGCTCTTTGGGTGAGACTGGGCCTCTAACATTGTAGTAGCTATGTACTTCAATTTTGTACTACCTAAGACACAGAATTGACTGACCCAAAACCCTCAAAATTAAAACATTCTCTTGATTGGGCAACTACTTCCATCTCTATTCCATGACATATGTGTATGTATTATGGGGGAGTATGTACAATAGAATGAAAGTTAGAGCATAGTGCTTTGAAAACACCTAAGCAAGGTGTGGTACTATGGGTTAATGCACCAGACTGCAAAGCCATTTGAACTGCAAGGTCGGTGGTTCAAGCTCACCAGCTGCTCCTCAGAAACCCTATACAGGGTCGCTATGGGTCAGAACCGACTCAACGACACTTAACAACAACAAACAATAAGTAAATTGTTTTTCTTTTTTTAAAGTGATATGGATAAGAGTATAAGTTTCAGTAAGCTTTTTTTGGTCATATGCCCACAACTGCTTATGGAGAGGATTTTAAAATGTCAAATTATCTTAAAGATGGCGAAGAAACTAAAACACAGATGAAGTTATCTTATGATATATTTGAATTTTATTTATTTATTTTTTTGCTACTTCACTGTCGAAATAACAGCTCTTAGAGTAAGTTGCCCTTTTACAACTCTTAATAAAATGTGCAAGAAAGACAATAATAATTAAAAAAAGTAACAATATCCACAATTAGAATGACAATCTATTGCCAGAAACTGGGAGTTACTTCTCTTCACTCTACAACTGCCAGTTAAAGAAAATAGTTAGTGACCTACTTACGCTTTCCCTCAAGAAATAGAACAGACCCTCCCACCTGAAAGAAGGTAGAAAAACACTTCATTTCTACACCACTATCTCTGAAACTAGGAGGTTGTAACAGTCATAAAACTTCATAAGCACTGCTATTTGAAGCAGTCAGAGCACTTCTTCTCTCAACACCTGCTACCACTCTCTCCTTCCAAACACATCACATTTCCCCCATCATTGACTTCAATTTCCAGAAAACATCAGGGTAAGATATCAAGAGCAACTGGAAATGGAATATCGCCTCCTAGAATCTGCCATCTTCATATGTAAAATAGTATGGGCAAGCTGGAAAACCAAAAACCACTCTGGAAGCAGTGCTCCAGAACTCTGGGGTCTTGTGTGCTTGTTTGTTTATTTAATATACTCCAAAATATAAAGTAGTGTGGATTAGAGAAGATTCTATCTCAGGCAGTGGCACACAGACTTACGTAGAGAGCTGTGTTAGTCTGGATACTCTGAGAATCTGACACCAATGGTATATACAAGCAATACATTTACTAGGGAAATGCCTGTGAGAGAAAATGGAGGAGGGACCTCCATTTTGCTGGGATTGAGGTCACACTGAGATGCAGGTACTCAAGGTGTGACCCTGAGTGAAAGAGCAAGGGAAGGAAAGGAGATATATTAGGTGGAAATGTCTTAAACTTTTGAAACTCAAAGGAGAGCTCAGCAAGGCCGTCAGATATTCCCAGAACCAAATTTGCCTGTCAGAAACAGGCCAAAAAACCCACTGCCATCAAGTCATTTCTGATTCACAGTGAATCTAAGGTTTCCAAGACTATACATTTTTATAGGAGCAGACAGCCTCATCCTTCTTCCATGGAACAACTGCAGGATTTGAACTACCAATCTTATGATTAGCAGTTCAGTGCTTATCTTACAGTACCACCAGGAACAGGGCAGTCTTAATATCCCTGCTTCTCTCAATCTTTACTGGAAGCAGGCCATGGGAAGTAAGATCTTAGTACAAACACAGCACTGAATTTCTGTGTAAGACCCTTGGTCAAGTCAAGTTTTTGCATTGAGGAGCACACGATGGCTGTGACTTTGGACATGGGTCTGGTAGTCATGCATAACAACTTGCATTCCTGTTCTAGACATGAAAAGCAGATATAAAAACACAATGTTAGGAAATGCCACATCCTGTATTTCATCTTGTGCTGTAGAATTAGCACTGGACGGGGAACCACAAGGTTGGCAGTTCAAAGCCACGAGCTGCTCCTCTGAAACCCTATGAGTCGGAACCGACTCTATGGCATTTAATAACATATTTTATTAATAAAGTCTAGATAGATTACCACAAATTTCAAGTTTTATAAAGGTTAGCAGGGAAGAGATTTATGAACCGGAATAAAATTGAGTCTTCAGACATTCTTATCACTTTCCCATTTAACCCATCTGTTTGTTCTGTGGCATAAATGAATGAGTTTTAGAGGATGACTATGAGCTACTGTAAATCTAAATAGATAGTGACTACAATTGCACTTGTTCTTCCAGATGTGATGTTATATTAACTGGCTAATATGACTTATCATTCCTGGCATCTTGTATAAATTATTAATCTGGACTACACCTTTTCTCTTTATTTTCAGAGACCACTAGAAACAGTTCGCTTTCACTTGACAGTGATGATAGCATACGTTCACTATCTTTTTGTAGGACTATGTCAATCCCCCTATTTTTATTATAATATAATCTGCAGAGTTATTCACAATCTTGACATCCCAAAGATCATCCTTCTACTATACTATATAGATAATATTATGAGGAAGAAGTTGCATGTACTGTAGGTGCTTTAAAAGATAAAGGCAGTAGAGATACATTCTATTATATACATAATCCTGCAATAAGAATTAGCACTGGACTGAAAGGTTCGTTTGAACCGTAAAGTCTGCAGTTTGAACCCACCAGCCACTCTTCAGAAATTATTCAGAAACAGGGTTGCTATAAGTTGCATAGATAGGAGTTGGTATGGATTGAACTGTGTCTCCCCAAAATACGTGTTGTGAATCCCAACCCCTTTGTTGTTGTTAGGTGCCGTAGAGTAGGCTCCAGCTCATGGGAACTCCATTCACAAAAGAACGACACACCGCCTGGTCCTGTGCCAGCCTCACAATTATTATTACACTTGAACCCATTGCTGCTGCCACTGAGCCAGGAGTGGGGGTCTCATTGGGGGTCTTCCTCTTTTTCACCAACCCTCCACTTTACCAAGCATGATGTCCTTCTCAAGGAGACTGGCTCCCTTTGTAATATGTCTGAAGTACAAGAGACAAAATCTTGCCATCATGGTTTCTAAGGAGCATTCAGGCTATACTTCTTTCAACACAGATTCGTTTGTTTCTCTGGCAGTCCAAGGCACATTTTATATTCTCCTCCAACACTGTAATTCAAATGCATCAATTCTTCTACGGTCTTCCTTATTCACTGTCCAACTTTACCATGCATATGAGGCTATTGAAAAAGACCATGGTTTCGGTCAGGTGTACCTAGCCCCAAACTGATATCTTTGCTCAAGAACACTTTAAAGAAAAGTCTTGTGCAGCAGATGTGCCTAATTCAACATGTCATTAGATTTCTTGACTGCTGCTTCCATGAGTGTTGATTACAGATCCAAGCAAAATGAAGTCTTTGACAACTTTAATCTTTCCTCCACTTATTGTGATGTTATTTACTGACCTAGTTGTGAGGATTTTTGTTTTCTTTATATTGAGGTGCAATCTATACCAAAGGCTGTGGTCTTTGATGCTCATCAGTAAGTATTTAAAGTCCCCTTCACTTTCAGCAAACAAGTTTGTATCATCTGCATATTGCAGGTTGTTAATGAGTCTTCCTACAACCCTGATGCCATGTTCTTCATATAATCCAGCTTCTGAGAGTATCTGCTCAGCATAGAGATTGAATGGGAGTCCTGGTATGCTGCTGCGGGATAAAGCACTAGACTGCAATGTCGGTTTGAACCACAAGGTTGATGGTTCAAACTCACCAGCTGCTCCTTGGAACCCTATTGTTGTTGTTGTTAAGTGCCATCGAGTCAATTCTAACCCATAGTGACCCTATATAAGATTTCCAAGGAGCTGCTGGTGAGCTTCAACAACTGACCTTGTCATTCAAACCACCTTGCTGTCTGACACATTAGCTCACAGCGCCGCACCAGGACTCCTTGGAAGACCAATATATGGAACTCGAGAACATTATTGATGTCAGATGGATCTTGACTGAAACACTGTGCTTTATAGACTATTCAAATGCTTTCAACTGCATGGATCATGACTCATAGCTACCCTGTATGTGTATGGAAACCCTATAGGGTCGCTATGAGTCAGAACCAACTCAATAGAAATTAACAACAACAACAATATAGATTGAATAAGTATGTTGAAAAGCCTACAGCCTGGGCGCACACCTTTCCAGATTTTAAACCACTCTATCCCCTTGTTCTGGTCAAACAACTGCCTTTTTGTCTGTGCACACGTTCCTCATGAGCACAATTAAGTGTTTTGGAGTATCCATTCTTTGTAATGTTATCCATTGCTTCTCATGATCCACACAGTTGAAAGCATTTGCATAGTCTGTAAAGCATAGGTTTTCAGTCAAGAGTCATCTGACATCAACAATGTTCTTGAGTTACATGTTCCCTTCTGCATCTGACTTGAGCATTTCTGGCAGTTCTTGGTGATGTACTGTTGTAGCCCATTAAGTTTACAGTTATAATTACATTTGGGATAGGATTTTCTTTGTTACGTTAATGAGACAGTACTAGTTACAGGAAGTGACCTGAGTCAATCTTTTTTAAAATTTAAAAGAGAAGATTAAGCAAACAGCAAGAAAGCAGGCAGAAATGGGGGAAGATAGATTATACCAAATGAAGGTCACCAAGAAACTGAGAAACGAGTTATGCAAAGACCTTGACCCAGAACCCATGGAGAAAGAAAACTGTCCTCTAAACCCAGTGCCTTGAATTTGGACTTCTAGTCTCCTAAATTGTTAGAAAATGAATCTGTTTGTTAAAGTAATTTGTGGTGTTTTAGCAACACTAGATAACTAAGTGCTGGTGAGTCAGTTCTGACTCATACCAATCCTGTAAAGGGTTTCCAAGGAGTGGCTGGTGGGTTTGAACTGCTGACCTTGTGACTAATAATCCAGTGCTTATTCTACAGTGTCTGAATTCCAGGACCCAGTTCTGGGGGAAACCCTTTGTATTTTTCATCTTCTCTTCCTCAGTTCCTTAGTGAGCTTTGCATGGCATCAACTTACCCCATTTCATGCTTCCTTGTTTCTCTGTCTATTTTGGTCCTTTCATATCTCAAGTGATTACTTTAAGGGGCACAACATACTCAGATGGCCTTGCAAACATAACAAAGACACCTTATTTCCAAAGAGAATTATAGTTACAGGTTAAGTGACATCTATTCACTTCTGACTCATAGCAGCCCTGTATAGAGTTTCTGAGGAGTGGCTGGTGGGTTTGAACTTTTGACTTTATGGTAAGAATTTGCAACACATTTTGGGGGACACGTTTCAGTTCATCACAGTGGTCACTCAGAGTTTGGAGGCAACTGTACCATATCTGTGTTGTTTTAGTTTAATTACTGAGTAACCTGTAAGGCTTCCAGTTTTTAGTGGTGTGCACAGCAAAAGAAGGCTTTGCAATAGATCCAGGCTGCAATGCAAGCTGGGAGTGACTGGTGAATAGGAATGCTATATGAAGCATATGGTAAACTCTAACAGGAGAAAAACAGAGCAGGTCCTTATTGCCTAGGAATAAAGTCGTGCTTCTTCTGAAGATAACTATCCCCTTTTTGAGAAACAGCTCCTAGCTAGGTAGTGAGCCTTCATAGAGAAGCAACAACTGACCTTGGGACATCAAATGATCATGTGATTGAGCTGCTCATAGAACAAGGTGTAATATTACCTACAAAGCCATAATCTTGGGCTTGAACTCCACAAAATGAAAATGGTACATAAGTGGTATGTTGCTGTTGTTCAGCGCTGTCAAGTCAGTTCAGACCTAGAGTGACTCTGTATAGGATTTCCGAGGAGTGGCTGGTGAGTGTGAACTGCTGAGCTTGCAGTTCAACATGCCGTAGTGGTCTAGTGCTCATCCTCTAGCATCATACCAGGACTGCACAAGTATCTAAAGCTCCAGTAGGTCTAGAAGGTACAAGTAACTCACATAAATAGGTTCCTTTGATTCCTATAGCATCTCTTCCTGCTGTATTGCTTCCTCTCCATGAATCCCCACTTAGAGCCCCAAGGGAAGTTCTTTCTAATGAGTGGACTAAAGAAGAAAAAAGTTCAGTCTGGTTTAGAAATTAGTATGGCATACAGACATCAATAATAAATGGGTTGTTACAATTTCACTACCCAATCGTGGTTGTCTCTGAAAGATTAAAAAAAAAAAAGAAAAGAAAACCAAAATGAAAAACAAACAAACAAAACAACCCACTGCTGTCAGAATCCTGTAGGACAGAGTAGTAAAGAAAACTCTTCCAGTGAGAAGTTTTAGTAGCACCTTTGGTTTTCCACTTTGTTTCAACAGACAGATGGCCAGAGGTACAGGTCTTCACTGATTTCAAGCCTAATAGGCTGGTTCATTGGTTAAGGACTTAGAATGAAAAAGATTGGAAGACTGTTGGAAAGGAGATTTGGGCAAAAGGTATGAGAATGGATTTACTGGAATGTAAGAGTATGAAAATGTTGTATTCTATGTGAATGCTCACCAGAATACCCACTGCAAATGAGGATCCCAACAGCAAGTTGAAACAATAATATATTATTTCAATGTCAGTCAGTCTTCTTATCAAGCGATGCAAAGTACTGGCTTGATGGGCAGATAAATAAAGAGGCATGGGAGCAGAGACAGAGACTATAGAAGGGCTCTGCGACATTTTCCTGAGTAGCTAAGCTGCCAGTTGTAGAGACCAACATATTTTCTGATATGATACAATTCTCCAGCCAGCCACCTGGTGGCAGGTTCATTACATTTGACCCATTTTAGCTTCCAGTGATTTGTCTTTACTGGAATATATACTTATTATGAATTTGCCTTCTTTATACTCAATGCTTCTGGTAGCTCCATAATTCATAGATTTATAGAATACCCTATTCACCTTACATTATTCGATTCATCAGTGATTCTGACAAAGAAACTAATTTTATTGTAAAAATAGAGCAGAGGTAGTCTCACACTCGTAGTTTTTACTGATCTTAATATAGACCCCATTTCCCAGAAGCAGTTGTCCTGATACATTTGTGAAATGGTTTAATAAAGACGAAAATACAGTTCCAGTTGGAAAACTAAAGTTTAAGATTTTATCTTACAAGATGTCATGCACGCTTTCAGCCAATGATCATCATATGGTACTGTTTCTCACATCATTTATCTGTGACTATAGGAGTAGAATGAGATTGTGTTTGCTCATGCTGTTGTTGTTAAGTGCTGCCCAGTTGGTTCTGATTCATAGTGACTCTGTATAGAGTTTTCAAGGAGCAGGTAGTGGTTTTGAATCACTAAGCTTGAGGTTAACAGACCTCAAGTAGTTACCCGACAGTGCCACACCAGGAATCTCATTACATCTAATAACTCACTAGCAGAAATGTTGTCCCATGCCCTCAAAACTTTAGAAGTTCCCAGTTCCCAAAGAGATACAACAATTCCATTGAAGTGGAGGTTGAGGTCACTTGCCATTTTGGGTTCCTCCTGTTACTAAACCAGTATGTGAAACATCTTACTGCTATGTTGGTTAAAGTGATTGATCCCAAATACTAAGAGAGATTTGACTTAGCAAGATACAATGAGAGTAAGAAGGATTATTTCAGCAATGCAGACAAGTCCCTAGGGTACCATTTAGAACTTCTGTGTCCAGTAATACAAGTTAATTAAAAAGTACAAAAACCCAATAAAGAGCCGCTGAAGAAATAAAGGTTATGGCCACTCCACCAGGTAAAGGGCAACAAGAAACTGGGCTAACTGCTGAGGGAAAAGCAAGATTGGAATGGAAAGGAGAAGTTATAAAGATCACTACAACAATGCGACCAATTCAGAGGTGACTACTGTAGAAAATATGCATCTCTTGTCTTTGTTAGGGGTGTGTGTGTGTGTGTGTGTGTGTGTGTGTGTGAATTTATTCACCTTCCTCTTAATATTTTTATGTAAAGATTTATTTATTTATTTTGTATGTACTGAAAAACTTTATATTTAGAATTAGCCAGCTGGACTCAGTTTAGATGATCCCAATTTGTTTGGCAACATTCAAAGCATCATAGTCAGGAAGCAGCGGAACATATTCCTTCTTTTCTCCGTCAGGCCTGAGCGAGGTGTTTGCCTTGGCGAGTCAATGTTCACAGTTAACGGCTTCAAAGCCTGTTTAATCTGGTAGTTGTTGGCCTTGACATCACAATGGACACAAGTGTGCTGTTATCTTCAATCTTCTTCATGACTGACTCAGTAGTCAGAGGGAACTTGATAGCATGGTGGTCAAATTTGTTTCTCTGGGGATGATCTTCCGAGGATATTTGGATTGCCTTCAGAGCCTCAGTGTCTTGGGTCGCCAGAAGGTAGGTGATGTGTGGATCTTCTGGGTTTTTTCTTCGGGGTGTGTGGCTGTGGACACCTTTCATCACCGCCTCCTTGGCCTTCAATGCCTTTGTTTTCGCTTCAGCTTTGGGAGGGGCAGGGGCTTCCTTCTTAGCTTTCAGTACCGACTCACAGACACCCTATGCACAACAAAACAAAACACTGCCCCATCCTGGGCCAACCTCACAATTGGTGCCACTCTTGAGCCTATTGAAGTTGCCATTTTCCCAATTCATCTCACTGGGGGGTCTTCCTCTTTTTCTCAGACACTTCACCTTATCAAACATTAAATCCTTCTCCAGTAACTGGTCCCTACTGACAATATGTCCAAAGTATGAGTGACGAAATTTGGCCATCCTGGCCTCCAAGGAGCACTCTGGCAGCACTTTTTCTAACACAGATTTTTTTTTGTTCTTTTGGCAGCCCATGGTATTTTCAATATTCTCCTCCAACACCATAATTCAAAAGCTTCAATTCTTCTACAGTCTTCCTTATTCACTGTCTAGCTTTTGCATGTATATGAAGTTACTGAAAATATCATGGTTTGTGTCAGACACACCTCAGTCTTCAAGCTGACATCTTTGCTCTTCAACACTTTAAAAGATCTTGTGCAGCAGATTTGCCTAATGTAACATGTCTTTTGGTTGTCTACAAAAGTAGACAAAATAGGTGATTGGGACATACGAAAAATAAAAAATGTATGTGCATCAAAAGACTTCACCAAAAGAGTAAGAAGGGAACCAACAGAATGGGAAAAAATCTTTTGCAATGACACATCAGACAAGGGACTAATTTCTAAACTATACAGGAAACGATAACACTTCTTCAAGAAAAAGACAACCCAATTAAAAAATGGGCACAGGCCACGAACAGACACTTCACCAAGGAGGAGATACTGGCAGTCAACAAACATATGAAGAAATGTTCACGATCACTAGCCATTGTTGTTGTTGTTAGGTGCCATCAAGTCAGCATCGACACATCACAACCTTATGCACAGCAGAACAAAACATTGCCTGATTATGGGCCAACCTCACTACTGTTGCCACACTTGAGTCCACTGACGCTGCCACTTGGCCAATCCATCTTGTTAGAGGTCTTCCTCTTTTTCTCCAACCCTGCAATTTACCAAACATGATATCCTTCTCCAGCGACTGGTCCCTCCAGACAATATGTCTGAAGTAAGAGAGACGAAGTTTGGCCATTTTGGACTCCAAGGAGCACTCTGGCTGCACTTCTTCCAACACAGATCTGTTGGTTCTTTTGGCAGCCCATGTTCTTCTCCAACACCAGAACTCAAAAACACCAATTTTTCTATGGTCTTCCTTATTCACTGTCCAGTTTTTGCATGCATACGAGGTTATTGAAAATACCATGGCTTGGGTCAGGTGCACCTTAGTCCTTAAAATGACATCTTTGCTCTTCAACACTTTTTTCAAAGGTCTTCTGCAGCAGATTTGCCTAATGCAATACGTCATTTGATTTCTTGACTGCTGTTTCTGTGAGTTTTGATAGATCCAAGAAGAATGAAGTCCTTGACAACTTCAATTTTTTTCTCTGTTGATAAGAATGTTGTTAATTGGTCCAGTGGTGAGGATTTTTGTTTTCTTTACATTGAAATGTAATCCATACTGAAGGCTGTGCTCTTTGAATATCAAATATTTTAAGTCCTCTTCACTTTCAGCAAGCAAGATTGTATCATGTGCATATCATAGGTGTTAATGAGTCTTCCTCCAAACCTGATGCCACTTTTTTTTTTTCCATAGAACCCAACTTCTCAGATTATTTGTTCAGCATACAGGTTGAATAAGTATGGTGCAAGAATACCACCCTGTCACACAACTTTCTTAATTTTAAACCATTCAGCGTTCCCATGTTCTGTTTGAACAACTGCCTCTTGGTCCAGGTACAGTTTCTCATGAGCACAATCAAGTGTTCCAGAATACTCATACTTCACAATGTTGCCCATAGCTTGTCATAATCCACACACTAGAAAGCTTTTGCATAGTCAATAAAGCACAGGTAAACATTTTTCTTATATTCTCTGCTTTCAGCCAAGATCCATCGGACATCATTAATGATATCCCTCGTTCCATGGCCTCTTCTGAATCTGGCTTAAACCTCTGGAAGTTCTCTGTTAATGTGTGCTTGCAGCCATTTCTCTATTACCATTAGTAAAACTTTACTCGCATGGGATATGAAAGAGATTGTCCAATGATTTCCGCATTTCGTTGAGTCACCTTTCTTTGGAATGGGCAGAAATACGGATCTCTTCCAATCAGTCGGCCAGATAGTTGTCTTTCAAATTTCTTGGTAGAGATGAGTGAGTGCCTCTTGCCGCCTCACTTTCTTGAAAGATTTCAATTTTTATTTCATCAATTCCTGGTGTCTTGTTATTTGCCAATTCCTTCAATGCACTTTGGACTTCCTCCTTCAGTATCATTGGCTCTTGATCATAGGCTACTTCTTGAAGCAGTTGAACAGTAACTATTTCCTTTTGGTATAGTGACTGTGTATTCCTTCCATCTTCTTTTGATGCTTTCTGGACCGTTCAATATTTTGCCAAGAGATTCTTTCAATAATGAAAGTCGAGTCTTGAATTTTTTCTTCAGTGCTCTCAGCTTGAGAAATGCTGAGTGTGTCCTTCCTTTTTGGTTTTCTGATTTCAGATCTTTGCACATTTTGTTGCAATATTTGGTTTTATCTTCTCGTGCTGATCTTTGAAATTTTCTGTTCAGCTCTTGGACCTCCTCATTTCTTCCATTTACTTTAGCATCTCTATGCTGGAGAGCAAGTTTCAGTGTGTCTTCTGACATCCATTTTGACCTTTTCCTTCTTTCTTGTCTTCTTAA
>NW_006408544.1:12130998-12133920 GCF_000296735.1 Chrysochloris asiatica
TTCTAATGAAGTCTATGTCTGACTCCAGTTCATTTGTCTCAGTTACTCTTTTCTGTTTTTGGACATGTGTTGAGATCTTCTGTTGTTTTTTTCTTTGACATTTTCAACAGGTAGGTGCATTTCAATAGTTAAATGAATGTTTGTTGCTGTGTTGTTAAACTTACTGAGTGTCTCCTAGTGGATGAGATCTGGAGATAGGCTTCCCTTTTCATGTCTCTTATTACTCAGCTGCGGGCTATCTTAGTAAGTGTTGAATATCTGTGTAATGCCTAGCAGCTGGTATTGGATCCTGTTAGGATGGTGGAATATTATGGGGTATGCTTGTATCTTGTCTATATGGCCATGACTGCTGCCTCTTTTATGGTAATGTAGGGAGAGAAAGCTTTCATCCCCAGGAAAAAAGTGAAACTAAAAGGACCAAAAATGAGAAGCAATATTAAAGCAGAGACAAAAACCACCACTCAAAAACGAAAATAAAACCATAGCCAACTGTCCAGTAACCTTTTCTGCATAGGTCAGTGTGCATTCACAGAAGAAACCTCCAGTGGTGGGTGGGGGTGTCCACTCGCTCGGGCCCTTTCTTTAGTAACTACCATGGAGGTATGCAGATAGATACTGATAAATGAATGGAAGAAAGATTGTCCACTATTTTTATCTTTAAAGGTCAGTTAGGTATCTGTGTATGCACAGTGTAATTCTCAAAATAGCTGCACCCTTGTATATAGTAGTTGGTGTTGGCACTTGCCTTTTATGTTGGGGTTTTACAAGGTGCAAATAAGGTTTGGCTGTGTGGCCAGGCCTGCTGTCTCTTCTTAGGTAGGGCTAGAATAAAGACTCCCCCTCAGGGCAGCTTTAGGGCTGAGTCCCAGAGTCAGACATCATAAGAAGTAGCCAAAGGATTAATTGCTTTTAGGGATTTCTTCTTTGTGCCATGGAAAATTGTACCATGTGGGCACAGTGCTGGACCCTTTGGGGGATGTGCTCCCACTGCCTGAAGGTGTCTGGACTGGGCAGAGAGAGTACAACAGGGGAGAAGAGGAAAGCAAAGTGTAATAAGCCATCACACCTCTTTCTAGAAGCCACTCGATGGTTTCAGCACTGTATCAGCTTGGCTGTGGCCCTGCCCTCTGATCTCAGCCCAGGCTGGGGGCCTGCAGACAGCATCCTGATCAATTAAGAAATCGCTGTGTATTCCTGCCACAGTCAGATTTCTCCACTGGTGGGTGCCAAAAATTGATGTCCCACAATTTATATTAGATACCAAACCATAGAACTGTTCTGCCAAAGTACCTTCTCTATTTTTTTTTTTTTGCCTCCACTGAGGAGCACTCCCACCCCCCGCCTGTCTCTGTTTCTCCTGCCCTCAAACTGACTCTGTTTGTTTGTTTTGTTTTGCTTTCCTAAATAGCCTCTTCAGTCTTCCTTGTTGGTACCAGCCAGACAGGTAATGTCCTCCCCTAAGAGGTTGAAACTTAATGCCACAGAGTCCTTATCTAAGCTTGGTCTTCTGATATTTCCAACTTTTCCTTTTGTATCCCCAATCCTAGAAGTAGTAGAAAATTTCTAAAATGATTATTTCTGAGTTATTTCAGCCCTCCTCCATCCATGCTAACAATTTCCATATATAAGCCCCCTCCTGTTGAAATACTCAATATGGTTTCTGTTTCCCTAAATGAACCTAACTGACCAAGTCACATAGAAACATGCCCTGGTACACAGAAATGTTAAGTAAGATCCCAACGTTAAATAAGATTAAGTTCATCTAACAAGGCAGTGATTAAGTTGTCTTAATTAAAAGCTCCAGTGTTCTCAGTCTTTAAAATAAGTTTTGTATTGTTTTTAAGGATAAAGATTCCAAGAATCAAAGGTACCTGTGCATTCCAGACAAAGATAAATAGCTAAATAGCTGACAGTGAAAGACAGTTGACAACAAATTTGTGTCATTTACAAATTGAGATATTCATGTCATGCCTATTTAGCATACCATTAAAGTCATTTAAGACTCCTTGTCAAAAGCTGCAAAGTATCAGTGATTCCTCCATTCCCCTATTAACTATGTTTGGATTCTTTACAAACCCAAATCAAACAGTGCAATTGTACCTAGAGTGTACTTTTTCACTCTCATATGTAAGTATTTTTGTTGTTAAGTGCCGCCAAGTCAATTCTGACCCATAGCAACTCTGTATAGGGTTTCCAAGGAGCAGCTGGTAACCTTGAACCACCAACCTTGCAGTTTAAATGACTTTACAATCTGATGCATTAGCCCATAGCACCACACCAAGACTCCATGTAAGTACATACTTATCTATAAATTAGTAACTCTACTTTCCTCAAATCACTGACCAGTGCCTTAATATTGCTATTTCCAAATCTCATGACACAGAATTTTCGAAAGCATGCTTCATCCATTCATTTTTGTTATTTTTTTCAGTAAATACATGCATTGAATGCTTGCTCTATTTCAGGGGACTGTGCAAAGGAATAAAAACATAAAAAACAAAAGCAAAAAAGCACTGCTGTTGAGCTCTTTCTGATTCATCCTCCTTATAGGCAATATTGGATTACCCATAAGGAAGGTAAGCATGGATTACTGGTATTTACTACTCTGTTTTGAAGAGTTTCACATTTTTCTGCCATATCAAAGATTCTGCTCCTAAGTATGTTCCAACTCCACAACATCTGCTTACAGAATCTAAGTCTCTTTTCAAATTTACAATCCTTGACAGGGGCAGAGTAACCAATTAGCAAAGTAATGGACTTAATTGGACTTGCTTCCTATAGGAAAGAGTAGAACTGCCCCATAAGGTTTCCAAGGTTGAAATCTTTATGGAAGCACACTGCCACATCTTTCTCCTATGGAGATGCTGATGGGTTCCAATCCTCCACTTTTCAGTTAACCATTGCATCAACAGAGTTCCTTAG
>NW_006408544.1:12135974-12137334 GCF_000296735.1 Chrysochloris asiatica
GGTATTTTCAATAACCTCATATGGATGCGAAAGCTGAACAGTGAATAAAGAAGATCGTAGAAGACTTGATGCCTTTGAGTTGTGGTGTTGGAGAAGAATACTAAAAGTGCCATGGACTGCCAAAAGAACCAATAGATCTGTTTTGGAAGAAGTACAGCCAGAGTGCTCCTTGGAGGCCAGGATGACTAAGCTTCATCTCTTATACTTTGGACATATTGTCAGGAGGAAACAGTCGCTGGAGAAGAATGTCATGCTGGGTAAGATGGAGGGCCAGAGAAAAACAGGAAGACCCCCTAACGAGATGGATCAGCCAGGTGGCATCATTGATAACGTCAAGTGTGGCAGCAGTAGTGAGGTTGGCCCAGGATCGGACATTGTTTCGTTCTGATGTGTATGGGGCAACAACAACAATTGATGGTCTGTTCCACAGTCTGCCCCTGACCTTTTTTTTTTAGGATTATTCTTTTTTTTTTTAAATGTTTTATTGTGAATTATATGATAGTTTACATGAGAGAACTTTAGTTTTACATTCATTGCTTCGTATATCATTTCATTGCCATCGTTCCAATCCCCTCCATGCATCATCTTCTGACCTAGACACCCGTCCTCTACACTTCCCCCTCACCCCCACCCCACCCCACCCCGGTCTTCAGCCCACAGTCCCTCTCCCTCTCTGGATCCAAAGTCCCCAGCCACTTCATCACTCCACGTCATCGTCTCTGTCTCCATCACAGGCATCCCTGCTTCTCTAGGTAGGGTCCCGCTCTCGGCTCTGCACCGTTGATGGTCCCAGAGACCCTGGCCTTTTTTTGACTGATATGGAGCTTTTCCATCGTCTCTTTCTGCAGATGTAGTCAATTTGATTTCTATGTATTTCATCTGGTGAGGTCCATGTGTATAGTCGTCCCTTATGCTGTCTAAAGGTATTTGATATGAACAAATCATTGCTAGAATTCTATCATGCGTTCTCCAGCATTATTTCTATTACCAAACCATATTTTCCAACTACTGATCCTTCCTTTTTGCTCCCAACCTTTGCATTCCAATCACCAGTAATGATCAATACATCTTTATTGCATGTTTGATTGATTTCACATTGAAGACGTTGGTAGAATTCTTCTGTTTCATTTTGTTAGGTTTGCCAATGGTTTGTCAATTTTATTAATCCTTTCAAAGAACCCACTTCTTGTCCTATTATTGATTCTTTCTATAGTTTTTTTTCTGTTTTCTGTCTCATTTACTTCAGCTCTAATCTTTATTATTTCTTTTCTTTTGGTGACTGTAGGTTCCCTCCATTGGGCTGTTTCTAATTGTTGGAGATGCTGTGTTAATATATTAATTTTGGTTCTTTCTTCTTTTT
>NW_006408544.1:12144000-12150866 GCF_000296735.1 Chrysochloris asiatica
TATATATATACTCCCTTCCTTCAGAAACTTACAACCTCTTGGGAGACACATTTTTCACCAAAAGATTATATATGTAGTTGAAATTTAACAGTCATAAGTGCTGAGATAAAGTATACAAAAACCTATGACAGAGTGACAGAAATTGGTGCAGGGTAGGGGAAGAGGAACAGGGAAATAAACAAAATCCTTATCCTAAGAATAATGGGAAGTAATTTATTTGGGGGGATCTTCAGTGGTCAGATTTGCATTTTATTTGCTAAAGAAAGCAACCTTTACAAAATTTGTACAGGCAAGAAAGAGCACTGGATTCTAAGACCAACCACTTAGATCAGAGAAATTCTTATTATTTCCAGTGAGAGTGACTTGTTTACTTTGAACATGACACCAGGAAAGATCGATAGCTAAAAAAAGGACTTCATGCTTGGTAAACTAGAGGGTGAGTATGGCAAGGGAAGCTCTAAGTGAGATGGATTGTCATACGAGTCTCAACACTGGACTGAAAACAGATCAACAATCATGAAACAGCGCAGGACCGGACAGTGTTTTGTTCTGTTATGCATAACATACTTGAAGGTAACAAACAGCAACCATAACAATTGGCCAGAAAAATCTGAATAACAATTACAAAGTTGTTTTCAGTACTTTCCAGTTTTATATACAGTAAAGTTATCACGGAGTTATAGCATCAGAACTGTAGCATTGTTATAAGGATTACTAGTTAACAGAGGTGATAAAATTAGTCTATCTGCTCTTTTTTTCCATCACCCAGCAAGGCTGAACTCAATTCTGTCAGTCAGACATCCCCAGGTAGATTCTAAATATAAGTGCAGCAGTGGGCAGCTGCTTCTCTCCAACTCTATCCATTCTCTGCAAAATGCTGAGATAGTGCTTTTTTGCTTTAGCTATTGTTTTCCTCTAATTATGTGAAACTTAAAATGGCTATAGGAGCTAAAAATATAGCCATGGAGAGGAGGAGCTGTGAGAACATTTAGTAAAGGTCTTAAATGGATGCCTCACCCAGAAATCACTTTTTAAATTGGCTTGAAGCTCAATATGGAAAAATTCCCAACAGGGTCCAAAGCTATTGGCATAAAATGGAAAGTAAATTTCTACCAAATATAATCCATGGGAATGACAGCCAATTCAATGGAATCACAGAATCTTCAATTCACGGGTTTAGGAAACACAGAACCTTAGAACTAGGAAATAAAACACACATTTAAGTGACAGTCAGGGCCATCTGGAGTCGTGGTATGGCATTGTGGGTTAATGTGCTGGACTGCAAAGTTGGTTTGAACTGCAAGGTCGGTGGTTCAAGCTCACCAGCTGCTCTTTGGAAACCCTATACAGGGTTACTATGGGTCAGAACCAACTCAACGGCACTGAACAACAACAATAACAAAGGGCCATCTGCTTCAACTATCTAATCTATATTTGAATTTTGTTTAGTATCTGAGCCTCTTGAGTGGTTGCTAACATTCAATTTAAATATATGGCGTGATAGGGGCAAATTATTTTGTTTTTATTTAATATTGTCATATTTAATCAGTTGTCAATATTAGAAAAATTGTCTCAAGTTTGAGATGAAGGTTGACCCCTGGTAATGTCAACACACACTCAAGTTCCTTTGCATTGGACACCTATGATCAGAGCAGCATTAGAATCTAATTAAGAACATGTTTGCAACATGTTATGAGACCTGGGTCCTAGTTTTCCTCTGGCGTTTCCTAATCATTTCCTTGTATCAGAAATCTGAGTTAGCCTTTATTCCTTCCTCTCCCTATTTTAGCACATCATATTAATCCTAATCTACTGCCATCAAGTCGATTTTGACTCATGGACAGAGTAAAACTGCCCATAAGGTTTCCAAGACTATAAATCTTTACAGATGCAGACTCTCATGGAGTGGCTGGTGGATTCAAATGGCCAATCTCTGGTTAACAGCTAGATGCTTTAACCATGGCACCACTAGGGCTCCTTCTGGACATTATAAGGAACATTTATTGAATACATTTTATGTGCTACTTGTTATACTGAACTTTGTGTTTAGGAATACATCAGGAGACACTAAAGAAGTCCAGAAATACAAAAGAGTATGATAGAAGCAGTACTCATTATGTGGGTAACTAGAAGAGAAAGTGGACAACTTTATGCTGGGGTAAAAATTGGAGCCAAGAAAGATTCTAGAGAAGAGTTGAGGCCTGATGAAGATTTTGAAGGATCATAGAGTCTATTAGGTAGATAAGCAGTAAAATACTTTGTGCATGTAACTAATTTACTCCTCACAATAATTCTGAGATAGGTTTGATCAGTACCTAAAGGAGGAAACTCAGGAACAAAGAGAATATGTTGTTGTTGTTAAGTACCATGGAGTCAGTTCCAACTCATAGTAACCCTGCACAGGGTTTCTGAGGCTGTAAATCTTTATGGGAGCAGAACACCTCATCTTTCTCCCATGGAACTGATGGTAGTTTTGAACTGCTGACCTTGAGGTTAGCAGCCCGATTCATAACCACTATGCTACCAGAGAATATGTTATCCTATATAAATGTCTTAATACTGAATGGTGCTTCTGGAATTCAAACTCAACAACATTTGGCTCTATAGTTCATACTCCTAACCTCTGTATTAAAATAAAATATAGCAAAACTTTAAACAATAGTGTCAAAAAGTATGGTGAATCATCCAAATTTGGCAAACATAAAGATTTACCCCATAATAGGTAAAACCTGGTGTGGTGCAGTAGTATAAGCACTGGACTGCTAACCAAAAGGTCATCAGTTCAAAGTTTCTTGCTCCTAAGAAACCCTATACAGCATCACTATGAGTTGAAACCTACTTGATGGCACTTAACAACAACAATAAGGCAAACACTATCAAAGGTACCATGTGATCTGTGGCAAATGACTGGCTTCTCTGGGCCTTAATTTCCTCAGCAGTAAAGGAAAACAACTTTGAATGACCTCCTAAACTCCTTCTTGTCCTGAAATGCAGAGTGCTCTACTAAAGCAAATTTGGGTCACAGTTTAGCTACCCAGATTTCAAAGCCCTGACCTTTGTATTTAGGAACACATAAGGAGACACAAAAGAAGTAAAGAAATACAAAATAGGATTATAGTTGCAATAATAATTATATAGGTAAATAGAATAGAGGGTGGACAACTTTACCTTGGGGTGAGAATGAGTGCCAAGGAAGAGTCTACAGAAGAGTTAGTTGATGCTTGATGAAAATTTTGAAGAATCATATACAGTCTATTAGGTAGATAAGCAGTGAAATACCTTCAAGATAGAGGAGATGGCATTTTAAAAGGGTAGAGAAATATGTTCAGGACCTGGCAAATAGCCAGCATTGTTGCTGTTATTGTTAAATGTAGTTGAGTCCCTTCCAACTCAGAGTGACCCTATATATTGTTTCCAAAGAGTGGCTGTTGAGTTTGAATCTCTGACCTTGTGATTCCAACTGGCCTTGAGGTTGATTGCTTATACTATGGTATCACACAATATTACTGGAGGGTAAGAATAATACAAAGTGTAAGAGGAGAATCAGTAGAAAATAAGGCTGGAAATATGGAAAGGGCCAGATGACGAGGGTGGTGCTGGACTGAGGGATTAGAATGTTGTTTTACAGGGGCATGATGGATAAAAATTAAATGTATATACTTTTCTGTTTTATCATTCTTTATTTTCAGATAAAAGTATTATCATTTTTATACATAGTATTTTGAGATCAAGTTGCTCATCAAACATGACATTCCTGAGATTGAAGTTGCTTTGACTATAATAACAAGTTTTGACTTTTTCTCTCTTCATGTTTATATGGAAGCCAAGAAAATTCTAATACTTTCTTTGAAAATATATATATAATTCCACTTATATTGTCATCTAGATAAATTGTCCCAATTATGTGTGAAAAATGGTGCAAATAGCAGCTTCCTAGAGGGCTGAGGAGAAGAGGTTAAGAACAGTCTGTTCTGTTAGGCTCTGACTTGGCAGCTGCTTACAGGTTTATAAACAATCAATGGGAAACAAGGACAAGGCGGTTCTAGGAGAGCTACTCAACATGCATGGAGATACTGGTAAGAGCTCACTGACAGCTCAGGTATCCCACAGGGGACATCTGGACCTTCCTAATTTTTCAGAGTTTAACAAGATTATTGTTCAACTAAAACAAAGCAAAGTTACTACATTTTCCTACATTTCTGTCATGTAAAGAGACAGTGGAAATGTAGGATAATCAAGTTAATTTCATAAATCCATTCTTTCATTCATTCAAGCAGCAACTATTAATTGAGAAAGCAAATACATTATAACTTAGATTCTGGTCATGATTCAGTCACTTCGTAGTTGTTAATCTCTCTGCAAATAATTAATCTATTATACCCAGTTTCCTCAACTATAAGAACGTGAATAATAATGATAATAAGAATGCCTGTACTTTTGTTGTTGTTGTTAAGTGCCATCGAGTTGGTTCCGACCCATAGCGACCCTGTACAGGGTTTCCGAGGCTGTAAATCTTTACGGGAGTAGAAAGTCTCATCTTTCTCCCGCAGAGCGGCTCGTAGTCTCCAACCGCTGACCTTAAGGTTCACAGCCCAATTCGTAACCACTATGCTACAGAGCTCCTAATGCCTGTACTTTTAGGGGTAGAGAATAAAAGGGTCAATTGAAGGGGGTAGTTTTAATCTGTTTCAATCTGAAACAGAGTTGTTAGCCATAAAAATTAAGAAAGAAGGAGAGGAAGGAGTCTTAGAAAGGCCTCTGTTCTAGAACCTGCTATATTGTTGTTAATTAAGTACCACTGAGACTCATAGCAACCCTGTATAGGTTTCCAAAGAGCGGATTATGGGTTTGAACTCCAAACCTTGTGGTTAGCAGTTCAGTGCTTATCCTACAGTGCCATACCGAAACCCCAAGAGCCTGTTATAGTGCTGGTAGTAGTTAAGTACCGTGGAGTTGGTTCCAACTCACAGCAACCCTGCATAGGGTTTCAGAGGCTATACATCCTTACGGGAGCAGAAAACCTCATCGTTCTCCCCAACAGCCTATGATGTTGTTGTTGCTAAGTGCCGTCGAGTCGGTTCCGACCCATAGCGACCCTCTACAGGGTTTCCGAGGCTGTAAATCTTTACGGGAGCAGAACGCCTCATCTTTCTCCCGCGGAGCGGAGCAGCTGGTAGTTTCGAACTGTTGTCCTTAAGGTTCGCAGCCCGATTCGTAACCACTACGTTACCAGAGCTGGAAATGTAGCAAAAAAGGGATAAAGAAGAATTAATTGGGACATTTTTATGTCCAAGCCATACCAGACGGTAAGCAAACAATCTTGGAGTTGAGACAAGACTCTTACACTTCAGATATTTAGAAGAGAACATACAGCAACACAAAACTGACTAAATCCTGGGAGGCTGTAGGAATTTACAGAAGAGAGAATGCAGGGAAAGTTGCAGTCATGGAAGACAGCAGAGGATTTGGAGGCTGGGGGTTAAGTCAAACCACCATTTTTAAGATGTAGAAACTCAAATTTGGAGTATAAAAATAACGCGACTCCCTCAGAGACCTAAATACAGAAGGTCTCTGGCACATTCCACTCTGTTTACTACACACGTGTCTTAGCTACTAAGTGTTTTGTTTTGTTAACCCTGATTCCCAGCCCCAAACCTGCCAAGAAGACTTGAAACAAGAAAACAAAGAAACAAAGAGCCAAAAAACTGTTTACAGTGTTGCCTAATAATTCCCATCATATTCCTGTTGTTCTTCCACACTCATATATGTTTCCATGAAAAATCATTTGAAAATAGAGAAACTTATAATTCAACTAGAGTTTATAAATTATCATTTTAAATTATGGAAAGTTTATAAAACTCATAACCTGGTCTAACAGTCCACAGTGAAACAAGTAAGGTTATCTAATACCTGAGTTAGTAAGAAGAATGAATTGGGGAATGTGAAAGGTCTTAGGGGCCTTTATTTATTTATTTATTCTTTAGAAATAAGAAATTTCTAAATGGGTCATAGCATTGTATATGCAGTACTCCAAAATAGAAAGTGAGCACTAGAAATGGGATAGAGATGAGGGTGAAGATGTTACTGTAGGTGACCATTAGGAAGGCCTTGGAATGTCATAATAAAAAAACTCAAAGATTTTGCGTCTGTTCAGGACGGAGAAATATTAGGAACAACTTACGCTTCCACCTGAAACAACAATAATAAGATTATATATATTATATATATTTCCTGGTGTGGCGCTGCTGGATAAGCCTTGGATTGCTAATAGCAAGAATGGTGGTTCAAACACACCAGCTGCTCCTTAGAAACCCTATACAGGGTTACTATGAGTTGGAAACGATTCAACGACATATAACAAACTGACCTTGCAGTTCAAACGGATCTTGTGGTCCAGTGTTTATCTTAGAGTACCACACAAATATAATATATATTTATATTGTTGTTTTGTTGTTGTTAGGTGACATTGAGTTGGTACTGACTCATAGCGACATTATGCACAGCAGAATGAAACACTGCCCGATCCTGACCCAACTTCACTATTGTTGCCATGCTTGAGTGCCCATTGATGCTGACACTTTGCCAATGCATCTCACTGGGGGTCTTCTCTTTTTCTCTGATACCCTTTTCCAGTGACTGGTCCCTCCTGACAATACGTCTGAAATATGAGAGATGAAGTTTGGCCATCATGTCCTCCAAGGAGCACTCTGGCTGCACTTCTTCCAACACAGATCTGTTAGTTCTTTTGGCAGCCCATGTTACTTTCAGTATTTTCCTCCAACACTATAACTCAAATGCATCAATTCTTCTATGGTCTTCCTTAGTCACTGTCCAGCTTTTGCATGCATATGAGGTTATTGAAAATA
>NW_006408544.1:12152967-12154364 GCF_000296735.1 Chrysochloris asiatica
AAAGGATGAACTATCTAGGAATGAATATAACCAGAGAAACAAAGGACCTATGCAAAGAAAACTACAAAACAGTTACAAGAAACCAAAAGAGACCTACAAAAGTGGAAGGATATACCATGCACTTCAAACATTAAGACTCAAATAGCCTAAAATTAAAAGGATGAAAAAAGAAAATTTATAAACTAAACTGATGGAGTGGCTCTATAAATACCTGACAAAGCAGACTTAAGAACAAAGAATATTACCAGGAATAAAAAGAGTCATTTCATATAGATAAAGAGGACATAATAGTCTTGAATGTTTATCCATTTAATGCCAGAGATTCAGAATGCATGAAGCAAAAACTGATAAAATTTAAGGAGAAACTGACAAATATACAATTATAGTCACAGATTTTTTTCAATAATTAATAGAATTCACAGTTAGAAAATCAAGAAGGTAATATAAGACTTGACCAACGTTGTCAATCAACTTGATCTAATTGATGTTTAACAACATTAACACTGGTATTGACACTCATTAATAGCAAAATATTTATTTTGTTCAAATAAATGTAGAACTTTACAAGATAGACAATATTCTGGGCCATAAAAAAATATCATCTATGTGGAAAATGTGACGGAATCAGCAAAGAAGCTACAAAAGCAAACAGTCCATTTTTCAAGGTTGTGGAATGTCAGATAAAAATACAGCCAACTTAGTGTATTTTGGTGGTCCATGGTACCTTTAATATTCTTCTTCAACAACATACCTCAAATGAATCAATTCTTTTGTGATCATTGTCCAACCTTCATATGCATATGATGTTATTGAAAATACCATGGTTTGGATTAGGTACACGTTAGTCTTCAAACTGACATCTTTGCTCTTGAACACTTTAAAGAGGTTTTGTGATACGTTCTTTGATTTCTTAACTAATGCTTCCACAGATGTCGATGGCTGATCTGAGCAAAGTGAAATCTTTCACAACCTCAATTTTTTCTCCATTTATCTTGATGGTATTTATTGGTCCAGCATTGAGGATTTTTGTTTTCTTTACATTGAGGTGCAACCCATATTGAAGGCTGTGGTCTTTGACCTCTATCAGTAAGTATTAAAAGTACCTGGATCTCCCAAAAAAAATCTGTGTTGGAAGAAGTACAGCCAGAGACTGCCCTTAGAAGCCAGGATTCCCAGACTTTGTCTCTCACACTCCAGACATATTATCAGGAGCGACCAGTCTCTGGAGGACATCGTGCTTGGTAAAGTGGGGGATCAGCGACAAAGAGAAAGCCCCCCAAAGAAATTGCACAATGGCAGAAGCAATGAGACCCAACAGAGCAACGATTGTCAGGCTGGATAGGACTGGGTAGAGTTTTGTTCTGTTTTATATACAATTACTTTGAGTTGGTACCAAC
>NW_006408544.1:12158154-12159022 GCF_000296735.1 Chrysochloris asiatica
TGATTTCTATGTATTCCATCTGGTGAGGTCCATGTGTATAGTTGTCTCTTATGCTGTCTAAAGAAGGTATTTGTAATGAACAAATCATTGGTTTTGCAGAATTCTATCATGAGTTCTCCAGCATCATTTCTATCACCAAGGTCATATTTTCCAACTACTCATCCCATGATACATATGCAACACAGTCCTACTAGGCTCTCAGATGTGGTCTGCTTCCTCCACTCTTTACTTGTATAAAATCAACATATCCTTCAATCTTTATTTCTAGATTTAACTCATCTAATGCCTCTAGCTTTGACTCCTTTGATGTCCCACAACCCACAAATCATACTATGTGGTCACTGTTCATATTTCAGTTTTTTTCATGATATTCAGGACCCTAAGGTCAGGTATCCAGTCTGTTAGTCTAAAGATATTAATTGAGTCTTTAGTAAGTCCTGGGCATTCTAAGTTTGGGGGTTATATCAATGAACAAAACAAAGGCCCTGCCCCTAATGAGATAATTTCAGTTACTGAGAGATGCCATGGAGAAAATTAAACAGCATTGCATGATGGTGACTGGAAGTGGTATATTTTAACTAGAATGATCAGGAAAATCATCCCTAAGGAGGTAACCATGACTG
Source organism: Chrysochloris asiatica (assembly GCF_000296735.1). Lineage (NCBI taxonomy): Eukaryota > Metazoa > Chordata > Mammalia > Afrosoricida > Chrysochloridae > Chrysochloris > Chrysochloris asiatica. The sequence goes on from NW_006408544.1 coordinate 12,158,778, forward strand.
AGACCTGAATAATGAAAGTTCCCCTATGGGAAGAACGCTGTGTCTCTGAGAGATGAGTGAACTTGCAATGTACAAGAGGCAGAAATGATATGTAAAATAACCTTGATAAAAACTGTTTCAGAGGAATGTTAGGGGTGGAAGTTCAAGTAGAATAAGATGAGATAATTGATGAGAGATAAAGAAGTAGAGAAATAAGTATAGATAATTCTTCTGGGCTATAAAGTGGGTCAGAGAAATGAGTAGTA
>NW_006408544.1:12159214-12163446 GCF_000296735.1 Chrysochloris asiatica
TCTATCTATCTATCATGTACCTATCTACTTACTGATCAGTGATATTATGCCTTATTTATCTACATATAGGAAAATTCAGAAAATAATCTATTTAAAATGTAGGAATGTTTCCATCCTGAAAGAAAGAAAGGCAAAGTGTGTAGAGATATGTGTTAGTGGTTTGTTGACTTCTGTGGTAGAAGGTGAGGTAATGCTCATTAGATAGTTTCTGTTTTATTCTAGTAAGAATGAGGAAGGGTCACCAGATAAAATTAACTATTTGACTCCATATTTCTAGTGCTCCAAACAGTGTTCAGCTTACAGCTGGAACTCTGGCAAGATGTTCTGAATGAGCTGATGATCAAACAAAATTGAACATGATCTAACAATATGAATTAATGAGTTTTCTTAACTCAAGTAGAAAGGATGTTAAAGGCATAAAGTCTTAGACTGAAATCCTGACCTTGATATTTACTAGTTCCAAGACCCTGGACAAGTTACTTAAACCCTCTGAGCCTAAATTTCTCCATAAAATGAGAATTCAATGCCTACTGCAATGGGAAATTTCAAGTAGATATTACATATAAAGCACTTAGGAGAGTCTGGGACATAGTAACTGTATGGTAAATGGAAACTGCCACCATTGATGAATACTGCCATCACAGCTGCTATACCTACTAACTTTGGACACCACAAAGGTCTTCAATTTATTTCCATAGATAGATAGCAAATACCTCTAAAAGAAAAGATTCTGTCTTATGAGGCTTTCACAGTTGGTTTCTGTTTAATATTATAATGGATAATCAACTCTGGTTGTTACAAAGAGAGATAAAACTCTTTAGATTGGTATCTTACTTACCTGTTGTTGTCATAACAAAACTACCATAAGTGATTGACTTAACGAACAGAAATTTATTTTCTCAAAGTTTAGTAGACTAGCAGTTTGATTTCAGGGTACAAGCTCAAGGGGAAGGCTTTCTCTCTATGTCAGTTCTGAGGGAAAGTCCTTATCGCTTTACATTTTGTTTCCTGGTTCCCTGTAGATGTCCATATCGATTGGCAGCTAGTTTTCCCCATTTCTGCTTGTTCCATGAGCATATGAGAAGACCATATTTCCATTACAGTGACATCTAGCTATGTTATTATGTTCTGAACAGTGGAATTAAAGTGATATTTTAATCACTAGACCCTAAGGATAATAGTCTCTCTCCTTACATCGTTTTTCACAAGATGAAACGGAGGGATCTGCACTTAACTGTTCTGACGACAACAACCCCTACTGGCATTGTTAGGTGCCATGGAGTTGATTCTGACTCAATAGAAGGAAACACTGGCTGGTCCTGGACATGCTCACAATTATTGTATTTGAGCCCATTGTTGCTGCCACTGTGCTAATCCAGCTTGTTGAGGGTCTTCCTCTTTTTCACTGACCCTCTACTTTACCAAACATGATATTTTTCTCCAGGACTAGTTTTTCCTGATAACACGTCCAATGTAAAAGAGACAAATCTTTCCATCCTCACACTGAAGGAATATTCTGACTGTATTTCTTCCAAGACAGATTTGTTTATTCTTCTGGAAGTCTATGATATTTTCAATATTCTTCACCAATATCATAATTCAAATGCATTCATTCTTCTTCAGTCTTCTTTATTCATTGTCTGACTTTCACGTGCATATGAGGCAACTGAAAATATCAAGGCTTGGGTCAGGTGCACCTTTCTCCTCAAAGTAACATCTTTACACTTTAAAAATTTAAAGAAGTCTTTTGCAGTAGATTTTCCTAACGCAATATATAATTTCATTTCTTGACAACTGCATCCATGATCCAAGTAAACTGAAGTCATTGACAACTTAAATCTTTAATCTGTTTATCATGATGCTATTTATTGATCAGTTGAGAGAATTTTCATTTTCTTTACATTGAGGTGGAATCCATACTGAAGTCTTTGATCTTTACCTGTATTTCAAGTTTTTGTTACTTCCAGCAAACAAGCCGGTGTCATTTGCATATTGCATATTGCTAATGAGTCTTTCTCCAATTCTGATGCCATATTCTTCTTCATCTAGTCCATCTTCTCAGATTATTTACTCAGCATACAGATTGAATACGTATGGCAAAAGGATACAACCCTGGAACACACCTTCCTAGATTTTAAACCATTCCGTCTCCTTGTTCTGTTCTAATGATTACATGTTGGTCTATGTACAGGTTACTCATGAGTATGTCTAGGTTACTCATTAAGTGCTCTGTGACAGTCATTCCTTGCAATGTTACATATAGGCTGTTATCCACACAGCCGAATGTGTATGCATGGCCAATAGATCATAAGTAACCATCTTTCTGGTATTCTCTGCTTTTAGTCAATATTCATCTGATGTCAGCAATGATATCCCTCATTCCATGTCATTTTCTGAATCCTATTAGAATTTCTGGCAACCATCTGTCAATGTACTGATATAACCATTTCTGAATTATCTTAGTAAAATTTTACTTGCATATAATATCAATTATATTGTTCGATGATGGCTGCACTCCACTGGGTCACCTTTCTTTGGAATAGGCTCAAATATGGATCTCTTCCAAATTTCTTGGCATAAACTAATTAATGCCTTCAAGGCTGCATTAATTTGTTGAAAATTTAAAATTTCTATTGTGTCAACTTATGTATCTTTTTGCTATTGCCTTCAGTGAAGCTTGGACTTATTCCTTCAGTATCATCGGTTCATGACATTTGCTATGTCTTGAAATGGTGAACCAATTAATTTAGTACAGATAAAGAGTTTTACATTCAATAAATCATACACTTGTTCCATCTCAATGATTACAATCCCCTCCATTTAACAACAGTTATCCCATTTCCACCCTGTGGTTTTTATTTCCATTCTGTGCTCTTTCCCAGCCCTTCTGAACTTGGTCATAAAGTAAATGTTTCTTTTTGATTTTGAATGATTATTAATTGCATAGTGAGCATACCTTAATAGTGTTGCTGTCCTCCTATATACCTACCTATCTACTGCTTGGCTGAAAATTAGGCTAAGAGTGTAAGTTCTGTTCCAGACATAAAGGGTAGCCGAGGACCATAGTCTTGGGTTCCTCCAGTCTCTTTCTGACCAGTAAGTCTGGCCTTTTTAAAACGATTTTGACTTTTGTTCTACATTGTGTCCCACTCTATCTGGGACTTTTTAATCTGATCCCTTTCAGAACAGTTGGTAGTGGTAGCTGGACACCATCTAGTTTTTCTGAATTCATGGAGACTGATGTTCACATGTTCCATTAGTCTACTGGACTAGTTGATTCTAAGTATCTTTAATGTTCATCAATCGTGTTTCTTTAGCACATTGAGAGGTCAATCGTTGCACCTTAGGTAGCTTCTCTTGAGTTTTTAAGATTCCAGTCACTACTCAGCAAAGGAAGACGTGTTGTTATTGTTAAGTGCCATCAAGTCAATTCCAACTCATAGCAACCCTATATAGGCTTTCCAAGGAGTTGCTGGTGGATTTGAACTGTTGACCTTGTGGTTCACAGTCCAGTGCTGATTCTACAGTGCCATGAGCATTGTGTTTCTGGACTATGTTTTGCCAATTGACTATGGTGTCCCTGAGACTGTGGTCCTGAGCTCCCAGGCCTAGCAACTCCTTGCCTCAAGGTGTTTAGTAATGTCTAAGAAGTTTTCACCATTTCATCCCCTGTAGGATAAGCACAACAACAAGGATTATCACTAGACCACAAGGTCAGTTTGAACAACAGGTCGTTTTGAATCACAGGTTGGCAGTTGAAATTCACCAGCTGCTCCTAGGAAACCCTATACAGGGCCACTGTGAGTCGGAACCAACTGGACACTTAACAACAATAACAACAATGCTCTCCCATGTTCAGAAGTGTGCTTGCAACAAAGGTAATACCCATGTACAAATATTCTTTGTCAAACTCTAATATATTTGTTGTTGTGCTCTCATTGTCCCTTCCATACTCACTCAGCCTGTTATCTATCCGTATATCTATCCACTGAACATTATTGTTAAAGGGTTGTGTATATAGTAGTAGTTACCTTGATCCTCTTTAACCCTTTCATTCCTCCATTTCTTCATCATTCTCCTGTATCCTCCCTCCTGTTTTATATTGCCTTCCCCATCACCTGAGCTAACATTTGTTTGCCATTTAGCCAGTGAATTACATTTCCTTCACTTCTGCCACTGGAAGCCATCAAAGAACATTTGTTTTAGCATGAAAGCCTTTTTTTTTTTTTTTT
>NW_006408544.1:12165340-12166381 GCF_000296735.1 Chrysochloris asiatica
TGCATGCAATGAAAATACCATGGCTTGGGTCAGGCACACCGTACTCCTCAAGCTGACATCTTGCTCTTCAACACTTTCAAAAGGTCTTGTGCATCAGATTTGCCTAAAGCAATATGTCATTGGATATCTTGACTGCTGCTTCCATGAGTATTGTTGTTGTTATGTGCTGTGGAGTCAGTTCTGACTCATAGCAACCCTGTACAGGGTTTCTAAGGCTGTAAATCTTTACGGGAGCAGAAAGCCTTATCTTTCTCCTGGGTAGTTTTGAACTGCTGACCTTGCGGCTTTCAGCCTAATTCATAACCACTACACTACCAGAGATTGTTGATCCCAAAATAATGAAGTCCTTGACAACTTAAATCTTTTGAAGTGTCTTCCCATAGATGAAGCCAATTTATTTGCGTCTTCCCATAGATGTAGTCAATTTATTTCTTGTATATTCTAGCTGATGAGTTCCACATTTATAGTTATTGTTTTTGTTGTTGATAAATGGTATTTACAATGAATAAGTTGTTGGTGTTACAAAATTCCATCATGCAACCCCCAGCATTGTTTATATGATCAAGGTCATATTTCCAACTACTAATCCTTCCTCTTTGTTTCAAACTTTCACATTTCAATTATTAATAATTATCAATGCTTCTTAGTTACATATTTGATTAATTTCAGACTGAGGTAACTTGGTAGACTTCTTCAATTTCATCCTCTGTTTGTATTAGTGGTTGCTATGTAAATTTGAATTAAAATGGTAGTAACTGGACTTTTTGAACGCATATGGAGATTATCCTATCATAGACAACATTCTATTTCAAGACAGATTTTGAGGTACTCTTTTTTTCTTTTTAACTTTTTATTGTGAATTGAGTGAGTCTTAACAGACAAGACCATCAGCTTTACATTCAACAAATGCTATGCTTTGTTTCATATCAATGATAGCAATTCCCTCCCTGCAATAACAGTTATCCTACGTCCTCCTTGTGGCTTTCCTTTTACATCTTATATTTTACAAAGGAAAGAACAAAAGTATTTGACATATATATA
>NW_006408544.1:12166591-12193356 GCF_000296735.1 Chrysochloris asiatica
GGTCCTTATGAGTTGGAATCCACTCCAAGGTACTTAACAACAACAACAACAGCAATAGTCATTTAAATGCCCTAAGGGAATATACTATAAGCCAGCCTCCTGCCCTCAGCCACACAGCCTTTCTCAGACCATAGCCCTAGAGCCTAGAACTGCTCTATCTCTCCATGCTATCACCTCTGTCATGGTCTCTGCTATCACTACTTTTTTAGGTGGGATCTCATGCTCCACTCATTCTCTTCTTCTTTGATGTTCTTGGGATCATATGTTCCTGAAATGAAAAATTAAGTACTCATCCCTTTTACACATCTTCTACAATTGCAGTTGTGACAAACACAATTAATCCTGCTAACAGTCACTCACAATTGAATCATAAAATCCCTATCAGCATCATCCCTCAACCCCTTTCACCAGATTCATCTGGAGAAGAGGAAAACTATTCAGTTGGGAGTCTATTTAATCCTTCCCACTCTGAAACTAAGCTCAATCATGAACGCTTGTAAGCCAGTCAATTCATGCCTTTATAAGCCCCTATTTTTGATAGTCAATGTCTAGATCTCTCATCCCTGTCAATCCAGTGCCCTGAGAAAAGAAGCTTGTTCCTTGATATGAAGAATCCTTCCATTCTGGTTGAAATTTTGAGCAACTGGAGATGATCTTTTTGATGATAAATGTGACACCATTTCTCTTCAATTTGAAGTTCCTGGCATAGTAACCATAAGAATGTCTGAATCCAAATGGTCAATACCAGTCCATTTCTGCTCACTATTCACTAGGATATCTATCTTTATGCATCCATTTTATTTTTGACAACTTTAAGAATTTTAAGACTCATCCTTCATTTATCCTATGTACCAATTATTAATGAATGTTTTCTGCTGTTTTTTGTTTTGTTTTGTTTTGTTTTGAGTTGTGTTGCATCAGCTAGTGAGGGTCCCAAAAGCTGTGTTCCATCTATGTCAATGTCAACTCTACTTTGAGGTCGTAGATGTTCTCTAGTCATATTTTGAATGTCTTCCAACCTGAAGGGCTCATCTTCCAGCACTATATCAGACAACATTTGACTGCTCTTCATAAGGTTTTCAGTGACTAATCTTTCAAAAGTGAATTTGTCTCTCCTTTTTTAGAGTCTATCTTAGTCTGGAAATTTGGCTGAAACCTGTTTACCATGGGTGACCCTACTGGTATTTAAAGTACCAGTGGCATAGCTTCTAGCATCCCAGCAATGCACAAACTACTACAATATGACAAACTGACAGACAAAGTGGTGGAAAACCACCCCTAAGTGGATGTAAATCAAGGCAATGGAAGGAGCATGGGGCACTCGATAACCATGGGGAGTACAGGTGGTGGTCAACCTAGACTAATTTAGTCAACACCATTTAGTGTAAAAGGAGCCCTGGTACTATAGTGTGGTAAGCATTGGATTGTTAACCACAAGGTTGACAGTTCAAACCAAACAGTTGCTCCATGAGGGAAAGATTTACCCCAGTAAAGATTTAAAGTCTTGGAAACCCAAAGGAGCAGTTTTACTCTGTCCTACAGGGTAGCTATGAGTTGTAATGAATTTGACAGCAGTAGGTATTATGTGAAAGACAAATCAACTTGACTTTTCTTCAAGTCACTGTACTTCTGGTTTTCTTTTTTATAGCAGTATTTCCTTACCAAAACTAATACAGAGGGAAGCTGCAGAAAAAGAGGTTCAGAACATGACAACTTCTTGGAAATTTCTGAGGTAGGGATTTCATGGTTCTTCTGAGTCAGAGGAAGCACATGAGCTCCATATAATTACAGAAGTAGAACCAGGACAGATGCATGACTGGACCAAAGAACAGAGGTCATTTCCATAAAAGGAAGAATTTCCTTACAGGGTTGTTCTACCATAGCAAGGGATGTCTTCTTTAAAGGTAATGAGATCCCTGTCAATTCAGGTGTGTGAGAAGATAGAATTGCTTTAGTCAGGGATCAAGCTTCGTTGTGGGGTTAAAGTAGATGACCTTTAAGTCCCTTCCATCCCTGAGAGTCTAGACTATAGAGAAAAACAAATCTCATCCAATTAAGGACCTCTGAAAAGCAAGCAATGACTCACTGATGTAGAAGCCTGCTGTGCCTGGAGTTCAATCGCCTTAATAATCATCATCATCACAGAAGTTCTATTGGCTTTTTCTCCCTTTGATTAAAGTCCTCAGAAATACCTTCAGGCTCCCTTCCAAACAAATGACCCATTACAGAAACTCAGTTTTAATCTGATCTATCCTTCAGTAATTACATTCTTGGTCAGGGGAATAGGATATTCACTTAATGAAGGGAGTGCAGCTCAAAGGGTAAGCACTGCAAATGTCCAGAAGTGAAGAGAATGCATTTGGCATGACATGTTACCATCAAAGGACATTAGAAAAATGCTGTGCAGTACAGAAAAAGCTCCAGCTTGGAAGGCAGGAAACCTCGATCTTGTCCTTGACCCTGACTCACTTTCTCTAAGTTTTGCATTCTACCCCATCCCATCCAATCCATATTCCAAAACCAGCTTGAGTGACATTCAAAACCTAATATAATCAAGAATCTCTGTGCTTCAAATCTTTCCCTGAATCACCATTGTTTTTAATATATATTCCATAACTCTAATCTTAGAAGAAATAAAGTCAGAATAATACTTAGACGTGAGGATGGCAAAACTTTGTCTGCTGTTTTGGGTCTATTATCAAGGAAGCTTAATCCTTAGAAAAGAACACACGTTTGGCAAGTAGAGGGAAGACATCAATGATATGGACTGATATAACAGTCAAAGTAATGGCTCAAACATGTCAAAGGTAATGAGGATGGTGCAAGATCTGGCAATGTTTTGTTTGGTTATTGTATAACGTCTCCACAAGTCAGAGTTGAATCGATGGCAACATATCATCTATAAGTCCACCCTCTCCACCCAGGCCTTGAAGTCTGCATGCCTCTTTACAGCATAGAAGAACCCATTCTATTTGAGTCATTTTTTAAGTTCCTAGAAATGTACTCTCATTCTTTGGCTCCTTTATACATAGTGTTCTCTGTTTAGAAAAGCCCTCTCCCTTCCATTTCGTCTTGTTAATTCCTACTCATCCTTTGGATTATAGCTTCTTTTCCACTGTATTTAAAAATTCATAAGTAGACTTACTATGTGACAACTACTAAGTGCTTTATTAATTAGGTATTATTATTATTCCTATTTTACAGATAGGACCACTATAATTCAGACAAGTTATACTTGCTAGCTGACTACACTTGCCCAAGTACAATCAGCTAGGAACTGGTGGTGCCCAGATTTCAACCCAGGCAGTCTGGGTCCAGAGTCCATTTTAATGACTATGCTATGTTGAAGCAGAGCTCCTCAGGGTAACCTCCCTTTATCAAACAAGCTCTCTGTATATATTCTATTGGAGCACACATCATTGTATTGTGATTAACTTTGTAGTGTCATCATCTCTACTAGACTGAAAGTTCAGGGAGGACAAAGATCCCATCTTCCTTGTTCATTACTGTACCTCCAGTTCTCACCATACAGTACAATCTCAGTAAATGAATTTTGAGCCAATGAATACAATGAATGTGAATTAGATTCAGTTTTCTAGTATGTAAAATGGGGACGCTGATCTTGTTCTAAATATTTTTTTATTGCTTTGAATAAGAAAGAAACAAGTTCAGATGCTAGCCTTGAAACATAGGGGACAGGGTCATGGTGCAGTTCACTTAACCATCTGAAACTTAGTTCTTCCTTGTGGAAAAATAAATAAATCAACACCTGCCGCTCTTTGGGAATAAGATGTGGAGGCTTTCTACACCAATAAAAATGTACAGGCTTAGGAAACCCTATACAAGGTCCCTATGGCACTTAACAATAATATATGTAATACGCTGACAACACAGAACAATCTCAAGGATTACTGTTGCTGTTGTTGAGTGCCGTCAAGTTGATTCCTATTCCTAGCAACCCTGAATAGGGTTTCTGAGGAGCGGCTGGTGAGCTTGAACCACCAACCTTGTGGTTCAAACCGACCTCGAGGCCTAGCGAATTAACCCACAGCACCACACCAGGACTAGGTAGAAAGGAAGCACAATTGCCTCTTTGCTGGTAAGAAATACAGGGAATTTAAGACTAATAAAGGGAAAGTACAGTGAAATGAAAACGTGTACAAGGCTCAGAAACAAAAGTTCAGAATTGAGAACTGGGCTCTGTCACTATGAACTTGGACAACTTGTATACTGGGCATGTCAGGTCATTGGTAAAATCAAGTTCAAAATTTGTCTAAGTTAGTATGCTCCTTATAAATATTGCTGTCTTTTCCAAGTGTTAAGCTTGATTTTCAGGTGTTTGCAGATCTGTTTTCTTCAAGGAAGTTTCAAAAGCCTACAATTTCCTGTCTTTTGTACTCTCCCTGAGAGAGTCCAAAGATGAACCAACTACAGTACTGTACATGAGAGTATGAACCAGCACATGATGGCATCTCAAAGTGGCTAATATCAAATTGAAATCTTCTATTGATTTTTTTTTTTTTTTTTTGCACAAGGAAAATATGATTTATTCCAAGAAGACTCTACTTGCAGAATGAACAAGAATGTGGGAGGAATAGCATGCTTTTTCTCTACAGTTTGTTATATCATTAGGTCCTATACATTGTTAAATATTGTCAAGTCAAATCCAACTCATGTTGTTGTTGTTAGGTGTCATTGAGTCGGTGCTGACTCATAGCAACCCTATGCATAACAGAACGAAACACTGCCTGGTTCTGTGCCAAGCTCACAATCAATGCTATGCCTGGGCCCATTGCTGCTGCCACTGTGCCAATCCATCTCATTGGGTGTCTTCCTTTTTTCCTCTGACCCTCCATTTTACCAAATATGATATCCCTTTCCAGGGACTGGTCCCTTCTGATAATATGTCCAAAGATAGTGACCCTGTATAGTGTTTCTGATGAGCAGAAGATGAGTTGGAACCACTGACCTTTAGGTTCAAACCAACCTTTTGGTCTAGTGCTTATCCTATGATATAATACCAGGACCCCTATGGAACTAGTTTTATCATGACTAATTAATTTTTCCATGGAATAGTTGCGTAAGTCTTTTCATTGACAGATTGATTGTGGATGAGGTCCTTACTTCCTTTCCATATATTCCTACCGTTGAAAGCACAATCTATGTCTCATTTAATTTTTTTTTTTTTAAGGTTTTTAAGGTTTTTATTGTGGATTGAGTGAAAGTTTACAGGGCGCAACATCAGTTTCACATTCAACCATTCATATAACTTGTTTCATTACATTGATTATAATCCCCTCCATATACCACTATACCACAGTTAACAGTGTTTCTCTCTATCCTCTTTAGCTTTTTTTTTCTTCTTTTTTTTGGGGTGGTGGTGGTGGATTCGATTGATTATTTTAACCAAGTAAAACCCCCTGTCACTGAGTCACTTCCAACTCATAGTGACCCCATATAGAGTGTCTGAGAGCAACTTGTGGGCTTTAATCACTGACCTTATCCTACAATAACATTCGCTATGAGTTGGAACCAATTTGGTGGCACTTAATAACAACAATTGATAAAATAGGTAGAATTAAATGTAAGTTCAGCAAGTTATGAAGATTCAAGGACTGGGTAAGAAGGATTCTAGCCTATCATCTATATTGTTTTTTTGGTAGGACAGTTCTTTCAGTGACCATCTTCGTGATGAGCTCTGTAATAGGTACAACACAATTGACCCAGACTTCCAAATCAGAAACTGGTTCTCCTTGACTCGAACCCAAATCTTCTCTTTCTATAACCCACTAGTCACCAAGCCCTTTCAATGATAACTCCTTAATATCTCTTTTCATCATTTCAACTCTGTTGTGATCATTCAGATCCTCAACATTTCTGACTTATTGCAACAATATCTTTATTCATCTTCCTATACTACTTCCTCCTCAAATCATGAAAGCCAGTGCAAGAGGGAATGTTCTTGAATTTAAGTTTCAATATTTCCCTTTCTTACTTTAATAATTTCAATGATTTGTCATTGTAGTTAGTATAAATTCAAACTTCTTTTGTGTGGTGCATAAGAATTCCTCAATATGGCATCCACATAAATGGATTAGAATTTGGTTTAATATGACCATTGGGATCTGAGACAAGTTATTGAGCATCATTAATTATCTGTATCTTCATCTATAAAATGGGATAATCATCTCTACCCTCATGGTATTGTGGTGAAAAGTACATTAAATTAAGGTACTTAGTATAATGTCTGCAACACAGTTGGAGCTCAATAAATGCTATTTCTTTTTTTATTACCGAGATATTTAGGCTGTTGTATAATTTGGCATGGGGATACAGACATGGTAGCAATCATGGAAAACACCAGCACAAATAGATATGCAAGGAGTATGTTACACAAATCCAAAGGAAGGGATCATAAACACTGACTGAGCAGTGACAGAAACCTTCTCAGACAATGTGATATCTGATCTAGGCTTTGAAGGGTCACCTGGGGTAACTACTTCAGCAAAATTTGTTGGCCCACTTTGAAAACTGGTTTCTTCTGTCCCTTACTGGGGCCTTGCTCACTGAAGGTTGAAATAATTAGTGTGGAGATTCTGTTCTTGAGGCTATGATGATACACTTGTTCTACCCATAAAACTAAGGGCTTATTTTCCAATATAATTGATCCCTTAACCTTCAGAGACTCAAACATTCTCTCTCTCTCTTCAAAACAATAGAAAATTAAAAGAACAATTTCTCTTTACCTTCTAAATCTTGGCAACCTAAAATAGGAGAGCGAGGGAGAGAACATTAAGGTCTCATTGGTTTCAACTCTCGACAATGTAATGTGTAATTTTTCTCGTTGGAATTTCGAGAACTCTTATTATTTAATCTGCTATTTATTCTGTTAAAGTACATGCTTCCTTAAGAGCAAAAGGATTAATGGTTTCAAATTCCAGCATGTTGACCTTTATTCTACATTAAAATGCTTATTTGAAACCACTCTGCCAGGGCTCCCATAAGCCATTTGGTATTGAACATTGGAGGAAGTATAAAGTTTAACTCCCATTCCAGTTAGGAAACAGAATTTTAGAAATAAAAATAGATTTTTGTAATGTGCATGTAGAAATGCATGGACGATACTTTGTTGAGTTTGTGAACAGACCAGGTGACCAGCGGTATGGTTGGATTAGAGCCTGCCCTTTTTTTCATCCTTGGTCAGGGTCCAGTATGGACTGAAACAAGGTCATTTCCTCCTTTCATCCCGATTACAAAAGCACATATCCTGTTCTACAGAATGAAAGAGTAGAACTAAAACAAAAATAAAAACAAAAATCAAGCATTCAAAATAAAGTCGAAAGATTTAACACGAATGATAGAATAGGGGAAAGAAAAGAACACATTTACTGATTCCCTATTTTGCATGAATGTCCCTGGATTATATAAAGAGTTTAAACTTGTATACTAATTGAAAGATTGGCAGTTCAAACTCACCCAGCTGTGCCATGGAAAAAAAGGTCTGGCAATCTGTTTCTGTAAAGATTATTGCTTTTGTTGTTAAGTGCTATCGAGTCAGTTTCTACTCATAGTGACCCTGTATAGCTGCTAAGCTACTCCTTAGAAACCTCTAGGAGTACATTTCCACTCTGACAAAGATAGGGTTATTATGCGTTGGAATCAACTAGATGGAAATGGGTTTGGTTGGGGTTTTCGGTACTGCATATTCGACACTATGTTAGGAGATTTTTGAGTTTGTGATTTATTTTAACCTGCAAACAATCTTTTGACTCAGATAGGAGTGACTTTCCTTCCCTGAACACTCAAACCATCACACTGATCACGTCTTCAAAGTATGGTTCTTGTTACCTCACATCATATTTATTCTTGCTTCTCACACTACACTGGGGACTTTTCTTGAGGGCAGACACAACTGATGGCTTCATCATCTTTCCATTTTTCTGAGACATAGTAAGCTCCTAGTATTACTGAATTAAGTTGAACAAATGGGAGTTACCTCATTACTGTCTGTCCAAAATCTCTTGCCCTTCATCCCATTAGTAATATAACCCAAATAGGATCCATTACCTACTTCCCTACAATGCTTTTGGAGCCAGACATGGGCAGGCATCCATCTTTCTAGCTTCCCCTGGGACTTTGGCTCTTCACTGAGTTTGATGAAATTCCAGAGTCTCTGAATAATATAATGAGTCCCTTTGCTTTCATTTAAAATGTGTGTTAATTGGCATCAACTCAAGAGACTAACATCTCATTTCTACAGTGTCTCAAGGGCTGGACCTCCATTCAGTTCACCTCCCTCACTCAGCATGACACCACACCCTTATGTGGCATCTGCCATATAAAATTATAGCTTTCTTGGCAAAACTCTTATTGTCCTGTTTCAGGGAGGGATTTTAATTTTGTTTAATTTTGTTTTCACTCTCAATATGTGCTGAACAAATCCAACTGGCAAGCAACTTCTAGTGTTGGACACAGTATTCCCAGAGATGGAGTCGGCAAACATATCATCAAAAGACAAAGTTCTGGCTGAGGATTCCCTATGGCATTACAGGTGTGATAAGTGTATTGGAGAAAACACCAGACTTAATGGATTGAATGAGATTTTATATATATATATATGATACAGCTGGCCAATTGCAGATGCTCAGTTATGATTCCTACCGTGTCATTCTGCAAATTTATAGTAAGGTCCTGAGCTGGGCAGTAGGGATATATCAATGAATCAGATTCAGTCCTTGCACTATATTAGTTATTAGTCTAGTATGCTGGATTAAAGAGAAGCACAGAATACTGGGGGAAGCAAAGAGGAAGGAAGACTGAACTCCACATAAACATTCATAGAAGTTTCCAAGAAAAGTTGATGCTCTGATCTAGATCTTCAAGCATAAGTAGGAGTTTCTAGAGTGGCTGACCTAAGAAAAGGGCAGATGGATCACTTTTTCACAGGTCCACAATGGAGATTTGAAGTATACATTGTCCACTGAGCTCAGTAAAAAATTTAGGGTAGAAGAAATATACCATTCCTGGTAGATAGTTTGGGGCAAGATGCTTGCAGAACACTTCTATTCATCTTTCAGTTTAAATAAACTGTTATGGAAATATTAGAAATGGGCTGCGGTAAAACCAAGATTTGAACCCAGGTAATAGGCCTTGAACTCTGTTAATTTTAAGAAGAGTAGCATTGGAAAAAACAAATAAGGAAGCAATAATATTTAGCCTGAAAAGTTATATACTTATCTGTTGACAATATAGATCCATACATCAAGCATAATATTTAAAATAACTTTTGATCCAGGAATCCGAATTCCCAAATAGACTGCATTTTAAATGAGAAAGGACTCTTCAATGCAAAGGTGCAAAAAGCAGACAGATTAAAGGGAATCCCAGGGCACTCTTTCTTGGTGTAGAGGCTGGTTCAGAGTCACATTCCCCTATTTCATACACAAATTTCTTGAGCATTTTTCCCAGAATATACAGAAGTCATAACAATAAGTCAATAGTCAAGAGCTAGTGCCCTACTTTCCTAGCTAGGCACTGAGCATAAGGGGAAAAAATACACATACAGAGAAAGAGAGAGAAAGAAGACAGAGAAGAGAGATAAGACATAAAAACAAGAGATACAAGTGTAAGCAGAGGATAGAGGAGTGCTTTGAGTAAGAGAATGGTGTGGCGCCGTAGATCTGAACTGAACTGCAAACCACAAGGTCGGCAGTTCAAACTTACCAGCTGCAACTCAGAAACCCTAAGCAGGGTCACTAATGAGTCAGAACCGACTCCAGGACACTTAGTAACCACAATTACCGGTGTGCCATAGTAGGATCAGCACTTGACTGAAAACCACAAGGTCTGCAGTTCAAACCCACTAGCTGTTCCTTGAAACTCTATCAGGGTCACTATGAGTCACAACCAACTGGACAGAACTTAACAACAACTAAAAGGAGCCATAGTAGTATAGTGACATAGAAGCTGGGCTTCTAACTATACGGTAGGCAGTTCGAATCTACCAGCTGCTATGGGAGAAAGATGAGGTTTTCTGTTCCCATAAATATTTACAGCCTCAGAAACCCTATACAAGGTTGCTATGAATTGGAATTAACTAACAGCATACCACTACCACCAAGTATATCCTAGGGGTCCTGATGTGATGCTGTATAATAAGCATTGGACTGCTAATCACAAGGTCAGTGGTTCAAACCCACCAGCCACTCCTTGGAAACCCTATAAAGGGTCACAGTGAATTGGAACTGACTCAATGGCACTTAACAACAACATTAACAACAATTATCTCCTGAGGAGCCCTAGTGATGCAGTCATTAAGATGACTGCTAACCCAAATCTTGGTAATTTGACCCCATCAGAGACTGTCAGAGAAAGACGTGACAGTATGCTTCCATAAAGATCTGTAGCCTTGGAAACTGTGGGGTAGTTCTACTCTGTTTTATATGGTTCCTGGGAGTTGGAATCAACTTGACAGGAAATTAGCTTTTGATTTTGAAGTATCTCCTATATACAAGGCACTGTGATTAGCACAGTGCTAAGTCATAATTTAATATGTGTAGTTCTCAAAACATGAAAAGGGAGAGTTGGAGAGTTCCAACTCTTGCAGGATAATCCAGACCCATCGACCTAGAAGTCACACGGATTCCCAGATGAGAATCCACAAAACCACTGGATATTGCTGGTACAATTGACAAAGTGTTATGCTCTCCCTGTTGTTGTTGTTGTTAAGTACCATCGAGTCAGGTCCGACCCATAGCGACCCTGTACAGGGTTTCCGAGGGCGTAAATCTTTACGGGAGTAGAAAGCCTCATCTTTCTCCCGCGGAGCGGCTGGTAGTTTCGAACCGCTGACCTTAAGGTTCGCAGCCCGATTCGTAACCACCACGCTACCAGAGCTCTTTTCAGGCAGGTGCTATTCCTGACTCTTGCCTAAAATTCCACCATCCCCTCTGCTCTTTAAGATTAAGCATGTCCTTAATTTCAGTGCAAACCCATGGAGTACAAGGGCCAGAAATGCCTTTGACTGAGTTGAGGAAAATGATCATGATAGAACAGAAAACAAAAAGATGAATGTTTGGAGATATGACATGCTTGTGGCAATATGACTTGCTTTCAGTATCTTGAGATTGTCCAGGAAACCTCCACAGAATGTGGTTAAAGCAAGCTCAATCTCTTCTCTCCTTACATTGGTTCATTTTAGTGTGCTTGGCAACACTGAGCACTGTCCAGGAATTCTAATGAGAAGCTGGTGGGGCAGAAGTGGAAACTTCTCTATAAGGCAGGCACCAAGGGCTTAATGATACCGAAAATAATGCCAGAGCAGACATGCTCAGAGAAGCCCTTTGTTTTAGAAAGTTGAAAGGGAGGCACTTTCACAATGTCCAGCAATCTACCAATTAAATAAGGTGGTAGGTTCCATCTCTCCCACTGAAGATGATGTTTTTCTGAATTTCCTCACTTAAACAGCCATAGAGGATACTATGCGTATTCCTATATCTCCTTATATTCCATTTGCCAGTCTCCAATGCAGAACGGTCTGGGAAGTTTCTTTTCTTTCTAGATATTCAGTCATGTCCTAATTTCTTACACTGTGAGTCAGCAAAGTGCACTAAGCTAGGAGCTCGAGTTACTTGGCCCTGCCAAGTAACTTGGCCTTTTCTAGCTTTAAAATTTTGGGCAAGTCCATTTTTTTTCTGAGCAACTGTTTCCCCATTTAGATATATATGCCTTTTAATTTCTCTAAAGAATGTTGATAATGTTATCATCTTTCCAATTCTAACCTAAACCTTCCTTACATTCTCCAGAAATCATTTCTGAGTACCTTGCCCAACTCCTTCTTGTCCTCTGCTATATTATACTGCCTTTTTACTTGGAAACACACATTTAAATATTGTTAAAAGTCTTGGTCTCTCTCTAATGCACTGTAAGACCCTTGAGGGAGTTATTTTCTTTACTTTGTACCAACGAATCCTTTTTCCTGATTTCCATGTGCCCAACCCAAGGATGAATACAGTTGGGAAGAAAAGAAAAAAAAAAAAAAAAAACTGGAATAGGAGGGAAAGCTGCCAACCAAGAATGTTCTATTTCTAGGAGATTAGAAATAGGGTCTTGGTTTTCCTGAGCTCCCCAAGCAGCATAATGTATGCGATAAATGTTTTAGACCAAGAGGTTATATAGCAGTGTGGCTAGAAGTCCAGGCTTTAGAGCTAAATTTCTTTGCATTTCAATTCTAATTCTACAAAATGTTATCTTCACACCTGCTTTCCACTGGAGGATGTAAGACAGGCAAGGCTCTTACACACTGACTGGTTGAATAACTTTTCTCCAGGAAACCTAGTCTATATATATCTATATATCAATATCTTTATATCTATATCTATCTATCTATCTATCTACCTATCTATCTATCTATCTATACCTTATTCTTGCCTGTTAGTCTCGAGGGGAGAAATGCCCTCACATTTATGCCTTTCTAAAAGTTCTAGCTGTCCTGCCAGCCCAGATCTAGCTCTCTTCTACAGGAAGTCTCCTTGATTGCTCTAGTCTGTTTCCTATCATCTAGATACCTAATCATGCATGGAAATCCTGTTGTGGTGCTGTAGAATAAGCACTAAACCGCAGGTTGGTTTGAATTGCAAGGTTCGTGGTTCAAACTCACCAGCTGCTCCTTGGAAACCCTATACAGCATTGCTATGAGTCAGAACCAATTCGATGGCATTTAACAACAACAACAATCATATATGATCAATACTTTAGGTGGCCAGATAACCAATCACACAAATCAGAGCACTTTTGAGCATGAAAAACAGCACTATTAAAATTATGTAGAGGTGAGAGGCGTAAGTAACGCGTATCATAGAAAGCAAGATATATCTGATTTCCCCAGCTATATTATTTAGCGTCCACCCTACCTATATTACTTAGTGGTGTGGAGATATACTCCTTTTTGTAAACTTTTTGCTTCTCTTATTTCCTTTTATCTACACGGTAGTTTCAGCTTATTAAAAAAGAAAAAAATTAGACAAAGCAGCCCAAAAAAAGCAAAATCCCATCTCATGGTCTCATTGATCCTCACAGCAGCCGTGGGCATCTAGGAAGCAGGAACTATTCCTATCATCAAAGTGGATTTCCTTAGGTCACCAAGTTAGCCGGTGCCTTGGGCAGAACACAACCTACTACCTCATTCTGGGATCTGTTTTAGTATCTTACTGTATTAGAGTTTCATGAGAATTGATTTTGTACACTCAGATTGGCTATAGAAGCCAAGGACCACGGCACACTTATTTTCTCCTTACCTCTCTTTCACTTAAAATCAGGAGAATGATAGAAAGATCAGAAAGTTGAATTGAGCAGTTAATAAAGAAACCACGAGATTATGGGGAAAATGTTAATTAATTGATGTACTCAGTTATTCAAGAGATAATTGTGAAGAATCCTATCTGAATGTTAGGAATTCAAGTGACTTTATATTTGTTCCTTCTTTTCTATATTATTTAAATTATGATGTGTTCGTTATATAATTTTATACAGTTTTATTTTCATTTATTATTTTTAAAGGAAGAAACCACTGAGAGTCTACAGTGGAAAGTTTAACCTCAATAGACAAAAACAAACTTTTAAGCCAGACCTGTCCATTCTGTACCCTTAAGAAAGTCAATTATGCCTCAGTTTCCTATTTGGTATAATGGAAACACTACCTTGGCAAGGCTGTTGAGATGATTCTGTAAGATTCAATAAATTAGAACTCTATGTAAGGCCTTGGTTTATGGAAGACTCTCTATAAATGTTCTCTCTCTTCATGGGAGCGTTACTGACGAAGTTTCCCAAGGCTTCTGACAAGCCTTGCTGTCTCCTCTGTTTGTAGTTCTGGAGCCATTGGGGGAAGCCTGTGACAGCTGTGCCCCTCAGCATGGGGTCGGAGCTGTCCAGAGGCACTGGATCCCGAATGCAGGGAGGCAGTCTTGTCAGATTTTATGGGTTTACTCATATCACCTTCAGGGCTTTTGACAGGATGTTTTGATAAAATAAATTTATTTTAAGTAACTGAAATGAAATACTAACTAGTTTCTGAAGGGCTTTTAAGTTGTTTCTAAGAAGTTTCAGATCAAAGCCCTGAGAAGGCAGACTTTGCACATTAAATATTTAGTACAGATTCAGTCACTTGAGGACTCAGGCATTTTGACATTGCAAGAGGGGTAAAGTACATGCTATCTGGGGCCACACTCACATCCTATTATAGACACAAGCTCTGGTAGCGTAGCGGTTACGAATCAGGCTGCGAAACTTAAGGTCAGCAGTTTGAAACTACCAGCTGTTCCATGGGAGAAAGATGAGACTTTTTGCTCCTGTAAAGATTTACAGTCAAGGAAACCCTGTGCAGGGTCACTATGAGTCGGAACCGACTCCACAGTACTTAACAACAACAACAATTACATCAGTTCTTAGTAGCAATTTAAGATTAAAATGTTAGTTAATTTCTCTGGATCTGTTTTTCATTTAAAAAGTAGCATAATATTACCTTATGGGGTTATTGGATGTTTAAATGGCATAATGCCTGTAAATCATTTAAACAATCAGAAATGTATTGTGTTCAAAGGATGAAAAATTCCTATCTATTGCCACCCTCACTCTGTCTCCAGGAAAATCCTGATGGGTTCCTAAAGTATCCATTCATATACTCTGGCCTTACAATGAAACTCTACACTCCATGAGAGTAAAATCCATGTCTACTTTGCTCAAAATTGCTTATGTTAGTATCATGTCTGGAACAATTTAATTGCTTAATATATAGAGAGTGTGTGAATACTCTGAAAGAACAAATAAATGATCCAGATGAATATTCAGCTCCAAGAGTAGGAGTTGTTGTTGTTGTTATGTGCCTTGGAGTCGGTTCTGACTCATAGCGACGCTGTACAGGGTTTCCGAGGCTGTACATCTTTACGGGAGCAGAAAGCGTCATCTTTCTCCCGCAGAACAGCTGGTAGTTTTGAACTGCTGACCTTGAGGTTCGCTTGAGGCCCGATTAGTAACCACTAAGCTACCAGAGTAGGAATAAGGGCAGCAAATAAAGCACTAGCCCTGGGAAAGCTGCAAATGATGCCACCAACAACAAAATAAAATAGCCATAGGCCACAGATATTTTCAAAGTCAGAAAAAATTAATAACTTAGAAACTGGAAATTCCGAGAACACAATGTTAAGGAAGTTTCTGTTTATTTAGCTTTGTTCATTATTTGTTCCCCTCCACTGTTACCATGATGTTATTGCAGTTAAGTGCAACTGAGTATAGGGCTTCCAAAGTGCAGCTGGCAGGTGTGAACCACTGACTGGCCAAGCACTTATTCTAAAGCACCACACCAGAATTCTGATATCATAGGCCTTCTCTTTTTCCACATAGAAACTGAGGAGTGGAGTTTTAATAAAGCCAGGCTAGGCGAAGTAAGCAGAAAATGTAGAAAGAAGGGACCAGGTGGAAGAGCAGAAAGAGGCAACAGCTATCAGTAGCTTCTTAACCCTTCTTGGACTCTGACCTCGCATGCATTGCTGTCTCCACCTGGATAATTGTGCTCAGTTTTTGGGACAGTTCCAACAGAGCAGGGAGTACTGCAGCAGTCTTAGTCTTACCTGGTGCTGCTGTGGTGCTGTAGGATAAGCACTTGACCACAAGGTAGGTTTGAACCGCAATGTCGGCAGTTCAAACTCACCAGTTGCTTCTTGGAAACCCTATACAGGGAAGCTATGAGTCAGAACCCATTCAAAGGCACTTAACAACAACAACAATAGATGAGAACTCCCCATGAGTTAGAATACACCTGAAGTGAGCCCCAACAGTCTGAGTTTGTTGTCTTTCTTGGGATACAAGGACAGTACCAAACTAAACCTAGCAAGTCATACTTCAGAATCTTGCTATCTCTTCTGAAAACTACAGCATGCTTCTAGGTCCCCAGAGTACTGACAGACTGAGATGAGGACAAGTACTAAGTTAACACCTATCTGACTTCCTGTAGCAACTATTACTTGGACATCCTTTCTGACGTGACTGAAACCCCTTATAAATACGTGTGAGTTTGTCAGGTGTGTTTGGCTATTACACAAACTTAATTCATTTTCACATTCCCCCCTCTTCATTTTGGTAAATGGTTCTATCATTATCCAGCTCAAATAAGTCACGAACCTAGTAGCAATACTTGATTCCTCTCTTTCCTGTATCCATAACATTCAATTAATCACAAATTCCATGAAGTTTTAACTCTTACATATTTCTTGAATTTCTCAACTCTTTTTCATTTTTCTTCACCTAACAATTCTCTCTGCCCTTTAACTCATCTTCCACAAAGTAGAGTTAATATAATGTAACTTTGACCTTGTTACTCCCTTGCTTAGAGCCATACATTGACATCCAACCAAGGGAAAAACAAAAACAAAAAACACTTCCATCCTTCCATCGACTTTAACCACATCTCTTGCTGTTCCTTGAGTTTCTATTAGAGCATTGGCATGTTCCAACTATCTGAACTTTCTTCCGTCTTCTACTTCATCCTGCCATCATTTTTATTTCATCAGGTTGCCTCTTCTTAGAGGATTCATTTCCCCCTCTCAGCTGCATGCCTGCCCTCTAGCACCATTCCGCTTGAGATAGCACACTTTTAGTCATCTTTGGAGATTCTACTTGTATATTTTGTATATTTATGCAAAATATGTGTTTAAATCACAGGGAGGAAAAGAGATTACCAAAAACACACTACAGTGACTAGTGCAGTTTGCTGTGTAAATCCTTTCTTCATGACAAAAGCACTCATTCCCACAGTTCCTGAGAGTACTGACTGATGATTGCTGACAGCTTAGTTACTCCCTAAAAGTGAAGATTGTCCTCAGCCAAAGGGAGTTTGGAGCTGTATAATGGTCCTCCCTATAATTGGTAGAGATGGCAGTGATGATGACCTAGCTCCATTGCCTTCCTTTGGAACAGCTCGGAAATGTTACCCCAGCTTCAGAGTTCCCAGTAGGACCAACTGAAACCTTTATTCCAAATACATCATAGTAGTTTATCTTCTCCCTCTGGTCCAATCCTATTTCTTTCATTCCTTAAAGATGTTTCTCCTGCAGCTTTTTTCAATAAACATCCTGCTTAAAATCTCCATCTCAGAGTCTGCTACCAAAAGTATCAACCTGAGACAAAAAGCAAGTGCTTAGCTAAATGATAGCACAGGCATGCAGAGATGAGAATTTATTCTTGTAGGAATATGCTTAAAATAAATTATTAAAATTATATATTTATTAAAATGATCAAAAACAGGCAACCCAAAGCATTTTATAATACAGTGATCTATAGAGTTCTGTTTATACACAAAAAGTCCTTATGAAAGATTTTTCCCCAAAGTATTAATAAATTTTTAATTTCCTTCTTTATATTTGAATATTTTCATATTAGAAAAATAATATAGCTGTGAATGAGACTTTATAAGGTAAAAGTAAAGATACCTACCTAGAAGCAATGATATTCCAGTAGCAACAATCATATCTAGTATCAAGATCTTGATTTCTAATCAATCCAACAAAGGAATTAAGGCTGCTTGGTAAAGTGGTTGATTCTAAGGCTGGAGCAGGGAATATACACACTGAGCCAGGAACATTTTGTGTATCAGAAAGTAAGGGAATGCTCAAAAGCCAGTATTATGAAGGTATAGAAGCCAGCTGAAAAGTTCCCAATGACCATAGCTTAAACAATTTGAGGAATAAAATCAATAATGTAGTGCTGAATTATTTAAAAAAAAAAAAAGTATAAAAAAAATATCCATGAGTCCTTACTGACATAAACAAGTTATTGAATAAATAAAATAAATATGATGAGGATAAATAAATCTCCCATATAGAATGTAAAACATAATTATCCAATCCTTAAATGTGGGGGACTTCCTTTCAAAGGATACATCATAGAAAGGGAGGAGGAGGTAAGTTTACAGTACAGAAACCTAACAAACACCACCTGAGCCATGTGATCAAAGTTAACACCATCAGTGATAAAGCATGCTGATAGCATGTATCATTGATGTGCTGTGATCCCAAACCCATTATCTGAGTTTAATCATAAGAAAAACATCAGAAAATATCAGTTGAGGAACATTTTATAAGGTACCTGTGCAGTTGTTGTTTTAAGTGCCATCGAGTCATTTCTGACTCATAGAGAATCTGTATAGGGTTTCCAAGGAGTGGCTGGTGGGCTTGAACTGCTGACCTTGCAGTTAGCAGTCTAGTGATTTTCCTCCAGCACCACACCAGGATTCCTCAAAAATGTTAAGGTCATCAAAACGTGTTAGAGGAAAGTCTGAGAAATCTTTTCAGTCTAGAGGAGCCTAAGGAGACAGATGACTAAATGCAATCAAGTCTTCTAGTTGAGTAGGAGCCCTAGTGGCATAGTGGGTAACCCAGTGGGCTGGTAACCACAAGGTCAACTATCTGAATCCAGCAGCCATTCTGTGGGATGAAGAGGAGGCGTTCTGCTCCTGTCAAGACTTACAGCCTTGGAAACTCTATAAAAATAAGGTTGTTATGAGTCAGAGTTGACTCAGTGGAAGTGGCTTTAGATTTAGATCCCAGAATTGAAAAAGGACATTAGGTAAAAACTAAAGAAATTTTAGTTAATAATAACGATCAGTTCATTGTTTATGACATATGCATAATGCTAACATGTTAATAATAGGGGAAAATCAGTGAGGGATATATGAGAACATTTCAATACTCTTCTTGAAATTATTCTGTACGTCTAAAACTATTCCTATATATATATATATATATATATATTTTTTTTTTTTAATATCAGGGTATCTTAGAATACCCTGCTCTGTGTACTTCTGACCTTTATTTGTTTACCTTCAAAATGCTGCCAGTGACTTTTACTGGCTCAATAGGAGAATAAGAAATATGAGGGCTCACAGGTTGGAACAGACAGCTATGGGAGGTAGTAAGTGCTCCATGGCTGAAGGAACATCTGTAGAGTTTATATAAGCACTCACTGGAAAGGATTTTCTCTTCGATGAAAGACTTGTTATATATCATATGATGCCAAATTGCATCCTGATTAGACCTCCAGGAGTTCCAGAATACCACGTTCTTTGGAGACAATCACTCAATGGCTTCCCAACTTCCCTACACATTGACATAGATGTGAGAAGTCCTATCTCAAGGAAGACCACTTTTCCTCTGAGGACAACCTGAATGACAGTCAGAACAAGTGGGAAACTGGACTGGCATTTATGTCTGTGGTCAATGCAATCAGTGTAGATATTCCAAGTGAGAATTTATGCCTTCTAAAAATAAATAAACTGGGCTTGGGATTGTTAAATATGGATGTCTAGCTTGATCAAGCTAAGCAGGTGAAGACCACATCTCACTTCCTTCTCTAGCAAACACAGTTTTTAGGCATTCTTTACTAAGTGATAAGAAAGAGCCAAAGTCTTAAACATAACAAAAATAAACATTTTGCTTTTGTGTAGTTTTTCAGAAATTCAATATATTTTCTTATATTTGAGAAACCGATGTATGCTAAGTAATATGTTAACTTATTTATAAAGAGACAGTATATTTTAAAATCATTGACTGTTGAGGCCCGTGTCTTAGGTTCAGATTCTATATCCCAACACCACCACTTACTAGCTGTGGCTGTTAGGAAAACTATTCAATTTCTTTGTGCTTCAGTTTCTTAGTTTAAAAAATGTACAGAGTGTCAGAACATGCTTGAAAAGGTTGTTGTGAGAATTATATAACATATACAAATAGTTAAGCTATCACTGTGTGCAACATATGATGTTAAGTGCTGTCAAGTCGGATCCAACTCACAGTGATCCTGTATAGGGTTTCCAAGAATTGGCTGATGGGTTTGAGCCACCAATCTTGTGGCTAGCTGTCCAGTGCTTATTCTGCAATGCCTAACCAGGACTCCATGTGCACACACAATAAATGTTAAGTTCAATTATTTACATTGCTACTGACAAATACAAACACATAAAAAGGATTATTTTTCCAAATGTGCAGATGAAGAAATAGATGCTGAATTCTATGAACTAATCTCTTAATTTAGTTTAGCATTAGTGGAAAACCTAGGATTCAAACTCCAGTCTTTGTAAATTCAATACCTTTATATTCTCCATCTACTTGAGAGAACGGCATGGTTACTGTTACTATTGTGGCTGCTGTTACTATCATCAGCTTTAATTGCATCCACAGCAACGTTCTATAGCACTTTAGAGTCTTCAAATATATTTTAGATATCTTACCATGATTCAACAACCCTCAGGCCTAAAAGTGACTACATGGAACCTCTGTTACTCTCCAACTGAGAGCAAGAGCCATCTTTGTGTTACACCTTGATAGGTGAGCATCTGTCCAACTTGGGCATCAACATTTTCTGAGATTAAATAATCAGGTGGGGTCATTCCTAGGTACAGTAGGGTTTTTTTTTCAGGGCAGAACAGACACCCGGTTCTATAGGGGGACGATGTCAGTGATGGAAACACACCTATCTTTCTTCCTGATAACACGTCCATACTATCAGGCCCACAAACTGCATAGAGGGGGGTTTCTAGAAGAAAAAACTCTTCCCAGACCTAAGACAGGGTGGGTCTGAGGGAAAGAGAAATGGTGAGCTTCACTCACTTAAGAGATAATTTAGGGAGAAAAGAAATCCTGAGTAGGAATTAATTCCAAGAAAACTGAAGAGTTCTTTCACCTTTGCTTAGACCTTCATCTGCTACTCAACCCCATAGAGTATGACAGAAAGCCCTGGAATACTCAGAGGAGGACCTGTGACCTTGTTTTAGGGGTCTAATATATAAAGAAAGAAATTAACAAGATTTAGATCAGCCTTCACAATGAGGCTACAGTCAGGAAACTCAAGAGAATATGCACAGGAACCGAATCGAAGACGAGAAGGAAGTAGGCTGAGAGCTGAAGGAAAAAGTCAAGGAGGAAATAAAATGGAGTCCCAGAGCCAACCCTTCACTGAGGGAAAAAAATAATTTTTTTAAGAAGTTGGAGACTCAAGAGGAAAAAGTCCCCTACGTTACCTCCATTTTGATGGTTCCCAGGGAGTCCATGGTTACTATTAGTTTTCGTAACAACCACAGAGTTAGGTACTCAGAATTCATGAAGCATAGAGAGCATATATTTTTAAGTCAGACAGGTCTGTTTCCAAATCCTGATTCTACTATTTACTAACTACGTGAGTTCAGGCTTTCATGTGACCTCACTTGAGCCCTGGTTTCTTTATTTATGTAAGGGGATGATAACAACAATCTATTGTTAATTGGACTCCTGGTGTGGTCCTATAAGATCACACTGTAAGTGTGGGCTGTGAACCACAAGGTCAGCAGGTCAAAGCCATCAGCTACTCCTCAGAAACCCTATACAGGGTTACTATTAGTTGGAACCAACTCAACAGCACTTAACAACAACAGTTGTTAATTATGAAGATGAAATGCGTACACAAGTGTGATGTCTTGAATTTACTTGATATGGCTTTTCTATCCAAAGTCTTTTTAATTCCCACCAAGTGGCTGTGTTGTCGTTGTTAAGTGTCATCTAGTCAGTTCTGACTCAGAGCAACCCTGTACAGGGTTTCCAAAGAGTAGCTTGTGTGCTTGAACCACCAACTTTGCAATTCAAAACAACAAAGTTCAACACATTAACTAACATGCAGCACCGCACCAGGACTCCAGTGATTGGGTGGGACCATGCAAATCAGATATACAAGACTCTGATGCTGAGATTGGTTAGTCTTGCACTCCAGCTAGATAGATGTAAAAGGAGCCATCTCAAAAGCAGAGAGGGAAGATTCCAGGACCATCAAGAAGGATGAACATGACTGGAGCATGAGATGTCAAGAGGTGATGGCAGAGACGACGGCAGAGGCAGTAGCATGTAGAGACAGAACAGCTCTAAGCCTATGGACTATGTAAAGCTGAGTGACTACAGGCAGGAGACTGGCTTGCAGAATATACCCTTTGGGCATTCACAATCTGGCTAAGAAAGCTTTGTATCATTTGACCAAGCAGGATAGAGGCCAAGGGGCCACATGACTGAGAGACCCAAGGAAAGAATCAGGCGTGCCTACAATATGGCAGACAAGAGGCATTCTTGAATTTAGAACTGCTGCATTCTGAGTTGGTTTGATCCTGAATTACACCCTGTTCACTTTTCTAATAAACCCCATAATTGTGAGTATTGTTATGAGTTCTGTGTGGCCATTGCAGTGGATTATCGAACCCAGATTAGAAGCAGAGAATGTTGTGGGAGGAATCATTGATGTCAGAATAGGGTAAAGAAGGTTGCAGTGGTAGTAGTGGTGGTGGTATGCCATGGAGTCAGTTCAAACTCATAGAGACCCTGCATAAGGATGCTGAGGCTGTAAATCTTTACCAGAGCTGAAAGTCTCATCTTTCTCCTGCGGAACAGCTGTTTGTAGGGTGGAAGAATATCTGACCTCTGCTTAGGCTGATTTCTCCTTCTCTCTTAAGAAGCCAGGGGAAGTCAGACATGATCTCCAGAAGGTCTTTGCAACACAATAAGGTATAAGCAGAGCTTGACATGTTGTTTTTTGAGAGAAAATGATAGATAACATGACAAAAAATAGTTCAACTTTGTCAAAATGTGTACTCCAAGGATTTAAAGATGTCTTTTCTCCTTAGGCCTCAGCTTCCTCAGTTAGGCAAAGAAGGTATTTGAAGATTAATCTTTTGGGGTCTTTCTAGGTTAAAATTTCCATGACTTCAACTGCCTATAGTGCATGCAACATAAATGGCAAAAAGAGATGAAAATTCCTAGCCATCTGTCTCTCCCCACCCGCACCCCCCACCTCTGTAAAATGGTAGCTTAGACAAACAATATCAAGATTGAGAAATATTCTGTTGACCTAGTTAGATAAAGTTAGGAAACTTTAAATATGTATGAATGCTACTGAATGAAAAAGAGGAGGCTGATTCAAATGGCTGCAGTGCATATTAATATCTTATTATCTATTTTAATATAGAAAAGATGTTGGAAACTGGTTTTCCTATAAAATACAATTTAGAGAAGAGAATGGCTCTATTCTCTTCTCAGCAAATGGTTGTCTTTTAAATGCCAAGTTATGGTAAATAAGTCAGAGAAACCAAATGATATTGGGAGATGAAGTTAAATAATTTAGAAAAAGGAGTCTAGCATTTATGAAGGTAATCAGATAAAGGGCATTACTGAGAAAACAGGCTAGAAATGATATCTCTTTGAGACGGTAAACAAAGAATCTAAACATGTTCAATATTTCTCTTCATAAGAGAGATATGAGTTAATATATCTATTCTATAAGCACCACTTGAGAACCTACTGTGTACCCAGAAATTATGTGACCATAAAAGAGGAATAAAATCCAGAATTGTCTCTTAAGGAAATAATTCTCTGGCTAGTGGGGTACCACATCTAGGACCTGCTATAATCATAGCTTTCGCTAGAAATAATAATAGGGTTGGTGCTTATGTCTTGATAGATTGCAGAATGCTTCTCTGATTCTCTCTACCTCCCTTTACAATTTCTATTGACATGTGGACTTACTTTCTTTGACAATATAAGTCAGTTCAGTTCGGAACATTATTTTAGAGGTGTTCTAGGCTAAGAAATAGATTCTAGTAAGGTTATTTCCACTCATATATACATGTGTGGGGTACCTACGGTATATCAGTTCTATGCTGTACTCATTGCTACTCATTCATTTAATTTTTCTTCCAACCATGTACAATTATTATGAACAATTACAAATTTCAAATAAGCAAACCAAGGCTCAAAGAGGTAAATTAACCTAAGAACGTAGAGTGGAAGCAGAATTTAAAATAAAATCCTTCTCAAATAAAATCCCTTGAGCTTTCTGTTAAACCACATTTGCTGCCATTGTTCCAGTCCATCTCTTGGGGGGAGTGGGGGGTGGGATGTCTTCCTCTTTTTTTTGCTGACCCTCCATTTTACCAAGCATGATGTCCCTCTTCAGGGACTGGACCCTTCTGATAAAAAGTCAGAAATATGAGAGACACAGTCTGGCCATCCTGGCTTCTAAGGAATATTCTGGCTGCATTTTTTCCAAAACAGATTTATTTATACTTCTAATAGTCCATGATACTGCTAATATTCTTCTCTAACAACATAATTCAAATACATCAACTTTTCTATGATCTTCCTTATTCATTGTCCAACTTTAGACTCATATGAGGCCACTGAAAATACCATGATTTGAGTGAGGTGCACCTTAGTCCTCACACTGACATCTTTGCTCTTGAGCACTTTGTTGTTGTTGTTAAGTGCCGTCGAGTCGGTTCTGACCCATAGCGACCCTGTACAGGGTTTCAAAGAGTGTAAATCTTTACGGGAGTAGAAAGCCTCATCTTTCTCCCGCGGAGTGGCTGGTAGTTTCGAACCGCTGACCTTAAGGTTTGCAGCCCGATTCGTAACCACTATGCTACCAGAGCTTCACTTTAAGGAGAGCTTATACAGCAGATTTTGTAATACAATAGGTCATTTGAATTCTTGACTGCTTCTTCCATGAGTGTAGATGGCTGATCTGAGCAGAATGAAGTCTTTGACAACCTCAAACCTTTCTCCATTTATCATGATATTATTTATTGGTCCAATTGTGAGGATTTTTGTTTTCTTTACATTGAGGTGCAACCCAAATTGAAGGTTGGAGTCTTTGATCTTCACCAGTAACTATTTTATTCGCTTTCAGCAAGCAAGGGTGCATGATCTGAATATTGCAAGCTGCTAATGAATCTTCCCTCCAATCCTGATGCCATGTTTTCCTTCATATAATCCAGTTTCTCAGATTATTTGATCAGCATAAAGATTGAATAATTATGGTGAAAGATGAAATGATTAAACTCTGACATATATACTGTCTGTATTGTTAGGGGATTGTGCCAGACCAGATCTTTAATTTGTTAGTACAGACAGTAATTAATTGATTTGGGAAGTTTCAGCTATTTTTTTTTTTTTTTTAATAAACTTACTTTTTGAAGTATAATATACATTCAGAATAGTACACAAAATATAAAGTTGGATGAACTGTTCATACCGAGATCAAGAAAAAGAATATACAATCAATCCAGACTCACCCCATGCTCCCTTCCTATCATTATACCTGGTCCTGTTACTACACACCAAAGGCAATCATCATCCTGACTTTCTACCTGTAGATTACTTTGTCTGTTGTTACTTCTTCTTAAAAAATGTAATAATTCAACATATAAACTTATGCATCTAAATTTTTTGTTGAATATTGTCACTATGAGATGCAGCTATGATTTTGCTTTTTTTGCAGTATTTCATTAATTTTCATTTTGGTATTCTATTGTTTACATATAATGCAAATTACTTATCTATCATACACATTGCTGCTGGGCATTGAGACCTTCTATCTTTTGGCACCACTCATGTGTGTTTGTCATACTGTGGTGACTTATGAGTTGCTGTGATTCTGGAAGCTATGACACGGCTATTTTAAATACCAGCATGGTCACGCACGGTGGACAGATTTCAGATGAGCTTCCAGGTGAAGACAGACTAGGAAGAAGGAGTGATGAACTACTTATGAATATTTAGTCACTGAAAACTTTATGAATAGCAGAGAAACACTGTCAGATATAGTACCAGAAAATAAGCCTTTCAGGTTGGAAGGCACTCAAAATATGACTGGGGAAGAACTGCCTCCTCAAAGTAGAGTTGATCATAATGATGCGAATGGAGTAAAGCCATGGGAGTAAAGCTCAGGACTTTCATTTGCTGATGGGGCACAACTCAAAATGAAGAGAAACAGCTGTAACAACCATTAATAAGCAGAAAATGGAATATATGAAGTATGAATCTAGGAAAATTGGAAATTGTCAAAAATGAAATGGAACATAGAAACATTGATATCTTAGGCATTAGTGAACTGAAATGGACCGATATTGGCCATTTTTAATCTGAAAACCACATGGTTTACGATGCTGGGAATGACAAATTGAAGAGGAATGGTCATCAAAAAGAACATATCAAGAACAAACAAGATGGCAGATTGGGTAGAAGTTCAGTAAGGAGCTCTGTCAGCAACAACAGAGAGTACTGAACCAAGCAGGCTCAGGGGATCCTGCCAGAACTATGAACCACATATAAAGGAATATTGAGAACGTAGGAAGGCTTACAGCTAGGGGAATTTGTAGCAGAAGCAAGAAATCAATTGCTTTCTAGTTCAAGATGCTCAGCTGCTTCCGGAGCCATCATCCTGGGAGAGACCAAGCAGGGGAATGATCAGAGCAGCCATGTATGCTTGACAGAACCGTGGAGATAAAGGTGTGGACATTTTTTTTTTTTTAATCTGCTCATTGGTCTCTCGCTGTCTGTGCACCTCCATTCTGGTGACTACAGGTGGTGCCAGAGCAAGTAGACACCCCAATCCCACCCCCAAAGGGTTCTACTATGCATGCACACAGATATCTTTGAAATTTACAGTGACAGTTTCCACTTAAAACCAAACAGCAGCACAAAACGGCCACAGCCAGCCCTGAACTATTTATCACTAGGAAAAAGGCCTAAATGGGAATTGTGGAGTGGGACAGACAGACTAAAAAGAAAATAGGCTGAAAATTGAATCCCAAGTTACGTCACAATGACCAACAGTGGCATCTTGAAATTTCTCAGGAAGTAGAGTGAAAAGGGAAACCCATATGATCACATCTACATGGAGGCAATTAGAAAGCATAAAAAATAACAAAA
>NW_006408544.1:12197526-12198463 GCF_000296735.1 Chrysochloris asiatica
CATTTATCAGTTGATGGTTGTTTCTACCTTTGGCTTTTATAAATAATGCTACTATAAACATTTGTTTATATACCATAAACATTGTGCAATTGCCGTTGTTTCTCAAAGCAGTTGCATCATATTGGATTCCTAAAAACAATGTACAATTTTGGTGAAATCCAATTTATTTATTTTGTTTTTTTGTAGTTTGTATTTTTGGTGTCATATATATGAAAACATTACCTAACACAAGTTTTCTATGATGATTATATCATTTTATTATTTTAGAAATTACAGAAATATGCACATTTAAACAGCTACTTTTGCTAAAGACAAAGAGAATGGGGGTACAGAAAAGGAAGGAATCAGAAGTAAGCAGTATTAGAAGAGAAGGAAATGGCAACTGCCTCACTGGAAAAATGTCTAATGATTGGCAGGGGAGGGACTCTATCAGTCAACATCAGCCCTACTGCCATCCCTACCCCCACACTTTTGGGAACAATCCTCCATAGACAAACAGAGCTCTGGACAAGAAAATCAAAGTTGCTGGATGTACAAGTCCTTGGGAAGCTCAATGGCCATTGGAAGCTCAATGAAATGGAAAGAAGTACACATTCCCAGCATGGGACCATCAAGCCAATCTTACTTGGACTCTCAAATACTAGTTGCCAGGATGTAGGGATGGCTCAGAACTTACTTCTTTCTATGGTCTGTGCTTTGTCTCCCCCTCAAACTGTAAATAGCATGTCCCATCATATTGTTCCTCTTTGGCAAAGGCATCAAAACCAACACAAAGTAAATCTTTTAAAAGTAAGGCAGCAGTGGAGCGAGCGTGCCTAAGGGAGCCAGCATTCACCAAAGACCCACCTGAAAGAGGGATGTCATCTGCATCTCTATTGAGGTCCCCCGGCAAGAGCACCAACGAGCCAGCCACAGCAGAGAAGACTTTAAGAACTGT
>NW_006408544.1:12199578-12200222 GCF_000296735.1 Chrysochloris asiatica
AAAAAAAAAAAAAGTAAGGCAGCAGAGTCTGAATCCATTCTGAGGTCAAACTCATATTACAAGTGGCTTTGAATTTTCACCTTTCAGATGCCTCCTTTAACTCAAATAAATATATATATATTTTAAAAAAGACAAATTTGTAGACAATAATCTGGGTTTTTGTGTTTGTTTGTTTGTTTGTTTAACATGGAAATGATCTCCTTAAAGACTACTTGAAGGATTCTAGGAAAATGTCCAATTCTTTTATCAAGACTTCCTGCAGCAAGGACTTTTTTTTTTTTTTTTTTTAAGGATATTAACTATTTGCAGTTGATTTGATTTATTTTCCCTAAGCACTTTTAGGGGTCCATGTGTAGCACTGCCGGATAAGTACTGGACCCCAAGGTTGGATTGAACCACAAGGTCAGCAGTTCAAACTCATCAGCTGCGCCTCAGAAACCCTACACACAGTTGCCATGAGTCAGAACTGACTCCACAGCACTTAACAGTAAAAAGTGCTTTTAGGAGTTCTAGTGTGGGGCTGAAGGTTCATTAGAGCTGCAAAGTCAATGTTTCAAACTCACCAGCCACTCCTCAGAAACCCTATATAGGGTTGCTATGAATCAGAAGCAACTCTATGACATTTAACAACAAGTACTTTGAAG
>NW_006408544.1:12200970-12202986 GCF_000296735.1 Chrysochloris asiatica
TGTGGAAGAAAACAATGGTAGGGGAGAGGAAAGAACTAAGAAGGTGGGAAAGAAAAAAGAAGGCAGCGTAATACTGAAGAAAGGGCTAGCCACCAAAATGACAATGTTAGGAACATGGCCCTTGTTCTGTGAAAGCATGTACCACTGCTTGCTGAGGGGCATGTGTGGGCACTGTTAACTGTGGAGGTGGCAGGAGTAATATATCTGGTGGGCAGGATGGAAAAGGGGGGGTGGTATTAAAAGAGAAAGAAAAATAAATAAAGGAATAAAGGGCAGGGGGAAAGAAAGATAAAGAAAATACAAAACAGCACAACACTGAGAGTGAGGGAAGACCGGGTTGTTATGGAGTCCTGGTGTGGTGCTGTGGTTTAATGCACTGGATTGTAGAGTCAGTTTGAATCTCAAGGTTGGTGGTACAAGTTCACCAGCCACTCCTCAGAAATCCTATACACGGTCACTATGGGTTGGAACCAACTCCATTATATTTAACAACAACAGCAGTAACAACAGGGGTGAGTGTGGGGTGGGGTGGCATCAGTAGTAACTGTGAGGTTGTGCAAGGTAACGGGGAAGATCACATCTCTCTGATAGCGGGTCACTGATCTGAGTACTGATAAGGTTCTGGTCAAGCTGAGCTGGCTATCTGATTCCTGCTTTGATTGGAATGCTGCTTGTAGTGATTCAAAATGGCCATATTGTGCTAGTTGGCTGTTCCTTACTCCAAATGATTCCTTGTTCTTTGTTTTTATTCAGTTTCTTCCTCTCACCAATATTTGATAAACATTCTTTATCCTTTCATTTCAAGCTCTGGTTTCCAGGATGTTCATCCATATCCATTTCACTTGGTTTATTTAGTCTTTGTTGTTGAGGGGCTAGATAATTTATCTACCTAGTTTGCCATCTTGAATCACTTGGTTTTCAACATTTTAAAGAGATCTTTTGCAGCAGACTTACCCAATGCAATCAGTCACTTAATTTCCTTATTATTCTGCCATGGGATTGATAATGAATTCAAGTAAAATGAAATCCTTGGCGATTTCAATGTTTTCTCTATCATGATGTTGCTTATTGGTCCAATTGTGAAGATTTGTGTTTTCTTTTTGTTGAGGTGCAATCCATGCTGAAGACTGTAGTCTTTGATCTTTCTCAGTAAGTACTTCAAGCCCTCTTCACTTTCAGCAAGCAAAGTTGTGTTATCTGCATACAACAGGTTGTTAATGACTCTTGCTCTAAACCTAATGCTGTGTTCTTCTTCATATAGTCAAAATTCTCAGATTATTTTCTGAGTATACAGACTGAAATAGTATGGTGAAAGGATACAACTATTACAGACATCTCTCCTGATTTTAAATCACTCAGTATTTCCTCATCTGTCAGTCTGTCATACTGTAGTGGCTTGTGTGTTGCTGTGATGCCGGAAGCTATGCCACAGGTACTTTAATACCAGCAGTACCACCTATGGTATACAGGTTTCAGCAGAGCTTCCAGACTAAGCCAGACTAGCAAAATGAAGGATTGGGCAACATCTGAATGGTGGTGATGGTAGTGTGCCGTGGAATCGGTTCCTACTCATAGAGACCCTGTGCAGAGTTTCCGAGGCTGTAAATCTTTACGGGAGCAGAAAGCCTCATCATGGTTTGCCACTGAAAATGTTATGAACAGTAGG
This sequence comes from Chrysochloris asiatica, assembly GCF_000296735.1. Classification (NCBI taxonomy): domain Eukaryota; kingdom Metazoa; phylum Chordata; class Mammalia; order Afrosoricida; family Chrysochloridae; genus Chrysochloris; species Chrysochloris asiatica. Next base: position 12,202,637 of record NW_006408544.1, read on the forward strand.
AGACCATTGTCAGATATAGTGCTGCAACTGAGTCCTTTAGGTTGGAAAGTTGGAGTACTCAAAACAGGACTGTTGAAATGCTGTCTCAAGTAGAGTTGACTGTAATCACATGAATGTAGCAAAGCTTTTAGGACCTTCATTTGCTGATGGAAAACAACTAAAAATGGGAAGGAACACTTGCAAACATCCATTAATAATCAAATTGTGGAATGCATCAAGTATGAATCTAGGAAAATTGGAAGTTATCAAAAATGAATGAAATGCATAACAATCAGTAACTTAAGCATTACTGCTGCTGTTAAGAGCCGTTGAGTCAGTTCCAACTCATATTGACCCTGTATAGTGTTTCC
>NW_006408544.1:12203086-12207931 GCF_000296735.1 Chrysochloris asiatica
TGTTTCAAACTCACCAGCCACTCCTCAGAAACCCTATATAGGGTTGCTATGAATCAGAAGCAACTCTATGACATTTAACAACAAGTACTTTGAAGAATTTACACCTCCCCAACTGCCATCATTCTGAATATTCAACCATCATCTAACTAATACTCTGACTTTTAGGAATGTCCAATAGATGATATCAGAACTATTGACAGATGATTTTGATAGTTTTGTTTTTCTTTAGTCTTTCCTTTTTGTATTGACAATCATGCAGTGGTTTGCAAATGGTTAAGAGTAGTCTTTAAAGTCTTGTGAGAAATGCCAGTAAGCAGAGATTGTTCTGGTGTGTGAATGGTGGTGGGGGGAAGAGATGTCAGGGCACTGACTTCTTGATATCCCTAAGGTACTGTTTAGATTCCAGGCCCCTCCTTAGGGACAGAGGGACCATAGTTTTAAAACCCAAAAACTAAAGGAATTTAGCTTCTTCCCAGCTTTGACATCTATGATTTACATAACGGAAATTACTTTGTGCCCTAATATTATATACCATCTGATTCAACAATTGGAAATACAGCTCCATAAAAAGTAACAAAATACATACATATCCAGTGGCACAAGGAGGAATTATGTCTATAACAACATGGCATCTCTACCTGCTTCAGTCCAAAGCATGCCCTAAATACAAGCAGTCAATTCAATAGACAAAACTCCTAAATCTATGAACACTGCATTCACAGTATAATCTTCAATGAAAAAAATATGCAGATCTTAAATTTATGGATCAACTTTGCTTTCCCTGTCTCCAGGTTGATTCATAAACTTTAGCTAAGAGAACTACCAAAAAACCCACTGCCATCTTGTTGATTCTTAGATGCAACACCAAAACTACATGCAATTAAAGAAAGAAATATAAAGATAAATTAGACTTCATAACAATTTAAAATTTTGTGCCACACATGATTAAGACTCGGAAAGACAACCTTAAGAATCTAAGAAAATATTTGCAAATCATTTTATTGTGCTTCACTTTATTGAGCTTTGCAGATTTTAAATTATTTTTAATAAATCAAAGGCTTGTGGCAACCCTGGGTCGAGCAAGTCTATCAGCACCAGTTTTTCAACAGTATGTGCTTATTTTGTGTATCTGTGGCATATTTTGGTAATTCTCACTGTATTTCAAACTTTTTCATATTGCACAGTTAGTAGAATGTGGTAGAGTGTAAAATGTAATCATAATTTTCATATGTACTGGAAAACCAAGAATTTATGTGGTCCACTTTATTGCAGGGTCACTATGGTCAGAACCAACTGGATGGCATTTAACAACAATAACAATGCAGAATACAAGAACCTGTATCTAGAATATAAAGAACTGTTCAGGATCAGGTAGTGTTTGATTCTGTCATACATAAAGTCGCTATGATTAGGAACCAACTTGATGGCACCTAACAACAATTAAATAATAAAGTCAAAAAATAAATTAAGAATAGGCAAAGGATCTGAAAAGACATTTCTACAAAGTCAATACACAAATGACCAATTACCATAGAAAATTAAGCTTAAAATTATTTGTCATCAAGACAAAAACGATCTCTTGGCAGTGATGTTCAGGTTAAATTAAATTGATGCAAAGCCTCAATTACTTCAATAACGGAGTGTCTGCCATCATATTAGAACAGGATTTGTTGTTAAGTGCCCTCAGGTTGGGTTTCTGAGGAGCGGTTGGTGAGCTGGAATGGCCGATGTGGTGATTCAAACTGACTTTGCAGTCCAGCACATTAATCCACAGGGCCACAGTGAATAAAACAGACATGTTCCTGGCCCTTACGGAATTAAAAACCTCGAGAGGATACAAAAAAACATTAAATGAGTAGTCAAGAGAATGAGGTGTTTTATAGGAGAAATACGACAGATTATAAAAGCATGTAATAGTGGCTCTTGAAATAATTTGGGGGAAGGGCATCAGAGAAGGATTCCATGAGGAAGCAATGTTTGAAATTTATTCTGAAATCAGAATAGATATTGGCTAAGCAAAAGGCTACATACAGAGAAGGAACATTACAAGTGAAGTGACAGCGTGTACACAGATCCTAGGATAGGGGTGTACCCTTGGCTCACAGAAGTGACTAAAGATAAATCAAGTGTAGGTCGAACAAAGACAATAAGGGAAAAGGGGTATGGAATGCTGAAGAAGCAGGCAGGGTCCAGATTATATAAGATTATATTGATCGTGTTGAGAATTTGGTATTTTATATTAAACTACAGAAGGGCCAAGGTGTTCATGTTCAATGTATCATTTATGGATACCAAATTTTCTCTAAATGGCAGCAGCAGCAGAATGGAGAATATTTATGGACCAAAGTCCACAATTATTGAGAGAATTGTCCAAGAAGTCAGAAGATAACAAGAAGGAGTGACTGAGATTTGTATATAGACTGATGGCATGAAGTTCAAAAGAGAACAAGTGTAATTTATATAAAAGTCATGGGAAAGAATGAACTAGAAGTAACAATCAGTTAGCAAAAAGGATGCCATCTGTCAACCACGCTGAAAAAGAGGTCAGTGAAGAAGCTTCTCTGTATCTCGTTTAGGTACCACAGAGTCAGTAAAGAAGTAATGGGTACATATGATCAGGAAGAGAGCAATAGTTTTCTAATAACTAGTGTAATACTAAAGTAACTGTCTGGGTCTGCCTCTGCAGCTTGAGGTAAATCAGCTATGTGTCTTCTTGATATACCACATAGGTACCCAGGGTCATAATTCAAAACATCTCCTTTCCTAGGGCTTTACTTACCCAGCACTGAGGTTTGGAATGAATGGACCACCTGTAGTATATGTCAGAAGCTACTCATCTAGATGCTAGAGAATATATCTGCCTCCAAATAATTTGTACATTTTTGGGCTTAGAACAACAAAAACTACCAAGAGAGTGGTGATTTGTGAACTAAAACTGTTGTTGTTAAGTGCCGTCAAGTTGGTTCTGACTCATAGCAACCCTGTATAGGGTTTCTAAGGAACAGCTGGGGGTTTGAGCCATAGACCTTATGGTTCAAACTAGCCTTGTAGTCTGGTGCTTATCCTATAGCACCACATTAAAACTATTGAATTTAGAGTGTCTGATCAGGACAAGGTTTGGTGCAGATGGAGGTAGATTACCAAAAAAAAAAAATCAAACCTACTGCTTTAAGTGTATTCAGACTCAGTAACCTTACATAGGGTTTCAGATAATTTATGAGAGTAGACAGCCTCATCTTTATTCAAGGGAGCATCTGATGGGTTTGAAATATTGATTTAGGGGCTGATAATTGAGGGTGGGGACTGATTATCATGGAAGCAGTGTGGGGGACAGGTACACACAACACAGGATCAAAACAAAAAGAGGAGCATGGGAACTTTTGGCAAGACAGAGGACTAGGCAGACACACTACACAGACCCTTTACAACAAAGCTATGAGAGACAAAATAAAACATGCACAGATGAAACTTCTGTCATGCTGCACTTCAGAAGAAAGGTTAGAGAGGTAGATGGAATGCTTGCTGGGAGGAGAGGCCAAGCAGGGGCACTGAGAAAGGGAGATTGGCTGGTGACCAGCTGGCCAGATACCACTTGGCCATTTTGAGAGCACCTTTGGCTGCGGAGGGAGGCCGGGCATTCAAGTAGTGACAGAAAAGTTTTGATTTCTTCTTTGTCCTTATGCTCTCCTGGTGATAAGAAGAATGGCCAGCATCCACCCTCATCCACCTTCAGCTCAGACCTGAATTTCTGGGAGTTCAGAGCTGCATGGTGGGGTCGACTAGCATGAGGCATGGCATTTTGGTTGCTGGATTCAGGTGGGCTCATCTCCAGACCTATAAAACCTACGGAGCCTCCAGACTAGCATTTAACCAGTTACCCTGCCCCCAGCTTCCCAGTGGTCCTAATAGACACTGAAACTAGCTCTAACAAGGGCCCCCATTAACTACTTCCAGATTGAATGCTATGAATATAGGTGACACAAGCCAATAGGAACACCATCTAGGGCCCAAACTCTGTTGTTACATCCCTTTCAAAATCACCTTATGAGCTCCTTGAATTACAGGAACCACCCCCAATCCCCCAGAGATTTCTCCCCTCCAGATCCAACAAGTGCATTGTTTGGTTTTACAAATAGGACACCCTCACAATGCCCTGGAAGCAACAGACTATTTCAGCTGACACAAAGAAACAAGAGAGAATGGCAAAAGCATATGACCAAGATTCAGAGTCAGAAAATGTTTCTGAGAAAGAAAAGGTAATAATACTAACTGAAAAAGAATTCAAAAGAATTATAATTAGGTATTTTCAGAGAATCAATAGGAAGATGAAAGAAAGCAAGGAGAATTCAAGAAAAAATTTAGAAGAATTAAGGGAAACACTACAAGACAAAAGAAATGCAAATTTTGAAGCAATGCAAAATCTGAAATTAGAAATTTAAAAGATTGATACTAAGATCTCAGAAATGGACAATACATTGAAAAGACAAAACAGTAGATGTGAAACAATGGATGCCCCAATTAGTGAGCTTGAAGAAAACTCTTTTTTTCTTAAATGTTTTATTGTGAATTACGTGATAGTTTACATGGGAGAACATTAATTTTACATTCATTCTATCGTATATCATCTAATTGCCATGGTTACAATCCCCTACATTCATCACCCACCAACCAAAGGGTATACCCTGCAATACTGTCCCACCCTCACCCCACCGTATTCCACAGGTCTTCAGCACATAGTCACTCTCCCTCTCTGGATCTAAAGTCTTCAGCTGCTCCATCGCTCCACATCATCATCTCTGCCTCCAGTTCAGGCATCACTGCTTCTCTGGGTAGGGTCCCGCTCTC
>NW_006408544.1:12208031-12209458 GCF_000296735.1 Chrysochloris asiatica
AACAACTAAAAATGGGAAGGAACACTTGCAAACATCCATTAATAATCAAATTGTGGAATGCATCAAGTATGAATCTAGGAAAATTGGAAGTTATCAAAAATGAATGAAATGCATAACAATCAGTAACTTAAGCATTACTGCTGCTGTTAAGAGCCGTTGAGTCAGTTCCAACTCATATTGACCCTGTATAGTGTTTCCAAGGAGTGGCTGGTGAGTTGAACCACCAATCTTGTGGTTTAAACCAATCTTGTGATCCAGTGCTTATCCTACAGCGCCACACCAGGACTTAGGCATTAGGGAGCTAAAATGGACTGGTATTGGCCATTTTCATTCCGCCAATCATATGGTTTACTATGCTGGTAATGACAAATTCAAGAGGACTGGCATTGCATTCATTGTCAAAAAGAGCATTTCAAGATCTATCATGAAGTATGATATTGTATATGCTACAATCGTATCCATATGTCTACAAAGAAGACCAGTTAATATAACTATTAATCAAATTTATGCATTAACCATTAAAGCTAGTGATGATGAAAATGAAGAATTCTCCAGCTTCTTCAATCTGAAATTGATCAAACATGCAATAAAAAATGCACTGATAATTACTGGTGATTGGAACGTGAAAGTTGGGAAAAAGAGGAAGTTATCTTTGTTTTTGTTGGAAAATATGGCCTTGGTGATAGAAATCATGTTGGAGATCACATGATAGAATTTTGTAAGACCAATGACTTATTCATTGCAAATACTTTTTTCAAAAGCATAATGGCTACTATACATGTGAACCTCACCAGAAATGATGGAATACATAGAAATAAAAGTTTCTACGTCTGTGGGAAGAGATGATGGGAAAGTTCAATATCATCAGCCAAAACAAGCCCAGAAGCTGACTATTTTGCTCATGTAAAAATTCAGGCTGAAGCTGAAAAAAAACTAAAGCAAGTTTACAAGAGCCAAATTATGACCTTGAATATATCCTACCTGAATTTAGAAGTCAGCTCAAGAACAGATTTAATGCATTAGACATTAATAACCAAAGACCTGAGGAAATAGGAGACAATATTAAGAACACCAGATATGAAGAAAGCAAAAAATCATTTAAAATACAGGAAAGAAAGAAAAAACAAACGTGGGTGTCAGAAGAGGCTCTGAAGCTTACTCTTGAATATACAGGTGCTAAAGTGACTAGAAGAAATGAGAAATAAAATGAAGAATTTTCTGAACGGAAAATTTCAAAGGACAACTAGAGAAGACAAGGTTAAGTATTATACTGAAATGTGTAAAGACCTGGAGTTAGACAACCAAGAAAGGAAGAACATGCCCAACATTTCTCAAGTTGAAAGAATTGAAAAAAATCTTCAAGCCTTGACTTGAAATATTGAAGGATTCTATAGGCAAAATATTGATTGACACAGGAAACATCAAAA
>NW_006408544.1:12210103-12212046 GCF_000296735.1 Chrysochloris asiatica
ATATACATACATACAAAGGGGCTTGGTGGGGTTAGCAGGAGCTACTGGTGGTAATACAACAAAATGCCATTTTGCATTACATAATTAGGCAACTATGCCCTTGATGATTAATAGTTCTAGCACTAGAAATTCAAAATCTTTCCTCCTGTATGCTCTCCCTTATATCTGGATGTTGGCATGTTTAGTTTTACCACTTATAATTATCCTCCCAACAAATTGGAATAAGGATTAGCTAATTATAGTGGTGCCCTCAAACATAAGCCATACTGAACGCCCTAGTAATCACAAATTGTCCCGTCTGCAGAAGGATGCCTTAGGAAGAGACAGGAAGCCTCTAGTATGTGTTTTAAAGTCTAGAGCAAGGAGTAGCGCCAACTCACTGAACTCTCCCTAACCTAGTGCAGAAGCAGAGGTACAACATGCACTGCCATTAAACTTACTTTCTTAAAACGCTTCTCAGATAAGGTGATCCCTTTTTAAAAATCTACTGTAGGCCTCAATAGGCCCAATGTAGGAAGTAGCCGTGGGTTAATCTAAGGTTTGGGGAATGGTGTTGTTGTTGTTAAGTACCATTGAGTTGGTTTCAACTCATAGTGACTCTGTATAGGATTTCCAATGAGCGGCTGGTGAGTTTGAACTGCCGACCTTGTGGTTCAAATCAATGTTAAGGTCCAGTGCTTTATCCAACAGCACCACACCAGAAATGGTGTGAGAAGCCCTGAATTTAAATCCTGGTCCATGTACTAATGTAAGCATATAGCCTTAGCTAAGTAACATTTTTTTTTTTTTATCCCCAAACTAGAATCATTCTACCTACTACATAAAACTTCTGTGAAGAATAAACAACGTAGTAAATAATGTGCCTGACACAGTGACTGCTGAATCTGAATAAAGGATAAACTCAAAATTACTGGGTATACAACAACCAAGGCTTTTCATAATTTGATCCAAGTCTTCTTGTCTATTGTAAAGTTTCAGTAACCCCTGACAAGAGTTTCCATTTCCAATCAAACCAGACTTCTAAGTAACCATCACCATATAATACATTCAGGTTGTTCCTTCTTTTTGAGCAACCTTCTGCCCAACTCCATGTATGGTAATCCTACCCATCTTTTAAGAATACATTTAAAGCCTTTCTCCTCCGTGGTATTTTTTCTGACTACTAAGTCTTTAAACAACTCATGGAATCCTTAATTATATAATTTAGGAGTGTATAATTATATGTTCCCCGTGACATTTACAGGGTCTGAAGTAGGAGAGGGTCTCAGATTATTTGTTTTCCCCAAACTGAGGAACCTCTCTTAGAATAATTTGAAAATCTCTATTCAAATCCAGTTTGTTCACTTTACAAATGAAGAAATTGTCATTAGAAAGGTGAAAAAGCATTTGAAGTCATACAAGTAGTTTGGTATTAGGGCTAGAAACAGAATTCAGGCTTCCTATGGCAGACACTTAGAGTCCTGGTGTGGTGCTGTGGGCTAATGTGTTGGATTGCAAGATTAGTCAGCAGTTCAAATTCACCAGCTGCTCCCCAAAAAACCTATACAGGTTCACTATAAGTTGGAATGGACTTCACTATGAGTTGGCTCTTAACAACAATGGTAGAGACTTGATGTTTATTCTCATCATCATCCATAGCTATAGAAACATCAATTTTTAACTAAAAACTGCCACCCAAAATAAAGATTTCATTTTCTACCCTTTCAACAGTTAAGGGTAGACATGAGCTGTAGTTAATGTGTAGTTAAGTGAAAGTGCCACATAACTACTTCTTTTCCTTTCTCACCCATTTCCTTCATCCTACTGCAAACAGCCTTCAGTAAGGTTTATATCTCAATGTAAATAAAACAAAAATCCTCACCACTGGACCAGTAACAACATTCTTATCAATTAAGAAAAGATTGATGTCAAGGACTTCATTCTTCTTGGATCAACTATTAACA
>NW_006408544.1:12213576-12214233 GCF_000296735.1 Chrysochloris asiatica
CCCTCATAATCCGTCCTGATAAGCATTATTTACTACAGTATCATGAGTTACCCATCTGTATTTCCTTTCATCAGCTCCGCCCAGACAGATTGAATGGTACCTACTGGAGATTCTGCCTTCCACCATGCTCCCTAGCACCAGGTTCCCTCTTGAAAGCTTGTAAGCCAGTCACTTCTTGTCTTTGTAGTCCTCCCTCCCCATTTGAGTATCCAATGTCCAAGTTGCCCATCTCCATCCACTCTGTGTGTGGGGTGTGTGTGTGAATGTTTCTTGCTGTAAGGGTTTGTTCCTTCTTTTCAGTTGCTGCTCCATAGTATAGGTCAAGTTCATCAGACTGTATCAGCTCACTTTTTTTATTTCCCCTCTTCTTTCCTCTCCCGGTTGAGCTCCGATCATCCAGTCATCTGGTCCAGGTCACGTGGGTATCATCTGCAAGTATGGGCACTCCTGTGCATATGTCCTCTCTTCCCGTCAGCCAGTAGCTCCACTCTCCTCTCGAGTCCTCCATGGCCACAGCACTGACTCTGGGCCCAATAGTCCCCAGGTCTCTTCACACTGCTTGCCAACCAGGTTCCCAACTGGGTCCACAAAAGTCCACTGAACATTGTAGGACTTAGCTTGCCGCTTCATTGCTGCTTTTACCCCACTTCCCCCCAT
>NW_006408544.1:12234452-12239275 GCF_000296735.1 Chrysochloris asiatica
CAGAGTAACTTTTTTGGGCCTCAGTTGGGCCTGGGCCTCGGCGGCTGGCTGTTTGGGCCTCGGGCGGATGGGTTGAGCCTAGGGCGGGCGGTTTGGGCCTCTGGGGACTGGGCGTCTGCGACTGGGATGCATAAGGTTGGGCCTCGGGTAGGCAGTTTGGGCCTCGGGGGGCCTGTGCCTTGGGGACCGGGCTGAGAGCGGGTTGGTTCTCAAGGGCACTGGTCCTCGGCAACTGGGCTACGCAGCGGGTTGGGCCTCAGGGGCCCTGGGCCTCGATGACTGGGCTACACGGTGGGTTGGGCCTTGAGGGCCCTGGACCTTCATGGCGACTGGGCTGTGGGCCACCTGGGTGTCGTGTGGGTAGGCAATTTTGGCCTTGGTTGGGCCTGGGCCTTTGTGACCAGTCTGTGGGCGGGTTGGGTCTCAGGGCAGGCCTTGGCCTCAGTGGGCGTGTATCTGATGATGTAAAAATGCCTCTCTCTGTCTCTGTACCATGGGTACCCCGAGTTTCCTGATATCCACACCAATATCCCTCTCTATTTGTTCGGCTTTGCCAGTTTATGCTTCCTTTTCTCTGGAAATGCAACCTTCTAAATGGGTTGCTCTAGCCCTGCACTCCAAGGTCTGCAGGGGGCAGAGGCACTCGCCGGCACGGGTGTGGGGAGCGGGAGCCGCGTGCAGGCAGGCAAAAGCTCAAAATACCTGTAATTCTTCAGCAATTTGATCTTTCAAAAAAACGAGTTCAGAATGTTGAAATATAAGATCTTATGTTTGCTCAAAGGCTGGCTGTCTGCCAGACAGAGGTTTCCTATGTGCGATTCCACCCCTTTTCCCCGGAGCCTGCCCTACCTGAGTTGCCTGGTCCGGGAAGCGCCGGAAGTCGAGAGACTTTTACATTGGACCTACCTTAAGTTGTTATTGGAGTCCTGGTGTGGCACTGTGGATTAATGCGTCAGACTGCAAAGCCGTTTGAACTGCAAGGTTGGCGATTCAAGCTTACCAGCTGCTCCTCGGAAACCCTATCCAGGGTTGCTATGGGTTGGAACCGACTCGATGGCACTTAACAACAACAAGTTGTTATTGGAGCCCTGGTATGGCACCATAGGATAATCACTGGACTGCTAATTACAGGGTTGGCAGTTCAAACCCACCAGCCACTTCTTGGAAACCCTATACTGGCTTGCTATGAATTGGAACCTACTTGATGGCACTTAAGAACAACAAGTTGTTAATAGTTATGCTTTTGTTGTTGTTGTTAGGTGCCACCGAGTTGGTACTGATTCATAGCAACTCTATGCACAACAGAATGAAACACTGCCTGGTCCTGGGCCAACCTCACTGTTATTGCCACGTTAAATATTTGTTATTTTGCATATCTGTAACTGGCAGCCTTACTTACCCTATTACCCCTTCTAAGGAGCCCTGGTATGGCGCTGTGGGTTAATACACCATGTCAGTTTGAACCACAAGGTTGGTGGTTCAAGCTCACCATCTTTTTATTAAGAATCAACTTGATGGCACTTAACAACAACAAAATCAGCTGTTTGCTGCTCTCTCTCTTTATACTGCCTCCAGATGTATTCCTTAACTAATTTCATTCACTAAATCATTTGCTAAAGGAACATTCAGTACAACCTACATTCTGTTTAGCATAAGTCTAGGAGGAGATTAGGGTGAGTACAAGAATGAAATGTCTAGAGCCTTCTCTTTAAAGTCACAAGTATTGGATGAACTTCTCATTCTCTTAAATCAAATTACATCATATACATGGCAAACATTCAACTCAGAATTTCTCAGACATCTCAAATAATCTTATGGTTCCCAGTAACATATCATTGATCAGAGCTTGCATGTTTCATATATTCTATTTCTCCTGCTATATCCACTCTTCACCCTGGTCTGTCCTCTGTAAGGCTGAGCTGTACAAATTAACACCTAGCCTTATTCTCCAGCTTCCAGTTGGGTTAGCCAACAACAGACTTAGCAGGCAATCAGAGGAAAGCAAGAGAATGAGGTCTATGCATTTATTTTCCTCAGCAATCTTCCTGTGAGCTTATGTCAGACTGTGTTCATCAAATGAAGGCCACTGTTCCTTTCAAGGGTTCCACAAAATGATTTCCTACTAATGGGTTATGGTAACCATCCCTTCCCTTCACATCCTTTGAGATATTACTAGCCTCAAGGAATTGTGTTATATTCGGTGGCTTCCCTATAACTGCCCATACCTTGTAAATAGACCATTTGTTAAACTTTCTTCATATTATCCTAATATGAGTCTGCCATCTGTTTCCTTCTAGCATGCTGACTGATAAACCATGTGTCCAAATTTTAGTTCAAAATATATAGGCATCAGATATACACAGCACCTCCTAGGAGCACAGTTGGGAAGAGAATTAGAGTAGAAGAAAAATTTAAACAAAATCTTAGAGCACCGGGGAACTCAGACTATAAGGATACCACCACAACCACTGGCTTTTGAAACCAGATTTGGCTCTCAGGTATCTGAGCCATACCAAACCTTCTTTATTTCTCTTTTTTTGGGTATCCCAAACCATACTGAATGACTTTTAAATTGTTTAGCAATAAAAACAGTTATTTAGAAGTTGAGCCCATTTCTAGGTTGAACCCAAAGTCACTAGGCAGAGTCCATCTCTCCATTAGCATTGACCAGATCCCGAAGTATGGCACCTTAGGCAAATTCTGCCAATACTGTCTCTTGGGAGTTTCAGAGACTATTCACTTTGCTTACTGTAGAGGCACGATCCATACTTCTTAAAGAATGATAAGAATACATACTTCTAATCACCTGCTTATTCTTTACTAGTTACCAAAATATTGCTAGAAAAATTTATGATGGCCTGCATTTAATGTGAAAAACAATTTCACATTTCTGGTTAGGGTAGAAGGGAAAAAGATCCAGAGAACTAACCCTAGGACAGGGAAGAGGGGTCACAAATTGATGGATGGCACAGAAACAGAACACACTGAGATAATAAAACACACACTACACACCACTGGTTTAAAATCAGGAAAGCTGTGTAATACATATTCAATCTATATGCTAAGCAAATAATTCAAGAAACTGGGTTATTGTTAGACAAGGGAATCAGGATTGGAATAAGATTCATTAACAGCCTGTGATACATCAAAACGTTGCTTGCTAAAAACAAATTGGACTTGAAACACTTACTGATGAAAATCAAAGACTACAGCCTTCAGTATGGATTATATTTCAAGATAAAGAAACAAAAATCCTCACAATTGAACCAAGAAGCCAAAAAAAAAAAAAAAAGATAAACAGCAAAGTATGAAATTATCAAGAATTTCATTTTACTTAGATTCATTATCAATGTCCATGGAAGCAACAGTCAGGATAATCAAATGACATATTTCACTGGGTAAATATGCTTCACGGGACCTCTTTTATTGTTGTTGCTATGTGCTGTGGAGTCAGTTCTGAGTCATAGCGACCCTGTACAGGGTTTCCGAGGCTGTAGATCTTTATGGGAGCAGAATGCCTCATCTTTCTCCTGCAGAACAACTGGTAGTTTTTAACTATTGACCTTGCGGTTTGCAGCCCAAGCACTACGCTCTTTGAAGTATTAAAAAAGCAAAGATGTCACTTTGAAGATTAAGATGTGTATGACCCAAGCACACCTTACTTTCAACCTCCTCATTTGCATGCATAATATGCACAATGAATTAGGAAGACCAAAGAAAAATTAATGCATTGCAATGATGTTGTGTCAAACAATACTGAATATACTATGGACTTGCAAAAGAACAAACAAATCAGTCTTGGAACAATTACAGCTAGAATGCTTTTTAGAAGCAAGGATGGCTAGATTTTATCTCAAGTATATTGGACATGTTATCCTGGAAAAGAACATCACTTGGGTTCAACAAGAAGCAAGTATATTCTTTATCTCAGTGACTCACACTCATTAAATATTTTCATTCATTGGTGACATCTAATAGAAACTTCCGTCTGTTGTCTCAAAAGTTTTGGGAACCACCAAAACTTATGTCTTTTTTTGAAGAGTTTTATCATCTTTACTCAGAGGACAAGCATCTGTCTCATATTTCATCTTATAATTTCTTGTTGCCCATTATAGCAAAAAATACAAAATAGTTTTTTAAAAGTTCCAGAGCATACAATTCACAATGCACAAACATTCACTATTTTCATTGTATAGAAAGTAACCCAATTGCCAAGATCCTACCCCAAACTGTCTGATTCTGAATGGCATCCCCATCTGTTGTAGGACTTACCACACTCTGGCCCAGCTGCTCACGAAAGAAGTAATCCATGTTTCTCTTCTGCAGGCTGTCAAGGTAATGCTGGAAACGAGTATATGTATATGGGTAGCAGTACGCAAACTGATAAATGTCATCTTCTCGGTCAAAGCAAAATGCAAAGGACATCACATAATTCTTCCTATGGTCTGGGCAGCGGTAGTAGTAAACATTTTTAGGTGGCAGCCTTTGCCTGAAAAATACAAAGAAATTTGGGCATATCATACAGTTGTTCAAACTTTAAAAGGTAATAAATAGACAAAATGCCCAGGAGAAAAAGTGTAACAGTAAGTGTCCTGTATAATGCAGAGAAAGAAGTAAGACAGCATATAGCACTTATGGTGACATACATATACTGAAATTTTGTAAAACTTTGTTAAATTTCCAGCCCTACCACTTAACAACTGTTTGGAAAATTCAAGGTTAAACAAAGGTGTACATATTTCTTCATTAACGCAAACACTCTTCTGAGCATCTATTATGTGTTGCTATAGGATCAGCACTGGACTGTGAATCAGAGATCAATA
>NW_006408544.1:12240232-12253832 GCF_000296735.1 Chrysochloris asiatica
ATAAGAGTATCAGAAGGACAAGATAGTACCTTCACAGGTATAGAGAGCAGGACAGATTTGATTACTTTTGTAAAAATAATAGCAGACTAATAGTCCATAGAGTTTAAGAAGGATATGAATCTAAAAGTACAGAGGAAGAGGCCAGTGTGGTAGAGATGCCCAGCATAAGCCACAAAGGAACAAGGCTTTGTACATGTAAATTAGTGATAGTACCAAGGGATGTATGAGGGTGAACACCGTCCACTGATATATTCTATTAGTCTTGCTCCCAAAGAAGGAGTGTTGGTGTCATAATAAAGTATCTGTTTGGTAACCAAAGGGTCAGTGGTTCAACTCTACCCAACAGTTCCATAAGTAAAAAGATATACACTCTAGGGAACCCTATAGGACATTTCTACTCTGCTCTGCATGGTTGATATCTGTCAGGACTGACTGGAGCACACACAGTGGCAAAACTCCCCAAACCACAAAGAATAAATAATATACAAGTAACAACCGTTTTCTTGTAATACAAATACATTCTCAGTCTTAAGACAAATCTCCTATGCACTCCTCCTTCCAATCAAACTGCCACCATAATCCTTCTTAGATTGAAATTCTGGAGCTTCCAAAGATACAATGCCCTGGAAATGTCCTGGGCAGTGAGGAGGAATGTCAGCTTTCCTGATCTTTCTGCACATATAGGGGTATAAGAGAATGAAAAATTTCTGAGTGGCAATGGAAGACTGTCCCCAAGAGTCAGTCCTTGGTTCACTGCTTTATTCAACAAACATTTATTAAACATCATTTTGTTGTTGTTGTTAAGTGCTATTGAGTAAGTTCTGATCCATAGTGACCCCATATAGGGTTTCCCAGGAGTGGTTGGTGAACTTGAACTGCCAGCCTCAGGTTAAAATGACTTTGAAGTCCAACACATTAACCCTCAGCACTGCACCAGGATTTACCAAGTATAATCAGGATTAAGACATGAGATAAAGGAAGAGATGGTCTAAAACACTGAAGATGCAAGTAGGATTATTAACCATGGAACTGAGTTTGAGGGGAAAACTGGAAAATTGACATCTTTGGAGAAGGAAGAAAACAATGTATGTACAGCCAAATTTGAAGAGTAAAGAACAGAATAATGCAGAATAATACAGAGAAAATTGTGGATTTCTATATATGTGATGTGATTAAAGATTCAAGAATGTGAGGCTGTTAGAAAATGCTAGTCTTAGGGTTCCAGTTTTGGAATCAATGCCGGAGCAAATGGTCTTGAGGATTCCAGCTTTATGGTCTATGATGGTCCTTCTGGAATTATCTTCTAGCCAGTCATAAGACCTTTCAGGCTCTGACGTTGATGTTTTCAACTCTTCATTTATTAGTATATTCCATCAGCATGCCTGCTTGAAATGCAATCAAAGCAGGTTTCTGCCTTTCTAGCCACATTTAGCAACCTGACTCTGAGAGCTTGTTGTCTCCACCAGATTTGATTATGTGCTATCAGGATAATTCATCTAATGCCTGCAGCTGTCCTAGTTGCTCTCCTAGGTGGATTGGAATCCTAACCTGATTAACAGATAGAATAAAGGTAATGGGTTCTGGGGTAATTATTCAGGGAAGCTGAGATGCTGCTCAGGGTTTGTATTTTCTAGATTCTGCTGAAAATTCTAACAGAAATCCATTTGATAAAGGTTCAGCAGACCAAATTCATGAGGACTTTTAATTAACACAAAGAGTAAAGATAAAAGAAGCTAATACGAAGAAGGATAAATGTCTTATTTGGAATACATTTCCTTTTTACCCCTTTATTTTGCCTCTTGTGCTCTAAATATGTTTCAAGCATCTATAAGTGTTCTTTATGAATTATAATTTAATCATCACAATAACCCAGTGAGCTACGGGGTATTAGTATCCTCATTACAGAGACAAGAACATTGATGCTCAGAGAAGCTAACAAATAAACAAAGATAGAAACTCACAAATCATCCCTCAGATCATAGTCTGTACTATACCCAGGCCAAAGTGACACCAAAGTCTATGCTTATGATTCCTGTGGTATTTTGCCATCCTCCTATCTCCCTTTTCTGTCCAACTCATAGCTTTACTTTCCTTACATAAAATCTCAGTAGCGGATTCCCTCATCTCACATTTCAGTTTGGCCCACAGGCTCTCCCTGGTCTGCTCCTTGCCTACTTTTCCAGCATCATCCCTTGTCACTTGCTTCTTGAATCCTATGTATTGTTCATACAGAACTACTCACAGCTCCCTAAAAACAAGTTTATGCTATACCTCCTTGTCTTTGTACTTGATTTCCCCCTACCATCTTGCCTACATGATGAACTCCTAATAATAGATGTGTCATAGGATGGAATGTCAACAAAATTTAAATAAAAAATGATTAATGAATAATAATTTATAAATACATGCCAAATACATACCTCCTATTTAAAGCCTTCTTTGACTATTCAGTCTTCATGAATTTTTCTTTCATTTATATATATTTAGAAATAGTTTTATCACCAAGTTTGACTATTAACAATGAACAACACAAGTAAAAAGAGAATGACAAATTCTTCAAAAACAGTGTAGGCTTCTTGAGGGCAGGGACTATATCACCTCTATCTTCTTTCTTACTGTTGTTGTTAACTGCCATTGAGTCTGTTCTGACTCATAGGGACTCTGTATAAGGTTTCCAAGGAGCAGTTGGTGAGTTTGAACCACGGACCTTGTGGCTCAAGCCAATCTTGTGGTCCTGTGCTTTATCCCAGAGCCTCATACCAACACAACCTATCATTAATAGCACAAAGAAGCCTCAAAAAGTACTTATTTATCAAGAAGCAATATTTAAAAAGCCAACTCATACTAGAAGATCAATGAGGAGGCAGACTTTAGCTTATTATAGAATTGTTGTTGCTTAGTGGCAGCATCAATGGGCTCAAGTGTGGCAACAATGGTGAGGTTGGCCCAGGACTGGGCAGTATTTCATTCTGTTGTACATAGGGTCACTATGAGTCGGTGCCGACTTGATGGAACCTAACAACAGCAATACTATGCTATGAGCTTTTCTGACTCATAGCAGCCCCATATATGGTTTTCAAGGAGTGGCTGTTGGTTTTCAACAACCAACCTTGTGGATATCAGTCCAATGCTTATCCAATAGTGATGCACTTGGACCTACAGTATAGAGTAGGAACTCGCTATATTTTGTTGTTGTTGTTAAGTGCAGTCGACTTGGTTCTGACTCATAACAACCCTGTATAGGGTTTCTGAGGAATGGTTGGTGAGTTTGAACCACAAGGTTGAGTGCTTATCCTACAGCGCCACACCAAGACTCCTCTTTTAATGGAGAGGTCTGTGCTATAGGAGGAGTACAAGCATAGGAAACTTTAAGGGATGCTATAAAAAAGTTTCTTTACTTGGTGTTAAAATTAGACAAGGCAAATTTCAATCACATCTTACACACATAGTCTAACATATCAATGGAAGCAACATAGCAATAATGATGATGATTATTAAAATGCTCATAAAACCAGTTGCCTTTGAGTCAGCTCTAACTCCTGCCAACCCCACATGGGTCAGAGTTAAACTGTTCTCATAGGGTTTTCAGTGGCTGAAGTTTTGGAAGCAGATCACTAGGCCTCTTTTTTTCTGAGGCACCTCTAGGAGGACTCAAAGCTACAAACTTTTAGCAGCCAAATACATCAACTGCACAATCCAATGACTCAATAATACTAATAGTTAATGTGTATATAAAGGCACCCTGGTAAAGCAATTGCTAAGCACTTATCTGTTAACCAAAAGATCATCAGTTTTAATACATAGATGAATGACATGATGGTCTGAGTCTGTATAGATTACCACCTTGGAAACTCAATAATGCAGTTCTTCTCTTTTCTACAGGGTCACTATGAGTTGGAATTGACTTGATAGTAACAGGTTTTTAACTCCAGTTTGAACTGCAAGATTAACTGTTCAAGCTCACCAGTCACTCCTCAGAAACCCAGCGTAAGGTTGCTATGAGTTGGAATTGACTCGACAGAACTTAACAACAAAAACCCTCTGACATTATTCCTATTATCCCAATGATATGCTAGTGAAGATAGGGTCAAGAGCCCTTTTAAAGAGGTTATCTATAACTGCCCAGAAAACTCCAGAAAATAAATAGTCCAACACTTGATCTTCCCACATCAATTACCCTTCCATGCCATCAAATATATTCGGACTCATAGCAACCCTGTACAGGGTTTCTGAGACTGTAAATATTCAGGGGAGAAGACAGCTTCAATTTCCTCCCATGAATCAGCTGGGAGGTTCTAACTGCCAACTTTGCCATTAACAGTCCAATCTAACCAATATCTAACCTACAGCACCACCAGGGCTCCTTTGGATCCTACCAGAAACCCAGAAATATCCTAAGATCTGGGGTGTGTACTCTCAAGACTCAGAGTCTAAAGACTGATCTAGCTCTTGAGACAAGCCACTGTACTGGGTTCATCCTGATGACTGAGGAGGACATCTAACTCATATTTTAAGATTCAGTTATGTAATCATATACATGACTGAACACTATATATATATATAATAGTCTATATCTCATTGCATTAATTTGAATATGTGATTTTCTTCATCACTATACTGAGCTCTCCTTGATGGTGGGGACCATATATTGTTCATCTTTGATTCTACAAAACTTATATAGAGATTTTCATAAAGGAAGTGTTAAAAATACTTATGGTTTGAATAAATATATTTGTAAGGTATGGCATTGTGAGCTAATGCACTGAATTGCAAAGTCAGTTTGAACTGCAAGATCGGCTGTTCAAATTCACCAGCTGCTCCTCAGAAACCCTATACAGGATTGCGATGACTCAGAATTGACTCATAGGCACTTAACAGCAACAACAAATGAACGTGAATAAATTATGCAAGTTGGATAAATTGTTTTAGCTACATCAATATATTATATACATATATGTTGGAGTCCTGAACTGATGCTATAGGATAAACACTGGACAACTAACCACAGGGTTGGTAATTCTAACCTACAGGGTTGCTATGAGTTAGAACTGACTCAATGGCACTTAACAACATGTAGTGTACACTCCATAAAAAAACTTGTCCTGAATACATTATATTCTCAAAAATCTCCATACTTCTTTCCTTATACCTATAATTGGTCTTCCCACAATTGTGCATCCCTACGTAGAAATGAGAAGAATATCAAAGGTATCATGGACTGACAGAAGAACAAATAAATCTGGTTTTGAAGAAGTACAGCCAGAAGGCTTCTTAAAAGCCAGGATGGTCAGACTTTGCCTCTCATACTTTGAACATTTATCAGGAGGGACCAGACCCTAGAGAAGGACAACATGCTTGGAAAAGTAAAGGGTCAGTGAACAACAGGAAGATCCCTGTTGAAATGGATAAGCACAGTGACAGCACAAATGGACTCAAGTGTAACAATTGGGATGATGGGGGAGTGTTTTGTTCTGTCATGCATAGTGTCACTATGAGTTGGAAATGACTCGATGGCTCCTAACAACAGCAAACGCAGAAATGGGAAGAGTAGCCCATACATAAAAATACAAGGTAAACTAATTGCTCAAAATACTAGTTGCAAATGTTGCTGTGTTTCTGCTTCATTTGTGAATCTATAGCGTGACCCTCAAGAGGAGCTCAATATATATTTATTAAACGAGTGAGTAAATTTATGAATTAATGAGTTAATGAGTTGCCATTGCCACTATCTCTTCTTTTTCCAAAAATCCTTCAGCCAAATTTCCAACATCATTTTGGAGGCAACCAGGGAATAAATTAAGAGGAGAAGCCTAAGACGTAATGTAGTACACTATGCTGGCTTGCATATTGCTTTGATACTGGAAACCATGCCAGCAGTATTTCAAATATCAACAGGGTCACTCATGGTTGTCAGATTTCAGCATTCATTCCAGACTAAGACAGACTATAAAAAAGACCTGGTGATATACTCCTGGAAATTGGCCAATCAAAACCCTATGGATCACTGAATATTGTCTGAGACTTAAAATCACTTACTTTGTACATGTCATCAACAGGGACTAATCACAAAGAAGCACGTGTTTTGTAAAGATGATGGTCAAAAAGAAGGGGAAAATATTAAATGAGATGAATTCACACAATGGGCTCAAACATACCATATTATGAAGATGGCACAGGATTGGACAATATTATTCATGGGGCCACCATTATTTGGAGTCAGCTTAATGACAACTAAGAACAACACTGCAGTACAAAAAGCTCTGAAGATAGCATTCCTTAGCCTCCTTATGAGCCCTGAACTAGAGAAGCCCTTATTACCTCAACAGTCAAAATAAAGCCACCAGCTGCTCCTCAGAAACTCTATACAGGGTCACTATGAGTGGAATCAACTCAACAGCCCTTAACAACAACATCTGCCCCCATAAAGATTTAGTCTCAGAAATCCTATATAGGGTCTCTATAAAGTCAGAATTGACTCGACGGCAGTGGGTTTGGGGTTTTTTGTGTATACTAGTATTGTTACATGTTTACTGTACCTTTCATCTAAATGGAGTCCTAGCATGGTGCTGTGGGCTAATGCATCAGACTGCAAAGTCATTTGAATTTCAAGGTTGATGGTTCAAGCTCACCAGCTGCTCCTTGGAACCCTATACAGGGTCACTATGGGTTGGAATCGACTTGATGGCACTCAACAACAACAACATCATCTAAATGCCAAATACACATTTTTTTCATGTGACACCAAGGTTGTGCTAACTGGAATTAATCCAGTAAATGAAGTTGCAGAAACAGTCACCTGGTTCCTCTATTCATCTATCCAGGGAGTGGGAAGCAACCTGCTCTCCAGATTCCCAGGCATACCTGAAATTGAAGTGTGATTTCATTTCACTTAATGAGGTCAGATGAATATCAATTTATCATTCATGCCAACACACAGTCTTTAGTTTATGCTTATTTAGAACAACCCAGTCCATCACCTGGCTTCAGCGAAGTTGATCCCTTTCTTTTCCTCTCTGGTGACTGGCATAGCCAGGTGCCTAGCATGGATGTCTACATTATAACTTCACCCATCTTAGACCAACAGGACCTGTTCATAATTCTAATCCTATCTTTCCACACAAAAAATTACAATAGTGCTTCTGTCACCAGAAAATCTATTCTTATCTCTCTCCACACTTTGTCACAGCTAATCTCTTCGTGAGCCATGGGGGGAGGGAGGGAGAAGAGGGAGGGAGTGAGGGAGTGCTCAGATATAGGCAACACATTTTACACCCTTGTGTCTAATCAGATTACCATCTTATCAGGGGCTGATGGGCACTACGGGTAGAAGGAGAGAGACGGTTCTACATATTGCCAGCCAAACTTTTGATAACAAAAAAGATACTGCTCAATTCTTGAATTAACCTTTTTGTCCTAGACACTCTATTGTTTATTTTTCAGTTTAGTTTATATGTAGGATTCTTTTTTATCTGTGGCTTCTGGAGAAGGACACCCACACACTGTGGCAGCAGCTGCTTCTATTAATTCCAAGCCATTACAAAAATTAAAATTAAACTCAATTACTTTGGCTGGTTTAGAGCTGAGGAATAGCTGAGACTGATTATTCCCCCTGGTCATGGACAGCAATAATATTCCTACCTACAGTGGTTGCTGATGGGATGCTAATGCAGCCAGACTCCAGGGACAAGCTCCCTGTGCAATGAGAGACTCTAAGTCATGTACCCTAACTACTCCAATCCAGATTCCTGAGAGGCAGCAAGAAGACGACAGTGGACAAGGATGAAAAGACTTGGGTTCTACTCCTACCTCTGGAAGGATGCCACTGCTCTCTGTGATTGTGTACACTAAATTTGTGATTACTAAAATGTTTCTTGTATCCATTTACCATTGTTGTGAAACTCTTACATAAGAATGACTGCACTTTCAAAACATCATTTGCTGGAATGAGGGATGGCATATGAGGTAGTATCAGAACGCTTGATGTCTGAGATGGGGTGGCAGCCTATAACTTAATTGTTCAAGTTTGCACTGTAATTTTGAAGCCAGGTTACTTTGCTGAGTCACAGTTTTGAAGTCACTGGAATGGAATTCTTTGTAGTTACCTTGCACAGAGTCCAGTATATACTAGGCACTGAATAAATATCTTGAATAAAAGAATAAAGAGGTCAGAGTTGACTTTTGAATGAAGAGTGTTGAATATGATTCCAGTTCGGTATGCTTTCTCAAAAATACAGTCATTGTACAGTATAAAGAATGTGGGCTTAGGTTATTAATCATTTCCATGACTTACCAGTCATGTGGAATCAGCTCTAGGTATCCACATCAATAAAGTAAAAATAATATTGTCCTAATGGATTTGTTGTGAAGATTTGAGATTGTTGCCATTTAGTAGATGCTCAGTGAATGTTAACTGTGATTATCATCCTGACCTCCATGATGAATACAGTTGCCATCATACTAACTCTTAACTCAGGGAAATTAATTTTAAGTTTGTACCAAGTGTGCTCCACCAATCATTTGCCAATTTGTTTTGGTTTGCATGTTGCTGTGATGGTGGAAGCTATGTCACTGGTATTTCAAATACCATCAGGGTCACCCATAGTGGGCAGGTTTCAGCAAAGTTTACATACTAAGACAGACTAGGAAGAGGGAGAGGCAGACTACTTTTGTATGGTGGTTTAGTCAATGAAAACCTTATGAATACCAGTGTCATATTGTCAGAAATAGTTCCATAAGATGAAAACATTATGAAAAGCAACAGAACAGTGTCTAATATCATGCCAGCTTCATCAATATGAAATTGATCAAACATGCAATCAAGATGTATTATAATTACTATTGATTGGCATTGAAAGGTTGGAAACAAAGAGGAAGGATCAGTAGCAGGAAAATAAGGCCTTGGTGATAGAAATGACGTTTGAAAACACATAATAGAATTATACAAGACAAATGACTTGTTCATTGTAAATACCTTTTTTTAATGAACATAAAAGCTTACCACCACTCATCTGTCAGTTTGTTGTACTGTGGTGGCTTGTATGTTCCTGGTATTTTGGAAGCTATGCCAAGGGTATTTTCAATGTCAGTAGGGTCACCCATGGTGGACAGGTTTCAGATGAGCTTCCAATTGAAGATAGACTAGGAAGAAGAGGAGATGGACAACTTCCAAATATTTAATCATTGAAAACCTTATGAATAGCAGCGGAATATTGTCAGATTACAGTGCTGGAAGATGAGTCCCTCAGGTTGGAAGGCACTCAAATTATGACTGGGGAAGAGCTGCCTCCTCAAAGTACAGTTGACTATGATGACGTGAATGGAGTAAAGCCCTCAGGACCTTCATTTGCTGATGGGTCACAACAGAAAATGAATACTATGATATTCCTCCCACTAAACGGTATGTCCCTTAAGTCTGGGCTGACCTTTGATTGGTTAGGGCAATGGAAACGGATAGAATTGATGGTATCTGGTTCTAAGTCAAAACCTCAAGTAGTTCCATTTAAACTTTTTAAACTCTACCATTGACATTATATCACATCCAGGGTTGGCTGATAGTGAGAGAACATATGTGCAAGAAGGCCTGTGGAAAGAGATGGAGGAAAAGCTCCATATCATCAGCCAAAACAAGGCCAGAAGCAGAGTGTGGAACAGATCATTAATTGCTTACTTGCAAATTCGGGTTGAAGCTGAAGAAAATGAAAACAAGTACACATGAGCCAAAACATGACCTTGAATATATCCCACCTAAATTTAGAGATCATCTGAAGAACAGATTTGATGTATTAGACACCAAAGATAGAACACCAGAAGAGTTGTGGGATGACATCAAGAACATCATACAATAAGAAAGCAAAAGGTTATTAAGAAGACAAGCAAAAAGGAAAAGACCAAAATGGACTCTGAAACTTATTTTCCAGTGTAGAGATGCTAAAGCAAATGGAAGAAGTGAGGAGGTACAAGAGATGAACAAAACATTTCAAAGGCCAGCTTGAGAAGACAAAGTCAAAGATAACAAAACATGCAAAGTTCTGGAGTTATAAAAACAAAAAGGAAGACCATGCTCAGCATTTCTCAAGCTAAGGTAACTGAGGAAAAAAAAAATCAAGCCTTGACTGGTGATACTAAAGGATTCTCTGGGTAAATTATTGAATGATGCAGAAAGCATCAAAAGACAATGGAAGCTTTGATTGTTTAAATTATTATATATTCCCGAGTGGTTGTGTGTACATCTCCCCATCCCCACCCCCCAAAAAAAGAAAAACAGAGGGAATGGAAGCAAATACTGTTGAATGATGATGCATGGAGGAGATTGTAGTCATTACAATGAAATGATGGTGTAAAGACAATGTTATCCCATGTAAACTATCACTCAATTAACAATAAAAACAAAGAAGAAGAAGATGGAAAGAATACACAGAGTCACTGCACCAAAAAGAAATGGTCAATGTTCAAACATTTCAATAGGCAGCATATGATCTCAAGAGCCAATGATTCTGAAGGAAGAAGACTTAGGAGTACTGAAGGCATTGACAAAGAACAAGGCACCAGGAATTGATGGAATACAAATTGAAATCTTTCAACAAACTGATGGGACACTGGAGGCACTCACTCATCTATGTCAAGAAATTTGGAAGTCAACTGACTGGTAGAGATCCGTATCTGTGCCCATTCTAAAGAGAGGTGACCCAATGGAACGTGGAAATCATCAGACAATATCATTGATATTCCATTTGAGTAAAGTTTTACTAAAGTGAATACAAAAACAACAGCAACTATACATTGATAGAGAACTTCCAAAGGTTCAGGCTGGATTCAGAAGTGGACGTGGAATGAGGGATATCAATTGTTGATGTCAGATGGATCATCGCTGAAAGCAGAGAATATCAGAATGATGTTACTTGTGCCATATTGACTACTCAAAGGCTTTCAACTGTGTGGATCATTACACACTATGGACAGTATTGCAAAGTATGAGTATTCCAGAACACTTATTTGTGCCTATGAGGAACCTGTACCTAGACTAAGAGGCAGTTGTTCAAACAGAACAACAGAACAGTGAATGGTCTAAAATTAGGAAAGGTGTGCACCAGGGTTGCATTCTTTCACCATACTCATTCAATATGTATGCAAGCAAATGATAGTAGAATCTGGATTATATGAAGAAAAATGTGGCATCAGGATTGGAGGAAGACTCATTAACAACCTGTGATGATACAACCTTGCTGATGAAAGTGAAGAAGACTTGAAATACTTCCTGATGAAGATCAAAGACCACAGCCTTCAGTATGCGTTACATCTCAATGTAAAGAAAACAAAAACCCTCACCACTGGAACAATAAACAATATCCATACCAATGGAGAAAACATTGCAATTGTCAAAGACTTAATTTTGCTTGGACCAGCCATCAACACTCATGAAAGCAGCAGTCAAGACATCAAATGACATATTGCATTAGGCAAGTGTGCTGCACAAGACCTCTTTAAAGTGTTGAAGAGCAAAGATTCAGTTTTAGGACTAAGGTGCACCTGATTCAAGCCATGGTAGTTTTCAATAACTTCATATGTATGAGATAGTTGGATAATGAATATGGAAGACCATAGAAGAATTGATGCATTTGAATTATGGTATTGGAGGAGAATATTCAAAATACCATGGATTGCCAAAAGAACAAATAGGTCTTTGATGGAAGAAGTACAACCAGAGTGCTCCTTGGAAGACAGAATAGAAAAACTTCAACTCTCATACTTCAACATATTGTCAGGTTACCAGTCACTGGAGAAGGATATCATGTTTGGTAAAGTAGAGGGTTGAAGAAAAAAGGAAGATCCCCAGTGATATGGATTGATACAGTGACAGCAGCAATGGGTGCAGACATAGCAACAAATGTGAGTTTGGCTCAGGACTAGGCAGTGTTTCATTCTGTTGTGCATAGGGTCACTATGGGTCAGTGCTGACTCAATGGAACCTAACATCAACAACAACATGCGCATGAACCTCATCAGATGGAATGCATAGGAAAAAAAAATATATTACATCTGTGGGGAAAGACAGTGGAAAGGCTCAATATCATCAGCTACAACAAGGCTAGAGGCACACTCTGGAACACACTAGTTGTTTATATGCAAATTCAAGTTTAAGCCGAAGAAAATTAAAACAAGTCCATTAGAGCCAAAATATGAACTTGAATATATCACACCTGAACTTAGTGACTATTTCTAGAAATATTTGATGCATTCAGCATTAATGACAGGAGATCAGAAAAGTTTGGAAATACACCAAGAACTTCATACAGAGAGGCGGAGTGGCTGAGGACTCTAGATTCATGGGAAGTGAGGGACTAAGAGATAGTGGCCAGGAGGCAGATTTGCAGAATGTGCCCTTTAGTGGTGTGAATTATTATATATGCCTGAGTGTTTAGAAAAAAACAAAAACACAAAAGAGCTAAAATGAATAGAGTGAAATGCTGTTAACTGATGGTACATGGAGGAAATTGTAATCATTGTGATGAAACAAGTTGTATGATTTGTGGAACATAAAACTGATGATCTGCCCTGTAAGCTTTCACTCAATCCACAATAAAACTTATAGGGGAAAAAAAATCATACTGGATGAAAGGAAAATGTCATGACAAAGACAGGAAAGAAAGAAAAGATGAAAATGGATGTCAGAAGAGACTCTGACAACTGCTTTTGAGCATAGAGTGGTTAAAGGTAATGGAAGAATTGAGAAAGTAAAATTACTGAACAGAAAGTTTGAAAGAGTAGCTTGATAAGAATAAGTACAAAGAAAAATGTACAAAGACTTAGAGTTATAAAGCCAAAGGAAAGAACACACTCAGCATTTCTCAAGCTGAAAGAACTGAAGAAGAATTTCAAGACTCAAGTTGCAATTGCAAGTATTCTCTAGACAAAGGACTCCTATGTGGTGCTGTGAGATAAGCACTGAACTGTGAACCACAAGGTCTACAATGGAAAACTACCAGTTGATCCTTGGAAGCCCTATAGAGGATCGCTATGAGTCGTAACCACCACTCATCTGTCAGGTTGTCATACTGTGGTGGATTGTGTATTGCTGTGATTCTGGAAGAAATGCTATGTATATTTTAAATACCAGCATGGTGATCAGATTTCAGCTGAGCTTTCAGATAAAGAAAGACTTGGAAGAAGAGGAGATGGATAACATCTGAATACTTAGTCCAAAGGCTGAATAGAAAATTTCAAAGATCAGCTCGAGAAGATAAAGCCAAATATTACAACAAAATGTATAACGATCTGGAATCAGAAAACCAAAAATTTAGAACAGGCTCATCATTTCTCAAGCTAGGGGAACTGACGAAAAAATTCAAGCTTCGACTTTTGTTATCGAAAGCTTCTCTGGGTAAATTATGGAATGATGCAGAAAGCATCAAGAGAAGATGAAAGGAATACACAAAGTCACTGTACTAAAAGGAAATGGTTAATGCTCAACCGTTTCAAGAGGTAGCATATGATCAAGAGACAATGATACTCAGGGAGGAAGTCCATGGTGCATTGAAGGAATTGGCAAAGAACAAGGCACCAGGAATTGATGGAATAAAAATTGAAATCTTTCAAGAAAGTG
>NW_006408544.1:12255337-12265122 GCF_000296735.1 Chrysochloris asiatica
TGAAGAGGACTTAAAATACTTACTGATGAAGATCAAAGACCACAGTCTTCCATTTGGATTGTATTTCAGTGTAAAGAAAACAAAAGTCCTCACAACTGGACGAATAAATAACATCCATATCGATGGAGAAATTATTGAAGTTGTCAAAGACTTCATTTTGCTTGCATCAACCATCAGCACTCACAGAGCAGCAGTCAAGAAATCAAATGACATACTTCATTAGGCAAATCTGCTGCACAAGAATTCTTTAAAGTGTTGAAGAGCAAACAGGTTAATTTGAAGATTAAGGTGTGCCTAACTCATGCCATGTTCTTTTTAATAACATCTATACATGTGAATTTCAGACATTGAATAAGGAAGAAAGTAGAAGAATTGACACATTTGAGTTATGGTGTTGTAGGAGAATAATGAAAGAACAAATAGGTCTGTGTTGGAACAAGTACAGTCAGAATGCTGCTTGGAAGCCAGGATGGCGAGACTTCATCTCTCATACCTAGGACATATTATCAGGAAGGACTAGTCACTGGAGAAGTATATCACGTTTAGTAAAGTGGAAGGTCAGAGAAAAAGAGGAAGGCTCCCAATGAGATGAACTGGCACAGTGGTAGATGCAATGGGCTCAGGTGTAGCAACAATTGTGAGACTGGCTGGCCCAGGACCTGGCAGTGTTTCGTTCTGTTGTGCATGGGGTCGTTATGACTCAGTACTGACTCAATGGCATCTAACCACAACAACATGAATTGGGACAGACCTGATGGCACTTAACAACAACAACAACAAGAACAATGGGTAAAATACTGAATGAAGCAGAAAGTATCCAAAGAAGATGGAAAGAACACACAGTCACTGTATCCAAAAGAAATGGTCGATGTTTAACCATTTCAAGATGTGGCATATGATCAAGAAGCAGTAGTGCTGAAGCAAAAAATCCAAGTTGCATTGAAGGTATTGAAGAGAAACAAGGCTCAAGAAATTCATGGAGCATAAATTGAAATCTTTTAACATACAAGCAGCACTGGAAGTGCTCTCTCATCTATGCCATGAAATTTAGAAAACAGCTACCTGGCCAACTGATTGGAAGAAATCTGTATTTGTACCCCTTCCAAATATAGGTGACCCAACAGAATGATACAGTCATCAACTACAATGTGCAAGTAAAATTTTGTTGACGGCAATTCATGGTTGCAGCAGTCCGTCAACAGTGAAGTGCCAGAAATTCAAGCTGGAATCAGCAGAGGATGTAGAATAGGGATATCACTGCTGACTTCAAATGTATCTTATTGGAAAGCAGAGCATACCAGAAAGATGTTTACATGTTTTTTGTTTTGTTTTTTTTTTACTGTGCAAAGACTTTCAAGTGTGTAGATCATGACAAATTATGGATAACATTGTGAAAAATCCAGACACTTAACTATGCTTGTGAGGAAGCTGTATATTGGCCAAGAGGCAGTTGTTAGAATAGAACAAGGGCATACTTAATGGTTTAAAATCAGGAAAGGTATATGCCAAAGTTGCATTCTTCCCCTATACTTATTCAATCTGTATACTGAGCAAATAATCTGAGAAACTGGATTAAATGAAGAAGAATGTGGCATTGGGAATGAAGGAAGACTCATTAACAACCTGCAATATGCAGATAATACAACCTTGCTTGCTAAAAGTGAAGAAGGCTTAAAATATTTACTGATGAAGATCAAAGACTACAGCCTTCAGCAGGGATTGTACCTTACTGTAAGGAAAACAAAAGTCACAACTGGATCAATAAATAGCATCATGAAAATGGAGAAAGATTGAGTTTATCAGACTTCGTTTGCTTGGATTGACAATCAAAACTCATGGAAGCAGCAGTCAAGAAACCAGATTGCATTAGGTATATTTGCTCCACAAGATCACTTGAAATCGTAAAAGAACAAAGATACCAGTTCGAGGACTAAGGTGTGTCTAATCCAAGTGATGGTGTTTTCAGTTGGCTCATATGCATTTGAATATTAGACAATAAATAAGGAAGATCTTAGAAAAATTGCTGAATTTGAATTTTGGTGTTGAATAAGATTATTAAAAGTACCATGGACTGCCAGAAGAACAAACAAATCTGTCTTAGAAGTACAGCCTTAATGCTCCTCAGAAGCGAAGATGGTATGACTTTATTGCTCATACTTTGGACATTTATCAGGAGAGACCACTCCTTAGAGAAGGACATCATACTTGTTAAAGTGGAGGGTCAGCAAAAAAGAGCAAGACCTCCAACAAGATCACGTGACACCGTGACAACAGCAATGGGCTCAAGGGAAACAACTGTACACGAGAGCAGGGCCAGGCAGAGTTTTGTTCGGTTGTGCAAAGGGCATCTAAGAGTCAGAATCAACTCAACAGCACTTAGTAACAACAACAATCAAGTATGCTTAGGGCAAGAAATGAGAAGGTCAGGTTAAGTTATGAAACAAAGTAAAAATGATAAGGGATGAGACAATGAAACAGCTTGAGAGCACTCCAACATTCCAAATTTCTGTTATCCAGACCATATTTCCTGGTTTGCTTGGAATAGTCCTGACTCTTGAACTGTATCTCAGCAGCTTGTCTTAATTAGCATTTTGTGCCATTTTGAAAAATTAAAAATGCAGTTATTATTTCAATGCAGCTATTGTTACTAGTTGAAGTCCTGGTGTGGAGCTATGGGCTAACGCGCTGGACTGCAAGTTTAACTTGAACCAAGGTCGACAGTTCAAGCTCATCAGCTGTTCCTTGGAAACCCTATAAAGGGCCTCTATGTGTCAAAACTGACTTGACGGCACTTAACAACAACAACACTACTAATAGATAAGGAGCACTGGTCACTTAGTGTGTTACTTGTTGGACCACTAACTGCAAGGTAAAAAGTTCAAATTTGCCAGTGCACAATGGCAGAAAGATTCTCCCATAATGATTTACAGCATCTGAAACCCTAGGCTGGGCCATTATGAGTCAGAACCAACTTGATGGAACACAACAACAACAACAACATTATTAATAGTTGCATTAAAATAAGCAGGATGAGTTTGACACATCTCCACTTGTATTTCCAGCCTCTTCTATAGTCTAATAAAGGAGTTTCTGAGATACATGTATAATAAACAGTAGCTCTGATAGCTTAGTGGTTACGAATCGGGCTGCGAACCTTAAGGTCAGCGGTTCGAAACTACCAGCTGCTCCGTGGGAGAAAGATGAGGCTTTCTACTCCCGTAAAGATTTACACCCTCGGAAACCCTGTACAGGGTCGCTATGGGTCGGACCCGACTTGATGGCACTTAACAACAACAACAACAACAACAACATATGAACACATAATCATGAAAATCCACTGACCCAAATGTAACTAATACCTCCCTTTCAAAGGGGTATGTTTTCTGATCAAATGTTCTGCATACAGGAGTGCATTTAACTTCTTCAAGTCTCAAATGGTGGTAGGAGAAGTACTGAAAAGCATGCTCCCCATGGCTGTTGTACCAGTCAATTGTACCGTGGCCCATGTGCAGAGTCTCTAGGACTTAATTGTGATCGATATGAAATGTGCTGAAAATGAAATATGTTCAAGAAATAGAGGCAGAGGAGTCCTGTTTATAAAGAGTAGTCTAACTTCTCTTGCCACATTTATTGTATGGTAGAAATAGAAAATTATTTCTTTTATTGCTTGGTTACCCGCCTTTAAAAAAATCTTATAATAAGCACTTTCATCAGTAATTATATAAAAAAAAACCAAAAGTACATATTTCAGAAAAGCTAAGTATTACATTTACATTTTTCATGGAATCAAGTTCTCACGAATATATGTAAGTTGTACAAAATGTTTATCAGGATTTATGATTCACTGGAGGGGGTGTACTGATAACATGACTGCATAAAAATCAGAATACACAAATCTGCTGAAGAAACAACAGGATCTATTTCAAAAGTTAACAGTTACTTTAAGAAACCTGTACCCAAAGACTACAATTTACACAGGTAAAACAGGAGCATAGAATAAAAGGAACTGAAATTATTTTAAAGCAGTCGGTAGTATAAATGAAAAGCCACACTTCAGGATTATGTGTACTTTGACATATTATTTATATTATACAATTGGTCTTCTACAATACATTTGATCGTTTTCAAATGCAACTTATCTTGTGTGCAAAGATAAAGCGATATCTATTCACGTAGTTTTCCCACCAAAAGAATAATTAAAATAAGTAGTTTTATATCAGTTATACCATATGTTTCAAACAAATAATTTTATTTAGTTCCAAATAATCATCCACTTTCAATAACCAAAGTCGGTCTTTTGGAAATTATTTATATTGAAGGTGAAATATCTATCTTATTGCTAATTTGGTGAAAGATAAAATTCCATTTTTTGGTAATAATATGAATATGTTGGTTAAAGCAACTTGACAAATGAAAAAAGGAGCAGAAATTCATTTTGAATTGTCCACATCATTTATAATTACCCTCCCCAAAGCTCCTGTGTTCTACCATCAAAATAAAGTCATAGTTGTCAAAATTCACACAAATAAACAGAACTACAATTTTTCATAATGAAACTAAGGTTAAATCACACACATGCAAACACACACACACACATACATATATGAACTTGTGGTGTGGTGATGTAGGATCAGCACTGGACCGAACCACAAGGTCAGACCCATCAGCTGCTCCTTGGAAACCCTATACAGGGTCGCCATAAGTTGGAATCAACTCGACAGCACTTAACAACAACAATACATATATGTAAGTTTCAGAAAGACAAACCACACTTTCTCTCTTTCTTATCTGCTACCAGTGAAATTATAGAAAATACGAGCTTTAATGGCTGAATATCAATTCAACCAATGTTGATTTTGCATTTCTTGTTCATGAGATTTGTAAATTTTGGTTGAATTGTGTTCAAAATCAATTGAAAATCTTTAATCAAACATTCAGCAGCTGAAGCACCAAAATACTTCAGCTTTTAAAGCTATTATTGAATTAAAATTATTGTAAACAGCACATGATATTTTTTTGTTAAAAAATCAAGGAAGTAACAGGGCAAATTAAATGATGAGTGTAATTGGAGTGCAAAATTTGATTTTGAAATTGAATAATTTTGCTCTGGAATATCTCAATTTAAGGGGAAAATTTTTTGATGGAACTTCTATTTTTAATTAGATATGTATATGTTGCAGCAAGAGGATAAAAATTGAGAAATCTTACAAGTTTGTAGCATTTACATTTGATGAACATAAAAGAATCATAAGAAGATACACCTTATTTAGTAAATATTGTTTTATAAACAAATAAATAAAATTTATCTAAAGGAAGTAAAACAGTCACAATGAAAATACACTTATATAATTCAATTCTTAAAAGATTATACCTGGGAATCCACTCTATTTAGGACAATTTGTTCTAAATTTACAAGAAACTTCAGCACCTATAGAGATATTGCTTTTTTTTTTTTTTTACTTGAGATTATGTTTTATGGTGAAGAGCCATGAAAGTGATGATAATTTTAAATAAATCGTAAAATGCAATCCTGAAGACTACTGAAGGCAATGTCTTCAAAATAAAAATAATATGACCATATGTTATTGCTGCTGCTCTAAAGTTCTATCCAGTTGGACAGTAGTAACTTGATGCAAAACAGAATAAAATATTGCAGTCCTGTGCCATCCACACAATCATTGCTGTGTTTGAGCTCATTGCTATAACCAATGTGTCAATCATCTTACTGAGGACATTTTTCCTTTTCTCTGATCTTCTACTTTATCTAGCATGAAGTCCTTCTCAACGGACTGATGGCTCCTATAATATGTCCAAAGTACCAGAAATGAAGTCTCACCATTCTCAATTTTAAGTAGCACTCTGGCTGTATTTCTTCCGAGATAGATTAATTTGTTATTCTGGCTACTGTGTTATTGTTAGGTGTCATTAAGTCGGTTCCAACTCATAGCAACACTATGTACTACCGAATGAAACATTACCCTGTCCTGCACCATCCTCACAATTGTTGTTATGTTTGAATCCATTGTTGTTGCAACTGTGTCATTTCATCATTTAGGGCCTATCTCTTTTTATGACCCCTCACTTTACCAAACATGATATCCGTCTCCAGGGACCGATCACTCTGGACTATGAAGTCTCACCATTTTCTCTTCTAAGGAACATTCTGGCTTCTTCCAAGAAAGATTTGTTTGTTTCATGGTACTTTTAATATTCTTTGCCAACACCATAATTCAAATGTATAGATTCTTCTGCAGTCTTCCTTATTCATTGGCCAGCTTTCACATGCTTATAAGGTGATTGAAAGTATCATTGCTTGGGTCAGTTGTGCTTTGCTCCTCAACATATAATCTTTGTTCTTGAACACTTTAAAGAAGTCTTGTGCAGCAGATTTGCCTAATGCAATATGTCTTTTTTATTTTTTGACTGTTGCTCTATGAGTGCTGAGAGTGGATCCAATAAAAGTTAGGTTTGTGACAGTTTCAATATTTTCTTCATTTATCATGATGTTATTTATTGGTTAATTTGTGAAGATTTTCAATTCCTTTACACTGAGGTCCAATTCAAACTGAAGGCTGTAGTCTTTGATTTTTATAAGTAAAAAATGAAGTCCTCTTCACTTCCAGCAAGCTCACTTGTATCATATGCATATCACAGATTGTTAATGAATCTCCCTTCAATTTCTTGCATTAGTTGTTCAGCATCTATATTGAACAAGTATAGTGAAAAGATACAACCCTGATGCACAGCTTTTCTGATTTTAAACCGTTCAGTATCACCTCATTCTATCTGAATAACTGCCTCTCTGCCTATGCTCATGAGCATTAATTTAGTGTTCTGGAATTTTCATTCTTCACAATGGTATTCATAATTTGTTATTATCCACATAGCTGAATGCATTTGCACAGTCAATAAAACTCAGGAACACATTCTTTTGATGTTCTCTGCTTTCAGCCAAGATCCATCTGACATCAGCAATGATATCCTTCTTCTTCCTGTTCTGAATCCAGCTTGAATTTCTGGCAGCTCTCTATCGATGTACTGCTGCAGCTGTTATTAAAATATTTTCGCAAAAATGTACTTGCATGTTCTATTAATGATCTTTTCCTATAAATTTCATGTTCTGTTTGATCACCTTTCTTTGGAATGGACACACATATGGATATCTTGCAGTTGGTTGCCAAATATCTTGGCATAAATAACTGAGTACTCCCACACTTGTTGAAATATCTCTATTGGTTTTACGTCAATTCCTAAAGCATTGTTTTTCTCTAATGTTTTCAGTGTAGCTTAGACTTTTTCCTTCATTGGTTTTTAATTATATGCTACATTCTGAAATGGTCAAACACTGACCAATTGTTTATGGTATATTGACTTTGAATTCCTTCCCTCTTCTTTTGATGCTTCTCATTTCATTCAATATTTCGGTCATTGTTGTTGATGTTGTTAGATACCATTAAGTCTGTTCCAACTCATAGTGACCCTGTATAGGGTTTCCAAGGAGGAACTGGTGGGCTTGAACTATCGACCATGTGTTTTATAGTCCAGTGCTGATCCTACAGTGCCAATCAGGATTCCATTTTGCCCATAGAATGCATCAATATTTCACCTCAAGAATTGAAATTTTATTCTGAGGGTGTTCCTCTCTGTTGGTTTTCTACCTCCAGGTCTTTGCATATTTCATTATAATAATGTGCTTTACTTTCATGAGCCATCTTTGAAATCTTTTGTTCAGCTCTTTTACTGCATCACTTCTCCCTTTCACGTTAACTCTGCTCAAAAGCAAGTTTCAGAGTTTCTTCTGACACCCACTTTGGACTTTTTCTTTCTTTCCTGTATTTTTAGTGACATTTCTTCATGTATGGTATGTTTGATGAAATACTAAAACTGTCCTGGTCTTTAGTCATTACTGTTCAATGCACCAGAGCTCTTCTTGAGATGAGTTTAAATTCCCAAGATCTTTTAATCAAGGCGGGATTTTCACAAGATCATCCTTTGACTCTTGTGAACTTGTTTCAATTTTCTTTGGTTTCAACTTGAACTTGAATTGTTGTTGTTATTGTTGTTATCAAGTGCTGTAGAGTTGATTCTGACCCATAGCGACCCTGCATTGGGTTTCCAAAGAACATCTGGTGAGCTTGAAACACCGACCTTGAGCTTCAAACTGACTTTGCAGTCCAGCGCATTAACCCACAGTGCCACACCAGGACTCCTGAACTTGCACAGGACCAATTCATTGTCTGTTCTGCAATTGGTCCCTTACCTTGTTTTTACTGTTGACATTGAGCTTCTCCATTATTTTTTTCCAAAGCAGTCTATTTGACTCCAAGTATGGTAAACATTTATACTGTAGAAAAATACATTTCCAATCAATAGGCCATTAATCATGTAAAGCTCCATTATGCAATTTTCAGCATCATTTTTATCATTAAGGCCATATTTTCCAACTACTGATCCTTCTTTTTTGTTACTAACTTTCACATTCCAATCACCAGTAAAATCAGTGCACTGTGATTGCATGTTTGATCAATTTTAAACTAAAGAAGTTGGTATAATTTTTCAATTTCTTAATCTTTGGCTTTAATGATTGGTGCATAAATTTGACTAGTAGCATTAACTAGTCTTTCTTGTGAACATATAGGTTTTGTTTTTGTTGTTAAGTGCTATCAAGTCTGTTCCGACTTATAGCGATCCTATAAATGACAATGTTGCACTTCAGGAGAGATCTTAAAATGTTATTTTTGAAGATAAATGTGATTCCATTCCTTTTCCATTTGTCATTCATGACATGGTAGACCATATGACTGTCTGATTCAAAATAGCTAACACTAGTCAATTTCAACTTAGTAATGCCTAAGATTTCTATTTTCAAGCATTCTATTCATTTTTTACAACTTTCAAGTTTCCACGATTCCTACTTCATACCTTCCACATTCTAATTAATAATCAAAATTGATTAGTAATCCCACAGTCAGTTGAAAGGGAGAGTTTCATTGAGGTTATGCAGGGTATGAATGCCTCTAGTAGATAAATGTATATAAATGGATATTCCAGCTAAGCTCACTCTTTCTCAACCTTGCACTCTGCTTGCGCTCTGCTTGTTCTTGAGACATACATCTGCAGAGGTCTCTGGCCTGCCACCTGACCTGCAGGTCCTAGATTTACCAACCTTGCTACCTTGTTGGAGTCCTAGTGTGGTGCTCTGGGATAAGCACTGGACTACTAACTGCAAGGTTGGTGCTTTAAACTTTTGTGAGTCAGCAGAGGCCAGTAGCCTGTACCCTGACTAGCAGATTTTGGGTTCATCAGCCCCTGCAACAACAATATGAATCAGAAGAGGTCTTCAGCCTGTTACCTAATACATGGATTTGAGACTTACCAGTTTCCATTTCTCACCGAATGCATAAACCATCTCCTTGAAGTAAATTTCTTTCTCTATATATGTATATATGCTTCACTATTTTTGCTCTTCTAGAGAACACAGACTAAGACATAATACCATCTCAAAATTGTTTTATTTTAAATTGTTGTTAAGTGCTGCCTAGTCAATTCCAACTAATAATGATGCTGTCCTGGTGTGGCATTGTAGGATAAGCACTGGACTGCTAGTCATGAATTCAGTGGTTCAAACCCACCAGCTGCTCCACAGAAACCCTATATAGGGTTGCTATGAGTCAGAGATGATTTGACAGTACTTAAGAACAAAAACAAGTCAATTGTGACTCATAATGACCCTGTATTAGGTTTCCAAAGAGCACTGGTGAATTTGAGCCATGAACCTTGCAGTT
>NW_006408544.1:12268267-12270796 GCF_000296735.1 Chrysochloris asiatica
GTTAGGGGTCTTTCTCTTTTGTTATGTTAAATGCAGTCGAGTTAGTTCGACTCATAGTAACCTTGTATAGGATTTCCAAGGAGTGGCTGGTGGGTTTAAACTGCCAGACTTATGGTTAGTAAGCCAATGCTTATCTTACAACACCACACCAGGATTCTAGTATGCACATGAATGTATGTTAATTTTATTTTTAAAATAATTTTTCTTTTGAAAATAATTTATTTGTAAGTGCACCCATGTAATACAACAAACTTTGTGGTCAATATACCAGTATTCCAAAAAGATACAAAAGTTTTAACCTGTCTAAAATTGTTTTCCTGATCTCTCCAAAATCAAAATTTATAGAAGTATTCCCATCTCAGTAAATGACCCCACCATCCATCCAATTAGAAAGCTAGAAACTTCAGAGTCTAGTTTGATTCCTTCCACTCTTCCATCCATTTAGTTAAGTATTCATCCACTCATCCAAGAAATATTGCCTGTAAGCTTACCATATTAGCACTCTTCTAGATGCAGGAGAAAAAAATGTTAAAAAAATAAAAAAGCAAATTCACATTTATCTGGAACTTAAATCCTAATGGCAGAGAGAGATACTAAACAAATAAGCCTATCAATATGCAATTTCATATATGGTAATGATAAGGGTCCACAAGCTGTCAGTTTATTGCACAATAGTAACTAATGTGTTGCCATGATGCTGAAAGATGTGCCAGTGGTATTTCAAATACCAGCATGGTAACTCACAGTGGACATTTTCATGAGAGTTTCTAGACCAGTGTGGCTAGTAAAAAGTTCTGGTGATCTGCTTCCAAAAATGAGTCAATGAAAACCTTGTGGATCACAATAAAACACTGTTCAACTCACTTGATTTACAAATGTCATCAGGAAAGATCAACTACTGAAGAAGAGCATAATGTTTGATAAAGTAAAGAGTCAACAAGGGCGAGGGAGATTCTCAGTACAATGGTAAGTAAAATGAATACAATAGCAAAAATAATATATTTGAACATGCTTATAATCATGAAGATGGTGCAGGACTAAGAAATGTTTCATTCTGTTGTACAAAATATCTTCATAAATTAGACTAGACTCTAAGAAAATGTCTACTATCTAACTATCTATCTATGTATCTCTCTCTCTTTCTCTCTCGATCTATCTATCTATCTATCATCTATTTATTGCTTATCTGTCTCC
Source organism: Chrysochloris asiatica (assembly GCF_000296735.1). Taxonomy (NCBI): domain Eukaryota; kingdom Metazoa; phylum Chordata; class Mammalia; order Afrosoricida; family Chrysochloridae; genus Chrysochloris; species Chrysochloris asiatica. Next base: position 12,269,462 of record NW_006408544.1, read on the forward strand.
AATTATAAGTAAAATGAATGCAAAGCAGGGTAAGAGGATAGAGGATGATGAAGCTAAAGTGATCAGAAAAGGTATCTCCAAGTAGGTGACCATTTAGTAGAAAATGAATAAGGTAAGAAAATAAGCCATGTATATGTCTTGGAAAAGAATGGCCTAGAAGGAACAGTAAGCAAAAGCCCAAGGAATAAGCTTGGTTTGTTTGTCTCTAAGAACATCAGGATGGTCAATGTTATGGACTAGGTAAATGAGGAGAATGGTATAAAATGAGTTAGGAAAAGAAGGAGGGGGTCAAATTATAGGGTTTAGGGATGGATTTTGCATGAAAAGCTACTGTAGTCTGGAGACACTGACAATTTTTAAATGACTTGATTTAGATATAAAAGAAGCTCCAGTGCACTGAGTAGTCTGTGGATTGGGAAGAGGAAGCTAGAATACAGGCAGCTATTGCAGTAGTCCAGGCAACAAGATATTAATTGGTTGGATTAAGTAAATGGTGAGAATCTGTGGGATTTGGAATTTACCTTGAAGGTAAAGATTATAGGATTTGTTGATGGATTAGATATGAGATGTGTAAGTAAGAGATCAATAATGATGTTAAGTGTTTTAGTCTGACCAATGGAAAGAAAGATGTCACTTACTAAAAATTTCACATCTCACTAAGGTCTTTAAATTCTACTTCTGAAAAGTATCTTGACTCTTGTCTACTGATTTCTAGTTCTATATTTTGCTAGTTTGTTGCAAAAATCCTATGTGCTACCCAGGCTCCTTTCCCCACCATTCTTCTCTCCAATTCCTTCTCAATGTTCTCTTTCCCAAGCTTAATTGTTTACTGCCTGGATGAAAATTTTCCCACAGTTTCCAATTAAGAAGTAATGAAATCCAAATGATTTCTTTTTTAATCCCTCGGATTTATTAAGTTCATAGTTCTTTTCAGGATCTTCAAACACTTTTCCTTCTATCCATCCTGTTCTCCACACTGTCCTCCTCCTTTGTCGAACTGGCTTCTACTTCTCTTTTTCACTTTAACTGAAATGTTGCTGCTAGGTACTGATGAGTAGTTCTGTGTACAACAGTGACCCTATATACAACAGAACAAAACACTGTCTGATTCTGTGCTGTCCTCACAGTCATCACTGTGTTTGAGCACATTGTTTCAGTAACTGTGTCAATCCATCTAATTAATGGTCTTTCTTTGTTTTCACTGCCCTCTATTTTACCAAACATGATATATTTCTCTAGGGACAGGTCCTACTTGATAACATGCTCAAAGTATGTGAAATCCTCATTTCTAAGGCCCACTCTGGCTTTACTTCATATAAGACAGATTTGTTGGCT
>NW_006408544.1:12270896-12277687 GCF_000296735.1 Chrysochloris asiatica
TTGCTGCTAGGTACTGATGAGTAGTTCTGTGTACAACAGTGACCCTATGTACAACAGAACAAAACACTGGCTGATCCTGTGCTGTCCTCACAGTCATCACTGTGTTTGAGCACATTGTTTCAGTAACTGTGTCAATCCATCTAATTAAGGGTCTTTCTGTGTTTTCACTGCCCTCTATTTTACCAAACATGATATATTTCTCTAGGGACAGGTCCTACTTGATAACATGCTCAAAGTACGTGAAATCCTCATTTCTAAGGCCCACTCTGGCTTTACTTCATATAAGACAGATTTGTTGGCTCTTTGGGCAGTCCATGGTATATTATTGGTGATATTCTTCACCAATATCATAAGTCAAATGCATCAATTCTTCTTTGGTCTTCCTTATTCACTGTCCATCTCTCCTGGTGGTGTGATGGATTAAGTTTGGTTGATTTACCACAAGGTTATTAGTTCAAACCCACCAGCTGCTCCCCAAGAGAACAATGAGGCTCCCTGCTCCCACAAAGATTTGCAATCTCAAAAACTGAATGGAGCAGTTCTACTCAGCTCATTAGTATCACTGTGAATAAAAATAGACTTGATGGCAGTGAGTGAGTGTGAGGTAGTCTGTGTGAGGTGCAATGACTGAAGTGCTTGACTGCTAACCAAAAGATTGGTGGAACACATTATACGACTTCTTGAACATAAAACTGATGATCTGTTCTGTAATCCTTCATTCAATTCACACACACACACACAAATGTTAAAAAATGAAAAGGTTGGCGGATTGAGCTCACCAGCCACTCTGAGGGAGAAAGATAAAATAGTTTACTTCTGTAAAGATATAAAATCATAAAAACCCTACGAAACAGTTCTACCATGTCCTATAAGATAACATTGGGTCTGAATCCATTTGATGTCACTGAGTTTGTGTTTTGGTTGGTTTGGTAATCTTACAAGGAGCAAGTAAGATCTTCTGATCAAAGTACAAATCACAATATATGTATTGTGCTTAGTTGTCTGCTTTTCCAACTGTTGCATATCCAACAGTAAATATCCTTGTACTGACTCAAAGTAGAATCATAGTTGCTGTTGTTGTTAGGTGCCATTAAGTTGGTACTGACTCATAGCGACCATATGCACAACAGAATGAAACACTGCCCGGTCCTGGACCAACCTCACAATTGTTGCCAAGCTTGAGCCCATTCATATTGCCACTTTGTCAATCTCACTGAGGGTCTTCCTCTTTTTCTCTGACCCTCCACATTACCAAACATGATATCCTTCTCCAGTGACTGGTCCCTCCTGACAATATGTCCAAAGTATGAGAGATGAAGTTTGCTCGTCCTGGCCTCCAAGGAGCACTCTGGCTGCACTTCTTCCAGTACAGTTCTGTTTGTTCTTTTGGAAGTCAATGGTCCTTTCAATATTCACCAACACCATAACTCAAATGCATCAATTCTTCTTTGATCTTTCTTATTCAGTGTTACGCTTTCGCATGCATATGAAGTTATTGAAAATACCATGGCTTGGGTCAGACATGGTATTTTCAATAACTTAGTCCTCAAGCTGACATCTTTGGTCTTCAAAACTTTAAAAAGGTCTTGTGCAGCAGTTTTGCCTAATGCAATACATCGTTTGATTTCTTGACTGTTACTTCCATGAGTATTGATGGTTGATCCAAGAAGAATGAAGTCCTTGACAACTTCAATCTCTTCTCCAAAGAATGTTGTTTATAGGTCCAGTGATGAGGATTTTTGTTTGCTTTATATTGAGATGCAATCCATACCAAAGGCTGTGGTCTTTGATCTTCATCAGTAAATATTTTAAGTTCTCTTCACTTTCAGCAAGCAAGATTGTGTCATCTGCATATTGCAGGTTGTTAATGAGTCTTCCTCCAATCCTAATGCCATGTTTTTCTTCATATAACCCAGCTTCTCAGATTATTTGCTCAGCATACAGGTTGAATAAGTATGGTGAAAGAATACAACCCTGTCACACACCTTTCTTAATTTTAAACCATTCAGTGTTCCTATGTTCTGTTTGAACAACTACCTCTTGGTCCATGTACAGATTCCTCATGAGCACAATTAAGTGTTCAGGAACACTCATACTTCGTTATGATCCACACCATCCTTTGCATAGTCAATAAAGCAAGGTAAACATCTTTCTGGTATTCTCTGCTTTCAGCCAGGATCCATTGGCCATCAGCAATGATATCCCTCATTCCACAGCTTCTTCTGAATCCAACTTGAACCTCTGGAAGTTCTCTATCAATGTATGCTTGTAGCCATTTCTGTATTACCTTTAGTAAAACTTTACTCGCATGGGATATCAAAGATATTGTCCGATGATTTTCGCATTCCGTTGGATCACCTCTCTTTGGAGTGGGCACAAATACGGAACTCTCCAATCAGTTGGCCAGATAGTTGTTTTCCAAATTTCTTGGCAGAGATGAGTGAGTGCCTCCTTTGCTGCCTCACTTTGTTGAAAGATTTCAATTTTTATTCCATCAATTCCTGGAGCCTTATTCTTTGCCAATTCCTTCAATGCACCTTGGGTTTCCTCCTTCAGTATCATTGGCTCTTGATCATATGCTACCTCTTGAAATGGTTGAACATCAATCATTTCCTTTTGGTACAGTGACTCTGTGTATTCCTTGCATCTTCTTTTGATGCCTTCTGCAGCATTCAATAATTTTCCCAGGGGATCCTTCAATAACGAAAGTCAAGACTTGAGTTTTTTCTTCAGTTTCTCCAACTTGAGAAATACTGAGTGTGTTCTTGCCTTTCGGTTTTCTGACTCCAGATCTTTGCACATTTCGTTGTGATAACTGACTTTGTCTTCTCGAGCTTACATTTGAAATTTTCTGTTCAGCTCTTGTACCTCCTCATTTCTTCTATTTGCTTTAGCATCTCTATGCTGGACAGCAAGTTTCCGTGTCTCTTCTGACATCCATTTTGATCTTTCCCTTCTTTCTTGTCCTTTTAATGACTTTTTGCTTTCTTCCTTCTTGCTGTCATCCCACAACTCTTTTGGTCATCAGCCTTTAGTGTTTAATGTATCAAATCTGTTCTTCAGATGATCTCTAAATTCAGTTGGGTTATATTCAAGGTCATATTTTGGTTCTCGTAAACTTGTCATTTACTTCAGACTCACTCTGAATTTGCATATAAGAAATTGATGGTATGTTCCACAATCTGTCCCTGGCCTTGTTTTGGCTGACGGTATGGAGCTTTTTCATCGTCTTGTTCCGCAGATGTAGTCAATTTGATTTCTGTGTATTCCATTTGGTGAGGTCCATGTGTATGGATCTCACCTCTTAGGCTGTGTAAAGAAGGTATTTGAAATGAACAAATCCATTGCTTTTTCAGAATTCTATCATGTGATCTCCAGCATCATTTTTTAACACCAAGGCTATATTTTCCAACTACTGATCCCTTCTCTTTGTTTCCAACCTTTGCATTCCAATCACCACTAATGATCAATACAGCTTGATTGCGTGTTTGATCAATTTCAGAATGAAGAAGTTGGCAGAATTCTTCTATTTCATCCTCATTGATTTTAGTGGTTGGTGCATAAATTTGAATAATAGTGGTTTTAATTGGTCTTCCCTGTAGGCTCATGGATATTATCCTATCACAGACAGCATTGTACCTCATGACTGACCTTGATATGTTCTTTTTGACAATGAATGCAACACCATTCCTCTTCTATTTGCCATTCTCGGCATAGTAACCCATGTGGTTGTCACATTCAAAATGGCCAATATCAGTCCATTTCAGCTCACTAATGTCTAAGTTTTCCATTTTAATGTGCTCTATCTACTATGATTCTATACTACTATTGAATAATAATGTTGTTTTTGTTATGTGCCATGGAGTCGGTTCTGACTCATAGTGACCCTGTAACAGGGTTTCTGAGGCAGTAAATCTTTACGGGAGCAGAAAGCCTCATCTTTCTCCGACAGAACAGCTGGTAGTGTCGAACTGCTGACCCTGATGTTTGCAGCCCAGTTCATAACCACTATGCTACCAGAGCTCCTTAATAGACGTTTCTTAATTGAATGGGTGAATATGTGCCATTGAATGGATAAGGTCAGAGAGGTTAAAGGATGGAGTGTCAATGGTCTGCTTGGGACATAATATTATAGACAATAGGAGTTCTGAGTGCACAAGCTGATGAGTTATCAGCAGAGATGGCTAAGATTCATTTGTGGTGGAAGAGTTTCTAAACTGCTTCATGACTTAGATTTTGCCAGAGTTTCATACAGTACTTCTCTAAGAAAAAATATAAATGCATTATTCATCCAGACAAAGACTTCTTTTCTTCTCCTCCTCTACAACAACAGTCTCAGCTTTAAAAATTTTATTTATTTATTTATTCTTTATGGTTATCCTTTTACCATCATCAGATTGCAGCTATTAAGCAAATGGAATCACTGCCAAACAGCCCTATCTTGTGGCGATGTGGTGATCCACTATGAGGTGTTCCAGCCTACACATGTATCATTTGAGCTGTCTCATCACAATGGTCCCTAGTACATACAGGATGCAGACTGTTCATCTTGCACTCGCTGAGAGAGATGCATCAGGCCCTAGCCTGCATTCCAATGGCCAAGGAGAGTTAGCAAGAGATAAAGAAATAAGGAAACAGGATCTGGAACCCCATCTAATTTATCATCTCCCTGCATGCATATCCTAACACAGGGAATAGCTGCCAATTGAATGACTGGAACTCTGCTCCCAGTGGAAAGCTGAGGAGTAGATTATTAGCGTGATCTGGAATCAAGGAAAGCCAGGAATGGCTAAGTTTCCAGGCTGCCTAATCCAGGAAATTTGACCAAAAAGCAAGGTGATAAATATGCTTTTATAAAACTATGTTTCCAGGCTAAGAAAGACTGAATGAGAGACAATGATGTTGGAACCAAGACTGAATTAGCAGGTTAAAGCAGACTTCTAAGGAGAGAAAAGAGAATGGGTGGAGAGTATGGCAAGCAAGTAGATTTTGGCTTTCTGAGGGAAGAAGGTGCTACAATCATAGTCTCAAGTATATAAGCCTGTGATCAGCGTTGGTGAGAAAGTGCAGCATAGGATTCCCTCACAGAAATGATGTTCATACAAGGTTCCATAGCAGTTCATGTGGAAATTATTCTTTCCCACCAGGAGAAAAAAAGCAAGTAGTATGATCTACCCTGCTCGGAGTGAAAAGCTAGCATGGATACATAAGAAGATATTCACTGAGTTTCAGTGTCCATGTAGTAGATAAGGTCATATCATTGTTTCATATGAAAACTCATGTTTACTTGATGACCTGGATGCATAAGGAATGGTAGGCTGTGAGGTATGGGATTCAGGATCAGTGTGGAGGGGAGGGTGAACAAAGCACTGACTGAAGAATATATAATGTATGGCACACCCTTGGGGAGTTCTGACATGGAATAGGGAAACCTTGCCTAATGGTATCCAAAGAATTGCTATAGTAGTAGGACAGCTACAAGACCCAAGCAAGTTTTTTCCCCCCAGATATTTGCAGCTGTTTCTTCTCCTTTTGAGTTTTGTCCCACCTGAAATGACGGTCCTGAAAGCTTTGCTTCATGCATGCCATTAAGGTCAACTCTACTTTGATTAGGCAGCTCTTCCCCAGTCCCATTTCAAGTGCCTTCCAACTTGAGATGCTCATCTTCTGCCACTATTTCAGACCATGTAGAACTGCTATTTATAAGGTTTTCAGTGGTTAACCTTTCAGAAGTAGTCCACCTCCCCTTCTTCCTAGTCTATCTTAGTCTGAAAGTTCTGCTGAACTTGTCCACCATGGATAATCCTGCTGGCATTTAAAATATTGGTGGCATAGCTTCCAGAATCACAGCAACACACAAGTCACCCCAGTATGACAAATTAACAGATGTGTGGTAGCTTGTGTTTTGCTTTGATGCTGAAAGTTATGTGATTGGTATTTTAAATACCAGTAGTGTATTTATGGAGTCTTGATGTTGCACTTTAGGATAAGCACTGGACTGCTAACCACAAGATCAGCAGTTCAAATCTACCATGTGCTATCAGAAACCCTATTTGTTGTTGCTGTTAGGTGCTGTCAAGTCAATACTGATTCATCGCTACTTCTTGCACAACAGAGAGAAATACTGCCTGGTCATGCACCAACATCATAATCATTGCTATGCTTGAACCCATTGTTGCTTCCACTGTGCCAATCCATCTCCCTGGGGGTCTTCCTCTTTTTCATTGATACTCTATTTTACCAAGCATGATGTCCTTCTCCAAGGACTGGTCCCTTCTAATAATATGTCTGGCCATCCTGGCTTTTAAAGAGCATTCTAGCTGTACTTTTTCCAACACAGATTTGTTTGTCCTTTTGGCAGTCTTTGGTACTTTTGATATTCTCCTCTAATACCATAACTCAAATTTATCACTTCTTCTATGGTCATCTTTATTCACTGTCCAACTTTCACAAGCGTATCAGATTATTGAAAATTCCATGGCTTGAGTAAGTGTACCTTAGTCCTCAAACTGACATCTTTGTTTTTCAACACTTTAAAGAGGTCTTGTGAATTATATTTGCTTTGTGCAATATGTCCTTTGATTTTTTTGACTGCTGCTTCCGTGAGTGTTGATGTATACAGGGTTGCCATGCATCCGAACTGACTCAATAACACTTAAAAATAAAGCATATTTAAATAAATAACTCATCTGTCTAGGGTTATTTATTTTGGTTCTTACTTCCTCTTGGAGGTCTTCCATGACTACCTACACTAATTATGTCCCTTACCCTACTATGATTCCTGCAGGAGT
>NW_006408544.1:12277787-12279426 GCF_000296735.1 Chrysochloris asiatica
AAAGTCGTTTAAACTGCAAGGTCGGTGGTTCAAGCTCACCAGCTATTCCTTGGAAACCCTATACAGGGTCGCTATGGGTCGGAATCAACTTGATGGCACTTCACAACAACAACAACAACTGTGATTCCTGTACTATAATAGTATGCAACATATTTCATTGTAGCTTACACTCATCTTCTTTATTACATTATGTCTTTATTTGCAAACTATAAATTCCTAGTGACCAACCCAAGTCTGGTATACAGTAATAAATAAATAAATATTTAAATTGAATGAATGAATGGATGTATGATTGTATTGATGAATGAATGGATTTGAAACAGAGTAAGGCAAGCTGTAACAAAAAATAAGGTTGAAAAAGAAGCTGAGGTCAGATAATCTAGTATATTGTAAACTGTGTTTTGAAGTAAAGACTTACCCTAAATACACTGAGGAGTTTCTAATGGATTTTAAGTATATTCTCAGTAGTCCTATACCCAAAGACCACTCACTCCACACCAGTGATGATCTACGGCCATTTCTCTCAAAGTTACTCATTGAAATACCGATTCAAAATAAGTCAGCTCTGACATCTTGAGCTTTGTCAAATGAAAGACAGTGTCTGAATCAATTTCCCAGTGTCTGTCATCTCCTTATGAATGGTATGGCTTCTTTTCTACACCACTGATCATCACACAGTTAAATATTATGTGAAAATGTTCCATACTTCAGTGGATATACTAATCTTGGAAGCTCTGAATTCATGTATTTCACAAATTTCCAGTTTTCAGTGTTATGTTAATTAAAATAATAAAATGAGCTCAGTAAAGAGCTTTTAGTAATTGAAATGAGCAATGGAACTTAACAAGTCATCTATCAGCTTCCAAAAATTAGGGACTCAGAATAGAAGATGAAGAACTTAAAATAAATTTTCCCTATGAGAAATGCATGATTGTTTTTTTTAAAGTTTCTTTGGAATCTATCTGGGAGATCTTTGTTATTGTTAAATATCAACTAGTGAGTTCCAACTTATAGAAGTTTGCATAGGGTTTCTGAGGAGTCGTTGGTGGATTTGAACAGCTGATCTTTTGGTTAGTAGTCCAGTGTTTGTCCTACAGCACACACCATTTTATAGAAAGATAGAAATTTAGGGGTCATCTAATTCAGTAACTTTCAAACATATATAGGTATAAAATACTTTTTTAAAAAGAAGACTCCAAAAGAAACCAAATATGTAAAAAACAAATAGATTGATTTAAACAGAAATCTGCTGGCAAGAAATAGGGCAAAGTGGGTTGGGCTTTTAACCTCTTAATTTTATGAATGAGGCCAAGAGAGTTAAATAACTGAGCCAAAGTCACATTGGAGCTCAGAGGTAGAGATAAGGGCTACTTTTCCAAATAGATTTGTTTTGTTCGTTTAAGAAACAACCATTTATCAAGTACTGCTCTTAAGACTGAGGATATATTATTGTTGTTGTTGTGAATTGCCATAGAGTCAGTTCTGCTCACAAAAACCTTATATAGGGTTTCCAAGGAGCAGTTGATGGGTTTGAAACACCAACCTTGTGGTACACAGTACAGTGCTGATCTTACAGCAAGCACCACACCAGGCTGATGATACCAAGAGATCTGTGTTGGAAGACATGCAGCCAGAGTGC
>NW_006408544.1:12280676-12296151 GCF_000296735.1 Chrysochloris asiatica
TCTTCAATACTGAGTGCCTAATCATTGTGCCACCAGGGTTCCATGAGTATCTACTAGATGCCAGAGATTAAATGAGTCCCTTTACAAGCATGAAGGCTCAAGGCAACAGCAAGAATGTAGGGTTTAGGCCAACAGATCTGATTGTGAATCCAGGTTTTACCAGGAATTTAATTATAATGACTTTGGGCAAGTGACTTATCTTCTTCACCTTCAATTTTCTGATCTATAAAATGGGAAGAGTATCATTTTCCTGTGTATTTGTTAGAAGCAACTAACAAGGAAATACATAACAAGGTCCCAACATACCTCTCTATATAAAGGTCCTGACATACCTCAATATTAACAGTATTGTTAACATTAATTTATTTGAATGAAGGATTTTTGCTGTAGTGAGCAATTGCTATATTTTTATTGATTAATATGTATTTCCTCTTACAAAAAGCAATTGATTTCCTATAATTAAGTGATTGCTTGCTTGTTGGGTTTAGGAAAGACCCTGCTATTCTAAGACCCTGCTGTTTCATGCCAAAACATGTCTCTATCTGTGTCAATCAGATATTTCCTCCACAGAATCTGCTTCTTGAATGGAGAGGATACAATGAAAGATTTGATGTTCCTTTCTTTCCTGATTTGACTATTCCACAGATAGGATACTTTTGTGGCTTCTGGTTTTCTGATCTTTGGATTACAACTCTTTGCTTTCTGCCCATCTTCAAGTCCAGGTCTTCACCTCCCATTGATTCTCTGAGACTCCAGTATCCTTCAAATGCATTTTCTTTTACTTAAGCTAAACAGTTGTAAGAAATGCCTGGAAATCAAATATCTAAAGATCACAACCACTGAAAATCCTATGGAGCACAGTTATACTCTGCAACACATGGGTTCATCATAAGTCTGAATTAGCCTAATGGTAATGGGAAGTTAAACATCCTTACAAACTTAAGAAACTGTGTCTTTTACACTTAAACAAAACCAACCTAATTGGAGACAATGAAGACAACATCAACGTATGTCATTGTAGGCAAGTACAATTATATTGTTGAACAATAATGACAAAGAAATTTTGAATTCTATATAATCTTTGCCAACTCATTTACCTCTCTAAAATCCAATTTCTCCAATGAAAAACCAACATTATATTATGACAAACAAAACACAATTAAACTTACTTTGACTGCCGATTGAATTAATAATCAATTAAAAAGAATTTATTAATGTGGATTTAATTTTATAGCCCCCCAAAATATACTGAGGTCAGGAGAACTGGTGAATGCAGTCTTTCCCTGAATATAAGATCTCTCTTGGAAAACATGATCAGTTAAGTTCACAAGCTCATACAGGAATAAAGTGGGCCCTAATCCCTTCCGAAGGAGCTCTGGTAGTGTAGTGGTTACAAATCTGGCTGCGAACCACACGGTCAGCAGTTTGAAACTACCAGCTGCTCCGTGGGAGAAAGATGAGACTTTCTGCTCCCGTAATGATTTACAGCCTCAGAAAACCTCTTCAGGGTCGCTATGGGTCGGATCCGACTCAATGGCACTTAACAACAATCCCTTCTGAGCAGTGTCTTATTAAAGGGTCACAGAGGAGGAAACACTATGTAAAGATGCATACAAAAGCCAAGGAATGCCAAGAAATATCCAGGGCTACCAGAACCTAGAAGAGAAAAGGAAAGATCTCCCTTACAAGTGGACAGAGCAAGAATAACCCTTCCAATTTCCTGAATTTGGATTCCTAGCCTCAAGAAAATAACTGTAAAACAGTAAAATCCCTGTTCTTTAAAGCCACTCAGTATGTTACATTTGATTAAGCAGCCCTAGGGAAACTAAAAACACTAACCCTTACATGATTTTTCTAAAATTGAGAATTGATATTCTAGGGTTCCAAAGTCTATAATGTTCTGAGTCTAATATTTTATTATAATGTTATTAGCTTTATAAGATATCTTCAAAGCTTTAACCAAAGGCTAGTAAGGAAATATTTTCAGATTATCTTATAACCTCAAAACATGTAGGTAGTTTCCTCTGTCACTTCTATGTAAAGGTAACTCAGGACATTCAACAGTTACTTTTTGGGTTGAATAAAAATAGAGTGTCCTATGGGACATATGGTACATCCATTGAAAGATAGAGTAAGTGAGCTTGGCTAAGATCACACAGCTAGTCAGTAGCAGACTAGGATTCAAATCTAATTGCATTCAACTTCAGAGGCTAACAGTTAAACCAAACAACACATTACCTCTACAGAAGACTAAGTAACATGGTAGTTCATGGGAGAAATAGGTGTGATGCTCAAGAAAGAATTCCTGTAGGGGTGATCTCAAACTGAATCTTGACAGTAAAATAAAAGTTTCATTCAAATGGGATGAAAGCCTTCTCTGACAGGTAGAATAGTATATGCAAAGGAGCCAAGACAGGATTGTGTGGTCTATAATCAAAGTAATTAGGCCATGTAGCTGAAGTATCTGTTTTATGTAGGAATCATTGAACCCAGTTGTAAAGAATGGTGATGTTGTTGTTGTTAAGTGCCATAGCACCGGTTCCAACCCAAAACGACCCTGTATAGGGTTTCTGAGGAGTAGCTGGTGAGCTTGAACCTCTGACCTTGCAGTTCAAATGGCTTTGCAGTCTGGCGCATTAACCCACAGCACCACACCAGGTGATAAGGAGTTTAAATTCTAGATTTATGAATATAAACAATCAAATGTATTATACATATGCTCTACTTTCTCTGTGTTATCTGTCCTGCATTGTATCTGCATCCTCTGTCTTACTTAAAATGGCACTAAGGAAGGGAGAGAGTCCAAGGAATGTTATTAGGGTCCACATAATGGACTTTTGAGGAAACAAAATAGAAGAAACAAATAAACTCCTTTTCTAGATAGGAAGACAAGCAGCAGCTAGTTTCCTATAAGAAAACTCTCACTATGCAGTTACACCTCTCTGCAGGGCTTTAGGGAGAATCTTATGCTTTGGAATTTAGACAGGGGTAAGGAAGTGGTCTTTAGCATGGAAAGAGGAGGGCTGTGACATCAGGGTGGGTTAGGGAGGCCAGACTTTTCTCCCTAAGCTAGTCTTCTTTTTTAAAGCATACAATTGAAAACGTCTTCCCCTAGCTGACAAGTTACTACAATAAGCGGAAAACATAAGAAAAGAAAAGAAAAATCCCATGGGGTGAAGACAAAGGTGATTGGATCAAGGGGCAAACGGAAGGAAAGAGGCCTTAATGGAAGATTTATTGGAGAGCATGGCTTGCATCAGACCCAGAGGCAAGAATGACTCAGAGAATAAATTCAGCAATGATTCCTGTCCTTTTGGGCTGAGACCTTGCAGAATGAGATATTTCTCAAAAATGAGCCGCAGTCCACCCCAAGGTCTCTAGCTTGCTGAAGATGGATTTCCAACATTCTGAATGTGTATTGGGCAAGGGAGGGTGGTAATGGAAAAGGTGGCAACTTGGCTCTTTCTGGTTTAGATTTTGTCTAAAAATGCATTTCTATTTACTTGAAAATCAGTCAGAATGTAGCTACACTGGTGGCCATGCCAATGGGAACAGCAAAGCTTCAAATGCTTAAAAAAACCCTAAAACCTGAGTACACAGTAGCCCACAGATGCAACCTGTAAAACAGACCAGCATCTCTGCTTACGAAACTATTATGCCCCATCTGGCTACCTCCAATATTAAATTTTAGTTAATTCTCAATCTCTTGACTCAGAAAAGGCAGCTCTGTATTAGCAACGCAAAACTTAAGCACATAGTTAGCACCTTCTTTGTGCCAGCATCTATTCTAAGCACTGAAGATTTAAAGGTGCATAAGACACAATCCCCATAACCCTTTGTCAGTTTGCCATATTGTGGTTGCTTGCATATTGCTTATGATTTTGGACTCTATGTTGCCAGTGTTTCAAATACTAGCCAGACTACACTGGGTAGACATGTTTCAGTAGAACCTCTAGATCAACACAGGCTATAAAGAAGGCCAGGTAATCTTATTCCAAATATTAGCCAATGAAAACCATATGAACCATAGTAAAGCACTGCTTGATATAGTGCTAGAAGATACGCCCCCTAGGTTGGAATTTATGCAAAATGCACAGCAGTCACAATAATGAACTCAAGCCTACCAAAAGCTCATGAGTATTATACAAGACCAGACAATCTTTTGTTATGTTGTACATGGCACAATGTTTTGTTCTGTTGTTCTGTTCTATGGGATCACCATATACAACTTGACAGAAAGAGACAATCCTGGTTCCCTATAAGAAATTAAGTCTAGCAAGCAATATAGACATCCTGGTACTAATAAGTGACTTGAGTTTTAGAGGAAACGTATGTAATGGGTGCATGAAGGAGTCATATGTGGGGTGAATCAGACTTATTTGACTAGGTTAAGAGCTCATCAAGTGATGAGGGGATGATAAAGAAATTTCTTAGCATAGAGAAGAGCATGGAGAGATGGAGCCAGAAGTTTGCATACTTCATAATGGAGTCCTCATGTGACACTGTGGGATAAAGCACTGGACTACAATATTGGTTTGAACCACAAGGTATGTAGTGAAACTCACCAGCCACTCCTTGGAAACCCTATACAGGGTCACTATGAATGAGAACCAACTTGACAGCATTTAACAACAACAATAAGGGAATGGAAACTTAAATAGATTTTTTTGTACACTTCCTTAAACCCCTCAAGTGCCTTCCCATTGTACCTGGAAAAAAAGAAAGGAGACAAACAAGCAAACTGTTTACCATGCTGTTACCTCTACATGGTTCATTTTGAGCCTTTCTCTTTCTCACTGTATCCTAGACTCACTGGTCTCTTTGGCATTCAAACATACCTAGTTCATTTCCATCCAAAGGCCTTTCATTTGTTGTCCCATCTTCTTGCATGTTCTTCACCTGAACTTCTCATTTTTCAGATCTCAGCCTAAATACCATCCCACAAAGTAGTCTTTCCTGATCACTTTACTTAAATTAGACCCAAACTGAGCCTGTTCTTTTACTTTCCTCTTTGATTTTCTCTATAGACTTTGTCATCATCTAAAAAATTTTGTTTCCGTGAAAATTCCTATTTACCTCTAACAGAGACTTATTTGTTAGTTTGTCACACTGTAATGGCTTGCATTTTGCCGTGATACTAGAAGATATGCCACAAGTGTTTGCAATGCTGGCAGAGTCACCTATGATGGAAAGATTTCAGCTGAACTTTCAGGCTAAGACAGACTCTGAGGAAGGAGAAGAGGACTACTTATGAATGTTTAGCCAAGGAAAACTTTATGACTAGCAGTGAGACACCAGAATTGAATACTGAAACATGATGAATATCACCAGAATATTGTCAGATGTAGTGTGAAGAGATAAGACCTCAGTTGGATGGCTCTAAAATATGATTAAGGAAGAACTGCCTTCTCAAAGTAGAGTTTACCGTGATGACACGAACTGAGTAAGGCTTCAGGACCTTCATTTTCTGATGAGTACAACTCAAAATAAGGAGAAACAGCTGCAACCATCCATTAATAATTGGAATATGGAATGTACAAAGTATGTTGTTGTTAAGTGCCATTGAGTCAATTCTGACCCATAGCGACCCTGTATAGGGTTTCCAAGAAGCAGCTGGTGAGCTTGAACCACCGACCTTGCAGTTCAAACGACTTTGCAGTCTGATGCATGAGCCAACAGCACCACACCAGGACAAAGTGTGAATCTAGGAAAATTGAAAGTTGTCAAAACTGAAATGGAACCCATAAATATCCTAGGTAGTAGTGAGCTGAAATGGACTGGTATGGTCATTTTGAATCTGACTATTACATGTATTACTATGCCAGGAATAAAAAATTGAAAAGGAATGGTGTCCCATTCATCATCAAAAATAACATTCCTAGATCTATCTTGAAGTATAATGCTGTCTGTGATAGGATAATATCCATACACCTACAAGGAAGACCAGTTAATGCCACTATTATTCAAATTTATGCACCAATCACTAAAGCCAATGATGATGAAATTGAAGAATTCTACCAACTTCTTCAGACTGAAATTGATCAAACATGCAATCAAGATGCATTGGTAATTACTGTTGATTGGAATGCAAAGTTTGGAAACAAAGAGGAAGGATCAGTAGTTGGAAAATATGACCTTGATGTTAGAAATGCTGCTGGAGATCACATGATAGAAATTTGCAAGACCAATGATTATTGAGTGCAAATACCTTTACAAAATAACATATAAGATGATTATACACATTGACTTCACCAGATGGAATGCACAGAATTCAAATGAACTCATTTGTGGAAAAAGAAGGTGGCAAAGCTCCAGATCATCAGTCAAATCAAGGCTAGAACAGACTGTGAAACAGACCATCAATTACTTACATGCAAGTTCAGGCTGAAGCTTAAGAAAACGAAAAGAAGTCCAAAACAACCAAAATATGATCTTGAACATATCCCTCCTGAATTTAGAGATCATCTCAGAAACAGATTTAATGAATTAGACACTAATGATGGAAATCCAGAAGAGTTAAGGACATTAAGTACATCATACAGGAAGAAAGCGAAAGGTCATTAAGAAGACAAGGAAGAAAGTGGCTGTCAGAAGAGATGCTGAAACATGCTTTCCAGCAGAGAGATTCTAAAGCAAATGGAAGAAATAAAGAGATTCTAAAGCAAATGGAAGAAATGAAGAAATAAAGAACTGAACAGAAAATTTCAAAGGGAAGCTCAGGAAAACAAAATCAAATATTATAATGACATGTGCAAAGATCTGGAGTTGGAAACACAAAAGGGAAGTCATGCTCAGCAGTTCTCAAACTGAAAGAACTGAGGAAAAAAACTTCAAGCCTCTACTTGCAATATTGAAGGATTCTTTGTAATATATTGAATGATGCAGAGAGCATCAAAAGAAAATGAAAAGAATACATTCACTGTACCAAAAAGAATTGCTTTGATCCACTATCAACAATCACGGAAACAGCAATCAAGAAATCAACCAAGGCATTCCATTAGGCAAACCTGTTGCACAAGTCCTCTTTAAATAGGTCATGAGCAAAGATATCATAAGTTTGAGGACTAAGGTGTGCCTGACTTAAGCCTTTTTTTATGTAGCCTCATATACATGTGAAAGTTGGACAATGAATAATGCATACGATAGAAGAATTGATGCTTTTGAGTAATGATGTTGGAGAAGAATATTAAAAATAGCATATACTGCCAGAAGAACAAATCAATCTGTGTAGGAAAGGTACAGCCAGAATGCTCCTTATAAACCTGGATCGTAAAATTTCATCTCTCATCCTTCGGCTATGTTATCAGGCGGTCCCTGGAATATGACATCGTACTTGATAAAGTAGACTCCTAGTGAACCTTAAGGTCAGCGGTTCGAAACTACCAGCTGCTCCGCGGGAGAAAGATGAGGCTTTCTACTCCCATAAAGATTTACACCCTCAGAAACCCTGTACAGGGTCGCTATGGGTCGGAACCGACTCGACGGCACTTAACAACAACAACAACAAGTGTGGCAATGTAGGATCAGCACTGGACTGTGAACCGCAAGGTTGGCAGTTCAAAAACAAAAAAGAAAATTAGTCAAGCATTATATGACATGTGAATTTGTTATGTTGGATATGTTAGTTATGTCAACATAAGTCGGTTATGTTGGTTAAAACACAACATAGTACTCCAGGTCCTCATTGCTGCAATTTCTAACACCATAAATCTTGACAACTTTTTCTCATGCTTTCATAAATGTCTTCTGACCACTTTTATAGTAAATCCATTAAGGAAATTGCTATGATTATTTTTATGAAGTCCCCAAAATTCACACCAATGGCAATATAACAACATGCAATTTCTATGTGGCACTAAGATAATGAAATCCAGCTATGCAGCTCTTATGTTATCTAGTATGGCCCAAGGGCAGGGATATTTATAAACATTATATGCTCATATATACTTCAAATAATATTTCTTACAACTAGACTTTTACTTACAATATGACAGTGAAGACTTTGAAGTTTCTTCAACTCCCTGTCAAATTCCTAGAGTACAGATATTTTACTTTGGCAATTTAAGGTAAAACCTAATGCTACTATTACAGTTAGCTAAGTTTACTACAGATCTGTTATATTCTTATGGAAACTAAGAAATGAACAAAATCATGTGCCTGGGTAGATGGCCAAAGAAAATATATGGGTAGGGTAAAGATTATACCTGGAAAAATATTCAGGATCTGATCGAATGCCCTGACATTTAGCATTGTTGCTATTGTTATTAAGTGCCATCATCAAGTTTGTTCTGACTCATAGCGACCCTGTATAGGGCTTCTGAGGCTGAAAATCTTTGCAGGAGCAGAAAGTCTCATCTTTCTCCCAAGTAGTGGCTTTGAATCACTGACCTTGTGGTTCATAGACCAGTGTTTATCCTACAGAGTCATCATGCTCCCAGACATTTGGCATAAAATTGTGGAATTTGCGAGTTTCAATTTTAAGTATGATAATATATTTTTTCTTTTAATTAGAATTAAAATTTCATTAGAATTCTTGGCGTTGGTATTGAGCTGGCCAAGGACTGCCTCACACTTCAAAGAGACAAATCATGTGGATAATTATAAATTCCCTAGGGAGTGCATCCAACCTGAACTCTAAAATGCCACTTTTAGAAAAGGAAGCCTGGAAAAGTTCCCTGTTCAGTGATTGTGTTTTAATAAATAAAAAGGCAGCTGTGACGAAGAGACAGCAGCATATGGGATGAAACCCCTACAAGTAAATTGTCTGCAGAACATTGCAGTAATCCCCTGGCTTGTGCTTCCTAGAGAATGATGGGATGTTTGTCAACACACGTAGAGCAAACGATAGGAAAAAATTCCTATATATAATTCATTTCTCCATCAAGTTAAATACACAAATACTCCAATGGTAGATTGGCACAGACTAAATATTTAAAAGTTTCCCACAGTGCTCCTGGTCCTCATTGTTGCCATTCCAAATAACACCGTGAAACAAGCACATCTCTCTTTCAGCATCACTGACAAGCACCTTTCTTCTCGTGGTCAACAAGTACTAGTCTTTTAATGCTAACAGTGCTCTCCTTTGTCAGAACCAAGTGTAAGGAGACTTCTAGCTAGTGGAAATGCACCCAATTATATCCTGTGCCTTATTTTCAAATGAGTTAGGCTTTCATTGTTCCCTAGAAAGACTATTATCATACCATTTCCATCACTTCAGTGTTGCATTTATGCAGGTCTCTTTCTTAGTTAGAAACTGAGAATAGTGAGCTTTCCTTAGTTCTCTAAGGACACTCAGAACCTTGATTGATTATAGATGAACAAATACATTTAAACAAAGATTTCCCCCTTCATAACAATATTTGAATTTTTAGTAATTAACACCATAACCTCACTAGTTCCCATGATCTCTATGCCTGTACATGTCTGATTTAAATAATTAAATATGAGTACATATAGAACATTCTGTACAAACTCATATTTTGTGTGTGACAATTTTAGATATAATCTGTCATTTGAAATCTGATTCTATTTGGAAAAGTGTACTTCATATGAATATTTTTTAATCATAGTATATAAACCCAGATATATCTTTAAACTAAACCTGTGTTTGAGTCCCTCAAGTAGATTTGAAAAACAAAAGTGAAAATTAGCAAAGCACATAGGTCATGGCTTTTTTCTTACTTATTAACTCATCAATTTAAAAATCATTCATTCTTTGACTGTTGTTGTTGTTAAGTGCCATAGAGTCGGTTCCAACTCATAGAGACCCTGTATAGGGTTTCCGAGGAGCACCTGGTGAGTTTGAACCAATGACCTTGTAGTTCAAACTGACCTTGTTGTCCAGTGCATTAACATACAGTAACTAATCAATGTTTTTTAAAGTCAATTTCTTTCTTTAAAATAAGGCATTCAGTACTATGAAGATATAGTTTATATAAATAAACCATAACTAGTGAATTAGGAGATGGGCTGCTAATCACAAAGTAAGCAGTCTGATACCAGTTGCTTCTTTGTAGAAAGATGAGGCTTTCTTTTCCTGTAAAGATTTACAGAATCAGAAACCTTATACAGGGTCGCTATGAGTTAGAAGTGACTTCTTGGCACTTAACGACAACAACAAAGATAATGTAAGTTATAAAAATAGGGTTGCTTTCTACATCAAACGAATCATTGGAAATGGATACAGAAGCAATCATTTCACTTTCAAATACAATCTCTCCTAAGGATGTCCAAGGGGAGGCGAGGAAGAGGGGGAAGATGGATAGGGGAAAGATGTGAGTTCCTAATATTAATAATAGAGGCACACTTCTTTTCATTGCACACCACTTTACTGTGCTTCACAGATAATGCATGTTTTACTAACTGAAATTTTTGTGAGCAAGTCTACTGACACCATTTAAAAAATAGTATGTGCTCATTTTTTGCCTCTGTGTCACATTTTGGTAACTCTTACAATGTTTCAAACTATTGCATACTTAATAGACTACAGTATACTGTAAATACGACTGTCATATTCACTTTGTTGCAACATACACTTTATTGCCCTGGTATAGAATGGAATCTGTGATATCTACAAGGTAAGCCTGCAATAATAATTATGACCATACTAATAATAATAACAGCACGGGTGACCCTATAGTATAAGCACTGGACTGTTAATAACAGAATGGGATTTGAGCCTGCCAGAAGCTCTGTGGGAAAAGATGAGGCTTTCTGTTTCAGTAAACAGCTTCCGAAACAGGGCTCTATGAGTCAGAACGGACACCATCGCACACCACCACCACTACCAAACTATACATGAAAGGAGCTCTGGGGAGTATAGTGGTTACAAGTTGGGCTGCTAACCTCAAGGTCAGCAGTTCGAAACTACCAGTGGTTCCGTGAGAGAAAGATGAGGCTTTCTGCTCCTATAAAGATTTACAGACTCAAAAACCCTATTCAGCGTCACTATGAGTCGGAACCGATGCCACAGCACATAACCACTACCACCAAATTATTTACGGAGTCCTGATGTGGCGCTGTGAGTTAATGTTCTGGACTGTAAGGTCAGTTTGAACTGCAAGGTCAGTGATTCAAGCTCACCAACCACTCCTTGGAAACCCTAAACAGGATCACTATGAGTCCACACTGACTCAATAGCACTTAACAACAACCAACTACATACAGCATAACTATGAGTCAGAACTGACTTGACAGCACTTAACAACAAAAACAACATAATATTAACAATTAATATTTATTAAAGGCTTACTATAGGCTCTATTTTGGAAGAGGTGCAGCCAGAGTGCTCCTTGGAGGCCAAGATGGCTAAACTTAGTGAACTCTCAAACTTTGGACATATTGTCAGGAGGGAACAGTCGCTAGAGAAGGATGTCATGCTGGGTAAGGTGGAGGGTCAGAGAAAAAGAGGAAGACCCCCAACGAGATGGGTCAGCCAGGTGGCATCATTGATGGCGTCAAGTGTGGCGGTGGTAGTGAGGTTGGCCCAGGATCGGACACTGTTTCGTTCTGCTGTGCATGGGATCGCTATGAGCTGGTTCCAACTCGATGGCATCTGACAACAACAACAACAACAACATGGGCACTATTACATTTCATTCATTGTTATTAACATCTGTCTTTTAAGAATGAAAAAATAGATTTGAATAGGATAAATAAGTTCCCCCAAAGTTCCCAAATTGACCAATGGTGGAGCTAGAATCTAAATCTTGATTTAACTCTCCTTCCTCTTTTCTCCAGGTGAAGAGTGATCAACTGTAGCACTAAGGATTCTTGAAAGACTTTTAGACCTTAGGCAACATTCAACCATCTAGGAGGTAAAACAGAAGCACTGAATATATTATTAGGCCAATTAACTGAAATTCCACCATGAAACCATGACCCCAAACCTCCAAACCAAGAAACCAAATCCCATGGGGCTTTGGTCTCAGCAGCTGCTTCCTATCTCTCTCTTTTTGTCATTTTTATAAATATATCTGTCAAAATGTTTGCCAATTTAACTTCTTACAGTGTACAATGTATTGACAGCAATGTGTTAATCAAGTATGCAACCTTACCCTTAATAAATGTGAAATTTTTCATGACCACAAAGGAGTCCATAAGTAGTAACTTCTCCTTCCACTTCCCCTCCTACAAGGAGTCCTGGTGGTTCAGTGTGTAAGTGCTTGGCTGCTAACCAAAATATTAAATGTTCAAACCCACCAACCACTCTGCAGGAGAGGCAACATGATTGGCTCCTTTAAAGATTATAGCCCTGGAAATCCTATGGGGTAGTTTCACTCTATCTATAAAGTTGCTAGAAGCCATAATCGACTCAAATGAAATTGGTTTTTTTCTTTTACATCCTTCTCTCTCCTGCTTCTGGCAGTCACTAATAAACTTTCATCTCTGTATATTTGCTTGTCCTTATCTTTTTATAGACGTCCTGGTGTGGCACTGTAGAACAAGCACTAGATTGCTAACAGCAACTTTGGAGGTTCAAACCCACCAGCTGCTCCTTGGAAACACTATATGATGAGTCGAAATCAACTTGGTGAACACTTACCCAACCAACCAACCAACCATCTTTTTATATAAGTGAGATCATATAGTATTTGACCTTTGTGATTTATTTATTTCACTCAGTACAATATCTTCAAGCTTCATTCATAATATAGCATGTATCAAAATTAATTTTTCCTATAGACTGAGTAGTATTCCATTTTATATAAGTACCACATTTTGTATATCTATCTGTTGAAGGACATTTAAATTATTTCTACCTTTAGACTACTGTAAATAGTGCTGCAATTAATGCTAGTATACAAATATCTTTTTGAGTATCTAGTTTTAAGTCTCTTGGGTATATATATATATACACACATATATATACATATATATGCATATATATATATATATGTAAAGATTTACACCCTTGGAAACCCTGTACAGGGTCGCTATGGGTCGGACCCGACTTGATGGCACTTAACAACAACAACAACAAATACATATATATGTATATATATATGTGTGTGTGTGTGTGTGTGTGTGTGTATGAGTAGAATTGTTGGGTCATAAGGTATTTGTATTTTTAGTTTTTTAGAAACCACTACATTGATTTTCACAATGGATAAGGGTTCCACTTTCTTCAAATCTTAGTAAACATTTTCTTTTAATTTTCCACTTCTTTATTTGTGTGTTTTTTATCATAGTTATCTTGGTGTGGCACTGTAGGATAAGCACTGCTTACTGCAAGGTTGGTGGTTCAAACCCACCAGTCTCTATAAGTCAGAACTGTCTCAGTGTCACTTAAATCAATATCCTAGCCACAGCCAAGTAAAAGCAATGACCCAGCACTAGAAGCTGCGGAGCTGTGCATCTGGAGGGACAGGTGTGACTGATTTTTCATCTTTCACTTCTCGATTTTCATGTATCTTTCCTCTTCACTCTGATTGCACCCTCACTGCCCAGCCCAGATGCCTTCAGGTGGGTGGGAGCACACCCCCCCAATGGTCCAGTATTGCACCCACAATTTTCCAATGGCACAGAGAGGAAACCCGCAGGTTACTTCTTATTTGGACCCTTTATTCCTACCTGCACAGCAAAGGTCAGTGGACAGTCAATCACAATTTTATTTTTGTTTTTGATTGGTGGTTTCTGTCTCTGTTTTTATATTGTTTCTGTCTTTGGTCCTTTTGGCCTCACTCTTTTCTCAGGGGTTGGAGCATTCTCCTCCTACTTTACCCAAGAAGAGACAGCAACTGTGCTCATATAGCCAGGCTACAAGCATACCCTGTAATACCCCACCATCTGGACAAGAGCCAAAACCAGCTGCTAGGCATTACAGGTGAAAAGGGAAGCCTATCTCCAGATCATATTCAACAGGAGATGCTCAGTAAGTTTAACAACAAAGCAACATACATCCATTCAAGCATCAAAAACCCACATAACTACTGAAAATGTCCTAGAAAACACAACAAAATATCTCAATACAGGTCCAAAAACAGAAGAAAATAACTGAGACAAATGAGCTGGAAGCAGACACAGACTTTCCAGTAGAAGATCCGGCTCTGGATCTGCCTGAGAAGGAATTCAGAAGAATGATATGGAAACAAATTCAAATGCTCCAAAAAGTGTGGAGGATATTAAGGAAGAAATCAGAAAAGTGCTATAGGAGCAATAAGATCAATACAACATTGGAAACAATCCAAAATCTGAAAAAAGAAGTCCAGATGATTAATAATAAATTATCATAAATGGACAATACACTGAAAGGGCAAAGGAGTAGAATGGAAGAGATGGAAGCCAGAACCAGCGAGCTTGAAGACAAGCCTCCTCAATACCGCTAAGATAGAAGAGCAAGCAGAAAAAAAGGATTTAAAAACCTGAAGAAAGTTTAAGATTCATGCTGGACAACATGAAGAAGAAAAACTTAAGAATTATTGTCATTCCAGGACAGGAAGAATCACAGAAGTCCACAGAAGAGATAGTTGAAGAGCTTTTGGAAGAAAAATTTCCTAACAGCTTGAAGGATGAGAAGATAAACATTCAAGAAGCTGAACGAACTCCAGGAAAGATAGACCCCAAAATAAAATCACCAAGACATATCACAAGCTCTCCTAAATCAAAGACGAGGAGAGAATCCTAAAAGCAGCCAGAGAAAAGAGAAGTGTCCCCTACAAAGGCAAGCAAATCAGATTAAGCTTTGACTTCTCAGCAGGCAAGAAGGCAGTGGGGAGACGTATATGTATATATACATATACATATACATATACATATATCTGTATCCCTAAAAGAAAAAAAACTGCCAACCGAGAACAGTCTATCCAGCAAAAATGTCAGTCAAATACAACGGTGTAATCAAAAAACATTCCAGGATAGACAGAAGCCAAGAGATTTTGTCAATGCCAATCCAGCACTTCAAAACATCCTAAAGGGAGTTCTTTGGAATGAAAACCAGAAAGAACAGACAACAGCCAGAGATTAACAGATGTGGCAACACCGCCTGGAATTCAGTCAACAAATAGCAGAGTTCAGAACAAAATAAAATTGCAGCAATAAATTCAGAGGACCTGTGACGCCAACAAAAGATTTAAAAAATTTACAATTTCAAAGAAGGGAAAATATAGGAACAGAGGTGGTGAGGAGGTCCAGTAGATTTCAGGATACAATAGACTGTCTTAAACCCATGGAAAACCTAATAGACTATAGGGTAACTCTAAAGAAAATGAATACTTCACAACTTACCATGAAAATGAAAATCCAAGCAGAACAAGGAAACATTAAAACTAAGAAGAAACCGACAAGAAATAGCGCACAAAAACATGAACTCAGCACAAGAAGGCATGCAGAACAAAGGAACAAATAGCACCACAAAAAAATTAACATAATGACAGCAGTTAATCCATACCTATCAATAATTATACTGAATGTTAATGGATTAAATGCACCAGTGAAGAGACAGAGAGTGGCTGAGTGGATTAGAAAACAAGACCTT
>NW_006408544.1:12296475-12318225 GCF_000296735.1 Chrysochloris asiatica
AAACTGTAGTATAATTGAAGAAAGTAATAGATAAATCTACAATTATAGTGGGAAATTTTAATATACCACTTTTGAAAAGGGATAGAACAACCAGAAAGAAACTCGACAAAGCTACAGAGGTACTAAACAGCACAATCAACCAACTTGACCTCGTAGACATGTACCAAGCATTAAACACAATAACAGCACAATACACATTCTTTTCCACTGCACATGGAACATTCTACAGAAGTGACCAGGTGTTAGATCACAAAGCAAGCCTCCATAAATTTACAAACATCCAAATACTACAAAGCATCTTCTCAGACCACAATGCCATATAATTAAAAATCAACAATAAGAAGACCAAGGAAATAAAATTTAGTATATGGAAACTGAATAATACCTTGCTGAAGAGCGACTGGATAATAGAAGAAATGAAACATGAATTCAGAAAGATCCTAGAAACAAATGAGAACAAAAGCACAACACACCAAAATCTATGGGACACGAAGAAAGTGGTGCTGAGAGGACAATTTATTGAGATAAATGCACACAACCAAAATGATGAAAGATTCAAAATTAATACATTAACACAGCATCTCCAGTAACTAGAAACAGACCAACAGACGGCACCTACAATCACTAATAGAAAAATAATAATAAACATCAGAGCAGAAATAAATGACATAGAAAACAGAAAAACTATAGAAAGAATCAACAGGACAAAAAGCTGGTTCTTTGAAAGGATTAACAAAATTGACAAGCCATTAGCAAACCTCACAAAAGAAAAGAGGGCAAAGACACAAATAACACACATTAGAAACCACACATGCGATGTCACAACAGAACCAAAGGAATCAAAAAGATAATAACAGAATACTATGAAGAGTTGTACTCCAACAAATTTGAAAACTTAGAAGAGATGGATAGATTTTCAGAAAAACACAACCTACTTAAACACGCAGAGTGAAGTAGAAGACTTGAACAGAACCATAACAATAGAAGCAATTGATCCTGTCATCAAAAAACTCCCATCCAAAGAAGTCCAGGTCCAGATGGCTTCACTGGTGAGTTCTA
The DNA here is from genome assembly GCF_000296735.1 of Chrysochloris asiatica. Lineage (NCBI taxonomy): Eukaryota > Metazoa > Chordata > Mammalia > Afrosoricida > Chrysochloridae > Chrysochloris > Chrysochloris asiatica. The sequence goes on from NW_006408544.1 coordinate 12,297,535, forward strand.
CCAGATATTCAGAGAAGAGTTGTTACCAATTCTATTCAAATTATTCCAGAATATAGAGGAGGATGGAAAACTTCCTAATACATTTTAGGAAGCAAGCAGCAAGCATAACCCTCATACCAAAACCAGGGAAGGATGTCACTAAGAAAGAAAACTGTAGACCAATATCCCTTATGAACATAGATGCAAAAATTCCTGACAAAATCCTAGCCAACAGAATCCAGCAGCACATCAAAAAATAATACATCATGATTCAGTAGTATTCTTATCAGGGATGCAAGGATGGTTCAACATCAGAAAAACAATCAATGTAATGCACCATATAAACAAGAAAAAAGAAAAAAAAAACTTACATGATCATATCGATTAATGCAGAAAAGGCATTTGACAAAATCCAACATCCATTCCTGATAAAAACACTCAAGAAAATAGGTTGAAAGGAAATTCCTCAACATAATTAAGAGCATATATACAATACCAACAGCCTACATTACTCTCAATGAAGAGAAACTGAAAGCCTTCCCTCTGTGAATACGAACCAGACAAGGATGCCCTTTGTCATCACTCTTGTTCAATATTGTTTTGGAAGTTTTAGCCAGAGCTATACGGCAAGATAGGGAAATCAAAGGCATCCGAATTGTCAAAGAAGAAGCAAAATGCTCTCTATTTGCAGACGATATGGGCCTATATATAGAAAACCCCAAAGACTCAGTAAAAAAGCTACTAGATCTCATTGGAGGATTCAGCAAAGTGGCAGGGTATAAGATCAACATCTAAAAATCAGTTGGATTCCCTTTATACCAATAATGACAGTGCTGAAAAGGACATTAGGAAAACAATACCATTTACAAAAGCCACCCAAAGGATGAAATATCTAGGAATAAATGTAACCAGAGAAACAAAGGGCCTATACAAAGAAAACTACAGAACACCACTAAAAGGAACCAAGAGACTTGCAAAAATGGAAGGATATACCATGCTCCTGGATAGGAAGACTTAACATTGTGAAAAATGTCAATACTGCCCAAAGCAATTTACACATATAATGCAATCCCAATCCAGATTCCAATAACATTCTTCAAAGAGATGGGAAAACCAATTACAAACTTCATAAGTAAAGGAAAGGGACCCAGGATAAGCAAAGCACTGCTTAAGAAGAACAAGGTGGGAAGCCTCTCAATCCCTGATTTCAAAATTTACTATATGGCTTTAGTGTTCAAAACATCCTGGTACTGGCATAATGAAAGATACATTGATCAATGGAATAAAATTGAGAATCCAGAAATTAACCCATCCACATACTGCCAACTGATTTTAAACAAAGTACCTAAGTATATTGCATGGGGAGGAGATAGTCTCTTTAACAGATGGTGTTGTATGAATTGGAAAGCAATATACAAAAGACTCAAAGAAGACTTTACCTCATGCCTTATACAATAACCAACTCAGCATGGATTAAAGACCTAAATGTGAATCCCAGAATTATAAAGGCCATCAATGAAAAAATAAGGACAAATGTGATCGTTCTAATACAGGGCATACACAGACTACAAATATTTTGAAAATTATACAAACAAAAGTAAAAATAGATCAATGGGACATACTAAAAATTAAAAACTTATGGCATCAAAAGACTTCATCAAAAGAGTAAGAAAGGAATCCACAAAAAGGGGAAAAAATCTTTTGGAACAACACATCAGACAAGGGACTAATTTCCAAAACATTTAGGAACCTACAACACCTCTACATGAAAAGGACAAATAACCCAATTAAAAAATGGGCACAGGATATGAATAGACACTTCACGAAGGAAGAGATCTGGGCATCCAACAAACACAAGAAGAAATATTCACGATCACTTGCCATTACAGAGATGCAAACCTAAACAACAATGAGATGTCATCTCACACCAGCAATATGGCGCTGCCTCAGAAGGTTGGAAATAGAAATACCTTTGTTGTTGTTAGGTGCCATTGAGCTGGCACCAATTCATAGCAACGTTATGCACAGCAGAACGAAACAATGTCCAATCCTGGGCCAACTTCACTACTGTTGCCACACTTGAGTCCATCGATGCTGACACCTGGCCAATCCATCTCGTTGGGGGTCTTCCTCTTTTTCTCTGACCCTCCATCTTACCAAACATGATATCCTTCTCCAGCGACTGTTTCCTCCTTACAATATGTCCAAAGTATGAGAGACAAAGTTTAGCCACATTGGCCTCTAAGGAGCACTCTGGCTGCAATTCTTCCAAAACAGATCTACTGGTTCTTTTAGCAGCCCATGGCACTTTTAGTATTCTCCTCCAACACCATAATTCAAAGGCATCAATTCTTCTACAGTCTTCCTTATTCACTGTCCAACAATTCCTCTACTTGGTATTTACCCACAAGAAATACGAGCCATAACACGAGTAGATATATGCACACCAATGTTCATAGCAGCACTATTTACAATAGCAAAAAGATGGAGACAGCCTAAGTGCCCATCTATGGAAGAATGGATAAGCAAACTTTGGTACATACACACAATGGTATATTATGCTGCCCTGAAGAATAAAAAGGAAGCAGCAAACCATTGCATAACATGGATGAACCTTGAGAACATTTGCTGAGTGAAATCAGTCAGTCACAACAGGAGAAATACTTCATAAGACCATTATTGTAAAATATTAAGAAAAAGCATCCACACTAAAAGGGGGGGGGTTATCTTTTATTTTATTTTTTTGGTTAGCAGGGTGTATGGGGTAGGGTAAGGGGAGGGAGGTGATGGTGGAGCATAGGATAGGGAATAAGCACAGAATAGTGGAGCACAGGGTAGGGAATAAACACAGGATAGTTTGGGTGCTGGAGGGGCATACACTAGAAGGGGAAGGGGAAAGGAAAAACAAGGCGATGGGAGAATAGCTAGGTAGGTTTACCTGGGCTAAATAAGAGAGAGGTAAATAACGATGCAAGCACAACTGTGGAACAACAGGGCTCATGGATACAAAGATTGAGGCATGTTTTAAAAGGGTAAAAGTGGGGAAATGATATTAAGATACTTGGCTATCTGTTGAATCTTGGCTTCCTTGCCTACTATTGCAAAATAGACACCTGAAGGGGTGAGAGAGGAATAGCCAGAAACATCACCAGAGAAAGTTTGTAAGTCTGTCTTCAGCCTGTATCTGATTGGAATACCTAAAGTGGGGTTAGAACTTGCCCAGTGAAGGATTCTCCTTGCAAAGCCTTTGCATTGCACAAGACCATAGGTGGAATCCTGATATTCATCTAGTATCCTCTGAGGTAGGACATTTCCACTTGAAAAGACAAGCAGACCGGTCTGGAGCAACTAGAACAGAAGATAGATACTTCTTGAAAGAAAGACAAGCAGGAAAAATAAAAAACAGTAACAACAGTCCAATTGACTACTACAAGAACAAGCAAGTTGTTCCCCAGGGAGCCATCGAGGCAAGTTGTCAGGTCCCCTCAAGGCAAATCCCCTTCCAAGACTGAAACTCAAATGGAATACACTAGCAGGCATGTGGTCCTGCTGCTGACCACATTGGTCACTGATAAGATAAAGTGGGGAGAAAACAGCAATGAAGTTGTGAACTAAGTCCAACCACATTCAATAGACAATTAAGACCTTGTTAACCAGCAGTATGAGGAGACCTGGGGACTCCTGGGCTCAGGGGCAGGGACATGGCCCCAGAGGACTAGAACGGATATGATAAGATATGAAGTGAGGGGAGAGGCACAAGATCACCCACACTTGCAGATAGTACCCATTTGACCTGACATCAATGCCTGGATGATCAGAACAAGACTAGAGGAAGAAAGAAGGGGGGCGGGGGAAGAGTAACCCACTACAATTGGATGAATTTGACCTATGCTTGTGGATGCAGTATGACACAGGAACAGACAAATCTTTACTGTAAGGATGATTCCCACACCCTTGGTACACAGGGTCGACAGAGATCCATTGACTGCACAAAATGGGGGTACTACAAAGGCAAGAAGTGACTGGCTTACAAGCTTTCAATAGGGAACCTAGCTCCAGAGGATATGGAAAGGTAGAATCTCCACTGAGTTGTTTCCAACCTGTCTAGATGGGGTTGATAACAGGAGAAGGGGAAAAGACTCCTGTGGTTCAATAGGGAATGATTGCTATCAGGTCTGACAGTGAGTGTTGGAAAGGTAAATGTAAATGTTTGGTAACAAAAGGAGGGAAGTGGCTGGTTTTGCACTCTAGGAGAGGAGATCCCTGGAACCATCAAGTGAGAAAATCTAAGTGCCAGACCCTGTTCAGAGAGGCAGTGACACTAGGGATGGAGGCAGAGATGATGACGTGGACAGAAGGCGTGGCTGTGGACTCTGGACTCAGGGAGGGAGAGGGGCTGTGTGCTGGCGGCCAGGGGGCAGGCATGTGGGATGTACCCTTTGGTTATTTGATGATGCATGCAGGGGATTGTGATCATTGCAATGAAACAAAATAAGATAGGATGAATGTAAAGATAATGTTCACCCATATAAACTAACACATAATGCACAATAAAAACTTAAAAAAAAAATTCTAGTAGAAGGAAATAGTATTTCATTGTAATTTTGATTTGTATCTCTGTGATGGCTAGTGACTTGAGCTTTTTTCATGTGTTTGGTGGTTATTTTAATGGTCTCTATTCACCTGAAGCAACAGAAGAAGGTAAGTTAAGAATAAGAGGAAGAAATAGTTGTCTTCATGAACAACTGCTTCTTTTGCTATGAGACAAGAAGGTAATATCGAAGTCTATGGAATCAAGGCATTCTAAAGCCATGGAATCTGGGTGAACCTTTGAAACTATTGTCTTAAGGTAATCTTTAACCTTAATTCAAAAATATCCCCTGAAGCTTTCAAACAATGGTGATAGTGGTGGTAGTGATATACTATCTAGTCAATTCCGATTGGTAGCTTTCCTGTGTAAAAAGTTAGGCTTCTGAAACATTAAAATGTTTAATGTTTCCAGGAGCGGAAAGCCTCACTTTTTTTTACCACAGAGCCACTGATGGGTTTGAGCTGCTTATCTTGCAGTTAGTTGCTCAATGTACCATCATCTATGCCACAAGAGTTCCTTAGTTTAGTTTAATTAGTAAAGAAAATTTGCCTTGCACATTGTGCACTTTTAAAGATATTCATGCAGGTAGTAGCTCAAAATACCAACAGAGAGGGATGGAGTCTTCACATCAAGTGTCAATGCTATCCCCTCTGTATACAGGGTAGATAGGGACGGGCAACCTAGATATTGGCTATCTAAAATGAGGGGTAATAAAGGCACAAAGTGACTGGCTTACAAGGTTTCAAGAGGGAGTTTAGTTTAAGAGTATGTGTGGGAAGGTGGGGGAGAAAGAGTCCCCACTGAATAGTTTTCATCTTTTCTAGATGGGTCTGGTTAAAAGAGAGGGTATAAGAGTCTTATGATTCAACAGTGAGTAATTGTTATCATGACTAATTGTGACTGTCATAATTGTAAATGTAGAAGTTTTGTAATAAAAAGGGGGGAATAGTTAATCTTATAGTCCAGAAACAGAGGACCCTAGACCCATCAAGGGAGAAGAGCACAGTCAGAATGTGGGACCTTATTCAGAGGAGCAGTGACACCAGAGATGGGGACATGGAGAGAGGACTCTAGGTTCATGGAAAGAGAGGGACTGAGAGCTGGTAGTCAGGAGGCAGACTTGCAGAATGTGCCCTTTGATGGTTTAAATTATTATATATGCCTGAGTGTTTAAAAAAACACACAAAAAATAGCTAAAACGAATAGAACTAAATACTGTTAACTGATGGTACATGGAGGGGACTATAATCATTGTAATGAAACTATATGATTTGTTGAATGTAAAACTAATGACCTGCCCTGTAAACTTTCACTCAATTCACAATAAATCTTTAAAAAAAAAAAAAAGTTCATGGGGAAATTCCATGATCAGATCATGCTAATTTTCCATGAATTTTTCAAGCCCTGTCATGTATGTGTATGTGTGTAAAATCGGTAACAGCCACATGAAAGTTGGGGGACAGTGAGTTAACATTGACTAGAGAGAGAGACAACTAGGAAAAGAGGGGTGAGATTGTACAATTTGAAGAATATAATCAGTGCCATGAATGAATGTACATGTAGACATGGTTGAATTGGTTTGTGTTCTTCAGTGTACATTCTCAACAACAAAAATATAATGCTATTTAAAAAAAATCCTGATGTGTTTGATTCTAAGCCTAAGCAGGTAACCTGAGACAACATTGTCTCCTGATCAACACCCTGTACCACATCTTACAGAAACAGTGAAATTAAATGGGCTTCACAGATTATTAGGGACTAAGAGCTTGTTAAGGTCCAGAATGTATTCTGTACTTTGTTCTATGCCTTGATTCAATCATGGAACTTCAAAATCTAGTTATATGTTGCTTACTTCTGAGTTTATACCTCATACCCTACCTTTTTCTTGCATTTCAGAGTTATATACTTATAAATGTCCACTCACACTTCGCTTTCATAGTTGATTCTGACTCACAGTGACCCTATAGGTCAAAGTAGACTTGCTCCATAGGGTTTCCAAGGTGGTAAATCTTTATGCCACCAGATTGCCTCATCTTTCTTCAGTAGAGTGTCTGTAGGTTCAAACTCCCCACCCTTCAGTTAGCAGCCCAATGCTTAACAGATATTCACTGGTAGTGATTATGTGCTGTGGAGTTGGTTCCAACTCACAGTGACCCTGCATAAGGTTTCAGAGGCTGTAAATTTTTATGGGAGCAGAAAGTCTCATCTTTCTCCTGGTAGTTTCAAACTGCTGACCTTCAGGTTAATAGCCCAACTCATAATCACTACATATGGGCATTTCAAATCTAGCATGTCTAAAGCAGAATTCTCGATTTTCTTCCTTCACTGCATTAACCAGTCATTCAAACCAAAGACCTAGAAGTCAACCTTAGTTCTTTCCTTTCTCTTAAACCCCACATTAAATCCACAAGCAATTCCTTTTGACCCTCCCTTAGAAATATATCTTGAATCCATCCACTTGTCAGCACTGTATCTCTAGCCCCAAAGCTCTGCCAACTTTCTCATAGACCACTTCAGTTGCTTCCTTGCTGGTCTTCCTTAAGCTACCTTTTATCTCCTGGGCTATTGTGGCGCACTTCTTCAACCTTTCCTGCCTGAGCCTTCTTCATCTTTCTCTTGGACCACTGAAGCAATCTTGTAACTGAGTTTCCTGTCTTCGTTAATGCTTTTTTCCCCTTTCCTTATTCCCTTAGCAAAAGTGATGCTTTTAACATATAAATCAAGTCAATATCACTTCCCTTGCTGAAAGTCTTCCAGTGGCTTCACATTAAGTTTAGAACTAAATTGAAAGTCCATACCACAGACTACAAAGTTCTACATGATCCGACTATTAATACTTGCTTACTCTGCTCAGTTCTTCTCATTGGTCTTCAAATAAGCCAAGCTTGTTCTCATCTCTAGGCCTTATTCCACACTATTTCCTCTGTCTGGAATAGTCCACTCTCTATGTTAATATAGCTTATTCGCTTATCTCATTCAGAATGTTGCTCAATTGTTCTACACTATCAAGAACACACCCCTTCCATAATTTCCTATTTCTCCACACTGCCTTACTGTTTTTTACATCCTTTATTCCATACCAAGGACTCCTGGTATGGCACTGTAGTTAACACTGGACTGTAACCCACAAGGTCTGCAGTTCAAGCCCATCATCTACTACTTGGAATCCCTATGCAAGGTCACTATGAGTCAGAATCAACCCAATAGCAGTTAACAACAAAAATATTCCATACCTAATATTATAGTTTAAGTTTACTTATTATGTACCTCATTATTTCTCCCATTTAATAGAAATCTTCATAAAAGCAAAGGCCTATTCCATTTTTTTTTTTTTACCTTACAGCTTGCATCTTTATTGAACAAATCCTATTAAAATAGCTAAAATACATTGGGTACTTGTCGTGAGTGCATCGTAAAGATCACAGATTACAAAAGCCTGCGTTTTCAGCAGTACACAACTGCAATTCTACTTAAATGCCACAGATGCAGAATACTGTTTTCTTGTTCTATTTACACAGCTGATATACCTATTCAAAGGAGGGTGGGGAGCAATGCACAAGAAACTCAGTCCAATGGGGGAGCGAGGAAAGAACGAAGAAGTGCAGAGCATGCATCATGGGTGTTTAACAGTCAGAAGCAGACAGTTCAGCGCAGGGCCTGTCCTGTCAAAGGAAAAGCTAAAGGACAGTCATATAAAAATTAAGGTGGGCTTTCAGACTGGCTAACACAACAACATTCCATGAGTTGATGGTATTTTCTTATTTTATTTTTGCTTATCCATTTCATTGGGAGCAAGGACAAAAATGTAAACTCTACACCTTGCTTATTAAATATGCCAAAAAAGAGTGCTCTGCCTTTTTAAAAATTTTAATTTATAAAGTTATTTTTCCAACTTACTTTTGGGGAAGTAGTAATTTTCATATTCCTACAAAGATGCCAGTTTTTTTTGGATTATTTTTTCAGAGATCATTTGTCAAAAAGAGTTTGCCCCTTTGTCAAGTATCCTTTCAGACAAAAAGAACCCAGTGAGACACCTAAACATGCCTGTAAAATTATTGCTTTTCTTTCTCTAAGTTAGGCAGGCGAGGCTACAGAAAGAAGGAGATTTGGTAAATAAATTACAGTTTTGTGATTGCTCCCGCTACAGCGATTGCACGTTTAAGAGTGCCAACCCATGAGACATCGTCTCTTACACTCTCTGGTAGCATTTACTCAACCTACAACACTGAAGAAGAAAGCCACACTGAAGACACAAGGAAAACAAGTCAATCCAGTCTAGAGAACAACATTCAGGGAAACAAAGTACCAACACCTTCTTAGAACATGGAAATAAAAAATAACTCCATCAGAGCTACCTCGCCAAGGAGCATGTTGAAAGTCCAAAATAGCACCATTCATCAGTGTCTCAGGTCCTGTGGCAGCATCTCGGTCACTTACCACAAGGAAACAATGAGTTTCAAACTACTTCTATACATCAAAAGAGTACATGGATAAAATATAGAGATATACAGACAATTGATGAACAAAAACTACTAGGTTTGTTACATCTAAATGAAAAAAAAAAAAAAAAATAGGGGGACTCTCAGCCTCTGCCTGAAGCAGTCGGGAGCTGTGTGAGTGAAAAGGCAGAAGTGGACCGGTTATGTGAGAGCAGAGGGAATTTGAGTTATGGAAGACATTGTTGTAGCGAACCAGGCCTGAAGGCCCACCTGTAGGGATTGTAAACGTGGATTCACAGTGTGAAATTCTGAGCATTTTCACTTGAGTCAGAATGATTAAAAACTGGTTTGATGATACCTATTTGTCCACTGTAAAATCTCTAAAGCAAGGCTCAGAGTCCCATAGTTTCTTCTTATACTTGATGATTTACACAGAAAAAAATCCCATATATGATACCATGATCTCATCAATACCCATACACCAGATGTAATACAAATGGAGGTGTTATGATTAAAAAGAATAGAGGTAATTGATTCTCTGGGGAAGGAGTTCACTGTTGCCAAGTGGAGTCAAGCAGGCAGCCGCATTCTCTTCACCCTTCTTCCGATTCACTTCTTTGGGGACAGGAAGTCTCCCCTTGTGAAGCCTTCCCTCCATGTTGTTTGGAAATGGCTCTTTATTGACCCAGACCAACAGGTCTGGGTACACCATTTTGAGAATCTTAACAGTCTTGGGCTTGCACCCTCCCTCTCTTCAGTCCAAGGAGACCAACAGACAAAAGCCCCGCTCCCTGTTCACTCTCTCTCCTCTCTACACCTGAAACACAAAATCAGGCCTATTCCATTTTGATCATTCTTTATCCTCAGGATATACAACATAGTAAGTACTCAATAAATATTTGACTGAATGCTATTTCTCCAGAGTCCAGCACAAGGCCTGGCACATAACTGGTGCAAATATATTTTAAATATAATATTGAATTAATGAAAATAATTTGTTATGAATTGAATTTATTATGAAATGAAAATAGATATGGATACCAAGGTGAGGTGGTAGGATAGCGAGGGATACACTTGGAGAAAGGCAAGCTCAAGTTTACAAGGCCACTTTTATGTCCTTTGGAATGGATGATGGAGAGTTCAGTTCTAATAATAAGTGCGTTGACCAAGGATCAGGCTCACTTTGAAAATCTAGCTTTGCAGTAAGAGCACCACTCAGTAATCTTGCCCAGGTAGTTGATTCCTTCTTTAAAAATAGTGTAGATGAGTCTTATATGTGAAGGGATGGACTCTCCAGTCTTCCATCTTGGTTTTGATTTTAGTTCCCAGAATTACATTCCCTGTTAAGTAGCACTGAAGCTAGACTTAAACAACTCTAGTACAAGACAGCTCAGGGGGCTTTCTGTGGCAACCAGTGTAATTTTTTTTTTTGCCTCCATTAAGGCTAAGAAAGCTATTCTATCCATCAATATAAAACCTCTCTAATCATAGCATTCACTCACTAGTACAAGCTCAGCCCCTGGAGTTTACTCAAGTAAGTATGATCATTCTTTCTCACGACTACTCTTAGCTTGTCTGAAACACCACTCATGTATCCCTGAGACTTCTCTTCTCTTGCCTAAACAGCCCAGCAACTCTATGCCTCTGTCATTTTTGCTAAAGAATGACATGCTTTAACAATTTCCCCAAATCAATTATTTTCCTTTGATAAATATAAGCAATTCGAAAAGAAGGGAAGAGAAAAATTGAATTTTCTGAGCATCTACTATATGCCGAAATTGTCCTAAGTACTTTTTTTCAGCTTGTTTTTAGTCCTCATGACCATCTGGGTTGGAGAAACTATCATTCCCAATTTAGGCCTGCTACAATTAAATGGAAATTATGGGACTCATCTAAAAGTTAGTTTTGCTATTCAAATGCAAACAATTCAATGATTTTATGGGGAGGGGGGCAAAAAGAAAAACATATATAGCACCACAAACAGGCTAAAAGTGTTCAGGCAGAATACCAGATGGTATGTTTAAATTAGTTAATTTGACCATATAAAACAGGGACTGTTTATCAAAGTACAGAGTTCAGAATCCTGAGTCCTTGACTAGTACAAATAGTTAACCCACATGGTTTGCTAACAAAAATGTGAAGGTTTAAGTTCTCTCAAAGATGTCTAGAAAGAAAGGCCTGATGATCTACTTCTGAGAAATCAGTCAATGAAACTTTAGGGAGATAGTTCTACTCTGACACACAAGAGGTTACTATGAGCAAATCTATGCAACTAGTTCTTAGGCAGAATGTAGAAAAAACTCTCAAGGCTGGTATAGTTTTCAGAGGCTACTAATTAACTAGAGGTAAGAAGGGACATGTGTTTCCTGGAGGAGAATGTGTAGAGAAGGCCAAGTTTACTGCAACTATGACTTTCAATCAAGAGACATAGTCAGTCAGTATGACAGCTCAGGGAGGAAACTGAAGAAATAAATACCACAAGTTTACTTTTCTTTCCCTTCCCACATCTTTTGATAGCATCCCTGATTGTTTGAACCCTAATAGAAACCATAGGTGAAGGAGGTATGTTGATATGATCCATGCAGGTCAGCCTGAGGGTAGAGCAGAAGATAGAGTAAATGCAAAAGGTTGGAGAGAGGAGACGAATATATCTGAGATAGTCATTTAAAGAAGGTCACAAAGGGCTTTAAATAAGCCTGAAACTGGATTAAAATTCTTTGTTGAAATTGCTACATTGTATGTTTTAACCTGTCAACTCTTGTTTTGTTCAATATAATGCTCAAAACAAAAGAGTCTTTTAAATTATTATTTTGCAATTATACTCCAATTTAATGAAAAGTGTGTGATTTTTTTTTTCATATCAATGTTTCTAAAAATTCCTTTTTGGTACTTCATGAACATCCCATAGTTTTTGAAGAGTATTTATATATAGCCTTTTTAAATTGTTTCTCTAAAACAATTAGAATTTCATTATTATATTTGAAATTTTAATACAGTCATTATAATGTCAAAGGAACCTTCTCTGAGACACGCTCATATTTTCATATTAATGGAAGTGCTGTTATAATGTTAATAGAAAAATGGGTCTAATCAATTATTTAATTCATTCATTAACTCCATACTACCTCAAAACTCAAGGGAATGTAAAACAAAAAACTCATTAAAAAAAAAACAAAAAAGATTGTGATTTGGAAACTTTCAAGGTATATGGAATAACTTTAAATCATTTTATTCTGGGATGATTAATCCCATAGAAATAGAAAGAGCATACCATGTCAAAAGGACTTTGGAGTTACAGGGAACTAAACTAACATTTTAGCTATACAGCTTGCTTGCTGTGTGATTTTATAAAGTATCTGAAAGCCTCAGCCTCAGTTTTGTCATCTGTAGAATGGATGAAACAAAGTGCATCTTATGCAGCTTTTTGAGGATTATGGTAAATATGTAAGAATGCTAAGAAAGTTTTTGGCACTCAGAAAAATGTCAGGGAATAGGAAGCATTATTTGTTCATTTTAATTCTTAAATAGAACTTTTTTCAGAAATGATCTCCTTTCCTTCATCTCTTACTACACAGAACCTGAAGGTAGTCCTTAGGTAGACCTTTGATTCCTCTCCTCTGGACCTTGTCTCATCTTTCTTTAGTCCCCAAGACAAAGCACCAGATGTAGTTGCAAAAGCTGAGCAACACTTTTGTATATGTTGCCACTTTGCCTTCCGCCATTGCCCCCACTCCCACCCCCATATGCTGCTATGCCCATCAGAATACCTTGTCCTCATGATCTCATCCACTGTGTCTGGGCAAACAACCCAGTACTTCAGGACTCCCTTTCCCTCCTGAGCTGCACACCACCCACACACAGCTGGACGCACAAGACTTGTTTACTCTTCAATATAAAAGGGTCACCGTCTACTCCCTTGATGCGGAATCTTGCCTGTCCAGCTGGCTGCTACTGGATGCAAGTCTGCTGTCTCTGGTCAACAAGTTTCCCAGTTAGAATAAACCAATGTCTGTCTGACTGTCTCCAGGTCAGTTTTTCGGCAAATAGCCACACAGAAGTGTTTTCCCTTCTGGGTTTGAATTTAAATATGAGACAGGTTCAAGTCCTCTATCCCCAAAAAATACATTTCTCTAAGTCTTATCACAGAAAAGTGAGATTTAAAAAAAGATTAAAGTTGTTTTATTGTTGTTGCTGTTGTTCCTCATGCTTCAAATGAAAGATACTAGTCCTTCCTTGGATGGTATAAATTATTAAGTACTTAGTGCTAACTGGAAGGTTGGAGGCTTGAGACCACCCAAAGTACTTCAGAAGAAATGTCTGGCAACCTAATTCCCCCAAATCCCACCACCCATTGAAAACCTTATGGAGCACAGTTCTATTCTGACATAGATGGGGTTGCCGTGAGATAGAATCAACTTGATAGCAACTGTTTTTGTTTTCTTAAGAGAAGAGAAACCACTTCCAACATCTCTAAAATTCAAGGAGCAATCAAAGGAGTTGAGGATAGGAAACTCTAAACCATGAATCCATGAATGGCCCTTCCCATTGGGTCCACATGTATAACAGCTCTAGGGAAATTAGCAGTAAAAGAGAAGGTTAGATTTAGGAGCAACTGTAGGTATTATCACCACTCCAATTTTTGATAGGTAAGAGACAAGATCAAAGTCAAACCAGAATTTGATTAAGGTGAGCTGTCATAGATGCTTATCTATAAGAGGTACTCAACATAACAAAAATATAGTGAGATGATGGGAAACATTGCATGTGATAGAACTCTCCACTACATGCCAGTGGAAGTAATGCCTTGATAACCTATAGGTCTTGGTTATCAGATATTAAGTGGTTAGGTTTGAAACCAATGTTCAGAATCTTTTGATTCCAAATCCTAAACTTTCTTTACCTACCTATTTTACAATTGAACAGAATTAAAAAATCTCAATAAAGGATGATGTACTGAGGACACAGATGGACCTAGGAGGCAAGTCTAGAACAAGTTTGCTGGGCTCATTTTCTTAAGCTCATTGTGATATGTATGGTCAATAACCGATCTATCTGTTTATACACATAGTCTTTTTTTCTAGGCTTAGTGGATCTTATGTGTTTCACCTCACTTCAGTAACCTCACTGACTTTGCCTCTACCTTTCAAATTCTTTCCTTAACCCTCATTCTTCCTATCTGAAAAAATGAAAATAATGACAATCTCTGGTATGTGGCGCTATGGGCTAATGCATCAGATTGCAACAGAGTCCTGGTGTGCCACTGTGGGCTAATGTGTCAGATTACAAAGTCGTTTTAACTGCAAGGTTAGTGGTTCAAACTTACCAGCTGCATTTTGGAAACCCTATGGTTTCACTATGGGTCAGAATTGACTCAACGGCACTTAACAACAATAAGGTTACAACAGAGTCCCCGAGAAGCACAAACAATTCACCAATCATTTGCTAGTTGAAAATTGGAGGCCAGCATCCACCGAAAACACCTTGGAAGAAACATCTGGCAATCTACTTACAAAATATCACCGAATGAAAATCTTAATGGCACCCGGTTCTACTTTGACACACATGGAGTCACCATGAATCAGGATTGACTCAGTGGCCACTGGTTCTACTTTAGATAGACGATGAAGCTAAAACAAACGTAAAGCATCTAGACTAGTATCTGTGGTTGACATGTTGCTTCTCTTTTTAACATCATTATCAGATGGCCTTGCAATGTCTGTTTTCATGCCTTTCCCACTCACTACTAGAGTGCGAACAACTCAAGGATATACGGTTTCAGGGCCTACAGCTACTCAACTCTGCAATCGTAGCATTTAACTTAGTACAGAGAAAATCTTCAAACTTTCATAGAACCAGTGGAAGTCTCTGTGTCCCCTGACTTCCCTGAACACTGCTCTGCTGGGCTAGGGGGCCTCCTGAAAGGCACTTTGAAGAGGAGCATGAAAAAGTAGTTCCTTTGTAGGGATGACTTTCAGGTTTGGGCCACATTCAGGCAACTTTTCCTCCTTCTGTGCTGATATTACAGAAAGATACATGATATGAGACATCAAGGGAAAGGACATCAAATCCTGGAGAACCTAAATGCAATTTGCACCTCCACAAATTGCCCTGAGGACCTTAAATTGCAACCAATTATCACCAGTAATTAGAAATGCTCTTCAGAGAAGCAGAAACAATGTCCTATAGAGAGCACCCCATGCTCTTCAAAGAACAGTTCAGATGGGTCTTACAACACTCTGCTCCCAGCATCTTTCCAAATGAGGAAGCACTGATCTTCCTTATGACTGACCCAGAGCCTTACTGCCTGAATCATCAAGATATTAATGGCAAGAAAACAAAGTGAATCTTGAAAGTGTTCCTAAATTTAAACAGTTCTCTCACAGCCAATATTTTACTAGATTTTCACACGTACCCTGTCAAATAAGACCCATTCATTCATTAGACACCTGCAATGTGCAATTTACTCTGCTAAGCACAGTACATACAGCAAAAAAACATACTCCACAAAACAGCTGCCTTAAAAGAATTTGTGGTCTCATGAGGACAGTAAGTAAATGTGCCATGATAGTACAATGTGGTTAGAACTATAGTAAAAGTATTAGTAGTTAAGTGTGTTTGTTTTTAATGACCCCCATGTTACACAAATGGTATATGTATGGCTTTGTAACTTGGAGAAGGTAACATTTGACCATCACAGTTAATGCATAATGCTAGTAATATTTCCATTAAAAAAAAAAGGAAGCTGAAAAGTTAAATAATTTGTTCAAGGTTATATAGTAAGTTGTTGTTGCTAATAGAGAAGTCAAAACCATAACCTAAATGCTACAACTCCACATCCCTGGCTTTCTCTAAGAGAATACCTCTACTCAAGATTGAATTTTACACTAAAGCTTTCCTACAAATGTATACCTGGCCTCCAATTGAATATCTTCAGTGGCAAAACTTTATCCTTTCATCAAATAGTCCATTTCAGTGTTTGTACAATGCTGTTTTATGCTATTGATGAGGTTGCTTTATTTCTTCATATTCTTCTCAAACAGAAAAAGCAACAAAGAGGAAATATTGCTTAGAGAATGAAGGGTACTTTGGCAGAAATGTGGGCACAGAAAATGTGACCTTCCCTAGAGTTTTGTGACCTAGATGATGCGCTAGAGCTTTTAATAAAATGAACAGGTTGGAATAGACCACAAGTTGATGAAGATGTAGAACAACTAATGTATTGTTGGTAGCAGTGACAACTAGTGCAGTGATTCTAGAAAATTATTTGACAATATTCATAAAGTGGAACATATGTGTGGTCAACTGAATGATGGCCACCAAGGATATCCTAATCCCAAGTGTGCATAAATGTTACCTTATATGGTAAAGAGATTTTTAAGATGTGATTAAGCAAGAGATATTGAGATGGGGTTATTGTCCTAGATAATTTGGGTGGGCCTGATATAATTACAGGAGTAAGAGAGAAGGTAATGTAAATATGTAAGCAGATATTTAAAGATGTCACACTGCTGGGTTGAAAGATGGAGGCAGGGGCCATGAGCTAAATAAAGCAAGGAATACATCTCTAGAAACTGGAAAACAACAACAACAAGAAAACAGGTTCTCCCCTGCAATCTCCAGAAGGTACCTGACCGTCTTGATTTCATCCCCATTGTTGTTAAGTGCCATCAAGTCAGTTTAGCCTCACTAAGGACCTCCAATAGGTAGCCCTGGCAGTAGAGTGACTAAGGAGCTGAACTGCTAACCACAAGGTCAGCAGTTTGAATATACCAATTGCTCCATGTGAGAAAAATGAGGCTTTCTTCTTCTGTAAAATTATACAGGGTCACTATGAGTTGCAAGTAACTGGATGACATATCCACCACCACCACCAAGGACCTTCAAACTGCAAGAGAATTAATCTGTGCACTTTTAAGCCACTAATTTTCTGGTAATTTGTTACAACAGCAATAGGAAATACAGTATACAAATCCAATAACTGAACAATTTTACTCTTAGATATATATCCACAGAAGTATATATGCATCAATACACACATAAAATAATATTCTATAGCAGTATTTGTAATATACAAAACCAGAAACTACCCAAATGCCTTCAATAATATGAGCAAAAAAAGTATGAAATATTTGCATTGTAGAACACTATATGTTGTTGTTATTAAGTGCTACTGAGTCAGTTTCTACCTGTATAAGGTTTCCGAGGAGCAGCTGGTGAGCTTGAACCACCGACATTGCAGTTCAAACGGCTTTGCAGTCTGGCACATTAACCCACCGTGCCACATCAGCACTCCATAGAATATAACAATGAGAATAAACAACTATATGGATTAATTTTACAAACATAATGCTGAGTAAAAGTAGCCAAACATAAAATTACTTATTATATAATTTAAATAAAATGTAAAATAGAGAAAAATTAAGTCAGGATGATAGTGGCTATCTCTGGGTTAGGAGAGCACAGGAAACGCTTCTGAAATTCTAGTAATGTTCTGTTACATGATCTGGGTGCTGGGGACATAGGTATGTGCAGATTGTGAAAATTCTTCAGGGTTTATATGTGTGATATGTGCACTTTCATGTTTGTATCTTATATTATAATTAAAAGTTTAAAAGCAAACCAGAGTTCTGACTCAGTGATGTACCAGGAACCTTAGGAGGTTATTTACGAAGGTCCTAAGACTAGTGGGAATTTGTTTAGGGCCCTGTGCTAAGGGGAAGTAACTAGAAAGCCTGTGGCTTTAGGCAACAATTTACCAAGGTTGCTTCTTTTAGGTTTACAGAAAAGCCTTTCATGTCTGTTCCTTAGATGTATTCCTACCGCGGACCTCCTAATACAATGGATATAATATCCCACCTGGTTGAAAAAAATCCAGTGTGTTATGAAAGTGACTGTGTAAACACAGAGGTAGTGTTGTTATGACAGAGCAACATAGGTCTGGGAGGCAGGAGATGCAGGCTTGAAGTATGCCTGTGTCACTAATTTCGTTTCACTGCCATATTTCATTTCACTCTGCATGTTTCAGTGGCTATAGAATTCAAATCAGCATTATAGAATAAGCGCTAGACTACTAACTGCAAGGTCAGTGATTCCGACCCACCAGTCACTCCTCTGAAACCCTATACAGGGTCACTATGAGTCAGAACGAACTCGACAATACTTAACAATTACAATAACATAAGAATTAAACATAATATGCCAACACACCCATCTTCACTGCCTGTTAATCTCATACAGAGATCAGCATGCATGTGTTGTATCTGAATAAGAAAGGAAGATTTCATCCAGAAATGTTCATAGAGTACAGGAAACTGAGTTATGTCTAAGACCCTGTAGCCTATTCAAACCGGAAATGGAAGACACAATATAGCACAAGGTCCTAGAGGCTGTTGGCTTAGACTCCGTACTATAGCAGCTTGAGAGGTGAAAATAGATATAATTTGAGGACAGGAAAATGCCAGAAGAGTGCACTCATTTATCATACCTAAAGGGCAAGAGTATGGTGCAGATATAACAGTAAGCTAGGAAGTAGGGATTCTAATAGGTGTATACAGAATGATACATTGGTCAAGGTAACGGTTTCAAGACACAGGTTGAGAACATCTTTCCAGGGCTATAGTTTAACTGTGACTTGCACTGACTAAATGACATGAGGGTGATCAGAGAGTTCAAAGGGTATTTCTGAACTGGAGATGTTGGGCATGGAAAGGTTTCAGCAAGAAGGACTTTCTTTAACCTAACCCTTCCCAGGAAAGGCTCAGTCAGGGACACACTTCAGCTCTCCCACTGATAGCTTTAGGCATCTAACAATTAAGAAAAAATTTAAAAATCAATTTTGATTCCTAGTATTTGCTGTTCAGGAGACTACCCAAGATGGTGGTTTAGGCAAACATATCATGTTGTCTCTCTATAGCAAAGATCTGAGAATCCCACTGATACAGACACAGATGGTAATCCTGAGACTCTAATCATCAGATGGAAGGATGAAGAACTGTATCAAACACCAATTAGAAGAAACTGAGCTAAAACAGAAAACAAGGAGAGATATGGAGCAGAGGTACCCTGGAAGCCAGACCAACACAGAATGGTCATTGTGAGACAAAAGCCAACAACAATTATGGATGAGAAACATAGGATGGCAACTTCACAGAAATCCAACTGGAAGACAGAGAAACTGTGTAGACTTACCTAGAATAAAGAAAGGTGAGTGAGACATGGATCAGATATAAGGAGGGAAAATACAGGAAGGAGAGTGAGAAGTTCAGGTAGTCTGGTGTTCATAGATCAGGGAGAGAGCCAAGATAAAAACACAAGAAAACTCATCTACAGTGCTCCAAAACCATTAAGATGGGTGATGAACCCACAATATACATCCATACAGTGTCATCATGAGGTCTCCAACCTGATCAGACTACAGGAAATCCCAATTCTTTTAACACTTGGTAAGAACCAGGTCCCAATTTCTGGCTTCTGCCAATGGAAAGTGTTCAAGTACCCTTGCTCTGTGACCACATTTCCTCTCCCCCACCATTCTGGTGATTAGTAGGATAAACCTCCATGTGTACTTCCCACTCACTTGGGGACTATATTAGGAACTATCAACCTGGCTACTGCCCTGCCAACCTGGTTATTGGCAAAGAGCTTGCAGGTGCCATCAGTTGCCCACCACACCCCTTATCTGCAACTCTGCCCACCCTGTGAATAGTAGAGGGCTTTCACATGACCCAGATCACCCAGTACTGGTTTCCCACCACATCTACCTGCCTACCTCCACATCCAAATGGTGAGTAGCAGAGAGCTACTCAATCTAGTGCTCCCATTAACATACCACATCACCCTGACTGCCACCCCACCTAACTGACAAGCATCAGAGAGTGCACCTGCACCCCTGGTCACTTGCCACATACCTTCACCTGCTGCCTTGTACATCAAGGGAGCAGTAAATGTACCCATGCCACCAGTTGTCTGCTACACCTTCTGCTTGCCATCCAGAATACACGGTGAATGGCAGTGAGCATGCCACCGCTACTAGTTGCCAACCACATCCTCCCCAATTCATCTACCTGACAAGCAGCAAAGAGCTTTCTCACTTACCATACTCCCTCCCTCACTGCCCAACACATCTGGTAAGTGACAGTGAATACACTCTTGTAACTAGTTGCCTATTACATCTCCTGACCACCACCCTGAACACTGGGTGAGTAGCAGTGAGCACACTCATGTCAAAGGCTGGCTGCCACATCCACCCAGTGAGCATATCTTATGCTTCTCTGCCACTTACCAACAACAAGTGGCAGCCCACAGCTACCCCACCCACTCCCAGACACCCTACCTGCCAGTGTCTTTTACATCAGGCAACAGGTGATAAGCATGCCCATGCTGCTAGAGCAGCAATCAGCAGTATATGCGTACCTGATATAGCACAACAAAACCTAAAATCAGGGCAAAATAACAAATACACACTCATTAAGCAGATACATACATAAATAAAATAGCACTTCTAAACTCAGAGAAAGTAGACAATAGCAAATAATATGAACAAAAGAAAACACTATAAGATGATCCAAACAAGTGAGGAAAATAAAGGGAGAGAAAACTTTCCAAAGGAAGAAACAACAATAGAAATACCTAAGAAGCAGTTTGAAAGGCTTTGATTTGCATTGTTTAAAAAAAAAAAAAAAA
>NW_006408544.1:12318410-12338872 GCF_000296735.1 Chrysochloris asiatica
CCTGTACAGGGTTGCTATGAGTCAAAACTGACTCCACAGCATATCACAACAACATATATATCAAGGAGAGACAGAAAACAACAACAAAACAAGAAAAACCCAACAAATTACAATCCTAGAATAATGCAGGAAAACAGTAAAAAAAAAAAATTACAAATCAATAGACACATATAAAACATAAAAACAACTAGAAGTTTAGAAATAAAATATCATAAATAGATAACTCAATGAAAGGATACAGAAGTAGAAGTGAAACAATATAACACAGAGTTAGCAGAATAGAGAGCAAATATCTTGATATTAATTTGTTTGAGGAACAATCAGAAAAAAAGGATGAAGAAAACCACAAGGTCAGCAGTTCAAACCCTCATCCTGCTCCTTGGAGACCCTATACATGGTCGCTATGAGTCGGGACCAAAAGCACTTCACAACAAAAATAATAACAAGAGAGATGTGTGATTGCAATGAGAGGAATAATTTACACATACTAGGAATTCAAGAAGAGGAGGAAGAAAGACAAGAACTGAGAGAAATTTTGAAGAAAGACAAGAACTGAGAGAAATTTTAAAGATGTACTGACTGAAACCATGCCTAGTAGCATGAAAGAAGACAATGATATAGAAGATATAAATAACACAATCAACCAACTTGACCTCATAGGTACATACGGAACACACCATCTAACAGCAGCACAGTACACATTGTTCTCCAATGCGCATGGATCATCCTCCCAAACAAACCATATTCTAGGTCAAAATGCAAAACTCAATAAATTAAAAGTTATACAAAAGAAGCTACATATTACTGATGAAAGAAATGGGAAAACATACCATGCTCATGGATTGGACGATTTAAGATTGTGAAAATATCAGTACTACCCAAAGTGACCAATACTTATCTGTCAGTTAGTCATACTGTGGTAGCTTGGGTATTTCTGTGATTCTGGAACATATGTGACTGGTATTTTACATTCCAGAAGGGTTATCAATGGTGGACAGGTTTCAGATGAGCTTCCAGATGAAGACAGACTAGGAAGAAGGAGAGATGGACTTCTTCCAAATATTTAGTCACTGAAAATCTTATAAATAGCAGTGGAATATTTTGAGATAGCACCAGAATATTGACTATTGAAACATGATGTAGAGAACCAGAATATTGTCAGATATAGTTTCAGAAGATGAGCCCCTCAGGTTGGAAGGCACTCAAAACAATGACTGGGGAAGAGCTGCTGCCTCAAAGTAGAGTTGACCTTGATGATGAGAACGGGGTAAAGCCTTCAGTACCTTCATTTGCTGATGGGGAACAACTCAAAATGAAAAGAAACATCTGTAAGCACACATTAATAATTGAAACATGTACTGTACAAAGTATGAATCAAAGGAAATTGTTTAAAATGAAATGGAACTCATAAACATCAATATTTTAGGCATTGTTGTTGTTCTTGTTGCTAGGTATCATCACATCAGCGCCAACTCATAGTGACCACATGAACAACAGAGCAATACGTTACCTGGTCCTGCACAAACCTAACAATAATTGCTAAGCCTGAGTCCACTGCTGCCACTACTATGCAAATCCATCTCAGTGGCAGTCTTCCTTTGTTTTTCCTACCTTTCATGTTACCAAACATAATATTCTTCTCCAAGGACTGGTCGCTCCTGATAATATGTCCAACATATGACAGACAAAATCTGACGATCCTGGCTTCCAAGCAGCAATCTGGCTGTACTTCTTCCAACACAAATTAGTTTATTCTTTTCACAGTCCATAGTCCTTTTAATATTCTCCTCCAATACCTGACATCAAATGCATCAATTTTTCTACAGTCTTCCTTACTCATGATCCAACTTTCAAATGCATATGTTGTTGCTGCCAGGTGTCATCGAGTCAGAACTGACTCATAATGACCCCATGCACAGCAGAATGAAACAATGTTCGATCCTGGGCCAACCTCACAACCTCTGCTACACTTGAGTCCACCAATGCTGCCACCTGGCCATCCATTTCATTGGGAAATGGCCAATCCATTTCTCTGACCCTCCATCTTACCAAGCATGATTATCCTTCTCCAACAACTTTTCCCTCCTGACAATATGTCCAAAGTATGAGAAACGAAGTTTGGCCATTTTGGCCTCTAAGAAGCACTCTAGCTGCACTTCTTCCAAAACAGATATATTGGTTCTTTTGGCAGCCCATGACACTTTTAGTATTCTCCTCCAACACCATAATTCAAAGGCATCAATTCTTCTACGATCTTCCTTATTCACTGTCCAGATTTCACATCCATAAGAGGTTATTGAAAATAACCTCAGTATACAGATTGAATAATTATGAGGAAAGAATACAACCCTGACACACACCTTTCCTAATTTTAAACCATTCAGTGTTCCCATGTTCAAGTCGAACAATTGCCCCTTGGTCCATGTACAGGTTCCTCATGAGAACAATTATGTATTCTGGAATGCTTATTCTCCACAATGTTGTCCATAGTTTGTCATGATCCACACCACTGAAAGCCTTTGCATAGTCAATAAAGCACAAGTAAACATCTTTCTGATATTCCTGTTTTCAGCCAAGATTCATCTGATGTCAACAATGATATCCCTCATTCCATGTCATCTTCTGAATCCAGCTTGAATGTCTGGAAGTTCTCTGTTAATGAATGGTTTTAGCCATTTTTGTATTATCTTTAGTAAGACTTCACTAGAATGAAAAATTAATGATATTGTTTGATGATTTCAGCATTCCATTGGGTCACATCTGATTTGAATGGGCACACATGTGGATCTCTTCATATAAGTTGGCCAGGTAATTGTCTTCCAAATTTCTTGGCATAGAAGGGTGAGAGCCTCCAGTGTTGTTTCAGTTTGTTGAAAGGTTTCAATTTGTATTTCATGAATTCTCAGTGCCTTGTTCTTTGCCCATGCCTTCAATGCACTTGGGTTTATTCTTACAGTATCATTGGTTCTTGACCACATGCTACCTCTTGAAATGGTTGAACATTGACCATTTCTTTTTGGTACAGTGACTTTGTGTATTCCTTTCATCTTCATTTGATGCTTTCTGTAACATTGAGTATTGTGCCCATATTTCTAGTCAAGGCTTGAATTTTTTCTTCCATTCCCTGAGTTTGAGAAATGCTGAGTGTATTCTTCACTTTTTGTTTGCTAAGTCCAGCTGACATCCATTTTGGTCTTTTCCTTCTTTTATTGTCTTAATGGACTTTTTCTTTCTTTCTGTATGACATTCTTGATGTCATCCAACAACTCTTCTGGTCTTCCGTCTTTAGTGTCTAAGGAATCAAATCTGTTCTTCAGATAATTTCTAAATTCAGTTGAGATATGTTCAAGGTCATATTTTGGCTTTTGTGGTCTTGTTTTTAAGTTTTTTAAGCTTTAGCCTGAACTTGCTTATGAGCAATTGATAGTCTGTTCCACAGTTTGTCCTTGACCATGTTCTGGTTGATGATATGGAGCTTTTCCATCATCTCTTTGTATAGATTTAGTCGATTTGATTTCTGTGAACTCCATTTCTTTTGTTTTATTTAAGAAAGTTATTTGCAACGAAGAAGTTATTGGTCTTGAAAAATTCTATCATGTGATCCCCTTTATCATTTCTATTACCAAGGCCATATTTTCTGACTACTGATCTTTCCTCTTTGTTTCTAACCTTTGAATTCCAACCACCAGTAATAACCAATACATCTTGATTGTATATTTGATCAATTTCACACTGGAGAAGTTGATAGAATTTTTCAATTTCATCATCATTGTCTTTACTGGTTGGTAAAAAATTTGAATGATAATGGCACGAAGTCTTCTTCCTTATAGAAGTATGGATATTATCCTATCACAGACAGCGTTGTGTATCAAGATGGATGTTGACATATTCTTTTTGATGACAAATGCAATGTTATTACTCTGCAATTTGTTATTGCTGGCATAGTAAACCATATGATTGTCAGATTCAAAATAGCTAATACCAGTCCATTTCCACTCCTGAATGCCTAGGATATCGATGTTTATGCACTCCATTTCATTTTTTACAGTTTAAATTTTTGTAGATTCATACTTCATACATTCCATATTCTGATAATAATGAACGTTTACAGCTCTTTTCCTCATTTTATGCTGTGCCCCATCAGCAAATGAAGTTCTCAAAGGCTTTACTCCATTTGTGTCATCACAGTTAACTCTATTTTGAGGAGGCAACTCTTCAAAAGTCGAATTTTGTGTGCCTTCTAACCTGAGGGGCTCATTTTCTGGCACTATAATTGACATATATTCAGTATTCTGGTGCTGACAGTGTCCCACAGATAGTCATATGATTTTCAGTTATTAAATATTCAGAAGTAGTCCATCTTTCCTTCTTGCTACTTTGTTTTTGTCTGGAATGGCCTAGGAAAGGACATTTTGAATCTGACAATCACATGGTTTACTATGAAGAGAATGACAGATTGAAGAGGAATGACATTGCATTCATCATCAAAAAGAACAGATTAAGATACTTCTTGAAGTACAGTGATACTTGTGATAATACCCATATGCCTACAAGGAAAAACAGTTAATATCACTATTATTCAATTTTACATACCACCCACTAAAGCCAGTGATGATGAAACTGAAGAATTCTATCAACTTCTTGAGTCTCAAATTGATCAAACATGCAAATGAAATGTATTGATACTGGTGACTGGTATTCAGAGGTTGGAAATGGAGAGGAAGGATCAGTGGTTGGAAAATAAGGCCTTGGCGGCAGAAACAATGCTGGAGATCTCATGAAAGAATTTTGCAAGAACAATGACTTTTTCATTACAAATAGTTTTTTCAGCAACATAAAAGATGACTATACACATAGAGGAGTCCTGGAGTGATGCTGTGGGTTAATGCATCAGACTGCAAAGTCATTTGAACTGCAAAGTCAGTGGTTCAAGCTCACCAGCTGCTCCTTGGAAACCCTATACAGGGTCACTATGGGTCAGAATTGACTCAACACTTAATAAAAACACACACACACATATATATATAGACCTCACTAGATGGAATACACAGAAATCAAATTGATTGAAAGACATAGTTGCTAGCAGAAAGTGTGCTAAGAAGGCCAAATTACAGAAACAATTACTTTCAATCAAGAGCTATAGTCAGCCAGTATGACAACTCAGGGAGGAAGCTGAAGAAATAAATAACCGCAAGTTTACTTTTCTTCCCCTTCCCATATCTTTTGATAATATCCTTAATTGTCTGAACCCTAATACAAACCATAGGTAAAGGAGGTATATTTAATATGATCCATGCAGGTCAGCCTGAGGGTAGGGTGGAA
Organism: Chrysochloris asiatica; assembly: GCF_000296735.1. Taxonomy (NCBI): domain Eukaryota; kingdom Metazoa; phylum Chordata; class Mammalia; order Afrosoricida; family Chrysochloridae; genus Chrysochloris; species Chrysochloris asiatica. The sequence continues at coordinate 12,323,733 of NW_006408544.1, forward strand.
GATAGAATAAATGCACAAAGGTGGAGAGAGGAGACAAATATATTCTAGATATTCACTCTAAGGTCACAAAAGGCTTTAAATAAGCCTGAAATTGGATTATAATTCTTTGTTGAAATTGTTACATTGTACAGTAGAAAATCTTCAAATCATCAGTCAAAATAGGGCCATGGGCAAACTGTAGAACAGACCATTAATTGCTCATATGCAAGTTCAGGCTGAAGAAAATTGAAACAAGTCCATGAGAGTCAAAACATGACTTGAACATATCCCACCTGAATATAGAGATCATCTGAAGAACAGATTTGAGGCATTAAACATTAAAGGCTGACGACCAGAAAAGTTGTGAAATAACATCAAGAATACCATACAAGAAGAAAGCCAAAAGTCATTAGAAGACAAGAAAAAAGGAAACGTCAAATTGGATGTCAGAAGAGACTCTGAAACTTACTCTTAAGCATAGAGATGCTAAACCAAATGGGAGAAATGAAGAGGGAAAAGAGTGAAAGAGAAAATTCCAAAGAGCAACTCAGAAAGACAAAGTCAAATATTATAACAACAGACCTGGAGTCAGAAAACCAAAAGAGAAAACCAGGCTCAGCATTTGTCAAACTGAGGGAACTGAAAAAAATTCAAGCCTCAACTTGAAATACTGAAGGATTCTATAGGCAAAATATTGAATGATGTAGAAAGCATCAAAATAAAATGGAAGAAATACACAGAACCACTGTGCCAAAGAGAAATGGTGGCCATTTAAACATTTCAAGGAGTCATAGGATCAAGAGTCATATGATCACGAGTCAATGATACTGAAATAAGAAGTCCAAGGTACATTGAAGGCATTGGCAAAGAATGAGGCACTGGGAATTGATGGAATACAAATTGAAATCTTTCAACAAACTGATGCAGCACTGGAGGTACTCACTTATATATGCCATGAAATTTGGAAGACAACTATCTGGCAAACTGATTTGAAGAGATCCATATTTGTGCCCATTCCAAAGAGAGGTGACCAAGTGTAATGCAGAAGTCATTGGACAGTATCATAAATATCACATACATGTAGAATTTTGCTAAAAATAATAAAAAATGGCTGCATATGTACATTGACAGAGAACTTCCAGAGGTTCAAGCTGTCAGATGGATCTTGGCTGAAAGCATAAAATATCAGAAAGATATTTACCTGTGCGTTATTGACGACGCAAAGGCATTTGATTGTGTAGCTCATGACAAGCTGTCAACAACATTGTGGAGAATGAGTCTTCTGGAACACTTAATTGTGCTCAGGAGGAACCTTTACTTAGACCAAGAGGCAGCTATTCAAACAGAACAAGGAAACACCGTGTGTAAACATATTCTTGAATTTTTACACAAGTGGTATCATACAATATTTGTCCTTCTGTGATTGGATTTCTGAGACATATCCAAATACCTAGTGGGACTGAATTATTAGGCTTAAAGTCTAAGGACCCTAGTCTCCTAGGACATCCATGTCAACTGGCATGACATAGTTCATAAAGATAATGTTCTGCATCCTAATTTGTTAAGTATCATCGGTCTTCTTAAAAGTTTGATACAATTATGGTTTCTTCCCACTGGAGAAAAAAAAAAGTGAAGGAAACCAAAGACTCAATGAAGAAATTAGTCCACACAAATGGAGTTCTGGTGTGTCGCTGCAGGTTAATGTGCTGGACTTCAAGTTAGGTTTGAACTACAAGGTCAGCTGTTTAAGCTCACCAGCCACTCCTTGGGAATTCTATACAGGGTTGCTATGAGTTGGAACTAACTTGATGGCACTTAACAACAAAAACAATTGCCCACACAAACCACAACCTCCTGCTAGACTACTGCTCCAGTCAGGGACACCATAGAAGATTCTGTTTAGAAAGGGAGGAAAATGTAGGGTAACACTATCATGCTAATGCACCCTTTAAATTGGACACCAAGGCACTCCTGGAGGTCAGTTTTCATCCAAATAATAGAATGGTCTATAAAATAAACAATAATACTCATGAGGAAGGTGCTTCTTATTACAATAAACTATACAAGACCAAATGATAAATATTATTTGTCCAAATCAAAGATGAAAATGCAAGTAGGAATAGGGAAACTGGAGGGATAGATATGGGAAGACAGGATGAAAATGGAGAGAGTGTTGACTTATTTCAGGGACAGCAACCAATATCACTGAACAATGTGTATGGATTGCTGAATGGGAAACTAGTTTGCAGTGCAAACTTTCACCTAAAATGCAAAATTAAAACAAAACTATGCTACCCAATGGTTTTCTTTTGTGTACCTTTATATCCCATGCCACTTTTGCTATTGATTTTAATTATGGAATATAATTTCTGGCATGAGAACTCAAGTTAGTTCCCTACGGCAAGCCAAGCTCTTGCCTATACCTCCCAGAGGAAAGCAAATAGGAAATCAGTATGGCTTATTGCTACATGCTATTCCTTACAAAGGACACAATGAATTCTTTTCACAGAAAGGTTACTGCTAGGGTCTGATGCTTCTGTGCCATCCCACTAAGCATGAAGGGGAGATAGGATATGGTAACAAAAACATTGTTCAGTTTCTGGACTCATTTCAACAAAGAACAAAGGAATTTGCAAAGTACAGTTTCAGTCTAGGTATATAGTGTGTCCAAATTGTGAGGGATATAGTGTGTCCAAATTTTCAGGTCTGAAAACTGCAGGCAGATGGGACACACACACAAACACACTATACTCTGTGGAGGAAATGCACTTGGAGCAAAAAGTCATTGAGCATGAATCTGAATCTGTAGACAGGCTGATGTCTAAATTTTGTCATTAACTACCTATGGGCCCTCCAGCAAGTCACTCAATGTGTCAGGTCCAAATCTCCTAATGACTTGATTCAATAGTTCTCTGTGCTAAGCATTGTGCTATGAGTATTCATTTAATCATTAAAAGAACTCTGCCAGGAAAGTATTACCATCTACGTTCCTTGGGGTTGAAACGGACTCTTTCATGGTACTTATCATTTCATACTATAATTTATTTGTATCCATGCCTGCCTCTCTTGACTGTGGCACCTTCAAGGCAAGAAGTAGATCTGATTTATACCTGTATCCCTAAGGTCCAGGACCTGTCAGAATAAGGCATGAGCAAGAAGAACAGAATTTGTTAGTGATAAGTGACAGTTGAATTTACAAAAATACAACTGAGGAGCAGAAAGTCATGAGAAGGTCTTTCTGTGGCTTCTTTTATACTAGAGCAGCAAGGCTCGTTCTGTCTCTTTCACCCACACAGACATAGGCACACAGACACACAGACACACAGACACAAACACCAATACATGCACACACACTCTCATTTCCTGTAGTTCAAGGGTGTGGGCAAGAACAGTCTGAGGTTCATCAGGCAAGGAAAGGACTGATTATGCTTGAAATAGTGTGACAGTTGAGTGGACCATGTAAGCTGAGTTTCTCATGAAGCAGAAACTAAAAGGTAGATTACCACTGAGGGTGTTTGTTAAGCCTTTGCAATCATATGTGACAGGAAGTAGAAGTAGGCAAAGGAGAAGTCTAGTTGAGATGGAAGCCCACAAACAGCCTTGAAAGTACGTATGGGAAGAACTGGAGCTGGAATGGCCTTTGAGAGTTCTCTCAAGTTGTGCTGAGAAACCAGGACTTCATACTCAAGAATTTATCAATGGATGTGAAACATCTAGCAAGGGACAAACTTTAGGCTTAGGTAGCTTTTTGTAGTTGAAGAAATCCCTGATGGTGCTTATAGCTGAGTGTTGTCTGCTGACAACATTCCTAGGAGATAGGGCAATAAGTCTTCCTTGAATGAGAATCTGGGTGGTATATCACAGTATCCACCATAGATCTTCACATCATCAAGTTTGGAACTGAGCATAAATTTCCAGCAACCAGTGGAGAGAAACAGAAGAACATAAGCCAGGATCAGGTCAGCTATCTCTGGATCCTGAAGACTGCATGACTGGGGCAGCAATCATAAATCCAAGTTGATGAGGAGTCAACTTGGGAGTCAGTCAGGCAGGGCCCAAGTGACATAGCAGACATCATTTCAAATTCATTAGATAGATAGTTCCAAGAAATACCACAAAGGAATTGGGGGAAAAAAGAGTTTTTACACTGTGCCAGGCATTTTATGTAATTTATCTCCTTTCATCCTAATAACTCTGAAGTGCATGTTGCATGTATATACTATGTTACAAGTAAGTACTCTCAGGCTTAGAAGATCTCCAAAAAGATGTCAATATCTTAATCAGTAAGTGATAAAGCCAATATTCAAATTCAAATCTGTCTTAACTCTAGCAGGTGTCACTTTGGAGACTGGATAAATGAAGGAGTATAGGCCCCAGGGAGGTGTGTGGGAGCTACCCAAGGGCCAATTGGGGAGATTCTCAGCTGAAAGGAGACTCAGAGATCTAAAGGGTCTGTGTGATCTTGGGTCCACCTCTATGTTTCAGATTTCGCATTTGTCAAAGGTAGAACTAAATGAATGACTTTTAAAAGGAATTCTTAGTTCTAAATATCTATCAGTATGTGAATCTAATGAAACTAGCACATACTTCCAAATAAAATTGCTCTATATATGATATCATGTACTGTGGACATAGTATCAGAGGGATCAATCCCTTGAAAAGAACAAATGCTTGGTAAAGAAAGGGGTCAGAAAAAAAAAAAAAAAAGAAAGACACCCACAGTGGCTGCAACAATGAGTTCAAACATAACAACAATTATGAAGACAGAATAAGATCAGACAGCGTTTCTTTCTTCTGTGCACAGGTTGACTGTGAGTAAGAACTAACATGATGGCGTCTAACAACAATAGCATACAGGATAATGTAATAGGCTTGGTGGTACAGTGAATTACATGTTGGGTTGTTAACAAAAACTCATTAACTGTAATGATCGAAATTTTGTAACATAAAGGGGAGAGTAGTTAATCTTACATCCTAGAAAAACAGGAGCTCTGGTAGCGTAGTGGTTACGAATCGGGCTGCGAACCTTAGGGTCAGCGGTTCGAAACTACCAGCCGCTCCGCGGGAGAAAGATGAGGCTTTCTACTCCCGTAAAGATTTACACCCTCGGAAACCCTGTACAGGGTCGCTATGGGTCGGACCCGACTCGATGGCACTTAACAACAACAACAACAAAGGAACAACAAGGCGGAAGAGCATGAGCAGAGTGTGGGAAATTGATAAAACGTGCAATCAAGATGCATTGGTCATTACTGGTGATTGGAATGCAAAGGTTGGGAGCAAAGAGGAAAGGTCAGTAGTTGGAAATATGGCCTTGGTGATAGAAACAATGCTGGAGAAGGCATAATAGAATTCTGCAAAACCAATGATTTGTTCATTTCAAATACCTTCTTTACACAGAATAAGAGATGACTATACACATGGACTTCACCAGATAAAATACATAGAAATCAAATGCACTACATTTGCAGAAAGAGAACATGGAAAAGCTCCATATCATCAGTCAAAACAAGGCGAGGGGCAGACTGTGGAACAGACCATCAATTGCTCAGATGCAAATTCAAACTGAAGCTGAAGAAAATGAAAACAAGTCCATGAGAGCAAAAATATGACCTTGAATACATCCCACCTGAATTTAGAGATTATCAGAAGAACAGATTTGATACATTAAACACTAAAACTGAAGACCAGAATTGTTGTGGGATGACATCAAGAACATCATATATGAATAGAGCAAAAAATCATTAAGAAGACAAGAATGAAGGAAAAAGTCAAAATAGATGACAGAAGAGACGCTGAAACTTGCTCTCCAGTGTAGAGATGCTAAAGCAAATGGAAGAACAGAGGAGGTCCAAGAGCTGAACAGAAAATTTCAAAGATTAGCTCGAGAAGATAATGGCAAACATTACAACAAAATGTAAAGATCTGGAGTCAGAAAACCAAAAAGGAAGAACACATTCAGCATTTCTCAAGCTGGGAGAACCGAAGAAAAAATTCAAGCCTTGACTTTCGTTATTGAAAGATTCTCTGGGAAAATTATTGAATGATGCAGAAAGCATCAAGAGAAGATGGAAGGAATACACAAAGTCACTGTACCAAAAGGAAATGGTTCAACCATTTCAAGAGGTAGCATATGATCGAGAGCCAATGATCCTGAAGGAAGAAGTCCAAGGTGCATTGAAGGAATTGGCAAAGAACAAGGCACTTGGAAGAGATCCGTATTTTGCCCATTCCAAAGAGAGGTGACCCACCAGAATGTGGAAACCACTGTACAATCTCTTTGATATCTCATGCGAGTAAAGTTTTGCTAAAGGTAATACAGAAATGGCTGCAAGCATACATTAACAGAGATCTTCCAGAGGTTCAAGCTGGATTCGTAAGAGGCCATGGAACAAGAGATATCATTGCTGATGTCTGATGGATCTTGGCTGAAAGCAGAGAATATCAGAAAGATGTTTACCTGTGATTTATTGGCTATGCAAAGGCTTTCGATTGCAAGGATCATGACAAGTGATGCACAACGTTGCAAAGTATGAGTATTCCTGAATTGTGCTCATGAAGAATCTGTACCTGGGCCAAAATGCAGTTGTTCAAACAGAACATGGAAACACTGAATGGTTTAAAATTAAGACAGGTGTATGATAAGGTTGTAAGGAGCTCTGGTAGCATAGTGGTTATGAATCGGGTCGTGAACCTCAAGGTTGGCAGTTCGAAACTACCAGCCATTCCACGGGAGAAAGATGAGGTTTTCTGCTCCCGTTAAGATTTACAGCCTTGGAAGCCCTGTACAGGGTCGTTATGAGTACAAACCGACTCCACGGCACATAAAAACAACAACATGATAAGGTTGTATTTTTTTCACCATACTTATTCAACTTGTATGCTGAGCAAATAATACGTGAAGCTGGGTTACATGAAGAAAAACATGGCATCAGGATTGGAGGAAGACTCATTAACAACCTGCAATATGCAGATGATGCAACTTGCTTGCTGAACGTGAAGAGGACTTAAAACATTTACTCATGAAGATCAAAGAGCACAGCCTTCGGTATGGATTACATCTCAATGTAAAGAAAACAAAAATCCTCACCACTGGACCAGTAAACAACATTCTTATCAATGGAGAAAAGATTGAAGTTGTCAAGGAATTCATTGTTCTTTGATCAACTATCAACACTCACAGAAGCAGCAGTCAAGAAATCAAATGACATATTGCATTAGGCAAATCTGCTGCACAAGACCGTTTTAAAGTGTTGAAGAGCAAAGATGTCAGCTTGAGGACTAAGGTCTGCCTGACCCAAGCCATGATATTTTCAATAACCTCATATGCATGTGAAAGCTGAACAGTGAATAAGGAAAGCTGTAGAATAATTGATGCTTTTGAGTTATGTTGTTGGAGGAGAAAACTGAAATTGCCATGGGCTACCAAAAGAACCAATAGATCCATTTTGGAAGTGCAGCCAGAGTGCTCCTTTGGAGGCCAAGATGGCCAAACTCTGTCTCTCATACTTCAGACACATTGTCAGGAGGGACCGGTTACTGGAGAAGGATATCATGTTTGGTAAGCTGGAGGGTCAGAGAAAAAGAAGATCCCCAATGAGATGTATTGGTCAAGTGCCAGCATTAATGGACTCAAGTGTGGCAAAGGTAGTGAGGTTGGCCCAGGACCGGGCAGTGTTTTGTTCTGCTGTGCATAAGGTCACCATGAGTCGGTACCAACTCGATGACACCTAACACAACAACAACAATCCAGAGAAGTAGTTACACCAGAAATGGAGGAAGAAATGACATGGAGAGATTGAGCAGCTGAAGACCCTAACCTCATAGGAAGAAAAAGACTGTGTGTTGGTAGCCAGGAGGCAGACTCACAGAATATTCCCTTTGGTTATCTATGTGTTTATATGTTCCTTAGCATTTTTGTGTACACCCCAAAATTAAAAACAGAAGGAATAAAAGCAAATACTGTTGAATGATGATGCATGGAGCGTATTGTAATCATTGCAGTGAAATGATGAGTATAAAACTGATGTTCTCCCATGGAAACTATCACTCTATTCACAAAATAAAAACTTTAAAAACAAAAAGCAGTGTGTTCTCCATGAAGCATTTCTAGGGTCTTATAAACTTAACAAAAACAGAAATTGATAGAGACAGAAAAAAAAAAGAGAGACAGAGAGAGACCAAGAGATCCTCACTACTGTTGCCACGCTTGAGTCCATCGATGCTGCTACTTGGCCAATCCATCTCGTTTTGGGTCTTCTTCTTTTTCTCTGACCTTCCACCTTACCAAACATGATATCCTTCTCCAGTGACTGGTCCCTCCTGACAATATGTCTGAAGTATGAGCACTCTGGCTGCACAAAGGACATCAGCCACAAGCTTTTAATAGCAGCAGCCCTCAAAATTGGTACTCTGTAGGGGCTCCCTGTCCAAAGATCAACTCAGGATAACCATTCTACAATTGAGATCTAGGCGGATCCAGAAATCTTCCTTGTGGATTCAAAATTCCAGTGACCCTATTTTCTCACAAAGTCAGTGCAACCAGGTATTATTGTTGAAAGAAGGAGGGGAACAGAAATCTAAGAGATTCAACTAAAGAGCAAAACATTATATAAAGGGATTGTTTTCTTATTGTACAAGACTAAAATAACTGGTTTAGAATCAAATTTGGTGATTTTATTGTTTGTATGCATTCTTCCCATTACATGAGAATTTCTGAGGAAGGTCAGAAATTACATTTTGTCAGTGTAGTGTGAGTACATTTTCTGGGAGGACACAATATAATAATATTAAAACATTCATATGTAGTTCTACAGCTTTTTATTATTAGACTTAGTATGTCTTGCTCACTCTTTAATGCTAGAAGAGGTCTTGACATAGATCATAGGTACTCAATAAGCATTTGTTGAGTCAATTTAATGACTAAATGGATAAATTCATTTTGAAAACTCTGCCTCATATCAGCTCTAGGAGATATATTTTATTGTAAACCAAGCTATTGAGTTGATTCCAAGTCATGAACATCCCATGTGTTACAGAATAGAACTGCTCTCCAAAGTTCTCATGACTGTGACCTTTTGGAAGACGATCACCAGAACTTTCTTTTCAGGCGCCTCTGAGTGTGTTAGAACCTCCAAACTTCAGGTTAGCAGTCAATCACTTCATCATTTGTGCTACCCAGGGATTCCCATTATATAAATGCTCATTATCTAAATGAGAAAATCAAAGCTTAGAAAGTGAAAAAGCATTATTTACAGCCATAAACAACATTTAAGTGATTTTGTTAAAGCTCGAACATGAGTCTTTAGACTCCAAGGGCATTTGCTGTTTCCACTGCAACAGACTTTCACTTGTTGTTCCTTCACTTCCCTGTCAACCACAAAACCATCACTAAGATGATAAAGGACACAAAGATTTTTCTAAGATCTTCTCTAGACCTGGTTCTGCCTACTGACTCATGATTCATATTCTTATTCTGTCACGAGGCATCTGTGGTTTGTAGTTCTAAGATATTCATGTCTGATACAGATTTGCTCAGCTTAAGAATGCACAAACCACCTCTTTCACACTGATTTCCTGCTCACACAATAAAAGTGAATTTCCCTCAGCATTTTCAGCTGCTTTTAGTTTCCCAACAGTTTCTATTTTTTGGGCCCCAGGTTGAGAATTCAGGAATGTAGTCCACTGCCTGAGGCTTTTGGTTTCTGGCTCTCTGTTTATAACAAGGCTCTCTGAACGCAGATTGATGGATCTTTTAACTCTGGTCTCTTAGGACGAAGCCTGAACAATCCTACAAACATAGTCTGATAGTTAAGAAGGTCTAAAGCAAGGCTGTGCAGGTTGAAAGATTAGGTTTTAAATAGAGCACTTATAAGTGAATACTCAGTGGCAGATATGAAAGGTAAAACTAGTCGTAAATTTGAGAAAGACCTCAGAAATCATTTGACCCATTTATACAGATAGGGTAAACGCAGCCTTAAATGAAGAAGATGCATCCACGTCAGAGCATGAAGTTCTAAGACATAGTGGCCTAGCATTTAAAAAGCTGAGATTCTGATATTCCTCCACTTCTCACTCACAATTCCTATGTAAGTTCATTTCCTAGAAGAAGGCTCTTTATCGAAGAAATTTCCACAGTAATCCTTGCAGAATCAGTCATTGGCACTGGATTTTTAAGAATATTATACACTCTGTTTCAAAACCCAGGGAAATTCAGGTATAGAGAGTTTTAGTCATTTGCCAATGGTCACCCAGTAAAACACACTGCATTTCATTTATACCTTCTGATTTCCAATATTCATAGTAGTCTCTGCCATTCACTTAAGTATGATGCATAGTCATTGTGACCCCCATTTTCCAATGAACATAAAACTGTGTTGACTCTTTATTGGTTATATGATAGTAAAAAAAAAAAAAAATCCCTGAATTATCTGGTTCCAAGCTAATGTGGACTCTAACCATTCTACTGATTCATTTTCAAGCCACCAGAGATTCCCCAACATGCGATAAACATGACAAACATTGGCACATATGAAGAGCACAGCTTATGTTGACCCTCTGGCCCCAACTCCTTAAGCGCCTTCTTCCTCTTCCTTCCTTGCTACACACTGCTCATCCTTCAAAGTTAGACTCAAATGTTCCTGTTTCTGTGAGGCATTTTCTAAGCTGTCATGATAGGATTCAATGTTTTATTATCTGTAGTTCCACGCCACACTGTACACAGAGGATGACATTCTGTAATATTAAATTATTTCACAATGTATTTGAGTCCCACACTTCACTAGAGCTCCTTGACAAAAAAGCTGTGACTTATCTTTATAAAAGGAACATTAAAGTATATAAATTATTGTTACAAATTATAAATTAGAAAGGTTGAAAATTGTACCAGAACACAGATGTTTATATACACCTTTCCTGATTCTAAATCAAGTAGTATTTCCTTGTTCTGTTGGAACGACTACCTCTTAGTCTATGTGTAGGTTCCTCATGAGCACAATTGAATGTTCTAGAATTCCCGTTCTTTACTACAATATTATCCAAAGTTGGTTATGATTTACAGAGTCAAGTATCTTTGTATAGTAAGCAAAATACAAACAAACATCTTTCTGGTATTCTCTGTTTATAGTCAAGATGGATGTGATGTCAGAAATGATATCCCTCATTCAATGTCCTCTTATGAATTCAGCTTGGATTTCTTGTAGCTCCCTGTCAATGAACTGCTAAAACTAGTTTTGAATTATCTTCTGCAAACTTTACTCACATGTAATGCAATGCAATATACTGATTTTGTTTGATAATGTCCACATTCTGTTGGTTGCCTTTCTTTGGAATGAACAGAAGTATGACTCTCTTCTCAGCACTTAGTCAGGTAGCTGTCTTTCAGAGTCCTTGGCATAGACTAGTGAGTGCTTTCAGTAGTGTATCAGTTTGTCGAGACATTTCAACTGGTATTATGTCAATTTCTAGAGTTTTCTTTTTCTTCAGTGCCTTCAGCTGGTGGGTTATAGAGTTGAAATGTGGCATAACTGAAATGATATCAAGAGCTTCTGTTTCCAAGTCAAGGACTCTTTCTGTTATACTTCTGTTGCCTCCCATGTTACAGGAAGAAAGCTACAGGAAGAAAGCCCAGGGATGGCTAAACCTCTTCTAGGACCCTCTAGAACTGAGTGAGCTCCACAAAGGTTGAGAACAGTGTTTATAGTTTCTGGAAGGACCATATATTCACCCCCAAATAGCATGGAAAAAGCTTTTCCTATTGAATCCACAATAAGCAGCAGCACAGCGGCTCTGTGTACTGCTCTGTTAATTCTGTTTTCTTCCCATACAATAATCCCCCTGGAGCTGGCAGACCATATTACATTTCTTATACAGAAAATAAGCTATTTGCCAGTAATCTGAATTTCAATCTCTAGCTCAGACCTTCTGCCCCAAACCAGTATTAAATATTTTGCTCAGGTAGATTTGTTATTTTAAGTGGAATGCATTCTATCAGACCCACAGCAGATTTTATTCCTTTATGTATGTATGTATGTATGTATGACATCAACATTCATAGCATAGTTACCTACCATGCACTGAATGACTTGATTTAAGCAAGTACTGCCAAGTGGCAATACAGGGGTGGCCATTGTAAGCTTTTTCTAAATGGGGAGAGTGCAATGAAAATGAACCATAGATTTGTGTGCCCATATATCAGATCCAGGGACTTCTTTAAAGTATAGTGTTTGGGGGCAGCATAAGATATCTCTAATGGATTGTAGGATCATAAAACCACAGAACTGTAAAGTTCTTAGACATATGTCCATGTTCCACCTATTACAAGCAAGGAAAGTCAATCTCATAGAAAATAAATAACACTCCCAAGGTCAGACAGGTGGGAGAAAGGTGTGGCTTTCTGCTCCTTTGAAGATTCACAGCCTCGAAAACCCTGTACAGGGTTTCTATGAGTTGAAACCAACTCAGCGACATGTAACAACAAAGTCACACAGCAAGCTAGTAGAGTTCGTATTGGAATTCACATATTATTATATCCTGGTTCCAATATCATGTTCTTGTTAGAGGGAAGAATGTGCACATCATAGATAATGGTAATGTGTATAAATTTGAGGCAGTGGGGTCTGTGTGTGTATCCTTACCGCTACTTAGTAGCTATGTGACATAGGAAACTTCTTCAATCTCTTTGAGCTTTAGTTTCCTTTTTTGAAAAAATGAAGCAATGAGGACTTACTTCACAGATTACCTAATTCATAGAATCACTGAGGATAAGATGTGTGAATCAGGAGTCCTAGTGTGGTACTGTGGGTTAATGTGCCAGACAGCAAAGCTGTTTGAACTGCAAGGTTGGTTGTTCAAGCTCACTAGCTGCTCCTCAGAAACCCTATACATGGTCGCTATGGGTCAGAACCAACTCGACGGTGTGTAACAATAACAACAACAATAGCGTATATTTATTTCTTAGTAATATTACTTTTTATGGATAATTCTGTTTCTATTACATTGTTTTTCCTTTTTATCTCATGAATAAATCCAAAGAAAAAATTAGAAGTTTTAGTAATCTTTCCTTTCTTATGAAAAGGAATAGCAAATATGAAAAACACTTTAAAATGGGAGGATCACCTAACACACATTTTAGGTAAAAAAAGGTCAAAAATATATTCCTCACTATATGTGACTTAAAAGCATATTCCTCAGTATATCATCTAGAAGTTCAGTTTATCTATACACAAGAGAGTCAAAACACCTGTTTCTTAGATGATGGTCTCCATTTTGTGACGTGCTGTAAGTGTGGCATTGTAGGATCAGCACTGGACTGCTAACAACAAGGTCGGCAGTTCAAACCCACAAGTTGCTCTTTGAAACCCCTATATAGGGTCACTATAAGTCAGAATTGACACAATGGTCCTTAACAATATGATGTTAATAGGGGAGTGTGGTGGCTCTGTAGGAAAAGCACTGGACTGCAAAAATCAAGGTCGGCAGTTTGAGCCCAATAGTCACTCTGTGGGAGAAAGATGAGGCTTCATGCTCTAGCAAAGATTTACAGACTTGGAAACCCTACACAGGGCCATTATAGGTCGGAGCTGACTCAATGGCACTTAACAACAACCACATGATTGTAATAAGGCAGGATACACTTCCTAGAATTAGACTGTCTCTTGATTCCAACTCTTTTGGTATATGAAAGGGAAGACTGATGACAAGGACAATTCCCTAGAGCCAACACTGAGAAAACCTTTCCAAAAGCTGTCAACTTGAATTCAGAAGGCTAGCCTTTTAAGCTGTGACAGAATACATTTCTGTTAGTTAAAGCTGTCCACTCGTCATATTTCTATTATGGTACTGGTGGTCAAGGTGGTGTGTGGTGGGGTGCTGTGGATTTGATTCCAACTCATAGTGATCCTGCATAGGGTTTCTGAGGCTGTAAATCTTTACGGGAGCAGAAAGCTTCATCTTTCTCCCACAAAACAACTGGTAGTTTCGAACTGCTGACCTTGTGGTTAGCAGCCAGAGTCATAACCACTATGCTCCAGAGCTCTTTGTTCTGTTATAGCAGCCCTAAATAAATAAGAACGCTTTTAATCCTGGCTTCTTGTTGTTATTATTAAGTGCCATTGAGTCAGTTCCAATTCATAGCAGTTTGAAAATCAGTTCCAAGAGATTAGATAGATATACAACATCCCCAAGTTATCCATGGCAATGCGTCTATCTAGATCTTTCTTGGACACAGCTATTGCTGTTAGATCCCATCAAGTCTATTCCAACTCATAGTGACCCTGTATAGGGTTTCTGAGGCTGTAAATATTTATAGGAATAGAAAGCCTCATATTTCTCCTACTGGTGGGTTTGAACTGCCAACACTGTGCTTGTTGTTGTTAGGTGCTATTGAGTCGGATCCAATCCTAGTGAACCTGTATAGGGTTTCTCAGGAACTGCTGGGGGGGGGGGGGGGGGTTGAACCATCAACCCTGTGTTTCAACTGACCTTGTGGTCCAGCGCATTATCCTGCAGTGCCACTTGTGTGGTTAGCAGTCTAATATATATCCTACAATGTATATATATATATATACACACACACACACACACACATATATATATATATACATATATACACACACACACATATATATACATATATACACACACACACATGAAGACACACACACACACATATATAAGGACCTATGGTAGTGTAGTGGTTACGAATTAGGCTGCACAAGGTCAGCAACCTCAAGGTCAGCAGTTCTAAACTACCAGCTGTTCCACGGAAGAAAGATGAGGCTTTCTGCTCCTGTAAAAATTTACAGCCTCAGGAACCCTATACAGGGTCGCTATGAGTCGGAACCGGCTCCATGGCACATAGCCGCCACCCCTACCACCATATATATATACAAGTGCAGACAAACACTGGAATCCTGGTGCAGCACTATACAATAAGCACTGAAACACAAAGTCAATTTGAACTGCAAGTTCGATGGTTCAAAACCACCAGCTGCTTCTGAGAAATACTATACAGGGTTGCTATGAGTAAGAAGTGACATGATGACACTTAACAACAACAACGTATACACACACATAAATACGGATATATGTATATAAACATATATATTATATTATATTATATTATATTATATGTATAAAATATATGATTGTTATTGTTGTTA
>NW_006408544.1:12339043-12361790 GCF_000296735.1 Chrysochloris asiatica
ATATATATTTATGTGATTGTTGTTGTACTTAAGTGCTGTCAATTTGGTACCAATTCATAATGACCCTGTATAGAGTTTCTGAGAAGCGGCTGGTGAGTTTGCACCGCCAACCTTGCAGTTCAAATCAATGTTATATCCACCATTGTCTGATTGTTTGTTGTACTTTGGTGGTTTGCACATACCTGTGCTACCAGAAGCTATGCCACTAGTATTTCAAATACAAGCAGGGTGCACCCATGATGGACAGGTTTCAGCTGAGCTTCCAGACTAAGATAGACTAAGAAGAAGGAGAGGTAGAATGGAATAAAAATTGAAATCTTTCATCAACAAAATGATGTGAGGCATTCCCTCATCTATCCCAAGAAATTTTGAAGACAGCTAACTGACCAATTGATTGGAAGAGATTCATATTTGTGTCCATTACAATGGATTGCAAAAATCATAGGAGAGTAGCACCATATCACATACAAGTAAAATTTTGTTGAAGATAATTCAAAACAGCTGCAACAATACATTGACAACGAACTGCCAGAGGTTCATGTTAGATTCAAATGAGGATGTGGAGTGAGGTATATCATTGCTGACATCAGATGGATCTTGATTGAAATGCATAGAATACCAGAAAGATGTTTACTGTGATTTATTGATTATGCAAGGCTTTTTACCATGTGGATCATGACACACTATGAACAACATTGTCGAGAATGGGTATTCCAGAACCCTTCATTGTGCTCATGAAGAACCTGTACAGAGTCCAAGAGGCAGTCATTCAAACAAAACAAGGAAACAATGAATGTTTAAAATCAGGAAATGTATGTGTCAGACTTGTATTCATTCCTATACTTATTCAATCTGTACACATTTTTGGCATTGACCAGTGAGTGTATCAGTTTATGTAAACATTTCAATTTGTATTTCATATATTCCTGGACCATTGTTTTTCACCACTGCCTTCAGTGCAGCTTGAATTTCTCCCTTCAGTACTATTGGTTCCTGCTCATATGCTACCTCTTGAAATGGTTGAGCACTGACCAATCCTTTTGGTACAGTGACTCAGTGCATTCTTTCCATCTTCTTTTGTTGCTTTCTGAGTTATTCAATACTTTGCCTATAGGCTTGAATTTTTTTCTTCAGTTTTTTTTTCAGATTAAGAAATGCCAAGCATATTCTTCTCTTTTGGTTTGCTAACTCCAAATCTTTGCAAATTTTATTATAATACTTGGTTCTGTCTTGCCAAACTTCCCTTTGAAATTTTCTGTTCAGATCATTTACTTCTTCATTGCTTCTTGTCACTTACCATTCTCTGTACTCAGGAGCAAGTTTCAGTGTCTCTGCTGATATTCATTTTGGTGTATTCTTTCTGCCCTGTTTTTTAAATGACCTTTTGTTGTCTTCATATATGATGTTCTTTATGTCATTCGACAATTCTTCTGTTCTTCGGCCATTGGTGTCTAATGTATCAAATCTGTTCTAGAGAGTTTCTAAATTCTGGTGGGATATACTCAAAGTAGGACATGTAGTGACTCTAGAAAATAAGCACTGGACTGTGAACCATAAGGCCATTGGCTCTAGACCACCAACCACTCCACAGATGAAAGATGAGCCTTAACATTGCCACAAAAATTTACAGTCTCAGAAACCTTAAATAGGATCCACCACTCATCTGTCAGCTTGTCATACTCTAGTGGCTTGTGAGTTGCTGTGATTCTGAAAGCTATGCCACTGGTATTTTAAATGCCAGCAGAGTCATCCATGGTTGACATGTTTCAGATGAAGACAGACTAGGAAGAAGGAGTGAAGAACTACTTCCGAATATTTAGTCACTGAAAACCTTATGAATAGCAGAGAAACACTGTCAGATATAGAGCCAAAAAATGAGTCCCTCGGATTTGAAGGCACTCAAAATGCGACTGGGGAAAAGCTGCTTTCTCAAGGTACAGTTGACCATGATGACACAAATGGAGTAAAGCCTGTGGGAGAAAAGCCTGCAGGACCTTCATTTGCTGATGGGGCATAACTCAAAATGAAGAGAAACAGCTGTAAACATCCATAGAAAAACGGAACATGGAATGTATGAAGTATAAATCTAGGAAAATTGGAAGTTGTCAAAAACGAAATGGAACGCATAAACATCGATATCTAAAGCATTAGTGAGATGAAATGGACTGGTATTAACCACTTTGAATCTGACAACCACATGTTTTACTATGCAGGGAGTTACAAATTGAAGAGGAATGGTGTTGCATTCATCGTCAAAAAGAACATATCCAGATCAGTCATGAGGTACAAAGCTTTCTGTAACAGGATAACATCCATGCACCTACAGGAAAGCCCAGTTAATATCACTATTATTCAAATCTACACACCAACCACTAAAGCAAGTGGATGAAATATAAGAATTCTACCAACTTCTTCAATCTGAAATCAATCAAACATGGAATCAAGATGTATTGATCATTATTGGTGATTGGAATGCAAAGGATGGGAGCAAAGAGGAAGGACCAGTAGTTGGAAAATATGGCCTTGGTGATAGAAACAATGCTGGAGAACACATGATAGAATTCTGCAAAACCAATGATTTGCTCATTTCAAATGCCTTCTTTAGACAGCATAAGAGATGACTATACACATGTACCTCACCAGATGGAATATATACAAATCAAATTGACTACATCTGCAGAAAGAGACAATGGAAAAGCTCCATATCAACATTGAAAACAAGGCCAGGGCAGATTGTGGAACAGACCATCAATTACTCATATGTAAATTCAAACTGAAGCTGAAGAAAGTGAAAACAAGTCCACGAGAGCCAAAATTTGACCTTGAATATAACCCACCTGAATTCAGAGATCATCTGAAGAACAAAATTGATACATTAAACACTAAAGACAGAAGACCAGAAGACTTGTGGGATAATATCACAAACATCATACATGAAGAAGAGCAAAAATTCATTAAGAAGACAAGAAAGAAGGAAAAGGTAAAATGGATGTCATTAGAGACACTGAAACTTGCTCTCCAACCTAGAGATGCTAAAGCAAGTGGAAGAAAAGAGGAGGTCCAAGACCTGAACAGAAAATTTCAAGTATCATCTCGAGAAGATAAAGCCAAATATTACAACAAGATATGCAAAGACCTGGGATCAGAAAACCAAAAAGGAAGGTAAAACACTCAGCATTTCTCAAGCTGAGGGAACTGAAGAAAAATTCAAGCCTCAACTTTCGTTATTGAAAGATTCTCTGGGTAAATTATTGAATGATTCAGAAAGCATCAAAAGAAGATGGAAGGAATACACATTGTCACTGGACCAAAAGGAAATGGTTAATATTCAATCGTTTCAAGAGGTAGCATATGATCAAGAGCCAATGATACTGAAGGAGGAAGTCCAAGGTGCATTGAAGGAATTGGCAAAGAACAAGTCACCAGGAATTGATGGCATAAAAATTGAAATCTTTCAAGACAGTGAGGTAGTACAGGAGGGTACTCATTCATCTCTGCCAAGAAATTTGGAAGACAACTATCTGGATGACTGATTTGTGCCCATTCCAAAGAGAGGTGACCCAAGAGAACGCAGAAATCATCGGACAATCTCTTTCCTATCCCATGCGAATAAAGTTTTCTAAAGGTAATACAGAAATGGCTACAATCATACATTGACAGAGAACTTCCAGAGATTCAGGCCAGATTCAGAAGAAGCTGTGGAACAAGGGATATCATTGTTGATGTCTGATGAATCTTTGCTGAAAGCACAGAATATCAGAAAGATGTTTACCTGTGCGTTATTGACTACACAAAGGCTTTCGATTGTTTGGATCATGACACACTATCGCTATGGGCAACATTGCGAAGCATGAGTATTCCGGAACACTTAATTGTGCTCACGAGGAATCTGTACCTGGACCAAGAAGCAGTTGTTCAAAAAGAATATGGGAACACTGACTGGTTTAAAATTAAGAAAGGTGTGCAACAAAGTTGTATTTTTTCACTATACTTATTCAACCTGTATGCTGAGCAAATAATCTGATAAACTGGGTTACATGATGAAAAATGTGGCATCAGGATTGGAGGAAGAAAATCTGCAATATTCAGATGATACAACCTTGCTTGCTGAAAGTTAAGAGGACTTAAAATATTTACTGATGAAGATCAAAGTGCAGCCTTCAGTATGGATTACATCTCAATGTCAAGAAAACAAAAATCCTTACCACTGGACCAATAAACAACATTCTTATCAATGGAGAAAAGATTAAAGTTGTCAAGGACTTCATTCTTCTTGCATCAACTATCAACACTCACAGAAGCAGCAGTCGAGAAGTCAAACGACATATTGCATTAGGCAAATCTGCTGCACAATACCTTTTTAAAGTGTTGAAGAGCAAAGATGTCAGCTTGAGGACTAAGGTGAGCCTGACCCAAGCCATGGTATTTTCAATAACTCATATGCATGTGAAAGCTGGACAGTGAATAAGGAAGACCATAGAAGAATTGATGCTTTTGAGTTATGGTGTTGAAGGAGAATATTGAAAGTGCCATGGGCTGCCAAAAGAACCAATAGATTCATTTTGGAAGAAGTGCAGTCAGAGTGCTCCTTGGAGGCCAGGATAGTCAAACTTCATCTCTCATACTTCAAACATATTATCAGGAGGGACCAGTCACTGGAGAAGGATATCATGTTTGGTAAGGTGGAGGGTCAGAGAAAAAGAGGAAGACTCCCCCCCAGCAAGATGGCAGCATCGGTGGACTCAAGTGTGGCAACAGTAGTTATGTTGGCCCAGGATTGGACAGTGTTTCATTCTGCTGTGCATAATGTCACTATGGGTTGGTACCGACTGGATGGCACCTAACAACAGCAACATGAGTCAGAACTGACTTGAGGACACTTAACAAGAACAACAACATACCCAAAGTGATAATTTGGCTCTTGTGCACTCGTTTTAATTTTCCTGCGAACAAAATGGTTTGTTCCACTGGCTCCTGGTCTTGTATTGGCTGATAATACTGATCTGTTCTATTCTTTCTTTCCACAGATGTAGTCAATTTGACTCCTATGAATTCCATTCTGGTGATGTACACTTGTACAGTCACATTTAATGCTGTTGAAAAAAAGTCTTTGCAATGAACAATTCATTGGCCTTGCTAAATTCTATAATGCTATTACCATGGCCTATTTTACGACTACCGATCCTTCGACTTTGTTTCCAACTTTTCCATTTCAATCATCAGTCATTATCAATGCATCTTGATTGCATGCTTGATCAATTTTGACTAAAGAAGTTGGTGGAATTCTTCAATGTCATCTTTAAAGACTTTGGTGGTTGGTGCATAATTTGTATAGGGTTTCTGAGGCTTTAAATCTTTGTGGGAGAAAAAAGCCTCATCTTTCTCCCTTGGAGCAGCTGGTAGGCCAAAATCACCAATCTTGTGGTTTATAATCCAGTGCTTAACCTACAGAGCACCTGCACTAACCAGCCTTCCTCATAGGAGTATGGATAGTACCTATCACTGACAGCATTATACTTCAGTATTGATCTTGAAATGCTCTTTCTGACGATGTATGTGATGTCATTCCTCTTCATTTTCTTCTTCCCAGAATAGTAAACCAGAGGATTGTCAAATTCAAAATTGCCGATACCTGTCCGTTTCATCTCACTAATGCTTGTTGTTATTGTTAGGTGTTGTTAGTCGGTACCGACTCATAGGGCCCCATACACAATAGAATGAAACACTGCCTGGTCTTGTGCCAATCTCACAATCCTTGCTCCACCTGATTCACTGTCCCAATCAATCTCATTGGGGGTGTTCATCTCTTTCACCAACCCTGCGTGTTACCAAACATGATACCCTTTCCAGGAACTGGTCCCTCCATAACATGTCCAAAGTATCAGAGACGAAGTCTGGCATACTGTTTTCCAAGAAGCACTCTGGTTGTACTTTTCCAACACAGATCTGTTTGTTCTTTTGGCAGTCCAAATGCTTAGGATATAGATTTTTATGTGTTCCATTTCATTTTTGATGATTTCCAATATTCCTAGTTCAGCCTTTGCACATTCCACATTATGATAATTAATGGATGTTTGCTGCTGTTTCTTCTCAGCTTGAGTTGTGTTCCATCAACAAATGACTGTCCCAAAATCTTTACTCCATCCATGTCATTAAGGTTAACACTACTTTGAGGAGGCAGTTTTCTCCAGTTATATTCTAAATTCCCTCCGACCTAATGGGCTCATATTCAAGCATTAGATTTATGAATTCCTAGTGATTTTATATTCTCTGGAAATGGTCCCAGTATGCACATGGCCTTGTCTGTCAATGTGGTCCTTCCCCCTGCCCATAGCTAATGCAACCATAAGTCAATACTTGGCCTAGGTCAGGCCAGTCAGAGTCCCTCTCTATGACAGTAGAAATAGAAACAGAAAAACAGGTTTTACTAACATCATGTTAATACTTGAGACAGTGTTCCATGGATTCACAATGCTGGGAGCTTCCAAGGGGTTCTTGAGGGACACACAAAAATTTTATTGCTTGTTTTACTTTATTTATTTATTTATTTGAATGATAAGCGAAACCTCAGTATCCTTATAAATAATAACACTTTTGAAAAAAAGTAGAAAATAAAAGATCAGATAAGAGAAAGGGAATTAGTTCCTCTGTTGATTACAAACAAGATTAACAGAGAGTTCTAGGTAGAGTCTTCCAATCATCAGAGACACTATTTCTATAGCTTCACACGAGACCAATACTCATGCCAGGAGGTGCAAAGCTTATTGGGAAGACTCATCTCTCTGCGCTGTCAGGAAAAGACACCCAGGGTTATTGACAAAACAGTGAATAATTTCTTAATAGAGTATAGTCAGCTGATGCAGAAGTTATGGCATAATTAATATACCATGAATTTTTGTAAATCCCAGGTGTGGACTGCCAGCAGGTGATAGTCCAGATACAGAGAAAGGTGAGAGCCAGGCAGAAGTTTGCTGCACTCTTTACCCTAGAGCATCTATTAAGGCTCAAAACCTGAGACCAGTTGATACTTTGAAGAGAATTAGACTGAGAGTCAGGAGAACTAACTTTATTTCACTATAAACTCACTATGTGGTCTTGACCATGCCCCACTCAGTCCTCTAGACTAGGGTTTTATAAATATTCTATAATTAGTATGTATAATAATTAAATGGTTAAGCATAAACAAGTGTAAAAAAACATTTTATTCAATTAAAACCTTGCACACAGTCCTACTATGTAAAACACTTAAATCAGAACTGCTCAACAAGTAATAGAGGTGAGGAGGTCAGATTAAAATTAACCTTCAACAGTGCAATGAATTAATTAATGACTCTTCTAGACATGATCTTTGTACCTCCCACCAAACAACTCACTGGGACCATGTAGATTGGGTATACTTCCTCTTTTCCTGATGGGTCTGGATAAGAGAATGTGGGGGTAGGTGCTGACAGTACTATAAGAATCAGTTGTGTTTGCTAACAAGCTTAATTTTGATTGTAAAAACTTGGAAATCTAATAGGATTAGTCACTTTTTCCATCCTGCTATGTTTAAAGTGTATCATTTCAGAAGAAGGAAGAGGGATCATACTACCATCAAGAAAGAAGATCTAGGAGTGGAATGCATCCAGTGGACCCTGAGATCTCTGCACACTGAACCTCCCTAATCCAGGAGCAGAAAGTTGTGACACCAGAGAAGTGGCAGAGAAGCAGCATCAACAAGAACCGAGAGCCAAAGCATGAGATAGAGCTGTGGGCTTCTGAGCTCCTGGAGTGAGTACAGCTGAAGGCCTTCAGACAGGAGTATTGCTTGTGGAATGGGGTGTTTCCAGGCCCTTGCCTGGTGAATTAGGTTTGCTGAACCATAGAGCTAGAGTTGAGCAACTTTGGGCTGAGTTTTATGTTGAAGTGGAATGCCTTTGGGCATTTATCAACAGTTCTAAAAGAGCTTTGTAACAGTGCCCAAGACTAGC
Source organism: Chrysochloris asiatica (assembly GCF_000296735.1). NCBI lineage: Eukaryota > Metazoa > Chordata > Mammalia > Afrosoricida > Chrysochloridae > Chrysochloris > Chrysochloris asiatica. Next base: position 12,347,014 of record NW_006408544.1, read on the forward strand.
AGAGACCAGACTAAGGGAACAAGGGCCAGAAAGAAGCCTGCCTGCAGCTACAGGAAAGAAAACGCAGTACTGATCGAAGAACTATATCCAGAACATCTCTAATCCTGAATTGTAATCTGTTAACTTTCCGACTAAACCCCATAATCATGAGTATTTTCTGTGAGTTCTGTGTAGACATTGCAATGAATTGTTGAAATCGGCAGAAAAGCAAGTGCATAAGAGGGAAACTTGGTGTCAGAATTGATAAAGAAGGTATAAGACTGCAGATATTATCTGACTCCACTCAGCAATTGGCCTTGGGCTGATGCCCTGACTTGACCTTTGTGAAATCAGAGGAGAATAGATGCTACTAGTAGGGTAGTGGTAACAAGCTGCTAACCTCAAGGTCAGCAGTTCAAAACTACTAGTCATTCCACGGGAGAAAGATGAGGCTTCCTGCTCCTGTAAAGATTTACAGCCTCGGAAACTCTATATAGAGTCACTATGAGTGGGAACCGACTCCACAGCACACTACCACCCCATTCCATTTTTATACCTTCTCCTCTCTCCTTGACAGAATCAGCTTTTGATTCCATAAACAGGAGAAAATGTTTGCAGTCATCTTGGTCATACCCCACCCGCTCTCTGAAGTGGCCCTGGAAATGACTATGCTGTTGGTGAATGCTGCATGAAAGCCCACTGCCCCCGACACCTAGAAGATCATTAAAGGCAATTACACCATATGATAGCTTGTGTATTGCTGTGATTCTGGAAACTGTGCTACCAGCATTTTAAATACCATCAGGGTCAGTCATGCTGGATGGATCAGCTAAACTTTCAGACTAAGATACAATAGGAAGGAGGTGAGAGAGACTATTTCCAAATATTTAGTCACTGAAAATCTTATGAATAGCAGTGAAACACAGCCAGGACCAAATACTGAATATTGAAACATGATGGAGAGCAACAGAACAGTGTCAGGCTGGAAGACACTCAAAATAGGGAGTGGGGAAGAGCTGCCTCCTAAAAGGAGAGTTGACCTTGATGACATAAATAGAGTAAAACTTTTAGTACCTTCATTTACTGATGGGCACAACACAAAATGAGGAGAAACAGTTGTAAACATCCATTAATAATTGGGACATGGAATGTACAAAATACGAATCTAGGAAAGTTAAAAATTGTCAAAAATGAAAAGGAACGAATAAACATCAATATATAAGACATTAATGAACTAAAATGGACTGGAAATGGCCTTTTCATATCTGATAATCACATGGTTTTAATCTGGGAATGATAAATTGAAGAGGACTGGTGTTCCATTCATCATCGAAAAAACATTTCTAGATCTATCTTGAAGGATAATGCTGTCCATGATAGGATAATATGCGTAAGTCTACAAGGAAGACCAATTAATACCATTATTATTCAAATTTATGCACCAGTCATTAAAGCCAATGATGATGAAATGGAAGATTTCTAACAACTTCTTCAGCCTGAGATTGATCAAACATGCTATTAAGATGTATTGATAATTAATATTGATTGGAATGCAAAGGTTGGAGACAAAGAGGAAGGATCAGTAGTTGGAAAACAGGGCCTTGGTGACAGAAATGATACTGGAGATAATATAAGAGAATTTTGTAAGACAATGACTTCTTCATTGAAATAAGTTTTTTAAACAGCATAAAAGATGACTCTTAAAATGAGTTTCACCAGATGGAATACACAGAAATCAAACTGACTACATCTGTGGAAAGAAATGATGGGAAAGCTACATACCATCAACACAAATAAGACCAGGGAAGACTACTGCTCATACGAAGTTCAGATTGAAGTTTAAGAACATTAAAACAGGTCCACAAAGACTAAAATATGACCTTGAACATACCCCACCTGAATTTAGAGATCATCTCAAGAAAAGATTTGATGAATTAAATACTACTGATGGATGATCAGAAGAGTTGTGGAATGATATCAAGAACATCATCTAGGAAGAAAGTAAAAGGTTATAAAAAAACACCGGAAAGAAAAAAAGATCAAATATAGATACTAAAGTAAATGGAAGAAACGAGGAGATAAAAGAGTTTAAAAGAAAAATTTAAAGGGAAGCTCAAGTAGACAAAGTCAAATATAATAATGAAATGTACAAAGACCTGGAGCTAAAAAAACAAAAGGGAAGAACATGCTCAGCATTTCTCAAGCTGAGAGAACTAAAGAAAAAAAAAAAATCAAGCCTTGACTTGAGATATTGAAGGATTCTATGGGCAAATATTTAACAATGCAGGAAGCATCAAAAGATGATGCAAGGAATATATATAATCACTGTACCCAAAAGAAATGGTCACTGTTCGACCATTTCAAAGGTATCATATGATCAAGAGCCAGCAATATTGAAGGAAGAAGTCCAACATGCACTGAAGGCATCAGCAAAGAACAATGCTCCAGGAATTAATAGAAAACAAATTGAAATCTTTCAACAAACTGAAGTGGCACTGGAGGCACTCATCTATTTCAAGAAATACGGAAGACAGCTACCTCTCCAACCAATGGGAAGAGATCCACATTTGTGCCCAATCCAAAAAGAGGTAACCCAACAGAATGCAGAAATCACTGCACAACAGCATTATATGGCACCCAAGTAAGATACTGCTGAAAATAGTTTTAAAAGAGCTGCATCAGTACATTGACAGGGAGCTGTCACAGGTTCAAGCCTAATTCAGATGAGGGTATGGAACTAAGAATATAATGGCTGATGTCATATAGATCTTGACTGAAAGCAGCAAATACCAGAAAGATGCTTACCTGTGCTTTATTGACTATACAAAAGCTTTCGAATATATGGATCATGACAAACCATGGACAACATTATGAAGAATAAGTATTCCAGAACACTTAACTGTGCTCATAGACCAAGAGGCAGTTGTCTAAACAGAACAAGGAGACACTGAACAGTTTAAAATCAGGAAGGGGTACTCCATGACAGTATTCTTTCACCATACTTGTTTAATATGTATGCTGAGCAAATAATTCGAGAAGCTGGATTATATGAAGAAGAGTGTGGCATCAGGATTCAAGAAATACTGATTAATTGTCTATGATATGCAGAAGATACAACCTTGTTTGCTGAAAGTGAAGAGGACTTTCAATATTTACTGATGAAGATCAAAGACCATAGACTTCAGTATGGGTAGCACCTCAATGTAAAGAAAATAAAAATCTTCACAACTTCACCACTAATGACATCATGACGAATGGAGAAAAGGCTGAGGTTGTCAAAGACTTCATTTTGCTCAGATCAACCATCAGCACTCACGGAAGTAGTAATCAAAAAAAAAAAAAAATCAAAGGACTTATTGTATTAGGCAAATCTGCTGCATAAGCTTCCTTCAAAATGTTCAAGAGCAAAAATGTCAGTTTGAGGACTAAGGTGTTCCTAACCAAACCATGGTATATTCAATAGCCTCATATGCATGTGAAAGTTGGGCAATGAATAAGGAAGATCATAGTAGAACTGATGCAATTGAGTTATGGTATTGAGAGAATATTAAAAGTACCATGGACTGTCAGAAGGACAAATAAACTGTGTTGGAAGAAATACAGCCAGAATGCTCCTTAGAAGCCTGGATGAGGAGACTTCATCTCCCAGAGATCGCACATATTATCAGGAGTGACTAGTCCTTGGACACTGGTAAAGTGGAGGATCAGCAAAAAAGAGGAAGAACCCCCAACATGATGGACTGGCACAGTGGGAGCAACAATGGGCTGAAGCATAGCAGCAATTGTAAGATTGGTTCAGGACCAGATAGCATTTCATTCTGTTGTGCATAAGGTCGCTAAAAATCAGCACTGACTTGAAGGTACAACAGCAATAACACCATTTATTTCTTATACAGTTCCCTCAGTTACAAGTGAAGTCCAGAGTTCCTCAGTCATCTGATTACTCCATATCATGTAACTCCTCTTCAAGTTCCTGGGGAAATTCCCTAATTCCCTAATTCTGCCCAATCTCTTTTTGTCTCCCAAACACTGTGATATTCATTAAAATGATATAATTTTAAATCAGACAAAGTATAAATGCTCCTCAAAACCAAAGTTCGTTTTGAATTTTAAGGCATGCCCCAACCTTCCATTCAACATTTCTGAAATCAGATATATCTTAGAGTCTCTGTGTTATGACCATACAGTCATGATCCATTGACATTGTTTTAATACACATATCAGACTTACTAATGTGTCAGTGGTTTCAGAAAAAAATCCAAAAATGATAGTGGTCTCTTTGAGGAAAGTCTGCATTGCCATGTTCTGAATGCACAGAAAATGCTACTGTGTTGATATTCCTATCTACTAATAACTCAGGCAACAAGTAATCAAGAAAAGTTGAGCTCTGGTCGTTTCTAAAATACCTTAATATTTCACTTGAATATTTTATTATGCACATAATAATTATGAAAAAAATCAGAATTTATGATAAATAAAAATAAATTGGTTTTTCATAAGTGTAAAATAAAAATTCTGTGTAATATGAAAGCATTTATTCAAGTTTAATTAGCAATATTTTTCTTTCTTAGTAGTACACATAGTAATGGTTTACCTTATAGTTTATGAATTCTTAAATTTAATGAAATGTGATGTTGTTGTTGTTGTTGTTAAATGCCATCAAATCCATCCCAATCCAAAGCGACTCTGTATAGGGTTTCCAAGGAGATGCTGGTGAGCTTGAACCACCGATCTTACAGTTCAAATGACTTTGCAGTCTGGCATATTAACCCACAGTGCCACACCAGGACTCCAATGAAATGTGATCAGAAACCCTAAATATAATACTTTAGGCTACATAATATGTTTTAATAAAAGTACTCTAATCATCTTATTATTTTATTGATTAACAACAATTTAGATTGTGATTTTATATGTTAAAATATGATTAACCCACTTATTGAACACAGCTCAGTGGGTTAAGCATTATATTGCTAATCACAAGATCTACTCTTCAAACCTACCAGCCACTCCCTGAGAGAAAGATGAGGTGTAGTGTACCTCTGTATATATAACTATATTTTCAGAAACCATAGGAAAAATTCTACTCTGCCCATCCTATAGGATCACCATGAGATGAAATTAATTGAACAGCAGTGATTGACTGGCATATGATTAATTATAATACCAACTACTATACACCTGATCAACAACAACAACCATGCATAGGATACCACCCAGACAGAAGTCAAGCCAGATATAGAAATAGCTAAAGTAAAACAAACACACAAGATTGAATATGGTCAACCAGAGATATTAATTTATAATGAAGACAACTACAAAGCAAAAAAAAAAAAGGGGGGGGGGAGTGTAATCACAGCACTTCCAAATATCAAGGAAGTCAAGTAAATTTTAAGATAAAACATATTGTTCTAAACTGGGGAAAATTAATACATTATTGGGTAAACTGAAAGAAAATTGATATGCCACAACAAAACAAGAAAAAGGAAAACCATAAATATTTAGTAAATATTAAAACAACTGCAATGAATAAAATGACAAGGAAATACACAAACAAAATGAACTCAGGACAGAATTTATGTGGAACCAAAAAATGAGTAGCACCACAAGAAACACATGCAACAAAATGACAGAAATCAAATCGTACCTATCGATAATTGCACTGAATGCCAATGTATTAAATACAGCAGTCAAGGATCAGAGAGTAGGAGAGTGGATAAGAAAATGAGATCTTTCAACAAGCTGTGTACAAGAGATACACCTTATACACAAAGACAAAAATAGACTAAAAATCTAAAAGGTTGGAAAAAATATATGTAAAGTAACAACAATATAATATGAGTAGGTCTGGCAATATTAATTTCTGAAAGAATAGATTTTAAGGCAAAAGCCAGTAGAAGAGACAAAGAAGGACATTATTTCATGATTTAAGGGTCAATTGAACAAGAGGACATCAACATAATAAATATCTATGCTCCCAATGGCAAAAAAAAAAAAAAAAAACACCCAAAACTCAAAATACATAAATCAAACTTTACTAGAATTGAAGAAAGAAATTTATAACAGTACAATAATAGTTGTTGTTAAGTGCCATCGATTTGGTTCTAACTTATAGCAACCCTGCATAGGGTTTCTGAGAAGCAACTGGTAAGCTTGAACCTCCAACCTCATGGTTCAAATAGCTTTAACCCACAGCACCACACCAGGACACCCACAATAATAGTAGGGAATTCAATACAGCACTTTTGATGAAGGACATACAACTGGAAAGAAACTCAATGAAGACATAAAACCTAAACAACACAATCAACCAACTTGACCTCATAGATTTATCCAGAGCACTCAACCCAAAAATCTTGTTGTTTTTAAATATCATTGAGTTGGTTCTGACTCACAGCGACCCTATATAGGGTTTCCAAGGAGTGACTGGTGAGCTTGAACAGCCAACCTTGCAGTTCAAAAGGCTTTGCAGTCTGGTGCATTAACCCACAGTGTCACACCAAGACTCCAAAACCTAATAGTACAGTACAACAATAGTAAAGTACAATTTTTTTTTTCAGTGCACATGAAGCATGCTCCAGAATACACCACATGTTATGTAGAATAAACATTTGACTGCTATTCACAAGGTCAGCAGTTCAATCCTACCAGTTGCTCCTGGCAAACACTATACAAGGTCACTATGAGTCAGAACTAACTCAACACAACTTAGGCAACAAAGCAAGCCTCAATAAATTGAAAAACATTGAAATAATACAGAGCATCTTTTCAGATCACAATGCTATATAAAATTAGAAATTAATTGACGATCAAGGGGAAAAACTCAAATACATGGAAATTAAATAGCACACTGCTTAAAAGCTACTGAGAAATAGAACAAATAAAAATGATACAAAAAATTCCTTGAATCATATAAAATTGAAACCACAAATAAAAACCATTGAAACCCAGCAAAAGCAGGGCTTTGAGGGCAATTTACAGCAAGGAAAGCACACATCCAAAAAGAAGAATTAAAATAAACACATTAACCCAACATCTCCAACAGTCAGAAAAAAGAGTAGCAAAGTAAGCCTACAGCCACAAGAAGAAAGGAAAGAATAAATAAATAATTGATAAAGACACAGAGAAAATAAATGAAACAGAAAACATAAAGACCATGAAAATAATCAATAAGACAAGAAGTTGGTTCTTTGAAATAATTAATAAAATTGACAAACTATTGGCAAATCTAACAAAAGAAAAGAAGATGAAAATAACATGAATAAGAAATGATGTGGGCAATGGTACCATAGAACCAATGGAAATAAAAAGGATAATACCAGACTACTATGTAAAATGTACTCCAACATTTGAAAATCTAGAAGAAATAGACAAATTTTTAGAAAAACACTACGTATCTAAACTAACAGTGACACAAGTGAAAAACTTGGAACAAATCTATAAAAAAAGAAGAAGAAAAAAAAATCAAACTCCTAAAAAAAAAAAAAAATCCAGCCCAAGATGGCTTTACTGGTGGTTCTATCAATATTTAGAGAAAAGCTGGCACATATTCTACCAAAACTATTCCAGAACATAGAAAAAGATAGAAAACTTCTGAATACACTTTATTAAGGGAGCATAATTCTCAAATTCAAACCAGGCAAATGTATCACTAAAAAGGAAAATTATAGACCAATATCCCTCATGAACATAGATGCAAAAATTCTCAACAAAATCCTAGCCAATAGAATTCAGCAACACATCAAAAAAAACTAATATGTTATGACTAAGCTGGATTCATGCCATGTATATAAGGAGGGTTCAATATTAGAAAAACAGTCAATATAGTCCAACACATCAATAAAACAAAGTATAAAAACCACATGGTCATATTGATTGATGCAGAAAAGGCACCTGACAAAATCCAACATCTATCTATTCCTGCTAAAAACACTCAGCAATATACTGAGGAGAGAAATTCCTCAACATAATTAAGGGTATATGAAGAAATGAATAGCCAACATTACTTTCAAGGGAGAGAAATTGAAAGCATTCTCCCTGTGAACATGGATGAGAAAAGGTTGCCCTTTATGACCACTCCTATTTATTATAGTGCTGGGAGTCTTATCTAGAGCGGTAAGTCAAGAAGGAGTCCTGGTGTGGTGCTGTAGAACAAGTGCTGGATTGCTAACCACAAGGTTGGTAGCTCAAACCCACCAGCTGCTCCTTGGAAACCCTATACAAAATCACTATGAGTCAGAACTGACTCAACAGTACTTAACAAAAATAACACTAAGGCAAGAAAGAGAAATTAATAGTGTAGCATTGTAGAGTAAGTACTGGACTGTGAACCACAAGGACAGCAATTCAAGGCCACCAGCTGTTCCTCACAAACCTTATATAGGGTTGCTATGAGTCAGCACTTAACAACAACATAATTGATGAAAAATAAGAAAAACTCTATTTGTTGATGATATGGACCTATATATAAAAACCTCAAAGACTCAACAAGAAAATCATTGGAACGCTTTGAAAGATCAGCAATGTGGTAGAGTATAAGATCAACATTACAGAAATAAATCGGATTCCTTACACTAATGAAGACAGCTCTGAAAAGGAAATTAGGAAAACAATACAATTTACTATAGCCATCCCAAAGATGAAATATTTAGGAATAAATGTAACCAGAGGAGTTCAAGGAAGATCCGTACAAAGATAACTACCAAACAATACTACAAGAAACCAAAAGTTTTATGTTTGTTATGTGCCATCATGTTGATTCCAACTCATAATGACCCTGTACAGAGTTTTGAAGAATGACTGGTGAATTTGAACTGTCAATCTTATAGTCACCAATACAGTGCTCATCCTACAGTGCCAAACAAGGGCTCATAAAAAGTAAAAGAGGCTTACAAAAATGGAAGAATATACCATGCTCATGAATAGCAAGACTTAACATTGTGAAAATGTCAAAACACCCATAGCAATTTATAAATAGAATGCAATCCCAATCCAGATTACAGCGTTATTCTTTAAAGAGATAGAAAAAAACTGATCGCTAATTTTATATGGAAAGGAAAGAGACCCTGGATAAGTATTACTAAGGAAGAAGAACAAAGTTGGAAGCCTCTCACTTCCTGATCTCAAAACCTAATACACAGTGATCACAACAACCTGGTACTGGTACAATGAAAGACACATAGATTAACGGAATAGAATTGAGAAGTGAAAGTAAATCCATCCACAAAGAGTCAGCTGATCTTTGTACCAAAACACACTAAATGGATCAGAGAGATTCTTCTCAATAAATGATGCTGGCCAAACTGGAAATCCATCTGCAGAGAAATTAAACAAGACGAATAATTCACACCATATAGAAAACAAATTCAATGTAGACTAAAGACCTAAATGCAAAACCTAAAACTATAAAGATCATCAATTATTAAATAGGGACAAACTTAGGGACTCTGACATATGGCAAACATACACTATTAAGCATAACTGAAAACACACTAACATGAGAACACAAAACAGATAACTGGGACCTCCTAAACATTGTAAACTGATGCATTGATGTGGATCAAAAAATTTCACCAAAAGAGTGAAAAGAGAGCCCACATATTGGGGGATTTTATTTTTTCTTGCAATGACATGTAAGACAAAAGACTAACCTACAAATATTTTAGTAAACATCAAGAAGAAAAGGCAAATAATCCAATTAAAAAACGGGCAGAGGACATGGATGCTGCACCAAAGAAGGCATTCAGGTGACCAACAAACATACAGAAAAGAATCATTATTCAAGATCATTACTCATTTGCTGTTGTTAAGTGCCATTGAGTCGATTCCAGCTCATAGAGACCCTATATAGAGTTTCCAAAGGATAGCTGGCTAGTCTGAACTGCTGACTTCATAGTTCAAACTAATTTTGTAGTTCAGTGCTTTATCCCACATCACCACACCAGGACTTCTCATGAGTCCTTGTTGTTGTTAAGTGCCATTGAGTCGATTCTGACCCATAGTGACCCTGTATAATGTTTCCGAGGAGCAGCTGACGAACCACCGACCTTGCAGTTCAAACGGCTTTGTAGTCTGGAGCATTAACCCACAGCGCCACACCAGGACTCCTTAGAGAGATACAAATTACAAAAATAATGTGATATCACTCATACCTGCATCAATAGTAAAGTTCAAAAAACAACAACACAAAAGACAACAAATGCTGCGTTAGGTGTGCAGGAACAGGGACCCTCCTACAATGCTGGTGAGAATGTAAAATGGTGCAACCACTGTGGAAAACTGTATGGTACTTCCTCAAAACATTGGAAATAGAAATATTATATGAACCAGCAACCCCTCTACTTAGTTGTTACTGTTGTTAAGTGCAGTTGAGTTATTTCTGACTCATAGCGACCCTGTATAGGGATTCTGAGGAACAGCTGGTGGGTTTGAACTGCCGATCTTGTGGTTTGCAGTCCTGTGCTGATCCTACAGCACCACACCAGGAGTCCTTCAACTTAGTATTTATTCTCAAGAACTAAGAGCCATGACCTGAATATATATGCACACAGATATTTATCGCAGCACTATTCACAATAGCAAAAAGATGGAGAAAGTCTAAAGATGGAGAAAGTCTAAATGCCCATCAGTGGAAGAATGGATAAACTTTGGTACATACACAGAATAGAATACTATGCAGTTTTGAAGAATGATGGGGAATCTTTGAAACACCTCCTAACTTGGATGAATCTGGGGAACATTATGCTGAGTGAAATTAGTCAATCACAAAAGAACAAATGTTATATAAAACCACTATTGTAAAACCTCAATATAAGCTTTTAATAATAAAATAAATTTCTTTGAGGCTTACAAGGGGTAGGAGGGAGAATGAAGCACAACCACAACTATATAGTGTTTGATACAGGATATTTGTACATGGAGATTCACCCTTGCTACAAACACACTTAAGAGTGTGGTTGAGCATAAAGGGAACAAACTGATGAAAACTTCTTAGACATTACCAAATACCTTGAGATAACAAGTGGCTGGGCCTGGGTGCTCAGGAACATTGCCCAGGGGACATCTTGTTCAATAATTATGGTGAAAGGATGCAAAGACAATGTTCTACATCCTACTATGATGAGCAGTGACTGGGATCTCAAAAGGTCATGAGTAGCCACCTAAACTGCAACTATTCTTCTCTCCATGTGCAAAAGAAATAAAAGTGATGAAAACTGAAGATGCCTGGAATTAATCCAGTGGAGTAATGTAACATGTGAACATCAGTCTCCACAACTGAGACCAGAAGAACAAGTTACCACTACCCACTACTCTGAAAGGGATCACAATAGAAAGTCTCAAATAGAGTGAGAGACAATGTGGAACAAAGATCAATATTATAAAAAAGACCTGGCTTACTGGTCATAAAGAATCTAGAGGAACCTGATAGTATAGTCCTTGGCCATCTTTCAGTTCTGGAATGGAACTCATTCTCATGGTGATAAATTTATAGGTAGGACAACAGCCCTAGTAAGGTACGCTCACCATACAATGACCAGTCATTCAAGGTCAAATGGGCAACATTTACCTAAGGGCAAAGTTTAGAAGGGTTGGTAAGGAGGGCAGAATGTAAATAAGAACAACAGAGAAGAAGAAGGATAACTGTTGTTAATGGAGGAGATAGCAATTGTTGAGAGGAAACAAAGTTTATGACTTGTTGACTATGAAACTGATTATCTGCTATGTAGACCTTCATTCAATTCACAATAGAAAGATTTAAAAAAATGAATTAAACTTCCCTCCTCTTCAATCCTGGCTTGCAATGAATACTCCTCTACAATCAGCAGAATGCAGAACAGAAGGGTAAAAGTCAAAAATGATACTCGGTAGAACAGGATTTGTAAAATGAGTGGCATAAACACATTTTGGAATGGAAATATTTTGACAGAATCTGCCTGACTGCAGCCCTCTCCAACTGCCCACCAGCTGTTGTTAGAGCATCGTTGTAGTGGTTGTTAGGTGCTATGGAGTTAATTTTCAACACAACTCCAATTCAACACATAGCAACTTCCTGATAGGGTTTTTTAGGAGTACTGGTTTAGTGCTATAGGATAAACACTGGACTGCTAACAACAAGGTTGGTGGTTCAAATCCACCAGTCACTTCTTGGAAACACTATCCAGGGATGCTATGAATCAAAACTGACTTAACAGCACTTAACAACAACAACAATAACAGCAGCAATCTTTTATAGGAGCAAACCAGTAGGTCTTTTTCCCATGGACAAGCTGGGTAGGTTCAAATTTCCAACTTTTTGTTTAGTAGCCAAGCATTTCATTGTACTACTGGGTTCCATGTTAGAACATTTACTCCACTCAGTTGATCATGTCACATCAATGCAGTTGTATGACATTGAGTCAGTTCAACTCATAGCCACCCTGTATGGGGTTTCTAAGACTGTAAATCTTTATGGGAGCAGAGAGCCTCGGCTGCTGACATGGCAGTTAGTAGTCCACCTTTAATCCACTATGCTAAATTAAATTAAATTAAAGGCAGTAGCAGGATTTTACGGAAATAAGCACAGGTAAGGAAATGAGAGGAGATTACCATTCATATTCTATGTGCACTTATATTTTTGTGAAATGAGTTGAAATTAGAAAGCCTGAAATCAGGATTATCTTTCAAGTTTATGCTTTGCAGAATAGCTGTACAAAAGAAAAGACCAGATGGATGTAAGAAATATTCAGATAGTTATTTCTTTTGTGGCTAGAACTTCTTTTGAGGGCTATATCTCAGTTCAGAGATGTCAAAGTGTTGTTTTGGTTAGTGGATTATGTTGGGGTGCTGGCATATTAGAATGGGAAGCATTTTGTTTCATGGGCTGAATGTAAAACATGTTTTATAAAGGATCCACAAAAGTGAAACTCTACCAAAAAGGAAGAAATAATGACCTAGGAATTTACTCATTCAATCAATAGCAATAAATGTCCAGAAAATAGCATATTTTTATTTTTATGGAAAATACATGGTGAGGCCTATTTGGGGAATCTAGGAATCTGAAATTTATTTTGTACCTTTTATGCATTGGTACTTAATATGCATATCATTTGGTCCCTGTAATAGCTGTAAGAAGTAGAGTTTAATGTCCCCATTTTAAAGATGGGAAAATTATACTGAAAATGTTTGAATAAATTGCCAATAGTCATATAACAAGTAACCAAACTGAGATATAAAGCAAATAACATTGAATTCAAAGCCTACATTTTTTCCTGTTATACCAGACTACCTCCCCAAAAGATCCAGAACTCTGTTCTTCAAACAGATAAAGTGTAAATGGAACATAATGAGGCTGTTTCTGTAGATTATATTAAGAAGAAAAGATAAGGTGGCTTCCTTATTGGAGAGGAAAAGAAAATATTAAAATGAGAGTACAAAGTTCAGTAAAAGTAAAAAACTATCTATACCAAAAAATAGTTGGTTGGACCTTTATAGACTTCAAAACACATTCCCACCCATTAACTCATTTGTTCCTCACAATTCTCACAATTATACTGTGATTGCATATTATTATCTCAATTTTCAAGCAAGGAAAGGATCTCAGGGAACACAAAAGATTTTCCCAAGGTCACCCAGGGACTCAGAGTTTGAAATGAAACCTGTATTTCTTCCAAATACCTGCCCTTTCTGTAATTCCAAACCAACAGGATCCCTATTTATATGGCCTGGACAAATGTCAATCTTTAGAGGGGGTATTATTATTATTTATTTCTAGATCAACTTTTACTGGAAATTAATCAATTCCTCACTTCTAAATGCAAACATATAAGTCCCTTTTTGTGCATATCTCTGTTCTCTGAGGAATCTGAGGGGAGACTGACATTGGAGCAGTGCCAGTTGACAGGAATAACAGCTGTAAAGTTCTAAAAGGACCCATCTAAAATTTTATGTGTAGGCACTTAATATGCATATAACATATCACATATGCATAACCCTAGAACATAAGTCCAAAAATCCATGAAACCTCACCTTTATTCTTCTTAAAAAACAAAACGAAACAATTGATGCTGTTGGAATAGGACTCAGTTGAATGATGAAGAACTCAACAAGACTATCACTTTTAGCAAAGGCTCTATATATTAGGAGAAAAAAAATTGGTCTAGTATTCCAGTCATCCTGGCAATTTGAGAAAGAAGGATGTTTAACTAACTTTCACAGGCTGCTGCTCAGATATTAAAAGAAAATTGCCAAGGGTCTCAGAGTTCCATAGTAATCTTCATACTCCAAGGTGCTGTCAAGTTCATAACCTCTGATGCTAACAGCAGTTCTGTAATCTAAAGCAAACACAGAAGATTATCCCAAATATGTGAATGAGGTAACTGGGTCATAGAGAGAAAAAAGGAATTAAAGTTAACTGAGCATCTACTATAAAGAAGGCACTTACTCTTATAATAAACCTAAAATCTATCACAAATATAGGTAATAATGAAAACACTCAAATTGACACTTCAGTAATCTGCCTAAGATTAAACAAATACTAAATGGTAGAATCACATGATGTCTGGGCAGATTCTACACAGTATGACCAATATATGCCTTCAGTGATAGGTAGAAATACTGTCTAGTTATCCTTTCATACCATAGTGCCATTTTGATAGTTTGTGAAATGAATTGCTAAAGATCATTTATTCTTCTGCTTTTCCTAACTAGACATTGTTGTTGTTGGTGGTGTTAAGTGCCATCGAGTCGGTGCCAACTCATAGTGACCCTATGCACAGCAAAACAAAACACTGCCTGATCCTGGACCAACCTCACTATCGTTG
>NW_006408544.1:12362957-12374178 GCF_000296735.1 Chrysochloris asiatica
GCACAAATATGGATCTCTTCCAATCAGCCACCACACATCTGTCAGTTTGTTGTACTGTGGTGGCTTGTGAATTGCTGTGATTCTGGAAGCTATGCCACTCCAATTCTGATGCCACATTCTTCTTCATATAATCCAATTTTCAGATTATTTTCTCATCATACAGATTGAGTAAGTAGGGTAAAAGAATACAATTATGCCACAAACCTTTCTTGATTTAAAAGCATCCAGCGTCCCCTTGTTCTGTTCAAATGACTATCTCTTCATCTATGTACAGATTCCTTATGAGCACAATTAAGTGTCTGGAATACTCATTCTTCAAAATATTGTCCATAGCTTCTCATGATCCACACAGTTGAAAGTCCTTGTGTAATTAATAAAACACAGGTAAACTTCTTTCTGGTATTCTGTGCTTTCAGCCAAGATTCATCTTACATCAGCAAGGATATTCCTCATTCCACAGACTTGTCTGAATCTGGCTTGAACTTTTGGTGTCTCCCTACAATGTATTGTTACAGCCGTTTTGGAGTTCAAAGTTTTACTTGCATGTGGTATTAATGATACTGTCTAATGATTTCCACAATCTGTTTGTTTACCTGTCTTTGGAAAGGGCACAAATATGTATCTCTTCCTATCAGGTGCCAGGTATCTGTCTTCCAAATTTATAGGCACAGATAAAGTGAGTGCTTCCAGTGCTAAATCAGTTTGTTCAAATATTTAAATGTGTTTTCCATAATTCCTGGAGGCTTATTCTTTGACAATGCCTTCAGTGCTCTTTGAACTTCTTCCTTCAATAACACTGTCTCTTGATCATATGTTAGCTCTTGAAATGGTTGAACATCAGCTATTTATTGGCACAGTGACTCTTGTATTCTTTCCATCTTCTTTTCCCCCCTTCTTTTTATTCTCTCTCTTTTAAAAGCTTTTATTGTGAATTGAGCAATAGCTTACATGGGAGAACATCAGTTTTGCACTCAGCCTATCATATTTTGTTTCATTACAATGATTACAATTCCCTCCATACATTATTATTTAGCAATATTTGCTTGTATTCCCTCTTTTGTGTGTGTGTGTATGTTTTTGATGTACACAAAACTTGCAGGAATATATAATAATTTAAACAACCAAAGGGCAAATTCTGTAAGCCAGACTTCTGGCTGCCAGCACACATCCTTTCTCTTTGCATGAGCTCTTTCCTTGGCTGTTCTAGCTCTCCATGCTATCACCTCTGCCTCCATCTCTGCTGTCGGTGCTTCTCTGGTTAGGGTCCCACATTCTGCTCATGCTCTTCTCTCTTGATAGTCCTAGAGTCCTCTGTTCCTGGTATATAAGATTAACTACTCACTCTTTTTTGTTACACAACTTCTACCTTTACAGTTGTGACAACTGCAATGAGTTATGACAACAATTAATTCACTATTGAATCAAAAGAATCCAATCCATCTCCTTTCATCAGACCCATTTAGACAAAAATGAACACTATTCAGAGGAGATTCTACCTTCCCAGCATACTCTGAAACTAAACTCCCTCTTGAAAACTTGTAAGCCAGTCACTTAATGCCTTTATAGTACCCTCCACCCTCACCATTTTAGATAGCCAATGGCTAAGTTGCCAATCCCCATCAACCCTGTATACAGAGGGGATAGGTTTGATCCTTGATGTGAAGACTCCTTCCCTCTTGGTTGGTATTTTGAGCTAATACACCCATATCATGTTTGGTAATGTGGAGGATCAGGGAAAAAGAGGAAGACTCCCAGTGAGATGGATTGGCAAAGTGGCAGCATCAATGGACTCAAGCGTGGCAACCATTGTGAGGTTGACCCAGGATCAGACAGTGTTTTGTTCTGTTGTGCATAGGGTAGCTATGAGTTGGTATTGACTTGATGGCACCTAACAACAACAACAACACCCATAAGTATAAGTCAAGTTCATCAAATTGTAGCAATTTATGCTTGCTTCCTTTACCAAATTTCTTTATCTTGCTCTAGTCTAGTTCTGATCACCAAGCCATCAAAGATAGATCAAATGTGTACTAACTGAAAGTTTGGGTATTCTTGTACATCTCCCTGCATTTCATATTAGCTGAATGCTTCACTCTAAATTTCCCCAACCTTCAGATCAGCCAGCCCCTCCTCTCCTCTCTCTCACCTCAAGTTTCCATCTGCTTTCTTCTTCATTCAATATTTTGTCCATAGAATTCTTCAGTATCTCAAGTTGAGGCTTGACTTTTTTTCCTTCAGTTCCTTCAGCTTGAGAATTGCTGAGCATGTTCTTCCCTTTATGGTTTTCTAACTCCAGGTCTTTGCATGTTTTCTTATAATATTTGAATTTGTTTTCTCGAGCTGACCTTTGAATTTTTCTGTTCTGCTCTTTTACTTACTCTTTACTTCCATTTTCTTTTGTATCTCTATGATGGAGAGCAAGTTTTAGGCTTCTCTTCTAACATCCATTTTGGTTATTTCTTTCTTCCTTGTCTTTTTAATGAACTTTTGCTTTCTGCCTGTTTTATGTACTTGATGCCAACCCACAATGTTTCTGGCTTTCAATTATTAGTGTCTAATAGTTAAATCTGTTCTTCATATAATTGTTAAATTCAGGTGCCATATGTTCAAGGTCTTATTTGGCCTCTCATGGACTTGTTTTAATTTTTTTCAGCTTTTGCATATGAGCAAATGATGGTCTGTTCCACAGTCTGCTCCTTCCCTTATTTTAGCTGAAGATATGGAGCTTTTCTACTGCATCTCTCCACAGACTTAGTTATTTTATTTCTTTGTATTACATTTGTTGAGGTCCACGTGTATAATTGTCTTATATGTTGTTTAAAAAAGGTGTTTGCAATTAAGACATCATTGGTCTTATAAAATTCTATCATGTGATCTCTAGCATCATTTATATTACAAAGATTATATTTTCAGACTGATCTTTCTGTTTGTTTTTAACCTTTACATTCCTAATCACCAGTAATTATCAATACATCTTAACTGCAAGTTTGATTAATTTCAGACTGAAGTATTTGGTAGAATTCTTCAAATTCATCATAATGGGCTATAGTGGTCAGCATATAATTTGAATAATAGTGGTTTTAACTGGTGCTCCTTGTAGGCATATGGGTATTATTCTATTACTGACATTATTATACTTTATGACAGATCTTGAAATGTTCTTTTTTATGAAGAACATGACACCATTCCTCTTCAATTTGTTATTCTCTGTATAGTAAACCATGTGACTATCAGATTAAAAATGGCCAATATCAATCCATTTCAGCTCACTAATTCCTAAGATATTGATGTTTATACATCATGTTTCATTTTTGACAACTTCCAACTTTTCTATATTCATATTTCATACATTCCATATTCCCATGATTAGCGAATGTTTACAGCTGTTTCTACTAATTTTGAGTTGTGTCCCATTAGCAAATGAAGGTCTTGAAAGCTTTAATCCATTTGCATCATCACGGTCAAGTCTACTTTGAAGAGGCAGCTGTTCCTTTGTTGTTTTCTGAGGACCTTCTAACCTGAGGAATTTATCTTCTGGCACTATATCTGACAATAGTCTGTAGGTACTCCTCATATTTCAATATTCAATATTCTGATCCTAACAGTGTTTTACTGCTATTCATTAAGTTTTTCAGTGGCTAAACATTTTGAGGTGTTCTGGTATACTATAGGATAAGTACTCCACCTTAAGATCAGTTTGAACCACAAGGTTGGTGGTTCAAATTCACCAGCCACTCCTCAGAAACCCTATACAGAGTCACAATGGTCAGAACTGACTTGGTGGCACTTAACAACAAAAACAAGTATTCAGAATAGTTTGCCTCTCCTTTACTGAGTCTGTCTTAATCTGGAAGCTCATCTGGAAGCTGTCCACTATGGGTATGGGTGTCCTACCACCATTCAAAATATTAGTGGCATAGCTTTCAGCATCACAGCAACATGCAAGCCACCACAGTGGGACAAACTGACAGACTAATGGTATCTTATTAATATAAGATATAATAGGCTTCGGAAAACAAACAAACAAACAAAACGTGGAAAAAAGGCATATTTCATAATGAGCAAAGAATCACCTTAGCAAGAAGACAACAATTCTAAAAGTGTATGCATCTGAAAAAGAACCTCAAAACACATAAAGCAAAAACTGACAGAACTAAAAGAAAACATAAACCCACAATTATAATTGGATACTTCATCAATCCTCCCTCATCAATTAATAAAACACGGAAAATTTCAAAACAGTGCTAGTTGAAATAAAATAAAGAAGAAAGATCTAAACAAATCAAGAGACACTATGTTGGTTTATTGGAAGGCTCAATGTTGTTAGGCTGTCAGTTCTCCAATTAAGTGTAATCCCAATCAAAAAACTGATTCTATAATTTTCATGGAAATGCTAAGAAACTAGAATAGTCTAAATTATTTTTGTGATATAGAAACCAGGTTATAGACTTTACACTACTTGAATTCTTTATCTTTTCATTTTGAGCCATGTCTTACCAGCAAAAGAAGGTCTTAAAAACTACTACATCCATGTAATTAATGTATATTCTACTTTAAGGAGACAGCTCTTCCTCAGTCATATTTTGAGTGTCTTTCAACCTTAGATGCTTGGAGTCCTGGTGTGGAACTGTGGGCTAATTCAACAGACTGCAAAGTAATTTGAACTGAAAGGTCGGTGTTTCAAGTTCACCAGCTGCTCCTTGGAAACCCTATACAGGGTCGCTATGGGTCGGAATCAACTCCATGGCACTTAACAACAACAACTTAACAATATCAGATACTGTTTCATTGCTATTCATACAGTTTTTAGGGGATAATTCCTCAGAAGTGGATCACCTGTTCTATTCTTAATTTTGGAATCTCAACTTAAGCATGTACACCAAGTGTGACCCTGCTGGTTTTCAAAAAGCCAGTGGCATAGATTCCAGTATCATAGCAACATGTAAACCACCACAATAGGACAAACTGACAGCTATATGGGAAGGAGTGGCTTCAGTATCTTTAAATGCTTAAATGGGGACTGAAGCGGAAGTTTGAGAATAAGTATGTAGCTTTGGAAATAATGAAAGGAAATAATGAAAATATTTCATCTTTCAGGTAATTTGAGTCAGGCTTCAGAGGAGTAAGGAGAATATCCGTCATTGAAGACTAGGAGAATCACAGTGACTGATTATCAATCGCACAGCAATATAATTTGGGATTGGCAATCCCCAGAAAAACTCATTGCCATAGAGTTGATTCCAATTTATAGCAACCCTACGTTGTTGATGTTGTTAAGTGCAATAGAGTCTGTTCTGACTCATAGCAACCCTGTATAGGGTTACTGAGTAGTGGCTGGTGAATTTGAATCACCATTCTTGCAGTTCAAACCGACCCTGCAGCCCAGCACTTTATCCTGCAGTACTACATCAGGACTGTGTTACACGGTAGTCAAGGTTGTATTATTAACTGAAGCATATTGCATCATGAGGAGAGGTTGGTGGGTTCAAACTGCCAACATTCTGATGAGCAACATGGCACTTCCCCACTGCACTTTTTGGGATTGAAAGGGATCTTGAAAAGTCACCAAGTTCAACTCCACTCAATCCATACTACAAGGACAAAAATAATATATGTTATAAAGGCCTCACCTATCTTAAACTAAGGAGCTCTGGTAGCGTAGTGGTTACGAATTGGGCTGAGAACCACAAGGTCAGCAGTTCCAAACTACCACTATGAGACTTTCTGCTCCCGTAAAGATTTACAGCCCCGGAAACCCTGTACAGGGTTGCTATGAGTCCGAACCGACTCCATGGCACATAACCACCACCACCATCTTGAACTAGAAAACATCAGAGGCCTTTATAACATATATTATTTGTTTCCTTGTACTATGGATTGAGCTGAATATTACATACAAAATGGTCATATATATTAATAATAAAAAGTAATTTGTTCTTGCTTAAAGATAGGTCAAGGATTCCAGTGCTTAAATGCTCAGCTTCTAACCTGAAGCAGGGTGACCATGCCAGAAGAATCTACCATGATATTTAGGTTGGGGGCTTGGATCATGGAGTATCAGTCAAACTGGTGAATGTGTTTAACCATGTGAGCAACCCATCAATCAATCATGCCTAAATACTATTGTTGATGTTGTGAAGTGCTGTCGAGTCGATTCCAACCCATAGCGACCCTGTATAGGGTTTCCAAGGAGCAGCTGGTGAGCTTGAACCACTGACTTTGCAGTTCAAATGACTTTGCAATCTGATGCATTAGCCCACAACGCCACACCAGGAAGGTGTAGTCATATTGGTTCTGACCAATAGCAACGCTATGTAAAAGAGAATGAACCACTGCATAGCCCTGTGCCATCCTCACAATTGTCATTATGATTGAGCTCATTGTTGCAGCCACTGTGTCACTATATCTCTTGGGGAGTCTTCTTTTTCACTGAGCCTCCACTTTACCAAGTATGATGCACTTTTTCAGGAACTAGTCCTTCCTGATAACAAGTCCAAAGTACATGAGAGAAAGTCTCACCATCCTTACTTCTAAGGAATTTTCTGGCTATACTTCTTCCAAGACAGATTTGTTTGTTCTTCTGGCAGTCCTTGGGACTTTCAATATTTTCCCTCAATATTATAATTTGCATAGTGGATTATGAACTGGGCTACAAACTGTAAGATCATTAGTTCGAATCTACCAATCACACTCGGGAAAAAAGATGAGGCTTTCTGCTCCTGTGAAGATTTACAGCCTCGGAAATCCTAGACAGCGTTGCTATGAGTTGGACCAACTCTGTGGTATACAAGCACCACCATCACCATAATTCAAATGAGTCAATTCTTCTCTGGTAGTCCTTATTCATTCACTGTTCGGCTTTCACATGCACAACACTGAAAATTGTCTCATTTACAAACACAAATGCAGACGATTTTAAAGGGAACATTTAAGATGTGGATGTGACAAGCATTTCATTTACTTCAACTCATTTAACACAATTATCCTGAAAATCAAGTCTTCTTTGTCCCCATTTTACAGATGAGGAAACATGCTCAAAGTAATAAAAGGAACTTGCCTAAGGCCTTATGGTTTGGAAGTGGTAGGGCCAGAATTTAAATGTAGGTTCATTCCTTTTCTCATGCTGTGCTTTGTTCACTACCTGTTGCTGCTCCCACAGTTGATAAGCTCTGTTTTGATGTGGTGCAGTGGGTTAATTCACTTGACTGCAAGGTCAGTTTGAACGCCAAAGTTGGTGGTTCAAGCTCCTCAGAAACCCTATACAAGGTTGCAATGAGTCTAATTGACTCGATGGCACGGAACAACAGCACTATATTAGAGAATTGAGTCCTAGTGTGGTGCTGTAGGCTAATCCAAGGTCAGTGGTTCAAACCTACCAGCCACTCGTCAGAAACCCTACACAGAGTCGCTATGAGTCAAAGCAAACTGCATCATGCTTAACAACATATTAGAGAATAGATTTCTGAACTTTATTAGAAAGTGATTTTAAACCTCTGAAACCAACGCATCAGGAAAAATGGTGCTCTGGTATCATAGTGGTTACAGTGAGACTGCTAACCTCAAGGTCAGCAGTTTGAAACTATCAGCTATTCCGCCAGAGAAAGATGAAGCTTTCTGCTTCTGTAAAGATTTAGAACCTCGGAACCCTATGCAGGGTCACTTTGAATCGAAATGCACTTCACGGCACACCTCCACCACCAGAAATCTCTTAGATTTTTTTTTTTTTTTTCCTAGAAACTAACAAGTTTAGGTACTTACTAAGGATGTTGGTGTTTGTTATTAAGCGCCGTAGAGTTGGTTCCGACTCCTAGTGACCCCGTATAGGGTTTCCGAGAAACAGCTGGTGAGTATGAACCACGGACCTTGCAGTTCAAACTGACATTGAATTCGAGCGCTTATCCTATGGCGTCACACCAGGAATTATTAAGTACACAGCACCAAAATTGCAGACTCCTTTCCGAAAACCAGTCTTTAATAACTCTAAGCACTAAGACAATTTAATTTGAATTTGGCTGTTGTGATGAACATAATACGTTAACTTGTGAAATTAATCATTTCGTTTTTAATGAAAAAATATAAATATCGAAGCTTTGCCGTGCTATACATATAGCTGGCAGGGAAAATGGTTTATACTGAAATACTACTCTGTGGGAATTTCTACTGCTGTTTATGCTGTAATTCAATTTGTTCTATTTAAATATAAAAATATACCAGTCCTTCAAATAATCAGTTCACTACTGAGTTTCACAGCAGGTTGAAACTTCAATTCTTTCCACTTTATAAAAATGAAATAAATAATTTAATTTTATCCCCCAAATAGTTCATGGCAGAGAAAATGGCTTATGAATTGGACTAAATCAATGAAATCAAATTGACAAATATTTATCAACTGATACATATCCAGCAGCCTGCTAGATGAGATGTTTTATATTTGCCAAATCAGTTTTTCCTAATAAGGATCAGAGGCATTATATACTCTCACCAAGGTCACACAGCTGAGAAATGGACGAGCAATCATTTGAACCTAGAACTATCTAGAGATTTAGTGATTAAAGGAGACTGGTGGCAAAGGTTAAAGTGCTTAACTGCTAACCAAAAAGTCAATGGTTCAAACCCACCAGCTGCTCTGCAAAAGAAAGATGTGGCTGTCTGTTTTGGTAAAGGTTATAACTCCAAGTTGACTAGTACTATATGATAAATGCAATGACAAAAGTTTGTAAACCACTGATGTTGAAACACAGAGGAGGGGGGTGTTGGCATGACAATACCAGGAAGACATCCCCAAAACGGAACATTTAGATGTCTGCATAATCATTGGTTTCAGAAGGATATAGACATAGTACACAGAGTCCTAGTGTGGCGCTGTGGGTTAATGCACTGGACAGCAAAGCCATTTGAACTTCAAGGTCAGCAGTTCAAGCTCACTAGCCGCTCCTTGGAAACCCTATACAAGGTTAGGATGGGTTGGAACCAACTCGATAACACTTAACAACAACAAAGAGCAATCCTCTTATAGAGCAGATACTGTACTTCTCACTTCGCGTAATGTGATTGACTCAGGTAAAAATACCTACTGGTGCATGTAAACTAAAATGCAGATTCTTCATTCTCAGACTTGTGGGGAGGTGGAAGAGAAGCTCTCTACAGGCCACAGAGTAGCTAAATAGGATCTCTGTAGGATACAGTTGACCAAATCCTTCAATCTGCATTTATCATGATGCTACTTATGGTCCAATTGTATGTATTTGTATTTCTTTATGTTTAAATAATTAGGAGGTGATCATTATTAGAAGAAATTCCCTACAAATGAAGGAGGGGAGCTTGAGAATGCCTGAAGAAAGGTGCCATTCTGAGTAGAGATGGAACCTTGACATACATGAAGAAAGGGTAGGAGATGAGTCTTCTGGGCAAAGTGAAGAACTTGCTTAATGATGATGGAATATTCAAAGACTGGATAATAAACCAGAGCGGTGAGAGTTTATGTTCTATGAGAGAGACTGTGGAAGAAATAAATTTGTACTAATGGATCAAACCTAGATTTTGGAGAGATTTGAACTCCAGGTTAGGGTTTCTATTACTGTTTTTCTTGTTTTGTTTTTCTGCCAAACATGTGGGCAAAACCCCAAAGGAAGAAGATTGCAGAAATAATATTTAAGGAGCAAGGATAGAGGAAGAGCCAGAGAAGGACCAGTTAGAGAGAGACTTTGTAAAAGCTGATAGAGGAAAAAACCCAAATCCAACCCACTGCCACTGATTCTAAGATTGTAAATTTTTATGGGAGCCTCATCTTCCTCCCATGGTGTGGCTGGTGGGTTTGAGACACCGACCTTGTAGTTAGCAGTCCAACACCAACTCACAGCAACACCAGTGATAGAGAAAAGCCTATTAAAAGTTAAGAAATGATCAAGAGTGTCATAATAAGAGCTAAATTAAAATACCAGTCCTAGCCCTCAATTCCTGCTTCCTGCCCTCTTCAGCAACTATCAAACTACTGAAAGGAGCAAGCCACATTTACTACTGCTAATTCTTTGACGTCTGTTTATTCCATATCCCGCTGCAATCTGACTGCTTACCTCACCGTGTTACTGGCATGTTACTAAAACCTCACCAGTGATCACTTGTTTGTCAAAAGCAATAGCTGGTTTCTTATTTTCATGCTATGGCCTTTCTGTGATACAAATTCATATATCTCACTACAACTTCCCCCCCCTCATCTACAGACTCATACACTCAACTCTTTCTTTATATTTTCACATAGATATCTAATAAACACCTCAGAATTAACATGCACCACACATGATTTTAACTGCAGACGCCTAATCCGGGCACAGTCTTCCCCATCTCTGTTGATAGCAACTCTGCAACCGCTCTGGTTCATCCCATCACCATTCCTAGCCTAAGTTACAGCATTTGCTTCCTAACAGGTTTGCTTACTTCTCTTGTAGCTCTAATGTCTATTCTTTACAAAGCAGACAGAGTGATTTGGTCAGGGAAAAAAAAAAAAAAAAGAAATTTTCTGAAATGTACTCAGGCATTCAGACAAGAGTCTGCTGTTTCCAGAGAGGACACGTGGCTCTCTGCCCTGGAAAAGAGGAAACTAGATCTCAGGAGAAGCCATATTTATTAGTTTCCATTTATTAAACCACGTTTTAAGTATGAGGAGGCTTCAAGAACTTCCTGGGAAAATTAAAAGATAATGGAATTTTTCCACAAACTGTTTGAAGCCCACTCATGTAATTCATGTAATCCTCTAACCACCTTGGGATCCAAGGATCATTATTCCATTTTACAAGAAGGAATCTGAGTTATAGGCAAGGAAGTATTATTTGTTCATTCATCCAAACACCTATCCATTCATTACCTTACTATATATTGAGACTCTGCAAAGTTACCTGTCTCATGACTTAGTCAAAGCTTCCAAGTCAGTCCCAGGAGAACTGGGATTCAAACCCTGGGTCACTCAACTTATAGTCCAGGGGTCTTTTCCTCTTCACAAAGCTTTTCAGATCACTTCCAATCAGCACCTTTCCATATTTTTTTGTGAGTTAAAAGCATGTGGGAAATCGCCCTTATTTTAGTCAGACAGCTAGCTGTTATAGTACTTTATACGTAATAATTGGCATTTAATAAATGTGTTAAACTATATAAATGGATGGATGTGGGAGAGGGTAAATAAAAATACTCTTCTTTCTAACCCAGAGGACTATTGTGAAGGTCAAGT
>NW_006408544.1:12375087-12379665 GCF_000296735.1 Chrysochloris asiatica
TTCTCGTATTATTTGCTCAGCATACAGGTTTAATAAGTATGGTGAAAGAATACAACCCTGTCTCACACCTTTCCCAATTTTAAAACATTCGATGCTGCTTGGCAATAGGCAATTGTATATCAGGTCAGGTTAGATCCATTTTTCTGCAGAGCTACAGCACATGAATACAAGTATGACCCTGTTTTCACTTATTGTGTCCTTCACATGGTGTAAACATGTATATTTTTTGTCTACTGGTGTGGCACTGTAGGATAAGCACTAGACTGCCCACCCCACAGTCAGAGTTTTGAATGTACCATCCACTCCTTGGAAACCCTATAAGAGTTGCTATGAGTTAGAACAGACTCGACAACAGTTAATATGGGGCCTGGTGTGGTACAGTAGGGGAAGCAATGGGATGTTTCACACAAGGCTGGCAGTTCAAACCCACCAGGTACTATAAGAAACCCTATAAAGGTCGCTAATGATTTGGAACCAGCTTGACGTTGCTAACAAACAACAACATATGTTATCAGGTCCATGTACACAGTAGTTCAATATCTGTTTCTTATAAAAATTTATAAACTCCAATTTTTAGATTAGGAAGTTGAAGCTCAGAATGCTAAGTGAATAACATAAATTTATGCTATATATGGCAGATTCTAATACATTTTATAATATACTACATTTTGACCAAATGCCTGCCTTTATAAACTATTTGGCTAATACTGAAAACACACACACACACACACACAAAAAAAAAACATTTTTAAAGGTGACCCTACAGAATTTGGAAATTAACAATATCTTTAATATCATGTGCAAGTAGAATTTTATTGAAGATAAAATCCAAAAATCATTGCAGCAACACAATGACAGGGAGTTGCCGAAATTCAAGCAAGGATGTGTAATGAAGGATATCATTGAAGACATCAGGCGAATTTTGACTAAAAGCAGAAGAAAACAGAAAGATGTTCAGTTGTGTTTCATTGACTATGCAAAGTGTGGATTATAACATACTGTGGATAACATTACAAAGAATGGCAAGTCTAGGACACTCACATGGCACTTTTACATAGACCAAGAGGCAGTCATTGGAACAGAGCGGGGGATATTGAATGGTTTAAAATCAGGAAAGATGTGTGTCAGGACTGTATTCTTTTACCATACTTATTCATTTTGTGTGCTAATCAAATGATCTGAGAAGCATCAGGACTGGAGGAATGTTTAGTAACAACATGCAACATGCAGGTGACAAAATCTTACCTATTCAAAAAGAAAGAGAACTTGAAGCACTTACTGATGAAGGTCAAAGTTTACAGTGAAAAGTGTGGATTACACTTCAACCTGAAGAAAACAAAAATCTTCACAACTAGCCCAGTAAACATCATGATAAGTGGACAAAAGACTGAAGTTGTCAAGGATTTTATTTTTCTTGGATCTATAATCAACACTCATAGAAGTAATGTTCAAGAAATCAAATGATGTATTGGGCAAATATGCTGCAGAAGACCTCTTTAAAGGGCTAAAATGCAAAGACTAAGGTGCTCCTGACCCAAGTCAGGGTATTTTCAATTACCTCATATGCATTCAAAAAGTAGACAGTGAAAAAAAAAGTAATTGTGGTATTTGAACTATGGTGTTGGTGAAGAATATTGAACATACCATGGGCTGCCAGAAAATGAACAAATCTGTCTTGAAAAGAAGTCCAACTAGATGCTCCTTACAAACGAGGATGATGAGACTTCATCTTATGTACTTTGGACATGTTACCAAGAGGGACTAGTCTCAGGAGAAAGATATAATGTTTGGTAAAGAAGAGGGTCACCAACAAAGGAGATGGAGAAAGTGATGGTTTGACACTAAGGACACAACAGTTGGCTTCACAGAACAAGAATAGTGAGGATGGTGCAGGACCAGAGAATGTTTTGTTCTGTTGTACATAAGGTTGCTATGAATCACAGCTGACTTGATGGCTCCTAACAGCAACAACAACAAAAACAGTAATACTTAAGTAGAACTTGATAATTTATGTGGTATTTCCCCATATATTTTCTATCACATTCTCACAAAAGCTGCAAGTATTAGTTGTAGATTGGGAAACTTAGGCCTAGAGTACCCCATGTGTGTAGAATTTACCAAGGGCATGGTGGTAGTGTGCTGTGGAGTCAGTTCCGACCCATAGCGACCCTGTACAGGGTTTCCGAGGCTGTAAATCGTTACAGGAACAAAAAGCCTCATCTTTATCCTGCAGAACAGCTGGCAGTTTCTAACTGCTGACCTTGAGATTAGCAGCCCAGTTAGTAACCACTACACTACCAGAAATACAGAAGCTAGGCTCCTCTTCAGGTTCAACACCTTTGACTCCTTTGTTTTCATTGACGCAATCTTCTCTCAGATTGCCCTGTCCTTGAAAAGCTACATAAAGCTCTTAAGATGGAACACCCTCAACTGTACTCTTGTACCAGGCCAGGAAAACACAGAAGAATGTAGTGGGGAAATTTTGTCATTAAAAAAATAAAATAAAATAAAAAGCTGAGATATGATTGGTTAGGAAGTAGGCCAGCTGTTGGTGATTCTCAAGTTACTAGAGACAAGTACTAGTACTTCTTGAATGTGCCTATTGGCCTGCACTCAGTGCAATCAAAATACAATCTGCAGGCGCTGTCAGAGTGATATGACATGCATCCAGATCTTCTTTCCTTTTCTTTTATTTTTAGGTTTAAAGTTTAGTCCTCTCTCTTTGGCAGAGTTCAGAGCCATGTGATGGCACAACTCTGGCAACTGCTATACATGCAATAGGATTGTGCCGGAGGGAAATTGCCATCGTGTAAAACTAGGGCTAAATATTTGCACTCCTACTTGGGGCTTTTAAAGGTGTGTGCCATTTCTGAGAGTTAAGAAATTGCTTTAATTACTGAGAGATAAAATTTAAGGAGAAACATAGCTTTAATGGAATTTGTACTTAAACACAACAGGAATGAGCAGTAACATTTGCTGGTATAAGAAAGGGAGGACATTATTTTTGTTCCACTTAGATTGTTGTATTTTATATAAAAAATACTACAAATGCAGTATAAATTGCATTTCTTCATAAGTATAAATCTCTTTCCTGTCATGAAATCACATGGCTAGGAGATTGAGAGGTAACACATTAAATTCATGTTTTCATTTTATTTATTCATCAGTCCAACAAATATTTATTGAGCAGTAGCTCTGGAGCTTCAAATCAGGTATTTGCTACTTAAACTAAAACCCACTGCCATCAACTCAATTCTAACTCATGGCAGTTTGTGTTACACAACTGCTCCATAGGTTTGTTTTGTTTTCTGCAATCTTTATGGAAGCAGATTGCTAGGCGTTTCTTCCATGAGCCACTGTGTGGGTTTAATTTGCCAACCTTTAGATTAGCAATCAAGCACAAACTGTTTGTGCCACCCAGGAACCTGCTGCGTAATGTTGTTGTTAAGTACCGTGGAGTTGGTTCTGACTCATAGTGACCCTACACAGGGTTTCCGAGGCGGTAAACCTTTACAGGGGCAGAATGCCTCATCTTTCTCCTGTGGAACTTCTGGTAGTTTTGAACTGCTGACCTTGAGGTTGGCAGCCCGACTCGTCACCACTATGCTACCAGAGCTCCTTTTAGCCCTATGCTATTTGTTTTTGTTATTATTACTACCACGTACCAGGCACTCTAGATATTAGGGAGACAAGTACTAAGAGAGCAGAAGTCTACACCCTCATGTAGCTTGCATTGTAAGTGTTTCTATTGTTCTGTTTGCTGTTGGACAGCTATGGCTATTGTGTTTATTAATCTACTTGCAATTACTGCATCCATTGCCTTTTCTATTTTTCTTCTCATATTTTACTGTGAACTTTGAAGCCAGTCAACCAAGCTAATTAGAAAATGTCTAAAGCAAGAATAAATAAACACTAAAAGAAAATCTGAGAAGGCTCTGGAGGACCTAAGGAAGAAGAAGATATGATGCTTATCTTGCAGGATTTGAGGTGACAAGACCTAGGTAGGCAATAATTAGTTACTTAATAATATAAGGTATCTTTTTAAGTTTAAATAGATGCTCTAGAGCTCCCATCCAATGGTCAAATTCCTGTTATTCTTTAAGATGGATGCTTATTTCATTTAAACAAATTTTTAATAATCTACTATGAGATATCATTGCTGATGTCCAATGGATCTTAGCTGAAAGCAGAGAATATCAGAAAGATGTTTACCTATGCTTTATTGAGTATGCAAAGGCTTACAATTGTGTGGATCATGACAAGCTATGGACAACATTGTAAAGTATGATTATTCCAGAACACGTAATTGTACTTAAGAGGAATCTGTAACTGGACTAAGAAGCAGTTGTTAGAACAGAGCATAGGAACACTGAATGTTTTAAAATTGGGAAAGGTGTGAGACAAGGTTGTATTCTTTCACCATACTTAGTCAACCTGTATGTTGAGCAAATAATATGAGAAGCTGGGTTCTATGAAGAAAAATGCGGCATCAGGATTGGAGGAAGACTCATTAACAACCTGTGATATGCAGATGATACAACCTTGCTTGCTGAAAGTGAAGAGGACTTAAAACATTTG
>NW_006408544.1:12380870-12385020 GCF_000296735.1 Chrysochloris asiatica
GCACTGTAGGAAAAGCACTGAAAAATTGGTGGTTCAAAATCACAAATAACTCTGTGATAATTCTATGAAGGAAATACAAGCTACTATGGAAGGTAAAAGTAAGTCACTCATTTAACAAAAAATGATTGAGTACCAATCCTATATCACACACTGTTAAATGTTGGTGATAAGTTAGTGATGGAAACAGCAAAAATCCCAACTCACATACATTCTAGGGAGCAGAGACAGAAAAGTCATTTTAATAACAAAAATAAAATAGTTAAGTTCAGATGGTGATATGCTGCAAAGAAAATGAGACAATAATTTAACAGTGATGTTCATGCTTGAGGTTATACTACTGATAAGCACTGAGTTGCTAACCACAAGGTTGGTGGTTCAAACCCACTAACTCCTCCTAGGAAACCCTTCATAGGGTGACTATGTGTAGGGATGGATTTGAGGATACTTAACAACAACAATAATGACAAGAAGGCCATTGAATATTAGAGTAAGTGTGCTCTAGGTACAGTGTTAGACATCTTCTGTTTGCTTCTCCTGATCCACTTTCTATTTTTCTCAACTCTTTGTTTCAGAAATCTGGCTTGTATGTGTTGAATTGTACTTTATGGAACTGCTGATATTGACAGTTGGTTCAGCCTACTAATAAAGTGACTCCCTTGTCTTTATGGGGTCCTTGTAGCATAGTGAATTGCAAACTGGGTTGCTAACCATAAGGTCATCAGTTCTAATCTACCAGTCACAACTGCAGGAGAAAGATGAGGCTTTTTGTTCCTGTAAAGATTTATCACTATGTGTTGGGACTGACTTGACTGCACACTATCACTACCATCACCCTAGCTTTTTGGGTATCTAGTTAGGTGTAATCAAAGGAGATATCCAGTAGGATTTGGTGAGAAGATATTGTTGCTAAGTGCTGTCAAGTCGGTTCCGACCCATAGTGACCCTGTATAGGGTTTCTGAGTGGCAACTGGTGAGTTTGAAATGTTGATTGTAGTTCAAACTGACTTTGCAGTCCAGCACATTATGCCACAGTGCCACAGCAGGACTGATGTGAAGATTTGTTGTTGGACTGCTAATCACAAGGTTGGTGGTTTAAATCCACCAGTCGCTCTGTGGAAACGCTACACAAGGTTGCTATGAGTCAGAACCGATTCAATGGCACTGAACAACAATAACAAACCTCCCTTTGCCTTGTCAAGTGTTGATGGTAGCAGTACCTCCAGGCACTGCATTATACATTATAGTTCCGTGTTGTGGTTAAGTGTCGTCGAGTCAATTCTGATCCATAGCTACCCTATGTAGGGTTTCCAAGGAGCAATGGGTAAGCTTCAATTGCTGACTTTGCGATTCAAACTGACTTTGCAGTCCAGTGCATTAACTCACAGCACCATACCAGGGCTCCAAACTGCTCTTACATTATTTAAATTATCCTTAAATTCCTGCCAGAATCTTGAGAATTTTTTTTAATCTCCTGGAATCCAGACTTTTGGGTCCATGTAATTAGTCTGATCTAACTAGGCCATTTTCCGTTCTTGAAGTTGATAGGTGCCATCAAGTGGGTTCTGTCTAATAGCGTCCCTGTGCAAAACAGAATGAAACACTGCCTGGCCCTGCACCATCCTCACAAATGTGGTTACAATTAGGCCCATTGTAGTTGCCACTGTGCCAATCCATCTAGTTGGGGGTCTTCTTGTTTTTCACTGATCTTCTGCTTTACCAAGCATTATGTCGTTCTCCAGAAGCTGGTCCTGATAATATGTCTGAAGTATAAGAGGTAAAGTCTTATCATCCTGGCATCTAAGGAGCATTCTGGCTGTAATTCTTCAAACACAGATTTGTTTGCTCTTCTGGAAGTCAGTGGTACTTTTAATATTTTTCTCCAATACCCAAACTCAAATACATCAGTTCGCCAATGGTCTTCCTTATACTTTGGCTCTTGGTCATATGCTACCTCTCGAAATAGTTGAACACTGACCATCTCCTGTTGATACAGTGACTCTGTGCATTCCTTCCATCTTCTTTTGCTGCTTTCTGCATCATTCAATATTTTGCCCACAGAATCCTTCAGTATTTCCAGTCTAGGCTGGAATTTTTTCTTCAGTTCTTCAGTTAAAGAAATGCTCAGTGTTTTCTTAGCTTTTGGTTTTCTAACTCCAGGTCTTTGCACATTTCATTATAATACTTTACTTTGTCTTCTTGAACTCCCCTTTGAAATTTTCTGTTCAGCTCTTTTACCTTCTCATTTCTTCCATTTGCTATAGCATATATAAAATCACTTTTAATTACCCCCTCATATTAACATCTTCCTGATGCTTTGGGGTTGATGTTGTCCTAACCCAATCCTATCTGCTTATAATAAGTGTATTGTTTTCTGGATTTCTCCTTGGACACTGGCATGGCACCTGAAAAAGCCAATTTGGTTTGCTGTCTCAATGGAGCATCTGGAAATCTCTCAGCAAGTCCTCTTGGATTCTCAAGCTTAACTCTTTTTTGCATTTTAAACTGGAATTCAATATTTTCTGTTTATTTAGTGAAGATGTTTTTCATAATATTTAAGACTGTCTAAAATTGTTGTTGTTGTTGTTAAGTGCCATCGAGTCAGTTCTGACCCATAGCCAAATCCAAGAAAGCAGCAGATTTTCTTAGTGGAACTCCAGTTCACTAAATGGTCAAGAACCATGGGTTTGGGTCTTGTTTATATTTGGACTGATGGTTTGAATTCATTGACAATTTGTTGAATCAGTGGCCATTTTGCAATTAGGAAAAAACAGCAAATGTAAGGACAAACTTAGAAAACAATGGTATCCATACCAGATGATCACAATGGCAAGTTTATTTTGATTGACATTTTGAGGTTTCAAAATGTATTAAGGATTCTAAAACAGTATCTTTGAAAGATATGTTTCTAAAATTGACCCAACATCCCTGAATCTTAGAAGGAAACCAGGAACTGGACCCATACCATATAACATGCCTTTTTTGTTCCCTGCTTCTTCCAGTTTCTTTGGTACCATGGTAAGAATTCTCAGTTTTTAAGCTTTGCAATTTCATTGCATCTTGGCTGTTAAATTGAAATTGAAAGTTGTAATAGACTGGGTCTCAAGCTGGCAGTATGAATTAGGTTAAAAAATAAATCTAGGTATTATATCATTATTACAAAGGAATCCCAGAGTCCTAAGCAACAAAAACATGTGGGACAAGTCCAAGCAATGTAAGGATTTCTAGGGTGCCAACAGACAGATGCTGGGATAAGAGAATTAGACTGCCAACCAGTCACAAGAAGATTCTCATGCAATGGAGGTGCTCTATAAAACAAAACATTGGCCAAACCTCATGAAAGATTCCCTGCTAAATTTCATTTGCCTTTGGGAAATCAAATTTCAACCTAAGGGAATAGGATCCTTGACATCTAAGAGAAGTGAGCTTCAAGCTCACATTGGTCTGAGGTTTATGTTAAAAAATGGTACAAGCAGCATATACTAGAAGTAATTTGAAATCTCTGTGATAAATTTGGGAATATGATTTCCCATTAGCTCTTTTCCTTAAACTTTAAGAAAATTAGTTCCCCTTTATGCTGTCTTTTATTCACTATTTAGGGAAATTCAATTAGGTGTTTAAGTTTCATCAAAGGGTCTGAAATCATCCATGTTTGAGTCTCTAGAAAGTTAATAAGCTTTATCTAGAAACTGTTTTTCTGTTGAACAGTGTAGCTCTTTCCAAAGTATTGCTGTAGACATTTCAAGAAATTAGGTTCCCTATTTACTTTGTTTCATGTTGTAATGTATAACATAAGACTAAGTTTTGTGCTGGCCTCACCAGATGATGAATTTATATGTTTTTTTCCTGCCTAATGTTGTTTTGAGAACTTGTCTCTGATCTAGAATAGAACGAGTGTCACTTCTGATATTGAAGGCTGAGGCTGACAACTTTTTCATGAGACTATCTTGTTGTTATTGTCAGGTGCCATAGAGTCGGTACCAACTCACAGTGAACCTATGTACAACAGAACGAAACACTGCCCAATCCTGGGCCAACCTCACAATTGTTGCTACTGTTGAGCCCATTGATGCTGCCACTTTGCCAATTCATCTCACTGAGAGTCTTCTTCAGTCAAGATATCCATGAGTGTTGATAGTTGAGCCAAGAAGAA
>NW_006408544.1:12386960-12388008 GCF_000296735.1 Chrysochloris asiatica
TCACTGGCTTTAGTGGTGGGTATAAATTTGAATAATTGTAGTATTAACTGGTCTTTCCTGTAGGTGCAATGATATTATCCTATCACAGACAGTGTTGTACCTCAGGACTGAACTGGATATGTTCTTTTTGACGATGAATGCAACACCATTCCTCTTCAATTTGTCATTCCTGGCATAGTAAACCATTTGGTTGTCAGAAATACCAGTCCATTTCAGCTCACTGATGCCTAAGATATCGATGTTTATGCATCCGATTTCACTTTTGACAATTTCTAATTTTCCTAGATTCATATTTCATGCATTCCATGTTTTGATTATTAATGGATGTTTATAGCTGTTTCTCTTCATTTTGAGTTGTGCCCCATCACCAAATGAAGTTCCCACGGCCTTTACTCCCACAGGGTTACTCCATTCATGTCATCAGGGGCAACTCTACTTTGAGGAGGCAGCTCTTACCCAGTCGCATTTTGAGTGCCTTCCAACCTGAGGGACTCATTTTCTGGCACTATATCTGACAGTGTTTCTCGCTATTCAGAAGGTTTTCAGTGACTAAATATTAGAAAGTAGTTTGACACTTCTTCTTCCTAATCTATCTTCATCAGAAAGCTCATCTGAAACCTGTCTACCAGGGGTTTCCCTGCTGGTATTTAAAATATGGGTGGCATAGCTTTCAGAATCACAGCAACTCACAAGCCATCACAGTACAACTAACTGATTCTTGTTCATGTCTTATGATTTGGATTTTTAGTAGGTACTTAGAAAAATTGTTGACATAAATTGGTCTGTTTAAAAATTTGTTGTTGTTGTTGTTAGGTGCTATCGACTCGGTACTGACCCATAGCGACCTTATACAGAGCTGAAAGAAACACTGCCTGATCGGGGCCAACCGCACTACTGTTGCCATGCTTGACTCCATCGATGCTGCCACTTGGCCAATCCATCTCACTAGGGGGTCGTCCTCTTTTTCTCTGACCCTCCACCTTACCAAACATGATATCCTTCTCCAGTGACTGGTCCCTCCTGACAA
The DNA here is from genome assembly GCF_000296735.1 of Chrysochloris asiatica. Classification (NCBI taxonomy): domain Eukaryota; kingdom Metazoa; phylum Chordata; class Mammalia; order Afrosoricida; family Chrysochloridae; genus Chrysochloris; species Chrysochloris asiatica. The sequence goes on from NW_006408544.1 coordinate 12,387,988, forward strand.
TATGTCCAAAGTACGAGAGAC
>NW_006408544.1:12391163-12399376 GCF_000296735.1 Chrysochloris asiatica
AATTGTGACAGTTTTACTTTAAACACTTTAAAGAAGTCTTTTACAGAAGATGTGTCATTTGGTTTCCTGAAAAGTGAGGGATTGTTTTGATGGGTGTACCAAGGCCTTCAAAAGGATTGTTGTTGTTGTTGTTATGTGCCGTGGAGTTGGTTCGGACTCATAGCGACCCTGTACAGGGTTTCCGAGGCTGTAAATCTTTACGGGAGCAGATCGCCTCATCTTTCTCCCGCGAAACCGCTGGTAGTTTCGAACTGCTGACCTTGCGGCTCGCAGCCCGATTCGTAACCACTACGCTACCAGAGCTTCAAAAGGATAGATTATTCTAAATAACTTCTTAAAAAAATTATTTAAAGTGCACAGTAGATAGGTTTATAACAGTGTAGAAATTTGCTACCTTTGGATGATATTATTAAGTTAGATTATATTATTCCTTCAAATGGCATTACCATGATAAGTTCAGTGATAAATAACCACTGTAGGTTAATGCACTGGACTGCAAAATCAGTTTAATACACAAAGTTAGCATTTCAAACTCATCATCTAATCCTCAAGAACCCTATGCTGTTGTTGTTGTTGTTAAGTGCCATTGAGTCGGGTCCGACCTATAGCGACCCTGTACAGGGTCACTATTGGTCAGAACTGATTTGAAGGCACTTAACAACAACAATAATATTAATTAAATAGTTTTAAGGTTCCCAGGAATATTATAAATGAATTTTTTCTAACAAAGGTTTTCTTTTTTTTAATATTTTGCATTATGTAAACCTTGAAAACATTTTCTTAAGAAGCAAAATCTTGGGATGTAACAAGCTGGATGCTATGTAAAATGCATTTCATTTAAGAGAGAAAGAGTAATTTTGAAATGTAAAACTAGTAGTTCCAGAATGAAAAAAAAGGTAACGAATAGGACAAACCTGCATAGATAAAAAGGAGCATGAACAATCCCAACAAAATGGAGATTTTTAAAAATATAATTTTTAAAATGGAATAAATATGATGGACATTGGTAAAGGTTAAGGTAAGATTTTAAAAATGCTATCTTTATCTATCAATGAGAAATGTGGTGGATCCCCAACATAAAAAATCTACAAACAAGTTCTTTCTGTTAAAGAGGAATTTTAAGAAGTCAAAAGACAAAGAAAGATAATAAAACCCACCCCATATATAAAATGGTCATTTGCACATCAATGAGTTGGTCCAGTTGAAACAAGACTTTGAATGAAAACAAAACAAAACACAAGCAAGAAGAACCATAAAGAGCTAAGGTTAGACTGGGAGAAAATATAAACATGACAAATAGCTTAATGAAAATATAACTATTTAAATAAAGTTTCTTCTACAGGAGTCCTGGTGTGGCGCTGTGGGCTCATGCATCAGACTGAAAAGTTGTTTGAACTGCAAGGTCCGTGGTTCAAGCTCACCAGCTGCTCCTTGGAAACCCTATACAGTGTCGCTATGGGTCAGAATCAACTCGACGGCACTTAACAACTACAACAGTAATTATTTTTTATTGCATATAATCTTAAATAATTTCTAAAACTTTTAAGTAACTTATTGATATTACTGATATTCTATAGACAAAATATTAAATGAAGCATAAAACATAGATGGAAGGAACATACAAGTTCACTTTACCGAAAATTACTGGTCGAGATTAAACCATTTCAAGAGGTAGCATGTGATCAATAGCCAATGGTACTAAACAAAAAAGTCAAATCTGCATTAAAGACATTGATGAAAAAAGGCTCCAGGAATTGATGGGGTACTGTGTGAGATGTTTCCATACACAGATGAAATGCAGGAAGGACTCACCCATCTATCCAAGAAATTTAGAAGACAGCTACTTGGCCAACTAATTGTAAAAGATCCACATTTGTGCCCATTTCAAAGAAAGGTGATCCAACATAATGCAAAAATTATCAAGCAATATCATTACTATCACAAGCAACTAAATTTTTGTAAAAGGTAATTTAAAAATGGTTGCAGCAGTACATCAACAGGGAATCAACTGCAAATAATTGAAGCTGGATTCAAAAGAGGATATGTAGCCAGGAATATCATTACTGATGTAAGATGAATCTGGGCTGAAAGTAGACGATACCAGAAAGATGTTTACCTTTGTTTAATTGACTGTGGAAAGGCATTCAACTGTGTGGAGTATAACAAATTTCTACATGAAGGCAAAGTCTTTCACGTTGCTGGTTGGTGGTCATAATGAACTCTGATGGGGGCTGAACTTAAGTCAACCCACAAAAGGGAGTTAGGGTTCACACTGCCAATAACAACCTTACTTGAATTTAAGTTATAATTGTTGCTGTTGTTGTTGTTGTAAAGTGCCATCAAGTCGATTCTGACTCACAGCAACATTTTATAAGGGCTTCCAAGGAGCAGTAGTAGGTTTGAATCCCCAGTGTTTTAGTTTGCAATCCAGTGCTTATCCTACAACACCACACCAGAAGTCCAAAATAGTGTTGTTTTTAAGGGCCATCGTGTCAGTTCCAACCCATAGCGACCCTGTATAGGGTTTCCAAGAAGTGACTGGTAATCTTGAACCACCGACCTTGTAGTTCAAATGGCTTTGCAGTCTGGCGCATTAGTTTCATTAAATTTAGTTTACGAATCGGGCTGTGAACCTTAAGGTCAGTGGTTCGAAACTACCAGCTGCTCCGCGGGAGAAAGATGAGGCTTTCTACTCCCGTAAAGATTTATACCCTCAGAAACCCTGTACAGGGTCGCTATGGGTTGGAACCGACTCGATGGCACTTAACAACAACAACAACAACCTCAAAGTCAGCAGTTCGAAACTACCAGCTGTTCTGTGGGAGAAAGATGAAGTGTTCTGCTCCTATAAAGATTTACAGCCTCAGAAACCCTGTGCAGGGTCACTATGAGTCGGAGCCGACTCCACGGCACTTAACAACAACAACAATATCCCTGAGATTAGATATGGCATTGTAGGATAAGCACTGGACTGCTAAACACAGGATTGGCAGTTCAAACCCACTAGCTGTTCCTTGGAAACCCTATACAGGGTCTCTATGAGTCAGGACTAACTGACTTGAAGGTACTTTACAACAACAACAATATCCCTGAAGACTACTATAAAACCATATTTTTATAAATGTGACTTCTGTTATTTGAGGGACATCAACATGCATGTTGAGAATACAAATATAACACAATAATTTTTAAAATATAAATTATGAAAAATTATAACAAGTACAAATTTTATACTTAAATTACAATCATTTCTTTTCAAAATAATCATGTAAGATAAGTCAGATATTATTCCCATTTTATAGGTGAGTAACAGTATTTATTGAAAGATTACAAAGCTTTTACATTTTTGCCCAATATATTGCTGTTGTTATTTGCTAAAGAGTTAATTCTGACTTATGGCAACCTCATGGGTTACTGATTAGAACTGTTCTACATGGTTTGATCGGCTAAGGAGCTCTGGTAGCATAGTGGTTACGAATCGGGCTAAGAACCTCAAGGTCAGCAGTTCAAAACTACCAGTTGTTTCGCGGGAGAAAGATAAGGCTTTCTGCTCCCATAAAGATTTACAGCCTTGGAAACCCTGTACAGGGTCACTATGAATTGGAGCCGAGCCGACTCCACGGCACGTACAACAACAACCATCTTAATGGAATCAGATCAGCAGGCCTATCTTCCACTGTACCACTAGGTGGGTTCCAACTGCCAACCTTTAGGCTAACAGTTGAGTGCAATCTGTTTACATCACTTAGGAACATTACTTTATGTGTACCCAGTGCCATCAAGCTGATTCTACCTCACAGTGATTATACTGCTATAGGAGTAGGACTACTCCATAGGGTTTCCAGGACTATACATTTTTATGGAAGCAGACAGTCTCATCTTTCTCCCATGAAGCAACCGATAAGTTTTAACTGCCAACTTTGAATGTAGAAGCCCAATACTTACCCTACTGTTAATTTGTTGTTGTTAAATGTTGTTGAGTCGGTTCCAATGCATAGCAACTATGTATAGGTTTCTGAGGAGCAGCTACTGGGTTTGAACTGCTGCTGACCTTATGGTTCACAGTCCAGTGCTGATCCTGTCATGTCACACCATTTACCCTGTCCTTTACCCATATATAAACCCAAACCAAACCTACTGCCATCAAGTTGATTCCCACACAAGGAAAAATAAATATATCCCAGATATTTTAGTTTTCTATGAAGGATTCATTCTATCCCATTCCTGCCTGGATAATGTCAGTCCTCTCCTGTGCCCATCCACTGCCCTTAGTACAAGCATCAATATAGTCTCAGAAATATGCTCCCCATAACACTGATCTATTTTTATCTCTCCTTATGCCTTATTCATTAGTTTAAGGAGAAGCCATACTACAACTTTTTCTCACTTTGGCTTTCATACATGCTGAACTACCATTCTCTCCTGAACACCAAGTAACCCCTCTTTAGGAATTTTTCAAGACTTAACTCATGGGATGCTCTGCTTGACAAAACGTTCTTAACACTGCTTCATGTGAAAGTGGCTCCATCTTCTATGTCCTTGGCACAACCTTGTAACGTACTTTAGTAAAATTATGTCTACCTCTGTCATTGAACTATCAGCTCCAGAGGGCAGGGAGTGTGCCAAGCTGTTCACCTCTTCAGTGCCCAGAAAGAGCCCGCCATGGAGCAGGTGGTCAGGAAACTTTATGATATGATAAATGAGTTAAGTTTCCTAGGTATATTTGGGTCTGACTCAGAAGCAATATGCATAAAAGAAAAACAGAAAGTCATAGATCTCCTCAGGAAGTAGTCAGTTCAAACGATCTACATACATTAAGGCATGGGGAGCAAAGTGGAAAAACAAAAACAAAGATGTGGAAGTCAGCAATTACTAGAATTACTGCTCTTTGGGATACAACCCTGAACATGTCATTTTCTCAGCAGCAACTCTCTCACTATTTTATCTCCATATGGCTTTTGCCAACCCAGACTGAGCCAGTTCTCTAGTGTAAAATAGCCTTAATGCTATTGAAAATAGTTCTGCCAGTGAAAAAGCTAGGTCATTCACAGTGAAATGTAATTTAGCCGGTCCATGTACAACACTATCAACACTCATGGAAGCAGCAATCAAGAAATCAAACGATGTATTGCATTAGGCAAATCTGCTGCACAAGATCTTTTTAAAGTGTTGAAGAGCAAAGATGTCAGCTTGAGGACTAAGGTGCTCCTGACCCAAGCCATGGTATTTTCAATAACTTTATATAATGCATGCAAAAGCTGGACAGTGAATAAGGAAGACTGTAGAAGAATTGATACTTTCGAGTTATGATGTTGGAGGAGAATATTGAAAGTGCCAGGGGCTGCCAAAAGAACCAACAGATCTGTGTTGGAAGAAGTGAAGTCAGAGTGCTCCTTGGAGGCCACAATGGCCAAACTTCGTCTCTCATACTTTGGACATATTGTCAGGAGGGATCAGTTACTGGAGAAAGATATCATGTTTGGTAAGATGGAGGATCAGAGAAAAAGAGGATGACCCCCCAGCAAGATGGATTGGCAAAATGGCAGCATCAATGGACTCAAGCATGGCAACAATTGCGAGGTTGGCCTAGGACTGAGCAGTGTTTCATTCTGTTGTGCATAGGGTCGCTATGAGTCAGTACCAACTCGATGACACCTAACAACAACAACAACAATGTACAGCATTGAAACTCACAAGTTCTCTGAGCCTTGTTTTTTCCATATACAAGGTACAGTTTATATACTTTCCTGGCTTTTCCATTAGCAAGACTGATCAGTTCATGAATTAATTGGTATAGAAATACCCTGTTCCCTAGCACCCAAGGAACAAAGATTGTTCCTGACTGATGATGGTCCAGTAGCCATTAGTGGGCACTACGGGTATACTTGATAGGAAGGATCTGAGGACTATGTTACAGGGCTTTGGATGCAAGGGCCTTTGGAAATCCCATCATTGAGGAAACCTCCTGAAGGGGTAATATGAAATAGGGATCAGGCCTTAGTCGTCTTCAGTCCCTCAAAAAATACAGACTAGCCATTTCATAATTTCCAAAAGGAATGAAGGGAATACAGAAAATAAGAGAGAGAGAGAAGAAAAGAGGAAAGTAAAAAGAGAAGGAGAGAGAGAAGAAGGGTGACAAGAGACAGAGAAAAGTCAAGAAAAATGAAGGCTTGCTTTTAAAAGAAGTATCTAACATTAATCTTCTGTCACTTATATCCCATAAACCTGCTCAAAGACCCAGCTCTATTTATCTAATCCACACAAACCTGCTGAATGCTGAGACCAGTGTTTGGTGTTTTGTTGTAGTTGTTAAGTACCACTGAGTTGGTTCTGATTCATAATGACCTGCATAGGGTTTCCAAGTAGCAGCTGGTGAGTTTGAACCACCAAAATTTGATTCAAACTGACCTTGCTGTCCAGTGCTTTAATCCCACAGTGCCACACCAAGATTCCCTGCTGGGTATTAGGTGCCCTTATATGAATGACACACAGTTCTTGACTTCAAGGACTCAGCTGAAACAGACCCAGAAACAGACAATGACAAGTCAGTGATAAATGTTACAAGAGAGGCATTCAAGAAGAGGAATTACAGAGGGAGCAGGGATTGACTAAGTCTGCCTGCAGAGTTCTAGAAGACTTCGCAGAGAGGAAGACACTTACATTAGGCCCTGAAGGAAGAGAACACATTTTTCAGGCAGAGAGATGATTCTAGCCTGCGAACACATTGACAGCAAAGGCAGTGGCAGTGGTGACAGAATGAGGCATGACTGGGAAGTCCCAGAGAGTAAAAGGGAGAGTTTGATGTCTGAAATAGAGGTTGGCTGGGGCTATGGCAAAAAAGGCAGGATGGAGTCAGCCAAGCTTCATTCATCCAGGAGCACGCAGAAAGGTAATCAAACTAAGGGAGACAATAGTAACTAAAGTAAGAGAAGGCTCGGGCTTGACTGGAGGAAGAATTCTTCCAGAAGCTAGTGATTGAAAAGCTTTGTTTCAGGAAATGATGAGTACAGTTAGAAGGTAAAAGCAATAAAGAATAACCTTTAATTTTCTGTGACAAGTAACTTCATCTAGCTTTTTTCAATTTTGAAACCCGACGTATCTTTGAGCACCTCTCCCTGCTCCTGTTGCAACCCCACCACTTACTACTTTGTTGTTGTTGTTATGTGCCGTGGAGTCGGTTCCAACTCACAGCGACCCTGCACAGGGTTTCCGAGGCTGTTAATCTTTATGGGAGTAGAACGCCTCATCTTTCTCCTGTGGAGCAGCTGGTAGTTTCGAACTGCTGACCTTGCGGTTCGCAGCCCAATTCGTAATCACTACGCTACCAGAGCTCCTTACCCCTTACTACTAGGGGGCTTTAAAAAGTTCATGGAAAAATTGAATTGAAAGAAAATGGAATTTTTCCAAGAGATTTTGAAGCCCCCCTCACAAATAAAAGATTATAAAACACCTGGTTTTAATTTTAGTTCTACCCTGTATCCAGTTTGCAAACTCTACCAACATCCCTTAGCCTGAGTTTTACATTCATCAGTAGGAATGTTGTATGATTTAACAATAATTATTAAGTGCCATCAAGTCGGTTCCAACCCATAGCTACCCTGTATAGGATTTCCAAGAAGTGGCTGGTGGGTTTGAACAGCTAACTTTGCGGTTAACAATTCATTGCTTATCCTACCACACCATATCAGAATTTTATATTAAAATTTACTGTGTACTACACATGGTTCTGGAGCCCTGGTGTGGCACTGTGGGCTAAAGCACTAGATCGCAAAGTGAGTTTGAACCACAAAGTTGGAAGTTCAAACTCACCAGCCACTCCTCAGAAATCCTGTTCAGGGTTGCTATGAGTTGGAACGAACTTGACAGACAGCACTTAACAATAACAACAAAGACACGGTTCTGGGGAGCACAGTGGCTCTCTAGAATAAGTATTGGACTGCTAAATACAAGCCCACCACCTGCTCCAGTGGAAAAAACCTGAGGAATTCTACTCCCGCAAAATCCCATACAGGGTCACTATGAGTAAGAAGTGACTCGACGGCACTCAGAAGTGACTCGACGGCACTTAACAAAAACAGACACTGTTCTAAGCACTTATGTGTATTAATGTATTGATCCCTACCTTTAGGTTGTTAAGGAGCTCTGGTAGCGTAGTGGTTATGAATCGGGCTTCGAACCCCAAGGTCAGCAGTTCAAAACTACCAGCTGTTCCG
>NW_006408544.1:12400307-12401302 GCF_000296735.1 Chrysochloris asiatica
TTGACCTTGCAGTTCAAATGGCTTTGCAGTTTGACACATTAACCCACAGGGTCACACCAGGACTCCCCCTCTCCAGGTAGCTGACCAGAAAAGTGAGTAGTCGGTAGCTAAAGTGGGATGGTGGTGGTGAGTGTCCCACTTCATCAGATGCATTGGCCATTTGTAACATTATCCTGAATCCATTAACAGAGCACCAAGGAGTGTCTCCCCTACATGGAACATGATAGGATCTGAATGGATAATCCAGGCACCTCTGTGTGGCCCTATGACTGGGCTCCAGAAGGCAGCCTTTTGCCATTTTTCTGCCTCATCCATCATCATTACAGCCAACCTACAATTCTGATTACGAAAGCATAGCCTGGTGGCAGTAAACAGCCAGAGAGCCCAGAGCTTTAGAGCCAGGAGGAAGAGGACTGGGGATGGAGGAGGTCACAATTCATCAACTTCAGCAAGATCAGAGTGCTGAAGGCAGCACAAAGCTAATGCTTCTGACCTGAAAAAAGAGCAGCATAGGCAAGGGAGCAGCCTCAGTGAGAAAGGACGATACAAGAGGTGGAGGAGGCTCTGCACTTCTGTCTCTGAATGTCTGCAAGGGACAAATGTCTGCCAGTCTTAATCATACTGCAGAGTGCATCCCGAAACACATACTCCAAGCTTCACATCCACTGCACAATCACGGCCCCTTGCGGATAGGACACACTTGTCTACATTGTCTACTTAAATATAATAGTATAGAGGTTCAGAAAGTTTAAATGAGTCACCACAGATTAGACAGCTATAAGTACAAGGAGCTCTGGTAGCATAGTGGTTACGAATTGGGCTATGAACCTTAAGGCCAGCAGTTTGAAACTGCTCCAAGGGAGACAGATGAAGCGTTCTGCTCCTGTAAAGATTTATAGCTTCAGAAACCCTGTACAGGGTCGCTATGGGTCAGAACCGACTCGACGGCACTTAACAACAACAACAGTAGAAAAGCAGAAACTGAACTCACATAT
>NW_006408544.1:12401507-12420243 GCF_000296735.1 Chrysochloris asiatica
TCGCAGCCCGATTCGTAACCACTACTCTACCAGAGCTCCTTTTATACCACACAGCAATATTATTGCACCAGCATTCTAAAGTATGTGTGGTTTGATGGTACTGGTGCATGGTGCACAGCAAATTGAGAAAAAGAACAGGTTAATATGTTACCACTTGATCTCATTCACTCCAAATTTCCTGTCTGCCCACATTTCATGCATGAGGAAGGCTAGGCACAGAGAGAGACAGTGACCTGACCAAGGTCATGTAGTGACGCATTCAAGTCTCTGAATTTCCACAGCACCTCATGAGGGAGGAAAAGTTGCCACCCCCAGGGTTCCAATGGGAGCTACACTATCAAGTTCAGCCAACAATTGAAGGACTCTACTAGGAGACTTCACATGCTTATTTACTTACAACATAGTGGTGAATGGTTTTTGTTTTTGTTTTTTTTTCTGCCAAGAATCCTTTGGATATTTATGACATCATTCACAGGCATACAAAATTATCAAACTAAAAATTAGCCTGCCATATTTGGTCAAACATTTAATTAACTCACTCTCTGGCAGCATAGTGGTTACGAATCAGGCTTCTAACCTGAGGGTCATCAGTTCAAAACTACCAACTGTTCTGCAGGAGAAAGATGAGGCTTTCTGCTCCCGTAAAGATTTACAGCCTCGGAAACCCTGTACAGGGTCGCTATGAGTCAGAACCAACTCCACGGCGCATAAAACAACAGTCCTGGTGTGGTGCTGTGGGTTAATGTGCCAGACTGCAAAGCCATTTAAACTGCAAAGCCAGTTCACCAGCAGCTCCTCGGAAACTCTATACAGGGCCGCTTTGGGTTGGAACTGACTCGACTGCACTTAATAACAAAAATAACAATGTGATGGCTGGAACGGCAGTTGTCTTGTCAGGGGACGACCAAATGATTTTTCAGGCCTGGTGTGGCACTGTGGGTTAATGAACTGGTCTGCAAAGTCATTTGAACCACAAGGTCAGTGGTTCAAGTTCACCAGCTGCTCCTCAGAAATCCTATATAGGGGCAATGGGTCAGAATAGACTTGACGGCACTTAACAACAGCAACATATGGCTGTGGACCCGACCTACCTTCCTCACCTCTAACTTAAAGAGAGAAAGCCTAATGTTAACTGACTGAAGAATAAGATGCTGATGTTCAAATGAAATTAGGGGAAAAAAAATCTGATGGCATGTTTGGGAAGAGTTGAGAGTCTATAGAGTTGAAGGAGGGACAGAAAGAAGGAGAAAGGAGAGTGGGAATCTCAGACTCTGCAGGCTCTTGGCCCTGAGTCTGTGCCTCAGAGCTGTCTCTTCTGCAACCTCACAGACCAGTAGCAAAGGAACCAAAAAAAAAAAAAAAAAGGATGCTATGTAAATAACCTGGGCTCAAAATTATCTGGGCCTGGCTTTGACACTCACTAGCTGAGCTATATTGGGTAGACCACTTATTTCACAGAGGTGTCATTTCTCTAGATCTTTGAGAAGGTAATGCACATTTTTAGAACTATTGTAGGATTAAAAATAACATATACATAAGGCATCTAGAATGGTTCCTGGAATATAGCAGGTATTCAATAAATGTCAACAATTAAGCTTATTATCATTGTTAAATATTAGAAGTAACATATGAGTTAGGCATCTAGCATGGTTCCTAGCATATGGTGGTGATAGTGGCTATGTTCCATGGAGTCAGTTCCAATTCATCACTGTATAGGGTTTCCAAGGCTGTGAAGCTTTACAGGAGCAGAAAACCTCATCTTTCTCCCCCAGAGCGGCTGACGGTTTCGAACTGCTGATCTTGAGAATAACAGCCTGACTCATAATCACTATGCTACCAGAGCTCCAGGTATTAAATAAATATTAGCCATTAAGCATATTATCATTGTTATTGTTATATTACTACTATTATTATGAAGTTCTGGTGTGGTGCTGCAGAATAATGCACTGGATCATAAAGTCGATTTGAACCACAGGTTGGCAGTTCAAACCAACCAGATGCTCCTTGAAAACGATATATAGGGTCACTGAGTCAGAAACCACTCAATGGCATTTAACAACAACAACAACTATTATTATATAAGATGAAAAACCCATTTCTAGGTGGTTTACATGGTTTCTAGGATTTGTATATTTCCTAATAAAAGAAAACGGCTTTTCTTTTAGGGCAGTTGTTGTTAAGTGTCGTCAGGTCACTTAATTATTGCAACCCTGTATAGGGTTACTGAGGAGTGGCTGGTGGGTTTGAACCACTGGCCTTGTAGTTAGCAGTCCAGTGCTTATCCTACAGCACCACACCGGAACTCCTACAGGACAACAGGGGTTATATATGTTTCTCTGAAGCAAATTATTCAGTTCTCACTCAACATCCAACCTGCCTGTTGTAGGTGGCTATACTTCTGAGGAGGAGATGGAAATCATGTCTCTCGAGGTAGTTGCTGAGCCAGAGCTGAAACTTATAAACCCAGTAATGCCTTCAAGGATCTGTCAAGAGACCCTGCCTCTGGTCTTGCACATCAGAAGGTCCGTCCGTAGATTACAGTAACTTTTTGAAAATTTTGAAGTTCCCCTCTAGTCTCTAAGGCTGGTTGGGCAGTAAAGTAAGAATCTCTGCCCTCCAAACCTGGTTTCTTTGGATGCTAGTCACCAGAAGGAGTCTTTTATTATCCTGAGACCCCCTCCAGTACCTGGGATAAATAAGGATGGCAGTGATAATCACTCAGGGAGCCTCAGCCTTCATTCTTCCTCTTTAGGCCATTCAACAACTCTCTATCTCTGCTACCCAAATAGTGGATGACAAGATGCTCAAGAGAGCTCCAGATCTCATAGCTAGTGCAAGGCTCCAATTTCAGGAGGGTGGATGGTGAGTAGATCAATTTTGCTAGCTGATATTGTAATACTTTCATGGGATCATGTGACATTTGTTCACCAGAATGGTGATAACATGCTGATTTGGGGGTAATTCTTACCCATGTTGGATATAGGAGTCCAGGGCTATGGGCTGTTGATGTGCCCCTATTGACCTCCGGTCAATGTATGGGCTCATGCATTGGCTCTTGCCTGGGTATAACACCATGGTGTTATCTCTGGGTTTATAGCACTGAAGACAGTATGAGTGGTAATAGACAGTTACCCCACTCCTTCTACAATGTCATGAAGTCCTCCAGGAGTGGATGTGCCTATCTCACCCCCATCATCTCTGAGGTCTTCTGAAGTACTTGAGTCTAACAGACCCTTCTGATTGATACCCTTTATTACTTCTAATAAGGAATGTAGTGGTTACGAGTTGGGCTGCTAATCTCATGGTCAGCAGTTCGAAACTATCAGCTATTCCACCGGAAAAAGATGAGGTTTCTGCTCCTGTACAGATTTACAGCCTTGAAAACCCTATACAGGGTCACTATGAGTTGGAATTGATTCTATGGCACATAACCACCACTATCATCACTACTTCAAATCCATGTATGTTATACTCTCCTCGGTCAGTCTTAAGTCTTGCCAGATGATTATAAACTACTTCAGTGAATGAGATGGTTCCTCCCTCTTAATATAAGGTTCCATTGTCTATTGTCACTGCTGATGGCAGTTAACATAGAAAAATCCACTATCAATATAGTGTGGTTATGGCCACTATAGCAAGTTTAACTTTCTTTAGCAAGTTAAAGAAAAGTCATGATTGGAAAATGTGCTGTTTTCATGCTGTATAACTTTGGATAGTGAATTTAACATAACCAGAAAATAAATTATCATTCAAATTTCCTTAATACTTGGCATGAGACCTGCATTTGAAATCATCATCAACAAAGCATCATAGAATTCTTTTAGAGTGCCATTGTTGTTCTTAAGTGCCATCAAGTTGGTTCTGAGTCATAGCAACCTTGTATGGGGTTTCCAAGGAGCCACTGGTGAGCTTGAACTGCTGACCTTAAGGTTCAACTCGATCTTGCAGTCCACAGCATTATAAACCCTTACTTGTGGGAGACACTACAAATGATAAAGCATCATAGGTAATAATGTAACTAGCATTGAATACATATTATTAGAAAATTGTGCAAGCAAGAGGATTTGGATGATTTTAATACAAACATGTGCCAAACAGCCATGCATTGTGAATAGAAACAGTGTCTCCAGGTTGTATTCTATATTACTGTTATCTACCAAAAGGAAATGTTTAATGTTCAACCATTTCAAGAGGTAGCATATGATACTTAGGAAGGAAGTCCAAGGTGCATTGAAGGAACTGACCAAGTGGCAGCATCGATGGACTCAAGTGTGGCAACAATAGTGAGGTTGGCCGAGGATTGGACAGTGTTTTGTTCTGCTGTGCATAAGGTTGCTAAGAGTTGGTACCGACTCAATGGCACCTAAGAACAACAACCACAGAAGAAGCACTACCTCGTCCTGTACCATCCTCATGATTGGTTGCAAATCAGATTTATAATCCGTATAACCCATAGCGTTTTCAGTGACTGATTTTCAGAAGTACATTGTCAGATCTTTTTCCCTAGTCCATCACAGTATGGGAGCTCTGCAACACATAAGCTTTCACTGACAGATGGGTGATGGTTTGTGCATGAGGTGCACTGATCAGGAATTGATCCACTGTCTCATCCGTGGAAAGTGAGAATTCTACCATTGCCCCATTGCTGATGTTTCTCTTAATGAGTTCCCACATTATCCTATAGATTATCATTGCTCATGTAACTGAAAGTCTGGTCACTTCTTTCCCTACTAGTCCTGCACTCGAGAAGTGTCCATCACTATCGGGAAATAATAGATTCTCAGATAAATGTATTAATGGACTAGATGATGCAAAGAAACAATTAAAGTTGAATATCTCCTTTTTAAAAATAGTTTGGAATTGTTGGTAAGTGTTGTTAAATTGGCACCAAGTCATAAGGACCCTATGTACAATAGAACGAATCTGTCTGGACCTGCATCATCCCTATAATCATTGCTATGTTCCCATTGATGCAGCTGCTAATCATCCTGTTGAGGGATTTCCCCTTTTTTCACTGACCCTTTACCAAGCACAGTCTTCTTCTCTAAGGATTATTCCTTCCTGATAACAATTCCAAAGTATGTAAGATGAAATCTTGCCATTCTCACTTCTAAATAGCATTCTGGCTGTACTTCTTCCAAGACAGATTTGTTTGTTCTTCTGCCAGACCAAAGTATATTCAATATGCTTCACAAACACCATAATTCAAAGCCATTGATTCTTCTTCAGTCTTCCTTATTCATTGTCCAGGGCTTACATGCAGATGAGGTGATTGAAAATACCATGGTTTGGGTGAAGCACACCTTAGTCCTCAAAGTGACATCCTTGGTTTTTAACACTTGAAAGAGGTTTTTGCAGCAAATTTGTCCTTTGATTTCTTTGCAGCACATAATGTCCTTTGATTTCTTGATAAATAAATGCAGTGCCTCAGTTAGTAAACAGAGATTCCATAGAACTGCACTGCGACAGGGACCTAGAGAAAACAGTCTGGTAAATTCTTTGGGGCAGTCTTGGATAAATAAGTTCTGAGAACACTAATTTTATAATATACTCTGAGAAAAGGAGGGAGAGGTGGGCCTAAACTCCAATAATTTAGGAAAATACTGAGTGTCATGGCTGCTTGTAAAGATTTTCAGTGTGCATTAGTATAGTTCATTCTTGTAAAAAGTCTTACTTTAATAAATCTGGTTAATTTATTTTTAATCCAGTGCTTTTCAAACTTATTTAAAATATGAATTATTCCTTTATGTAATACCTATTAACATCTATTTCCCAGAACACATGGGAAATGCTGGGCTTATGAGATAAGACTTCCAGAGGAAAGAATTTTCTGGCTGATGATGAAGGCAAGAAGAAGGAAAAATTAAAAATAAAACTAAAATATAAATAAATGCAGTATTTATTGAGCACTTTCCATGCAATCAATAGTCTGCCGAGTATTTTACTTCTATTAGCTCATTTATGATAAATTTAAGAAGTAGGTTCTACTATCCCAACTGAATGAAAAAGGAATCCCATTCAACAGTGCCATGTGTGTCTGGGTTACTACAGACTCTTCCTCTTAACCACTCTGCTATCACCACCGAGTGGAATAGTGAAATAGGAGGATTGCCTACTTTATTTCCTTCCTTTCTCTTTTGTTTCTTCCCTTCTCACCCAGTTACATTAAGTTGTTTCCTCAAATATCCTACAAGTATACACTCTATATCAATCACTACTCTGGGTGGACCCTGGGGTTTCAAAGGTTTATCAGAACTGATCCTTCTCCTCAAAGAGTATGCAGTCTGACCCAGCAAGCTCCAGACCAAATTAACACAGTGTGGGAAGCCCTGTATATAGCTTTAAGAAAATCTGAGAAAGTCTGCTGCTAATGCTCCTAATGAGGTAAGGGTGATTAAAATAGAGGTATTTGATAGCATGGGTAGAGAGGAGTGAAAAGTTTCCATGTACAAATCAGCAAATGAATGCTGTTTTTGTTAAGTAGATGTATTAGTAGGGCTTGAGAGTAAGCACACCTGTCCTCTTTTTCACTTATTCCCTGGAGTTCTGGGATATGAGCAGTATGCCAATCTGGCTGTATGCCAAGAAGCAATCTAGGGAGATGAGTGTAAAATTTCACTCGCATGGGGTTACAAAACAAATACAATTCAGGGCAGAAGGGAAATTTGTCCCTACCACAAAGTTAAAAAAAAAAAAAAAAAGAAAGAAAGAAAAGGTCAGCTGTCCTTCTCTAAATTACAGTGCCCATCACACTGTTCACGGTGTGTGTCTACCTCACAAGCAGGATTCGATTCAGTGGGGTGTGAGGGCACACTGAAAAATATTGAGAACTACTTTTTCTCTCCCCAAATCCCCAGTCTCTGGCAAAGTGCCTGATGTATTAAAAATGCTCAATGAATACGTGGAGTTGAAATTTGGAAGGGCAGGGATAGGGAAGAAAGGAAGGAGGAAATAAAGATAAGACAAAGAGTTACAGGCGATTAGGGGAAGCTGAGAGCTTTAAAACCTAATTCTTCTGATACAAGGTTCTCATGGTACCCTCATCCCCAAGTAATTCTGAGGTGACCTGAGGGAAGAATCTCCAGTCTGTCATCCTCCCTTGCTGAAGACTGTCAATGAGGGGAGCAGAGGTGAAGGGAAGGCTCTAGTTGAAATTCTTCATCTAGTGCTGCACAAGGAACAATGCACATGAAAAATTGATCATGACAATGCACCCAGGCAAATATTATTAATAATGCAGTAAACACACAATATATCCCTCTTAATGATGAAAAGAAGCCCAAGGTCAAACCAAATAAAAGTCATTCCAATGAGACCAAAATGAAGAAAGAGTTCCTCTATGTGCTTCACCCCACAATAGCTTCCTTTGTACCAGTATCTAGCAGAGAGAGGAGCCTTTCTACAAGAGAAGAGGCAAAGCCCTTCTATAGAGGAACATTTCACACTACCAAGCAGTCCCAGAAAAGAGAAACAGTCCTTCTCACAATGGGACTGTTAAAAGAATTAGTATAATTTATATAATGTATCCAATTAAGTACACTGTATTAATACTATATAAATCCTCCCTCCCTTCATCTATTTGATAGAAAGTTACGTCACACACAGTAATGAATTTTGAATGGCTCAGGAGAGGTGTATATATGAATAAAGTGGACCTCTTAGTACATACCCTCAGCATGTGACCTAAGCATAGTCTTCCTACAGTTCATTAACTTCTAACAGTATAGCATGAAGCATCAGACTTCTGCAGTGATAACATGAAACCTACAAGCAAGTAAGAAGAGGCAGTGGAAAACTCATTTGATCAGGAGCACACTGGTTCCATGTCTGTAGGAACTCACTGTCCCTATTTGGGCCTTGGCGTCCCCATCTGCAAGATGAGGAGATTTCACTAGATATTCTGTTATTAAATTGCAATTCTAAATATTTACAGTCAAGGAGAAATGACAAATTACTAAAAGCATAGAATTTGGAGTCTTCAAATATTGCGGCTCCATTTACTTGTAACAAGACCTTGGTCAAGTTACTTAAACTCCATAAACTACAGATTCCTTAGTGATAAAATGAGACAATTAGGTAAACTAAGATAACACTGCTAGTAAGAGGCATGCATATATGTGGAAGTCAAACCTAAGTCTCTCTAGCTTCAAAGATGACACTCTTTCCACTACAATAATGGAGAAGGACAACATGAATAAATGTCAACAAAAACCAGTTAGACTAAACTTGAGGCTGTTGAATGCCAGAGGCAGAAGGAAAAGAGCCACATCATGAAAACAGCTCTGGACCAGAGTTTGAACTCTTCTAGGGATTCAAAACACTTAACCTATCTAAGTCTCAGTTTCTTCTGTAAACTATGGACAATAACAGTACTTCCACAGAATTATTCAGAGTACAAATGAGGTAAGCACTTAAGTACACTGCCCAAGGTGGTGGAAGGGTGGAGATTAAGTAATAGCTACTGCTATTAGAAGGTTATTTTAATTATGTGAAATTAAACAAAACTAGTAGATAAATGGTCAAAACTCCTACAGTAACTTCCACAGTTTATAAGATGCTGCCAATCCAAAAAGATTCAGAAGCCAAGAATAGCATTGTCTATTGGCTTTCCAATTTCTGTATTATGAAAGAAAAAGTCTAGAAACCACAAGCTTTGGCCTTCAACCAGACTCCATTCTCAGAGGTATTATTTACATTTGAAATTTATTATTGTCTTCCGTGGTACTGACATGAAATAACCTTCCATTCTTTTCTATGTTAAAAGACTACAGCATTTCCTAGCTCAATAAATAATTCAGATTATATTAATATTTTAAGAAGAATAGCAATATATTTTGGACACCATGAGTACTGAAATTAGTTATTTGTAGCTGAAAACTTAATTGAGCCAATATATTGATTGTTTTTTCTTCCATGTTTTATTGCCCACACAATGAAGAGGAGTGTCTGCTTTCATGCCAAATACTGCATACTTAATTACATCTGCTATATCTTGTTTTTATGAAAACTGAAAAGCATCCAGCCATGAACTGAAATTCTTTTGTCCATCTGATGCTACACATTGAACCACTCCCCATCCTTTAATTTAGTACACAACTCCTCACATGCAATTTTAAAGAGTGTTAGATGCTATCTTTTCATAAATATCAGATATTTGTGTTAGTACTTACAACTTGGGTAAAGAAGAAGAACTACAATTTATTATATGCTTATTACTTGCCAAATCTTGTATATATATAATCTCATTTAACTCTTAAAATAACCCTGTTGTTGTTATATGCTGGAGAGTTGGTTCCAAATTATAGCAATCTCATGCGCAACAGAATATAATACTGCCTGGTTCAGCACCATCCTCACAATTGTTATTACGTTTACATCCACTGTTGCTGACACTTTTTCAGTACATCACATTGGGGTCTTCCTCTTTTTCAACTGACCCTCCATTTTATCAAGCTTGATGTCCTTCTCCAGGAACAGGTCCCTCTTGGCAACATGTCCAAAGTATGAGAGATAAAATATCAACATGCTGGCTTCTAAGAATCATCCGGCTCTACTCTCATAACAGGTTTTTGTTGTTGTTGTTGTTTGTTTTTTCTGGAAGTCCATTTTGCATTCAACATTTTTTGTCAACACGATCATTCAAACACATCAATTCTTCTATGATCTTCCTTATTCATTGTCCAATTTCCACATGCATATGAGATGATCGAAAGTACCATGTTTTGGGTTTGAATCAGAGACACTTTAGTCCTTACAGTAATATCTTTGCTCTTTAACAATTTTAAAGGGGTCTTTTGCAGCATATTTGCCTAATGAAAGCTGTCATTTGATTTCTCGACTGCTACTTCCATGGACAATGGCTGTGTGTCCAAGCAAAGTTATCAAAGAAGTCTTTGATAGCTTCAATCTGTTCTCCATTTATCATGATGTTATTTATTGGTTCAGTTGTGAGAATTTTCATTTTCTTTACATTGAGGAACAATCCATACTGTAAGCCTTTCAAGTCCTCTTTGTTTCCTACAAACAAGGTTGTGTCATCTGCATAGTGCAGGTTGATAATGAGTTTTCCTCCAGTTCTGGATGCAAATAATCCTCAAAGGCAAATTATATGAGGATTATTTGCTCAGCATACAGATTAAATACATAGGGTGAAAGGATACATTCCTGGCACACACCTTTCCTGATTTTAAATCATTCTGTATCCTTTATTCTGTTTGAAAGACTAACTCTTGGTCTATATACAGTTTCCTCATGAGCACTATAAAGTATTCTGGTATTCCCATTATTCACAGCATTATCCATAGTTTTTATGATCTAAATACTCTTTGTGTAGTCAATAAATCATACGTAAACATCTTTCTGGTATTATCTTCTTGTAGGCAAGATTCATCTGGCATCAACAATCATATCCCTGGCTTGATGTTTTCTTCTGAACCCCGCTTGATTTTCTGGCAGCTTCCTATTGATGTACTATTGTAACCACCTTTAAATTATTATCAGGAAAATTTTACTTGTGTGTGATATTAATGATAGTGTTCAATGATTTTTCACATTCTGTTGGATGACCTTTCTTTGGAATGAACACAAATATGGGTCTCTTTCAGTCATTGGCCAAGTAGCTAGCTGTCTTTCAAATTCCTTGTCATAGAAGAGTGAGTGCTTATAATACTGCGTTAGTTTATTGAAAGATTTCCATTCGTATTCCATCAATTCCTGGATCCTTGTTTTTCACCAGTGCCTTCTGTGCAACTTGGATTTCTTCCTTTAATACCATCAGTTCTTGATCACTTGATACCTCTGGAAATGGTTTAGCACTAACAAATTACTTTTAGTATAGTGACTCTGTCTATTCCTCCCATTTTCTTTTGATGCTTCCTGCATTATTCAATACTTTTTATATAATCCTTCAATATTTCAAGTTGAGGCATGAATTTTTAGTTCTTTCAGCTTGAGAAATGTTGAGCATGTTCTTCCCTTCTAGCTATCTGACTTCAGGTCTTTGCACATTTCATTAAAATACTTTACTTGGTTTTCCTGAACTGCCCAAAATAACCCTACAGCGTAGATAACATACACTCTGTTAGTATATACAGAAATTGGGGTCCAAAGAAGCTAAGTAGCATGTTCAGGGCCACAGAGCCAAAAAATGTTTCCAATTCTAAAGGCCATCCTCATTCCTCCACAACTGGCTGCCTCATGGTGCTAATGGTTGAGTCAGACTTTGAAATCATAGTCTGTTTCCATGGTCTATTCTCCTTTAAATATTACACATACTATATGCACCAAAACCTAGGAAAATAAAGGGCTGGTTTTCCATCAGCCAGTTAATGCAGACCATCAGGGGAACGTATTACAAACCCCACATGGGACACTAAACATTTTTTATAAAGACACGGTCACCATGACAGGAAACTCACAGATGATGAGGGCAATGTTAACAATGTCCTTTCTACATTCAGGCTGAGATCTTTGCTGCTGATATGATCTCCCTGACTAGTCTATTAAAATTGGCTTACCTAGAGAAAGGGGAGTCTGCCAGGGACCCTGAACTATACTGTAGTTTTACTCTATTTTCTCTCAAGTTACACCAACACAAGACATCACCTCCACCATCTGTGATGGCAGAGTTCCAAGAGGAGAGAGAATGTGCCCAGCATCAACTAAATGTTCACATTGCAAGCTTCATTTGACAAGGTAGATCAGTTCCCAACTAGTAAGAGTGCCAAATTTAAAAGAAAAATTAGAAAATAAATATTATTTTGGGGGCAAATAGAGGTATTTAAGTGTAACTTTCTCTCTCTTTTATCTCCAATATAATATTTGTTTTCTAATTTGTCTTTCAAACTTGCCACACTTAAAATAAATAGAGGTATTTAAGTGTAACTTGGAGTCGTGGTGTGGCACTCTGGGTTAATGTGCTGGACAGCAAGGTCATTTGAACCTCAAGGCCAGCAGCTCAAGCTAACCAGTCGCTCCTTGGAAACCCTACACAAGGTCACTATGGGTTGGAACTGCCCTGACAGCATTTAACAACAAGTGTAACTCTATGCAATTAAATATGTTTGTGCACACACACATATCTTCTCACAGTTAGTGAGCATACAAAAGTACACTGCAGAGTTTTGCTGTCTGGATCTAGAAACATAGCTTTTGCATAAAGGCAAAGCCATATTCTTATAGATTAGTGGGCTCAGTTAAAGTGTAAAGAATTTATATCAACGATGCTTACTAGTATGTACTAAGAGTGAGGCCATATACCAAGTCTCTGACTCTTCTTTGCTGCCTTAGCAGCTTCTACATCCTGAAATCAAGCCTTTGACTTCAATTTCCAGATTCCAGTTTCCTTTATTCAAGACATCAGGGTAACAGTTACTCATCCTAACATTTGGGTCTATCTTGATCCCAGTTGCAAAGTAGATGATACATAAAAATCCCTACAACCAGATGTTAATGTAAGATAAGATCCAAAGTTCTGAGAAATGACTATTAAATAGAATTGTCACTTTTCCTTTGGCTTAGATAACAAGTAGTGTATTATTTCTATATTTATAAGTGACAGACGAGGTATTGCATTAGGCAAATCTGCTGCACAGGAACTTTTTAAAGTGTTGAAGAGCAAAGATGTCAGCTTGAGGACTAAGGTATGCCTGACCCAAGCCATGGTATTTTCAATAACCTCATATGGATGCGAAAGCTGGACAGTGAATAAGGAAGATCGTAGAAGAATTGATGCCTTTGAATTGTGGTGCTGGAGGAGAATACTAAAAGTGCCATGGACTGCCAAAAGAACCAATAGATCTGTTTTGGAAGAAGTGCAGCCAGAGTGCCTTGGAGGCCAAAAGGGCTAAACTTCTTCTCTCATACTTTGGACACGTTGTCAGGAGGGAACAGTCACTGGAGAAGGATGTCATGCTGGGTAAGATAGAGGGTCAGAAAAAAAGGAAGACCTCCCAAATGAGATGGATCAGCCAGGTGGCATCATTGATGGACTCAAGTGTGGCAGCGGTAGTGAGGTTGGCCCAGGATCATTCAGCTGTGCATGGGGTCGCTATGAGTCAGTTCCGACTCGATGGCACCTGACAACAACAACAACAAGTGACAAATTACAACAAATCTTAGCGATTTAAACCTCTTATAGTTTTTGAGGGCTAGGAAGAAGAGTGTAGCTTAGCTGGATTATTCTAGCTCAGGGTGTATTATGAAGTTTCACTTCAGTTGGGTTGCAGTCATCTGAATGTTTGACCTAGGATCACTTGGTCAAGTGGAGAATCCATTTCCAATAATACACGTAATTACATGTAAGATTATTAGTAGCAGACTTCAATCCCTTGCCACATCGGTCTCTTCATAGAGTTAGTCATGACACAGTAGCTGGCTTATCCAGTATAAATAATCTAAACAAGAGAATGAGCAAGTAAGCAATAGAGAAAACAACCAAGGCAGAGATGAGTGCCTTTCATAACCTTATCTCAGAAGTGGCATCAATAAGGCCATGCTTTACCATCACACATTAACACTGGTAAAAGGTGCAAGGGAATATATAGAGTATTGGTTGAGGATCATTAGGAGCCATTTTGAAGATTGGCTAACCACAAATAGTAAAGAGCACAATGTATTCATTAGAAGGTAATTGCAAGCTATTTTTCAACACAGCACAGGAGGTCTCTAGAAGAGAGTAATAACTAAGAGAAGTAGCTTTTATTTAGGTTAATTGGTTGATGAATGAATTTAGTTCAAGGCATGGCTAAAAGGTTTCCCACAGATGAGGCAATCAGAGATAACAAAGCCTCAGAAATTACAATGGGCCAGATTTCATACTTAGTATTTAGGAAAAAAAAAAAAATTTTCCTTCTAGTTTCCACTGGTTCAGGGTCTCTATGAGTGGGTTCCTGCTCATAGAGACCCGGAATAGGGTTTCTGAGGCTGTAAATCTTTACAGGAGCAGAAAGCCTCATCTTTCTCCTGCGTAACTGCTGGAAGTCTTGAACTGTTAGCCTTGAAGTTAGCAACCTGATTCATAACCACAATGTTACCAGAGCTTCTTTAGTTTCCAATAGCAGTAGTTACCCAGCACTTACAATACACTATTTCTAATTGTTACAAGCTCATGTAAGTAGGGTTTTAGACTATCCTTTGCAGATGAAGAAACTGAGGCTCAAAGATAGTAGAAGGTGACTTGCCAAGAAAATTGGTAACAAAATTTCAAACCCAAGTTTGATGATTACAAAGAGAAGAGTTCTAGAACAATATTATTTAAACAAGGCATTGATGTCACCATGAACATGAGAGGAAAAAAAAAAAAAACAACTAACTTGTGGTTTTCCATATGGAGTGGTAAGTTGTAGTTTTGTTTTGCTTCAAACCATTCTCTTTGGCCAACATGATATGATAAGGTATAAAGACAAAGAAATGAGACATAATATCATAGTCCTGTGAATTATGTTTTCATGTCCTTGCTCTATCCTAATTCATTCAAGCTACTAAAAATAAACATTTAGTAATCTTCAGTTTGTCTTGTTCCTCAAAGTTACAAGAAATGTCCTGGGTCAAGAATTTTAAATAGTGTGACTATGAAATGCTTGGGGTTTGAAGCAGCAAATAAACCAATTTTGATATAGTGTATGTTCTTCAACTCCCACATGGCACCTGGTATTTCCACGGAGAAACCAAGCTATTAATATGGCTACCTTCAGTCAACATCTCTTAGACACATCCCAATATTTCTACCACCAACCAGGAAATGCCTTCTTTATGAGGTTTTAACTGTATTTCTTTGTCCAAATTGTTCCTTTCAGTTCCATTAGCAGTTGATTCTGTCACCAAAATAATTTCTCTCCAACTCCTTTGCCATCAGCTTGGTCCAAGCCACTATCATGTCTCTCCTAGATTACAAAATGATAGTTTTGATTCTAGCTGTGCATTTTCTTATCTATAATCCATTTATGTGGGATAATGCACTGGACTGCAATGTTGGTTTGAACCACAAGATCAGCATTTCAAACTCATCAACTGCTCCTTGGAAACCCTATACAGGGTCACTATGAGTCAGACCTGACTTGATAGCACTAAACAACAACAACATAAACAACACATAGATATAGCCCTTGTGTGGCACTATAGGCTAAGTACTGGATTTCCTTCTCACTGCAAGGTTGACTGTTCAAACTCACCGGGCTGTTTCTTGAAAACCCTATAAAGTGTCACTATGAGTCACTATAAATGACTTGGCAGCATTTGATAACAAAATGCATATATAAGAAGCAAAACCAGTGAAGCTTAAGTGAGCCTAGGATAAAACATTTGGTACTAAGAGTGGTCCTAGAGAAACAAAATCATACAGATACATTTTTTAAATTGGTCCTCAAGTCTGCTGATCCATGGCATGAGGTGGCTATATTAATATACAAAATATCATGACAAATAGATTATGTGTTGATACTTTTCTGCAATTCTGTCAGGATGAGAAGTACAGAGAAACTGATCGATTGGTCCTCCTTACAATACATCAAGTAGTAAAAGAAAGAGATGAATTTTGGGCTAAGGAGCCTTATGTCATTTTTATATCAGCAAGCTGATATTACCAAAACCCAGACTCAGAGTATTATTGTAAGAGTGGCTGAATTGAAACACCAGCTGAATGCCCAATCTTGGATGGTGTCTGATGCTAAAGTGAGGGCATTCATTGATAAGAAATGGGACCTTGAAATTTGGGACAGGGGCATAGAGGCAGATAATCAGTAAACACAGAAACCTAGAGAACATGTGTAGGGATAGCTATTAAAGGTGTGGTATAATGGTGCACAGGACACAAATTTGGATCAGTCTGAATTTACTGAAATGAAAATAATAAGCATAGATTCTTCATTCAGTGTTTCTGCTCAAGAAGTTATGAGACGATCTAATAGTTTATTTGGTTGGTTCACTGAAGAATGGATTGCATACCTACATGCAATACTGATCTGTCTTGGTAAATAGAAGAAGTAATCCAAAGGCTTTGGAAATTTGCATGCTAGAATGAATTTTTTAGTATAGATCCATAACCTACACATGGAATGCCCAGAGGGCACACCTTTTACAACACTGAGGAACAAATTTGTGAAGGGAACCCCAATCTTTTGAAGACTGTTATGATCACTATTTTATATGTCAGATTTGACAGTGGGAGCTGTGCTAATTGAATTAAGATACCTAACTACAATGGGGCTTATTGGACCCTATAGTGATAGGGGCCGAGTGGCAGCAATTAACTGATAAAGACAAGGTGAGCATCCTTACCCCGGTCAGAGACAGCAGACACAAAATAGTAATGTGACTCATGTGAACTCATGGCACTGACTAGTTAGGTACAGTGTTCCTCAGAGTGAAGTACATGGAAACTTACTAAATATTTACTTGATCTGTTACAAGCAGAATAATTTTAGGTCAAGTGTACAGCAATCTAACTTGAATCACCCACCAGAATAGAGAGTGAAGACCTCCCAGTCAATTCCCAGACTTGAGCCAGTTTACAGACTCACAATCCCTTGAATGAAGGAAGAGTAGGTCAGGTCTCCTGGAGAAAAGATCTCATTACAGCACCAAAATTTTCTGTTAGTCTTTCTCTCAGTCTTCCCCAAAGGGATTGATGGCCTTTTACAAGAGTTATTGTTCCTTGTTGTTATTGTTGTTGTGAAGTGCCATTGAGTCTATTCTGACCCATAGCGACTCTGTATAGGGTTTCCGAGGAGCAGCTTGTGAGCTTGAACCTCCGACCTTGCAGTTCAAATGACTTTGCAGTCTGGTGCATTAACCCACAGCACCACACCAGGGAAAAGGAAATAATCAGACTTTCAGAGATTATTAGACACTGGCACTCAACTGATAATAATTTCAAGTAAGATGCATGAAGAAGTGGCCCAAGTGCCCATGGTCACCACTCCTGTTACATTATCTTGCCTCTCCTAGTGTGCACCTATGGACTCATGGGAGTTCCTTATGATCAACTGACTGGAGCTTGGTTTACAGATGGTTCAGCATGATATGCAGGTACCACTCAAAAGTCAACTGCAACAGCACTACAGCCCCTTTCTGGGACCTCAATGACAGTTGTGAAGAGAAAACCTTCCAATGGGCAGAAATTTGAGCAGTGCACTTGGTTTTCATGTAAGGATAAATGGCCAGATATACACCTGAATACTGATTCATGTGCTGTGGCAATTGGTTTGGCTAGATGAGCAATAACTTGGAGGAAACATGTGAATAGACTTCTCTGAATGGGCCAAAACACTGAAGATATTTGCATCTCATATGAATGCTCACCAAAGTGTTACCTCAGCAGAGGAGGGGTTTAACAATCAAGGATGACATGTTCTGTGTAAACTATTCAATCCTCTTTCCCCAGCCACTTCTGTCATTACCCACTGGTTTCAGGAACAAAGTGGCCATGGTGGCAACGATGGAGGTTAGGCATGAGCTCAGCAGCATTAGCTTTCACTCATCAAGGTTGATTTGGCTATGGCCACTACTGAGTGGCCAATCTGCTAGCAGTAGAAATGAACACTGATTCCATAATACAGGATCATTACTTGGGAAAATCAGCCAGTAACCTGGTGGCAGGTTGATTACATTGGACTATTTCAGTCACTGAAAGGGCAGCATATTGTTCTTACTGGAATAGACACATACTCTGGATACAGATTTGGCTTCCCTGCCTGCAATGCTTCTTTCAAAACTCCCATTCATGGATGCACAGAATGCCTTATCCACTGTCCTGGTTGTTATTGTTGCTGTTAAGTGCTGGTGAATTAGTTACAACTAATAGCAATCCTGTATAAGGTCCAAGGAGTGATTGGTAAGTTTGAACCACCTACCTTGCAATTCAAACTGACCTTTCAGACCAGTGCTTTACCCTACAGTAATCACAATCATGGTATCCCACACATAATCTAGGATCAAGGAATTCACCAGCAATAAAATGTGGCAATGGGCCATGCTTATGAAATTCCCTGGTCTTATGATGTTTCATATCATCCTAAAGCTGTTGGCTTGATACAATTATGGAACAGCCTTCTAAAGACACAATTATCACACCACCTAGGTGGTAATGACTTTCAGAATTGGAGCAGTGCTCTCCAGTAAGTTATATAGGCTCCAAAGCCAATATCCAATATATGGTGGTGTTTTTCCTATAGCTACTATTCACAGGTCCAGGAACTAAGGGGTGGAAATGGCACTGGCATCACTCACTATTTCTCCTAGTGACCCCTTTGCAAAATTGTTGCTACTTGTTCCTTTTACCTTATGCTCTTTGAGTCTAGATATTTCATTGTCAAGGGAGGGATGTTCTCACTTGCAGACATAACACTGATTCATTTGAACTGGAATTCAGAATATTCCTGGTCACTTTGGGGACCTCATGCCTCTTAACCAACAGGAAAAAAGGGAGTTACTGTACTGGCGGTGTGATTGATCATGATTATCAAGAAGAAATCAGATTGACATTACATAAAGGAAGTTAAGAAGATTATGTGTTACTATATATGGCAGCACCACCTGGAACTCAATTGACAAATGGACAAGTGCAGAACAGAACAATTCACGATAAAAACTTAAAAAAAAAATGCATATTAGACATGAGGCAGCCAAACGGGCAGCTTTTCAATATGATGCTTTAAAATGTGACCAAAAACCTATAAAATATCTTCTCTTCTCTGAAATAGCACCATATGTAAGCATGATATAGTATTAAATAAATTTT
>NW_006408544.1:12420544-12424379 GCF_000296735.1 Chrysochloris asiatica
GTTTAAATTATTATATATACCTGAGTGTTTAAAAACAAAAAGAGCTAAAATGAATAGAGAGAAATACTGTTATTTCTATACATGGAGTGGATTATAACCATTGTAATGAAACAAAGTATGTGATTTGTTGAATGTAAAACTGATGATCTGCCCTGTAAACTTTCACTCAATTCACAATAAAAACTCAAAATGTGTGTGTGTGTAATCCAGCCGATGCCTTAGAATGTCTTAGTATGCCTTAGAATGTACAACCAGACCCTGTGATTAAAATCAATGCCAAACTACAGCAACCCAATTCTGAGATGACTACTAAAGGCCTAGACCCTTCACAAATGAAGGTTTGGACCACCCCACCAGGCAAAGAATCATGAGCATTTGACGTGTTTGCTGAGAGCAAAGGGATTATGGAATGGGTGGTGGGCAAAGGAAATTCTAACTATCAGCGATGGCCATGGGACCAGTGGCAGAAAAGAGTACTGAAATTGTTATGAATATTTTTACCTTATATGTGTGCATCAAATGCTTTTGTTTAATTCACTTACAAAATATCAGATGTAAATAGGGTTAACAAATTTTTGGTTGTGCATGTGCTAGTTGCATGTTAGGTGCATGTATGATTTAATAATTGTCTTTATTTAGATACTATGTATGGTTTAAGGAGATGTATACAGGTGTCAGGGGAGTACAGTGGCTCCATAGGATAATCACTGGACTGCAAACTACGAGGTAAGTGGTTCAATCCTTCAGCGTCTCTGTGGATAAAAGTTAAGTTTTTTTTTGCTCATGTAAAGATGCACAGCCTCAGAAACCCTATATGGGGTTGCTATGAATTGGCACTGACTCAATAACACTTAAAAATAAAAACATTATATAGGAATCAAGTTGGCAAGGGATGTACTATGATAGTTAAAGTTTTGTGTCAATGTGACTGGGCTAAGATTCCCAGTGGTTTCACAGGTGATGTATTTATCCCCTATGGTGAGATCTAATACTCTGTGATGAGATCTGTGAGAAGCAAATCAATTGCATGGAAGTTTCCTTGGGTATGTGGGCTGCTTCCAATATACTGGACACACAGGCAAAGTCTTTTGCTTTCTGCTAGGTCCGAATCCTATATCTGGCTCATTATCCAACCTCTGGTCTTTGAACTTGAGACAGTGGCCTCCTTTATTGCCTGGTGATCTTGAGAATTGTCAGCAGCCTGCCATCTTACCTGCCCAAACTACCTGCCTGTTGTTTGACCTTCTGATTTTAGTTCATCTGCCCTGTAGCTACAAGAGTCAGAAGCCTCCAGCCTGACATGTGATCCATGGAATAGCCAGCCTCTATCTGGTGTGGCACTGTGGGTTAATGTGTTGCACTACAAGATTGGTTTGAACCCCAAGGTCGGTGGTTGAAGCTCACCACCTACTCCTCGGAAACCCAATACAGGGTCACTATGGGTCGGAACCAACTCGACAGCACTTAACAACAGCAACTGTGTGATCCATTTCCTTAATATAAACTTATATGTGTGTGTGTGTGTGTGTGTGTGTGTGTATGTACTTCTACTTTGTTGTTATTGTTAATTATATATATATAATTTTCTGATTAAATGATGAAGTATGGATAGGTTACAGATGCTTCTTCTCATGGTTCTGGTCCTAGTGATTCAAACTGAACAAGAGGATACTGGATACTGAATTGTTTAAAATCAGGAAAAATATATGCCAGGGTTGTATTCTTTCATGATACATTTTCAATCTGTATGCTGAACAACAACAACAACAAATGCTGAGCAAATTATCAGAGAAACTGCATTATATGAAGAAGCACTTGGCATGAGAATTGAAGATTCATTAACAAACTGCAGTATGCAAATGATACAACCTTGCTTGCTGAAAATAAAAAAAGACTTAAAATATTGATGAAGATCAAAGACCACAGCCACCAGGATGGGTTGCATCTCAATGTAAAGAAAACAAAAATCCTCACAACTGGATTTTTTAAAGGAATAATAACCAATAATGTCATGATGAATAGAGAAAGACTGAAATTGTCAAAGACTTCATTTTGCTTGGATACACCTCAACATTCATGGAAGCAGCAGTCAAGAAATCAAACGATGTATTGCATTAGTCAAATATGTTGCATAAGACCACTTGAAAGTGTTCACAAGCAAAGAAATCTGTTTAAGGACTAAAGTTCACATGACTCATGCCATAGTATTTTCAATAGCCTCATATGCTTGTGATAGTTGGACAATGATTAAGGAAGATCATAGGTGAATTGATGCATTTAAGTAATGGTGTTGGAGAGGAATATTGAAAGTATCATGGACTGCCAGAAAAAGAAACAAATCTGTGTTGGAAGAAGTACAGCCAGAATGCTCCTTAGAAACCAAGATGTTGAGACTTTGTGTATCATTCTTTCTATATGTTATTAGAAGGGACCAGTCCCTGGAGAAAGACATCATGCTTGGTAAAGTAGACGGTGAATGAAAAAGAGGAAGACTCCCAAAGAGACAGATTGGCACAGTGGCAGCAGCGATGGGCTCAACTGTAAAAATCATGAGGATGGCACAGGACCAGGCAGTGTTTCATTTTGTTGTGCATAGGGTCACTATGATTCAGGGTCAACTCAATGGCACCTAACAACAACAACAAATCATGGGAAGTAAAGGAGGGCCCAGATATATATTCTGGGCCCTTGCAAGAAGAGAAACAATAGCTAGTTAACAAGGGATCTTAATTGACTGAATCTTGTGGACTTTAAAAGTGACAAGGCAATGTAGCCTTTAAAGAACTATGTAAAATATTTCATCACATCCTTGCCTTGGTAACTTTAATAAACTGTAGTGCCTTCAGGGACCTCACGTCATATAAATTAAGACTTCATCTTGGAGCATCAAGGTCTTTATCTTCTATCAGTATAATTATGTGTTTAATTTTATTTTTAACATATTTTTTAATGACCCACATTAAGAGCATTCTTGATTGTTTAATTAAACAAATGAATATTGTTATATCTGGCATGATAAAAATTTTAATTTGTCATCCTAATGCTGTACAGGGAACCAAGAACTCCATGAGAGTATTCAGGCTGTAGGACTGTAGGACTACTGGTGTGGCACTGTAGGATCAGCACTCTACTGCAAACCATAATTTTAGCAGTTTAATCCACCCAGCTACTCCTTGGAACCCTCATAAAGGTTCACTATGAATTGGAAACAACATGATGGCACTTAATAACAACAACAACATACTACAAAGTGTCTGTTCACGTCTCTAGAGTATTTTAATACTTTAACTTGTTCTGCAGCTCACTTGCTACTAATTTATGCCTGGTTCCCCTACAATTCAAATATGTTATTATGTATTTATCTAACTTCTCTTTATAGAAACTTTTTCCCGGTATATGTCAG
Source organism: Chrysochloris asiatica (assembly GCF_000296735.1). Classification (NCBI taxonomy): domain Eukaryota; kingdom Metazoa; phylum Chordata; class Mammalia; order Afrosoricida; family Chrysochloridae; genus Chrysochloris; species Chrysochloris asiatica. The sequence goes on from NW_006408544.1 coordinate 12,423,948, forward strand.
AGATCTAAGATGGATAAAGTGATACAGGTAGAACGATTTATGCTCCCAAAGATTAACATCAACTCATGCCCTAAAGTCTTCTTTACACTTTTTCTATTTTCTGCCAAACTCTTGTGCTTAATTCTCAGTAGGTCTCCCTGATACAGTTTCAAACTTGCTCCTCCTTCTGTTAAACTTTAAGGTGTGGCCCCTGTTTTAGGTTAGTTTCTCTAGGAAATAAAAACCAACAAATCTTATATATGTACATATATAAATATATTGTGGAGGGCATGCATGTTGATGTGATTCCACTGGTATCTTAAATACCAGCAGGGTACACCAATGGTGGACAGGTTTTAGCTCAGTTTTCAAATTAAGACAGACTAGGAAGAAGGCGGCACAGGAAGCACTCACTCATCTCTGCCAAGAAATTTGGAAGACAACTGTCTGGCC
>NW_006408544.1:12426364-12432477 GCF_000296735.1 Chrysochloris asiatica
GACATACTGTCAGACACTGGAGAAGGATATTATGTTTGTTAAGGCGGAGGGTCAAAGAAAAAGAGGAAGACCTACAGCGGCATGGTTTGGCAACGTGGCAGCATCAGTGGGCTCAAGCGTGGCAACAATTGTGAGGTTGGCCCAGGACCAGGCAGTGTTTTGTTCTGTTGTGAGTCGCTGTGGGTCAGTACCGACTCGAGGGCACCTAACAACAACAATCCTATTTTTGTCAGCTATGAAAAAGGCAATGAGGCTTATTGAGTTCTTTCATAACCTTTACAGTAAACAAGCATCATGCTGTCTCTCTTTCTGATTAGCTAGCTAGGCTCACTGTTGTTACAGCTCTTGAGCTTCATGTTGCAGGAGAGACGCAGTAAAGTGAAGAAGAGACTTCACTTCATGTTGTACATCATCTGCCTTTTACCTCCTACACACAGGACTTCCCTGTTGAGGATGGGGTACAAGACACCATGGCACCTGCTTGGTGTATTATTTTTTCCACCTGGACCCATGAGGCTGCAAACTATATGAAGTGTTCTTGGTTTGCACATCACCCACCTTCTTAATGACTCATTCTGCACAATTTCACTCACCCTGCTGAGGCCACTGCTGCTTCTGTCTTGTTAATTATTTTCCAAGTAGCTACTGTGGTCACCAGCTGCTCCTTGGAAACCCTATACAGGGTCGCTATGGGTCAGAACTGACTCGATGGCACTTCACAACAACAACAACTGTGATCTAGGTAACAAAACCAGAAATATGGGAGAAGCTGATGCTCTGTAGGGCACATTTTCACTAATGGGAGAGAGGAGAGACTGAGAAGCCAGGTATGTTTGTTTCAAAGTTGTGCCCAGTCGAGTATTTATTCTACCTCTTCTATAGTAATTCTATTTTTCTCATATTTTTGGTTCTCCGAGATTGCCCTTCACCCAAATTAAAAAGCAATATTACGACACAGACTTTTGACTCCAGGAAATAAGGTAGAATTCTAGACTAGCTAACCCATAAAAGAAAATACTGAGATGGTGGTCTGTGCCGTATTTGTAGGAAAGAAACAACCTCGTAGCAGCAGAACAAAAGTATCTTTTGCTTTAACTCACAAATTATCTGGCACCCGAAATAGCTGGTCATATCCTGCCCTATGATGACTCAAATCCATGTAGCTGCTTAGTTATTTTTTGTTGAACTGACTACACAAGTTCCTTTGTATTCCCTGTATAGTCTTGCATTTTCATATAGCAGTTTTCATAGTTTGATCAATTGAAACCATATCATTTTTTCATGTAGTTATGTTCTCTTTTTGTATTGAGGTTAAATTCTATAACATAAAATTAGTGGTTTTAAAGTGAACAATTCAGTGACATTTAGTACAGTCACGAAGTTGTGAAACTGCTACCTCTAGCTTTTATTGTTGTTGCTGTTAAGTGCTGTCATGTCAGTTACAACTCATCACAACCCTATCTACTATTGAATGAAACAATGTGTGTTCATTTGCCAACCTCAAAATCATTACTATGTTTGAACCTACTGTTCTATTTTACCAAGCATGATATCCTTCTCTAGAGACAGGTCCTGCCTAATAACATGTCCAAAGTATGAGAGATGAAGTCTTGCTATCCTCACTTCTAAGGAAAATTCTGGTTGTATATCTTTCAACACAGATTTGTATGTTCTTCTGGCAGCCCATGGCATATTCAATAGTCTCTGCCAACATCATAATTCAAAGGCATCAGTTATTCTTCAATCTTCATTAGCTGTCCAACTTTCATATGCATTGCTGTTCTTGTTAAGTTCTGTTGAGTCAATTCTGACTCACAGTAGCCCCAACAGTGGGCTCAACTGTCAACATTGTGGTTAGCTGTCTAGATCTTATCCTATAGAGTTGTTGCTGCTCCTCTGCCATTCCTTCGGTTTCAACACTTTCTGTCCCTGGGTTGAGGCGGTTCAATGTACAGGGATCTCAGGGTCCACAGGACACACTGCACTCCTGACTCTTCTTTGATGTTAGTGAGATCCCCTTCATATGCATATGAAATTATTAGAAATATCATGGCTTGAGTGAGGCGCACCTTAGTCTCAGTGGCATCTTTGCTCTTTAACACTTTAAAGAAATCTTTTGGAGCAGATCTGGCCAATGAAAATCAAATGTCCAAAACTTTGATTTCTTAACTGCTGCTTCCATGGACATTGACTGTGGATATAATTTGAATGGAATCCTTAATAACTTCAATTTTTTGTGTGCTTATGATGACATTGGATTATATTGATCCAGTTGGGAGGATTTCTGCTTTTTATGTTGAGGTATAATCCATATTGTAGTATTTGATTTTCTTCAGTAAGTATTTGAAGTCCTTTTTGCTTCAATAATCAAGGATGCATCATCTGCCTATCACACTTTGAGATATTATTTTGAGAAGTAGGGTACACCTGATCCAAGTTAAGGAATTATCAATTTCCTCATATGCATTAAAAACTTGATAATGAATAAGGAGAACTGTAGACAAACTGATGCATTTGAATTATGGTGTTGGCAAAGGATGTTCCATACACCATGGACTGCCAGAAGAACAAACATGTTGTCTTGGAAGGAGTACAGCCAGGATATCCTTAAAAGTTAGGATGATGAGATTTCCTCTCATGTACTTTGGACATGTTATCAGGAGGGGCCAGTCCCTGGAGAAGGACATCATGCTTAGTAAGGAGGAGGGTCAGCAAAAAAGAGAGTGGCCTTCAATGAGATGAATTGACACAGTGACAGCAACAATGGATTTAAACATAACAAATCTGGGGATGGCACAGGACTGGGCAGTGTTTTGTTCTGTTGTAAACAGGCTCACGATGAATCAGAACTGGCTCAATGGCACTGAAGAGCTACAACAGAATGCCTTACAATTTCAAGGTAATTCAATTCTTAGTAATCTCAAACCTAGAAAGTTAGATTTTTTTTTTTTTTTTTTCAAATGAAAAAATTCAGGCTAGGCAAGATATTCAGAGAACCACAGCACAAATTTGTGTAAAGATAAGCCTAACCCCTTTCCACTAAACCATGCTGCTTTAAAACTGAATATTTGGGGGAACATTTAAGAATTATCTTTGTTTATATAACATAAAAAGGAGTTCTGATGTGGCGCTATGGGTTAATGCCCCAGACTGCAAAGCCATTTGAACTGCAAGGTTGGCAGTTCAAGTTCACCAGCTGCTCCTCGGAAACCCTATACAGGGTTGCTATGGGTTGGAATTGACTCAACAGCACTTAACAACAACACAATATAACATTACAAAGCTTTAAATAGTTAAAAGGATGATATATCATTTCTCTTTTGCTACATAACAAATCATTCTAGAACTTCAGTAGAAGGAATAGTGACTCATTCAAAGCTACTGTTCTAGTACCTAGTGTGGGCATAGGGGGTTTGAATATGTCTATTTCCATGTTCTTGGGTTACATACCACTTAATTCACCAGCATCCAGTGAAGGGCTTGATAAACTCCAATATTTCAAGTGATTAGGGTAATCCAACAAAAACACTCTAATTTAAAGTAGAAACAGATGAATATATATATATATATGAGCTCTGGTAGCGTAGTGGTTACGAATTGGGCTGCGAACTGGAAGGTCAGCAGTTCGAAACTACCAGCTGCTCCGCGGGAGAAAGATGAGGCGATCTGCTCCTGTAAAGATTTACAGCCTCGGAAACCCTATTCAGGGTCGCTATGGGTCGAAACCGACTCGACGGCACTTAACAACAACAACAACAATATATATATATATATATATTTTTTTTTTTTTCCCCCAGCCCAAAAAGTCTACAAATAAACTTTGGAAGCAAGTGATGTAAGAGCAGGATTCACATATGTTTCTAACTATTTGAAGTGTAACAGCTATAATCCGACAGTCACTCTTTCTACTGGCTATCATCCTTCCCTGGGTGTGTTGTTCCTACCTTACATTCTAATCAACAAGTATGATAAATGGCTGTGACGTGGCTAACTCTGCAGCACTTAAGGATCCATCTCTTTCTTCAACATCTTTGTGCATCCCCCAGGGAGATAATCACTTTTCTTCAATTCACAATCTACAGCATGCATGTTGTTGTTGCTAAGTGCCATCGAGTCAGTTCTGACTCACAACGACCCTGTAGAGGGTTTTTAAGGAGCAGCTGGTGAGCTTGAACTGCTGACCTTGTGGTTCAAATTGACCTTGCAGTCCAGTGCATTTACCTGCAGTGCCACGACACAACATATTACCCACATGTTTTCTTGTAGCAACCATGTGAAAACACCTTACCAACTTCTACCTACTTGAAGCAAATTGATAAAGGACCCCAGTTGCTGTACTCTAAAATCTATTGCTGCATTTGTACCAAATATGTGCTTTTCATGAGCTGCTTCTAGCCAATCACTGAGCACCGCAGAGCTAGTATATCATGAGATTCCCCTGGTAAATGACTTTGCTTCAAGAGTTCTTTGATATCCTTGCAGAACTTTCCATACAGTGTTCCTTTCTTATCTCCTTTTCTTCAGGTCAAGACTTAATTTGTAGTTAGAAACAGCCAATCCTCTTCTGGTCTATATACTTGGAAATGAGCTCCATATTTTCTGACTGGCATTCCTCTTTAACATACACTTACTAAGCCCAATCCATTGATTTCATTATGGGCCACTGAAGAGGGAATCAAATTTCAGGGTTCAATTTGTGGTACTGTAGGATAAGTAATGGGCTGTTAATCACTTGGTAAGCTGTTTAAACCCACCAGTTGCTTCTTGGAAACCCTCTACTGGGTGGCTATAAGTCAGAACAAATTCCATGGCATTTAATAACAATAGCAAAAGATGGGGAGGTTCAGGACCTGTCAGAATACCAAATAATTGGTTACTTTGGAAGTGTTCTGAGCTATCTGCAAGAAAGGTAAGTGCTACCTTAGTAGAGATAATAATAACAGAAAGATGTTTTTTTGACTATGCAAAGGCATTTGATTATGTGGATCAAAACAAACTATAGATAATATTACAAAGGGTGGGTATTCCAGTACACTTAATTGTGCTCATGTGAAGCATGCATGTGGATCATAAAAAATATGGATAATACTTGGAAGGATGGGTATTTCAGTACACCTAATTGAGCTCATGAGAAACATATACATAAACCAAAAAAAAAGTCATTAGAACAGAATAAGATGACACTGAATGATATAAAAACAGGAAAGGTGTGTGTCAAGGTTGTACCTTTTAACTATGCTTATTTAGTCTGTATCTTGAGCAAATCATCCGAGAAGCATATTTCTATGATGACGAATGCAGCATCAGGTTTGGAGGAAGACTCATTAACAATCTGCATCATGCAGATTACACAACCTTGCATACTGAATGCAAAGATGACTTACTGATGAAGATCAAGACTATGGTCTTCAATATAGATTGCACCTCAACATAAAATAAAAAAAATAAAAAAGAAACTCTTTACAACGAAACCAACAAATATCATGATAAATGGAGAAAAGATTGAAGTTGCCAAATATATCAGTTTGCTGGATGCTAGGATCCACAATCAATGGTCACAGAAGCAGCAGCCAAGAAACCAAAAGACATATTGCATTAGACAAATTTGGTGTAAATGACCTCTTTAAAGTGCTGAAGATCAACAGTGTCAGTTAGAGAACTAAGGTCCACCTGACTGAAGCCATGGCATTTTCAGTAGCCTTCTATGCATGTGAAAGTTGGGCAATGAATAAGGAACACTACAGAAAAATTTATGTATCTGAATTAGGCTGTTAGTGAAGAATACTGAAAGTACAATATACTACCAGAAAAACAAACAGAAATGTGTGGGAAGGTGTACATTCAGAATTCTTAGAAGTGAAGATGACAAAACTTCATCTCTCATACTTCGGACTTATTACTAGGAGGTACCAGTTCCTGACAAGGATTTGAAATCTTGCTTGGAAAAATGTAAGTTCAGTGAAAAAGTGGTAGCAACAAGATGTTCAAACATGACAATTGGGAAGATAACACAGCACTGGGCAGTGTTTTCTTCTGTTATAAATACAGTCACTATGATTTTGAACTAATCAATGGCACCTAAAAAACAACAACAAAAACAAGTAGATTGCATG
>NW_006408544.1:12437837-12444499 GCF_000296735.1 Chrysochloris asiatica
AGGAGGAACCAGTCGCTGGAGAAGGATATCATGTTTAGTAAGGAGGAGGGTCAGAGAAAAAGAGGAAGACCCACAGTGACATGGATTGGCAAAATGGCAGCATTAATAGGCTCAATTGTGGCAACAACTGTGAAGTTGGTCCAAGATTGGGCAGTGTTTCATTCTGTTGTGCATGGGATCGCTATGAGTGGGTACCGAGTTGAGGATACCTAACAACAGCAACAACAAACATTCTGGTATTCTCTGCTTTTAGCAAAAATTCATTTGACGTACCAATAATATCCCTAATTCAACATTCTCTTCTATATCTGTCTTGAATTTCTGGCAGTTCACTTTCAATATACTGTTACATTTTTGTCATATCTTCAGCAAGATTTTACTTACCTGTGAAATTAGTGATGCTTTTAGTTGATTTCCACATTCCATTCAGCCTTGTCTCTTGGCAATCAACAAAAATATGGATCTCTTCCAATAGATGGATCAGGCAGCTGTTTTCAAAATTTCATGGCATTGATATGTGCACTCCTCCAGTGCTTCATCAGTTTATTGAAAATGTTCAATTTATATTCCATGAATTCCTAGAGCCTTGTTTTTTGCTAATGACATCAGTGTACTGTGGACTTCTTCCTTCAATACCATTGGCTTGATCATATGCTACCTCTTGAATGAACATTGAACATTTCCTTTTGGCACAGTTTATTCATTCCATCTTCTTGCAATGCTGATTAGTCAGAGAATCAGGCTAGTACAGGGCCCAGAAAGAGTAACAAGTGGCAATTCCTTGACAAAATTCTAGCCTGACTTTCAAAGGTCATCCCTATCCAAACAAACTGCATTGGCCTCATTATTCCCTTTAGAATCTATATTATGGGCTCCATATGATACAGATGGAAGAATACAAGAACAGTCAAACGCTGGATTCTAATTCAGGATCTACAACTGACTTGAAACATCTTTATTTATGTCATTCTACACCATAACATAGCATATAAATTGTGGGCCATAGGATTTTTGGAACTATAACTCTTTATGGAACAGAAAGCCTCATCTTTCTCCTGCACAGTTGCTGGTGGTTTCAAACTGCTGGCCTTGTTATTAGCAACCCAGTGCTTATCCTACAGTGCCACCAACACTTCTAGTACATAAGTTGTTATTGTTGATAAGTGCTGTGGAGTCGGTTCCGACTCATAGTGACCCTGCACAGGCTTTCCGAGGCTGCAAATCTTTACCGGAGCAGAAACCCTCCTCTTTCTCCAGCGGAACAGCTGGTAGTTTCGAATTGCCGACCTTAAGGCTCACAGCCCAATTAGTAACCACTACGCTATACAAATAATGTCTTTAAAATACAGTTTGATGGAGTATAAGCAACACCCGGTAGCGTGGTGGTTACGAATCCGGCTGCACACCTCAAGGTCGGCAATTTGAAACTACCAGCTGTTCCGCTGGAGAAAGAGGAGGGTTTCTGCTCCGGTAAAGATTTGCAGCCTCGGAAACCCCGTGCAGGGTCACTATGAGTCCGAAAAGACTCCACAGCACTTATCAACAACAACAACAAAAACAATCAACCCTGGTGAGAGTGTGGCTTAGGCATTGGGCTGCTAACTGCAAAATCAGTGGTTGAAATCCACGAGTAAGCTCCACAGGAGAAAAATGAGGCTGTCTGCTCCCATAAAGATTTAGCCTTGGAAACCCTATATATGGTCACTGTAAGTCAGAATTCACTTGATGGCAGTGGGTTTGGATTGGGTTTGACTTATGAAACATGCTTTGTTGTCTAAACACAAATTAGAGCTTATTTGTATGGTATCAAACAGCCATTGAATTATTGTTGTCATTATCATTAAGCTCTCTCTGAAGATCATAGGCATACTAAGGAACTTGTGTGATATGAATAACTATTTTTTGCAGTTATTAAAGCACTTTCATATTCATTATATCATATAATTTTCCACCAAATAGGATCTGTCCATTTTCTAGATCATGAAACTAAGACTCACAGTCACAAAGAAACTTATTGCTCAGATTAAAACAGGAAGCCTAATTTCATATGATAAAATTTTGTTTAATTCCAGACACAAGAAGCCTTGTCCTTGGTGGTAATAAGTGCCATATCTCCTACTTGACTTTTCTTTTTAACAGAAACCTCATAAGACCAATCTACTGATTTCATTAAGAATGGGGGAATCAAATTTCAGGGATCAATTTCTATCTTACTAAAGAATGGAGAGGCAAGGACACCTGCTGCTTAGAAAGAGGGCCTGAGACTTGCCAGGAAAATTCAGTTATCACTTAGATGAGTGGAAGTCCAGTAAACAAGATGGGAATTAATGTCAGATGGAATACCAATTTTCCTGAACTGATAAATTCCTTTTCCAGAACTCTGGCCCCACAGCAGGCCTGCAATGGTTTTCACATGGAGAGCTTCAAAATGAACATGACAGTTAGAAGGCTGTGGTGAATAGAAATTATAAATGAAATTATGATAGGTCCTGAGAGACCAAATGGCAGAATCTAGAAAAAGGCTGTGCTTTTAGCAGGGTTGAGTGAAGAGAAAAAAGGCTTTGGAACTAGATATATTTGGGCTGGAATCCTGAATCTATCACTCATTAGCTATGTGGCTCTGGGAAAGTCATTTCATATCTTTGAACATCAATATAATGCAGTGTTACAAATATTAGAGATAATATTATATTTAAAGTAGCAACGGCTGACAAATATCAAGTATGATAGTTCGCTTAAATTTGGTGGTCATTTTATATATCATCCTATTTTATCTTCAAAGATCCAGTTCCAGTAATTATTTCCATTGAAAAATCTTCCCATATCATGTCCTGCATGCAGAATTCAAAGGTCCCTTTTCAGGATTCCTACAGATCCTTGAACAAAATTATGATCTTATTCAGATCACTCTACTTGGTAAATATGACAACTCTGCTGAAGGCACTGACCCAGAAGATGGGAATCAAATTTCCAAGCTAAAGCTATAGCAGCTTGAGGAAAAGGGTAGGCAGCAAGAAGTTAGATCCTGTTATCCTCCACAGAGCCACTCATCCACATAAGCCATGAACCAACAGCAGTATCAACAATGTACGCGGGGCATGTACTCCATAATTCATTAAGAAAAAGAGATAATTATAGGAGGCTGTCAGATTCAATAGGCAAATGCTAGGGAAATAAAAACAACAAATTATGTGAGAGCTGATATTTGTTCAGGCAGACATCTGTCTTCTGTTAGAGGATTTAGGGATGTTTTTCAACACAAGGTTTTAAATATGGTTTGGAAAAACCTCTTCTCAGCATGGTCTGCAAGATAGAGCCAAATTCCAATTATTATTGGGTCTTCTCATCCTCACAGAGGGCTAGTACTGCAGTCATTGGAGGGAGAAAGAGGGGCATATTTAGAACAACAATCTTCTCCCACACAAATCAAGCTCTCCTCCTTATTAGAATATACGGTCAGCTCAAGTGATAATACAGTCTACATTACCTCTCCTTCTGCCCAACATATTCCCACCTCCATACTCTATTATACTCTGTACCCTGGATGTCTTCCTCCCTTTTACTTTTTCTCTCTGAATTCTTCCTCAAGTCACCCAGGTTCTTTGGGAAAGCATTACAATGTTCTCTATCCACACTATTCTTCAGCCAACCCCCAAGTCAGCCTCCAAAAACACTTGGCATCTAAATTGCAGGATCTAGGACTTGGTCATTTACTGTCAAATTTGGGGAAAGAGTAAAGAATTCTGCCTTCACCGAAAGGAATGGGTCCTCAGCCACAACTCTGCTACTTCCTGACTGTAGGGACTAGTGCATGGCCCAAATAGCTCTGTGAGTCTCAGTTACCTCATCCATCAAACCTATTCACGGAGGTATTGCATATATTTCGTGAGGAATTGAATTTAAAGCGGCATTCAAAATCTATTTTTCAGATTGAGTGTAATACTGAACTCACCCAGGTATGTATTAATTTCTTGAGAACAGGAATTATATTTTCTTCCATTTTTCCTAAAGGACACTGCTTAATTGCATTTCTTTTCCTCGGGAGCCCTGGTGTGGCATTGCAGGATAATGCACTGGACCACAGTTCAGTTTCAGCCACAAGATTGACAGTTCTTTGGAAACCCCATGCAGGGTCTCTATGAGTAAGAAATGACTTGAAGGCACAGAGCAGCAGCAACAACTGTATTCCTACATGTAAGATAAGTCAGTCATAAGCTCTGGTATCAATGAAGGCCTTAGGTCATTGTCTTTATGTACTTGATCTTGCCTTGTTCTTGGGATTTCTATGAGGTTGGATGGGGAGAGGATTTCACAAAAGAGGAGGAATAACAAAAAACAAGAGTTGTGGCTTTACTCGGGGGAATTCAGAAATGCAAATCATAAAGTAGGCTGAGAACAGCAGGACAATGGTAGGTGGTTCCCAGGCAGTGGTACTGACTCCCAGAGTGTGAAACTCAGGGTCACCATCCTCAGATTGCTACATTAAGCAAGAATAGACTAGGCCAAAGACCTCCATGGATTAGACCAATTCCTAGGGCTTTACTGGAATCCCAACCAAAGTGCATTAGAAACAGAAAGCGAGGCAAACCATGACAACCTTCAGAAAGATCACTGAAATGCAGAGTTCCAGGCAGAATGAACCTTACTCTTCCATGAACCTTTAATAATTTATTTCTACTAAAATTTATAAACTATAAATCCTACCACACGAGGATTCAGTTCAAATAGTACCTTGTGAGTACTTGGTACTGTCTGTAATGGAAGAAATTAAAATCTGGTGCCAGGTAAACCTGCTCTACCACTGACCCACAATGTGGTTTTGTTTAGTCACTTAACCTTTCTGAGTGCTAGTTTTCTTGTCTGTTTAATGGCCCTTGCCCTAGTTACTTGAATTGATTGAAAACTTGATATGAAATTGTGGATGTGAAAGTGATTTGTAAACTGTTAAGCATTAGAGAGATTATTTTTATTCATTGTATCGCATCTTTCTAATGAGGCTATATATCCCAGAGGGTACAAGCTGTTCTTTATTCATCATTTGATCCTTAGCTCCTAAGGGCATAAAGAAAGCAACTATTATTAGTTAAGCTTTCCTTATGAAAGACACTATGTTAGGCACTTTATACACCCATATAATTTTATTTAATTATCCTGACAATTCTGTTCTTTCTCCCTCTAAATCTGACTGCCTTCCAAAAATAACAAATACCTAGTAAATACATCTGGATTGAAATATCATAGTTCTACTTCTCACACTTTGGGATCTAAATGATGTAGGCAGAAAATATAAGTGATGTGGGGTATATAATTCTGCTGCTGAGTGACAAGTTGGCAGTGAGCGCCAAACAAGGAGAAATCGATTCTCTTCTTAGGTAGTATCTTGATTTATGTTCTACTGAAAAGTATCACACTCTTACTCTTACGTTTGATCCAATGTTTCTGTTGTTGTTAAGTGCAGTCGAGTTAGTATTTGTTTTCTAAGTAGCTGGTGCGTTTGAACTGCCAACCTTGTGGTTCAAACCAACATTATAACTGAGTGCTTATCCTAGAGCTCCACATCAGGAATTCAAATGTAGTTGGTGATTATTCTTCCCTTGGACAACTCCTGGCCATAGGTGATTTTTGCTATTATTCACATTCCATCCTAAGGATTACATAAAAATTCAGAAATCCATCTGTATCTCAGAAAGGATTTCAGGGAGACCGCAATTTATTTAGCATGTGTGTATATGTAAAAATGACTTATATTTGTCATTTCACACAAATAAAAAACATCAGAAAAGGTTCAGCCTCTTTGAAGTCTGATGTTAATGTCACTACACTGGCCTTTCTTGCTTCTCCATCCAGCTTGGCACAAAATCACAGTTACTGCAGCAATGAATGTCTTCACTAACCCACAGATATACCATGCTCATACCAAAGATGCATTGCAAGTACCCCTTGGAATTACAACTGCCAAAGACCCACCAGCTTCTCTTTGTTTCTTACCACCCATTTTCTTTATAGTCACAAAACTATTATTTCTAGTTGTCAAAACTAAACATGCCCCCTCTCTCTGTCCACAGCCCCATCAAGGGATAAACTTTAAGTTCTTTAGTATTTTAAGTTCTTCCTCTCTCTTACCACTGTCCCCACCCTAATAACACATACACTCATATTGACACACTTGTGTCCTTTACTCAGTTTCTTTAGAAAAATTGCTGTGATTTGAACCTTTCTTGCTATCTTTCACCTTTGAGCATTGCATAAACTGTTAACATAGCTCACATAGCTCATATACTTCAAGACTACATCCCCAGAGAGACTTCAGTCCTTTGTTGCTCTCCATCCCCCAGCTCACCTTTAACAGGGTCGAGTTAATTCTTCTCAGTACTCCATCTTTCTATAACATCATTTATCACTCCATTTGACAGATCCTTGGAGTTTCATGAGTTTGTTGTTGCTGTTGTTGTTAGGCGACAATTTTGCTGTTGTTACATGCCATTGAATCAGTACTGACTCATACTGGCCCTATGCACAACAGAACAAAACACTGCCTGATCCTGGGCCAACCTCACAATTGTTGCCACGATTGAGCCCAGTGATGCTGACACTTTGCCAGTCCATCTCGCTGGGGGTCTTCCTATTTTTATCTGACCCTCTACATTGTTGTTGTTGTTGTT
>NW_006408544.1:12450284-12462681 GCF_000296735.1 Chrysochloris asiatica
TGGTTTCTTGACTGCTGCTTCTCTGAGTGTTGGTAGTTGATCCAAGAAGAATGAAGTCCTTGACAGCTTTAATCTTTTCTCCTTTGATAAGAATGTTGTTTATTGGTCCAGTGGTGAGGAATTTTGCTTTCTTTACATTAAGATGTAATCTATACCAAAGGCTGTGATCTTTGATCTTCATCAGTAAATGTTTAAGTCCTCTTCACTTTCAACAAGCAAGGTTATTATCATCTGCATATCACAGATTGTCAATGAGTCTTCCTCCAATCCTGATGCCATATAACCCAGCTTCTCAGATAATTTGCTCAGCATACAGGTTGAATAAGTATGGTCAAAGAATACAACCTTGTTGCACACCTTTCTTAATTTTAAAACATTCAGTGTTCCCATGTTCTGTTTGAACAGCTGCCTCTTGTTCCTCATGAGCACAATTCCTCATGAGCACAATTCCTCATGAGCACAATTAAGTGTTCAGGAATACTCATACTTTGCAATGTTGTCCATAACTTGTCATAATCCACACAATCAAAAGCCTTTGCATGGTCAATAAAGCACAGGTAAACATCTTTCTGATATTCTCTGCTTTCAGCCAAGATCCATCAACATCAGCAATTATATCCTTCATTCTGTGGTCTCTTCTGAATATGGCATGAATCTCTGGAAGTTCTCTGTCAGGGTATGATTGATTGTAGCTGTTTCTGTATAAACTTTAGCAAAACTTTACTCCCATGAGATAGCAAAGAGATTGTCCGAAGATGTCCGCAATCCGTTGGGTCACCTCTCTTTGGAAGGGGCACAAATATAGAGCTCTTCCAATCAGTTGGCCAGATAGTTGTCTTCCACATTTCTTGGCAGAGATGAGTGAGTGTCTCCTGTGCCGCCTCTTGAAAGATTTAAATTTTGATTCCATCAATTCCTGGTGCCTTGTTCTTTGCCAATTCCTTCAATGCACCTTGGACTTCCTCCTTCAGTATCATTGGCTCTTGATCATATGCTACCTCTTTTAATGGTTGAACATTAACCATTTCCTTTTGGTACAGAGACTCTGTGTATTCCTTCCATGTTCTCTTGATGCCTTTGGCATCATTCAATAATTTGCCCAGTGAATCTTTCAATAATGAAAGTCAAGGCTTGAATTTTTTCTTCAGTTCCCTGGGCTTGAGAAATGCTGAGTGTGTTCTTTTTGGTTTTCTGATTCCAGAACTTTGCATATTTTGTTGTAATATTTGGCTTTATCTTCTCGAGCTGACAGTTGAAATTTTCTGTTCAGCTCTTGTACCTCATTTCTTCCATTTGCTTTAGCATCTCTATGCTGGACAGCAAGTTTCAGTGTCTCTTCTTACATCCATTTTGACCTTTTCTGTCTTTCTTGTCTTCTCAATGACTTTTTGCTTTCTTCATATATGATGTTCTTGATGTCATTCCACAACTCTTCTGGTCTTTAGTGTTTATTGTATCAAATCTGTTCTCCAGATGATCTCTAAATTCAGGTGGGATATATTCAAGGTCATATTTTCACTCTCGTGGACTTGTTTTCATTTGATTCAGCTTCAGTTTCAGTTTGCATATGAGTAATTGATGGTCTGTTCCACAGTCTGCCCCTAGCCTTGTTTTCACTGATGATATGGAACTTTTCCATCGTCACTTTCCACAGATGTAGTCAATTTGATTTCTATGTATTCCATCTGGTGAGGTTCATATGTACAGTCGTGTCTTATACTATCTAAAGAAGGTATTTAAAATGAACAAATCATTGGTTTTGCAGAATTCTATCATGCGTTCTTCAGCATCATTTCTATCACCAGTGTCATATTTTCCAACTACTGATCCTTCCTCTTTGCTCCCAACCTTTGCATTGCAATCTATCAAACATGCAATCAAGATGTATTGACCTTGAATATATCCCACATGAATTTAGAGATCATTTAAGAGCAGATTTGATTAATTAGACACTAATGATCAAAGACCAGAAGAGATGTGAGATGACATCAAGAACACCATACAGGAAGAAAACAAAAGATCATTAAGAAGACAAAGAAGAAGGAATATGCCAAAATGGGTGTCAAATACTCTGAAACTTGCTCTATAGGGTACAGATGCTAAAGCAAATGGAAGAAATATGGAGGGTAAAAGACCTGAACATAAAATTTCAAAGTGCAGCTTGAGAAGACAAAGTCAAGTAGTATAGTGAAATGTATAACGACCTGCAATTAGAAAACCAAAAGGGAAGAACACATTCAGCGTTTCTGAAGTTGAGGGAACTTAAGAAAATATTCAAGCCTCAACTTACAATATTGAAAGGTTCCACTGGAGTCCTGGTGTGGTGCTGTGGGTTAATGCACCAGACTGCAAAGCCTTTTGAACTGCAAGGTCAGTAGTTCAAGCTGACCAGCTGCTCTTTGGAAACCCTATACAGGGTTGCTGTGGGTCAGAATTGACTCTATGACACTTAACAACAACAACAACAATTGGAACCCTGGTACAGTGCTGTGGGCTAATGCGTCAGAATGCAAAGTCATTTGAACTGCAAGATCAGCAGTTCAAGCTCACCAGCTGCTCCCTGGAAACACTATACAAGGTTGCTATGGGTCTGAATCTACTCGATGGCACTTCAGAATAACAACAACAACATAGACAAAATAGAGTCCTGGTGTGGCGCTGTGGGCTACTGTGTCAGATTGCAAAGTCGTTTGATCTGCAAGGTCGATGGTTCAAGCTCACCAGCTGTTCCTTGGCAATCCTATACAGGGTTGCTATGGGTCGGAATTGACTCGATGGCACTTAACAAAAACATGGGCAAAATACTGAATGATGTAGAGAGAATCAAACTAACATGAAAGGAATACACAGAGTCACTGTACCAAAAAGAAACGGTCAATTTCAACCATTTCAAGAGGATATGATACTGAAGATAGAAGGCCAAAGTTCATTGAAGGCATTGACAAAGAACAAGGCTCCATTAATTGATGTGATGCAAATTGGAATCATCCAACAAACTGAGACAGCACTACAAGCACTCATTCATCTATGCCAAGAAACTAGCTATCCAGACAACTGATTGAAAGAGATCCAAATCAAAAGAGAGGTGCCCAATCCAAAAACAGGTGACCCATTGGAATGAGGAAATCATTGGGCAATATCATTAATATCACATGCAAGTAAAATTTTTGTGAAAGATAATTTTTAAATGGCTGACTTCACCAGTACATTGACATGGACCAGCCAGAGGTTCAAGCTGGATTCAGATGAGGATACGGACTGAGGGATATCACTGTTAACATCAGATAGATCTTGACTGAAGTAGAAAAATACCAGAATGATGTTTACCTGTACATTTTTGACTATGCAAAGGCTTTCAATGGTGTGGATCATGACAAGCTATATAGACAACATTGTGCAGAATGAGTATTCCAGAACTCTTAAACTGTGCTCATTAGGACAGAACAAGGGATCACTGAATAGTTTAAAATTAGAAAAGGTGTGTGCCAGGGTTGTATTCTTTCAATATACTTACTCAATCTGTATGCAGAGCAAATAATTCGATTCTTCTTCTTTTGTTTTTGAAGTTTTTATTGCGAATTGAGTGAAAGTTTACAGGGCAGATCATCAGTTTTACAATCAACAAATCATATACTTTGATTAATTACAATGGTTATAATCTGATGGATCTTGGCTGAAAGCAGAGAATATCAGAAAGATGTTTGCCTGTGCTTTATTGACTATGCAAAGTCTTTCAATTGTGTAGATCATGACAAGCTATGGACAACATTGCAAAGTATGAATATTCCTGAACACTTAATTGTGCTCATGAGGAATCTGTACCTGGAACAAGAGGCAGCTGTTCGAACAGAACATGGGAACACTGAATGTTTTAAAATTAAGAAAGGTGTGTGACAAGGTTGTAATCTTTAACCATACTAATTCAACCTGTATGCTGAGCAAATAATCTGAAAAGCTGGGTTATATGAAGAAAAACATGACATCAGGATTGGAGGAAGACTCATTAACAACCTGTGATATGCAGAAGATACAACTTGCTTGCTGAAAATGAAGAGGACTTAAAACATTTACTGATGAAGATCAAAGAGCACAGCCTTTGGTATGGATTACATCTCAATATAAAGAAAACAAAGATCCTCACCACTGGACCAATAAACAACATTCTTATCAACAGAGAAAAGATTGAAGTTGCCAAGGACTTAGTTCTTCTTGGATCAACTATCGACACTCATGGAGCAGCAGTCAAGAAATCAAGCGCCGTATTGCAGTAGGCAAATCTGCTGCACAAGACCTTTTTAAAGTGTTGAAGATCAAAGATGTCAGCTTGAGGACTAAGGTGCGCCTGACCCAAGCCATGGTATTTTCAATAACCTCACATGCATGCGAAAGCTGGACAGTGAATAAGGAAGACTGTAGAAGAATTGATGCTTTTGAGTTATGGTGTTAGAGTAGAATATTGAAAGTGCCATGGGCTGCCCATAGAACCAACAGATCTGTGTTGGAAGAAGTGCAGCCAAAGTGCTCCTTGGAGTCCAAGATGTCCAAACTTCGTCTCTCATACTTCTTCAGAAATATTGTCAGGAGGGACCAGTCACTGGAGAAGGATGTCATGTTTGGTAAGGTAGGAGGGTTGGAAAGGAAGAGGAAGACCTCAATGAGATGGATTGGCCAAGTGGTAGCATCAATGGACTCAAGTGTGGCAACAGTAGTGAGGTTGGCCCAGGATCGGGCAGTGTTTTGTTCTGCTGTGCATAGGGTTGCTATGCATCGGTACTGACTCAATGGCACCTGATAACAACAACAACAACAACAACAGTGTACCATCAGTTAACAGTATTTCTCTTTGTTCATTTTAGCTCTTTAAAAAAAAAAACAAAAAACACTCAGGCATATATAATAATTTAAACCACCAAAGGGCACATTCTGCAAGTCTGCCTCCTGGCTGATGTCTAACTTGCCTGTCCCTATCTATCCTGTATACAGAGGGGATCACATTGATACAAGATGGGAAGAAAAGATTGAAGCTGTCACATACTTCATTTTGTTTGGAATAACCATCAGTACACATGGAAGCAGCAGTCAAGAAACCAAATGGCATACTACATAAGACAAATCTGATGCACAAGGCCTCTTTAAAGTAGTCAAGTGCAAGGATGTCAGTTTGAGGACTAAGGTGAGCCTGATCCTAGCCATGGTATTTTCAATAACCTCATATGCATATAAAAGTTGGACAAATAATAAAGAAGACCGTAGAAGAATTGATGCATTTGAGTAATAGTGTTGGAGGAGAATATTAAAGGTGCTACTGACTGCCCAAAGATCAAACGTGTATTGGAAGAAGTACAGTCAGAATGCTCCTTAGAAACCAGGATGGCCATACTTGTCGCTCATACTTCAGACATATTATCAGGAGGGTCCTGCCAGTGGAGAAGGATATAATGGTTAGTAAGTGGTTGGTCAGCAAAAAGAAAGGAAATCTCCCAATGAGATAAATTGGCATAGCAGCATCAGCAATTGGCTCAAGCATAATGATGGTGAGGTTGGACCAAGTGGTGTTTCATTCTGTTGTGCATAAGGTTGTTTTGTATCATAACCAACTCAATGACACGTAACAGCAACAACTGCAAAGGTAAAGTGACTTCTTTAAGGATGCTTAAAGAGCTGGTGCCAGAGATGGGACTAGAATACAAGCCTTTAGATTCTTAGCAATTATTCCAAACACCAAAGGTAAAGAAAAGAGTGAATCTAACATTTAATAGAGATCAGAAATAGAGCTGAGTCTTTCACATGTACTGACCCCCATACACTTTTCTTAACCAATTTGTTTATGCCAGTATTCTATAGAAAGAGGTTGAGTCTGAAAGTCCAAGGTCTCCAAGTGAAGTGAATGCAGAACTGTGATTCCATGTGCATCTCTGCCTCCTAGAGCACAGTACTTTCCCATCACTTAACATACATTTTGCCTTCCTTCAATTCATGCAAGACTATTCTATGTGATATAAGAAGAACCATGCAAGGAAGAGGGAAACAATAGATGTCTACCAAATATGGTATATATTGTCATGATGAATCTGTGGTCAGTAAAGTCAATGTGAATCAATAGAGAACTAAGCAGAAATGAGGAAAAGTAGCATCTGCAGGTGAAATCTGTGTTTTCAAAAGCACTATCACCCTAGTTCCCAAAGACATGTATGTAAATGTCATGATATACAAGTTGCTGTGAATCATGCTAATTAGGGCAAAGATGACTTTGCCTTAATCAAATCCAGGTGCCATTATATGTCTTTTAAAAATGACTTTTGAATAAACCTTTGCCTATTAAAAATGACTTTTGACCTTCCAAGATAGATTTCTGTAAAAGCCTGCGTTTAAATGTCAGTATTTCAATAAAATTACCTCACATTTGTACAAAGTACAGGAAAGAACATAGGTTTTTGCAAAGTCAGACAGAAAAGACTGCCACTTTTGTCTTGCACTTAACAAATGTATGATTTTCACTTCTATGCACCTCAGTTTCCTCACTGAAAATATGGAGACAATGATAATGCCCTTTAAAACTGTCACGAGAATAAAACATGATGTTGGATATAAAGAACCTGGCGTAAGATGCAATATGTCAAAGGTCATTCCCCCTAATCTTGTCCTGTTAATTATATTGTTCTCATAGTGTTTTTCATTTATCTAATCTTCATGTGATTCTTATAATTCTCACAAGAATCTTGTGAATTAAAAAGGATAGAGGCTATCTTTCCTTTTCAAAGAGACCCAGGGACTCTACTTGACTTCTTAGAATCACTGAGTTAATAATTATGTGACAGAACTGAGAATTAAACCCAGGTTTTCCTAGTGCATTCTGTACACTGTATAGTCACTCAACAAATGACATGCACATACAATGTTGAATGTATGTTGTTGTTGTTATGTGCCGTCAAGTCGATTCTGACCCATAGAGACCCTGTGCAGGGTTTCCAAGGATGTAAATCTTTACAGGAGCAGAAAGCCTCATCTTTCTCCCGCAGATCCTCTGGTAGTTTCAAACTGCTGACCTTAAGGTTCACAGCCCGATTCATAACCACTATGCTACCATAGCTCCTACAGGAAAATTAAACAGGTACCTGTCCTCATAGATGTTCTTCTTGAGAATATAGAATCTATAGAAAAAGACATAGAAATATCCATAGAAGAACGAAAGATGTGACTGACACATGCACTATATGTAAGTTAGCTATAAGAATCACAGCTCCCATGCCAATCCCTGGCAGCTAAAGAGGGATTCCCGAAAACATGACTGGGGGTGATGCCAATTGTCCAGAGTTAATGTGCCAAAGGGCAAGTTAAGTATCCATGTCACCACAAGAATACAACAAATCCTCTTTGCCTTCACCACCCACAGAATAGGCTGTGATGTTACTTAAGAAATGTTTCAATGTGTCTATAGAGCTATTTTAGCATTCTCTTAGTTATACCAATCAACACTTCAAAACAAGAGAAACTTGGACATATGTTCTTCCTGATCATGCCTCACATTGAACTAAAACAGTCTTAACACATTAAAAACACGAAGGAAGTTCTTGTTACTTCCCCCTCACACCTCCCTGCCTCATGACCCAGTTTAGGGACTGAATTTTACTTGGCTTATGCAATGCCCTGTTTAGTTCCCTGCTCTCAACATCTCATTCTTACCTTAAACTAGGACTTCTTGGCCCCATTCGATTCTTTCAAGTATTTAAGGATCCCTTCTTGAATGGTTGAGAAAAATCTGGAATAAATCAGTCTGTCTCAGTCTTGGCACAATTGAATCTTCGAGTCTTATGTCCTTGCACTTCATAAAGACCTTTGCACTGCCCAACTTTACAAATCATGCTTCCAACACACTTCCCCTCACATACATACATATTTCTTCATTCATATTCCTTTCTAGCTAGAATACTCTCTAGCAAACTTTTGCCTTCAAAATGTTTAATCTGTTCAGTCTTCAAAACAAATTTCAAATATGCTCTCCTTTGATGACTTCAATTACATCCCCCAACACTGGACAAATAATCCAGGAAAACTATCCAATGCGGTTGAAAGAGTATGAACTGTTTTAGTTGGCAGGTATGCTTACTTCTAACTCTGTGGCACTTGTGCAACTCAACCTTTTTTGAGCCTCAATTTTCCCAAGTGTAAAATGGAGATAATAATGCTAACTTCACAGGGTGATAATAGTACCAAGCTTGGCACACTGTAGGTGTTCAATAAATGGAAGCTATTATAATTTTATATAGTGTGTACACAAACAATTATCAAAAGACTTAGAATGGAATAGGGACCACAGACTCTAGAAGGAGAATCCACATATATTTATAGTGTTCATGGAAGGGTTCTAGCAAGGCAAAACATATGAGCTGGGTTTTGGAAAATAGAATGTAAACATATAAAGTCAATAAGAAAATATATTCCAGGACGAAGCATAAGCATCAGCAAAATCATGGAAGGAAGAAAACACAGGATGTAGAATTAGATGGCCAAATCACACAGATTGACTGAAGCAGAATGGAGGGAGAGATAATCAAGAGATAAATGGCTGGAAATTATTTTTCTGGCAATTCAGACTATGTCATCTATGTAGAAAAATGACTGAAGTGAATCCATGTAAAAAGACTTACATCCCCAGAAAATGTGGAAAAGATACCAAGATTGCTCTAGAATGAATTCATAAGAAAGCTTTGGTGAGAAAAACTTGGGTTTTGCCAGCATTCATAAGGTGTGAATAAGATTCGGAACTTTTTAATACAAAGGCAAAACTAAAAGCATCCTTTTTTGTTGCTGTTAAGACACAGCAGTCTTTTTGGAGCTTTATTAGAAAATTCTCGTGCCAGCTGTCTCTTTTCTCCAACTCACATTCACACAATATGCCTCTCTCTTGTTTCTCGTCAGCACTGTACTTGGATACTAATGAGTATTCCAGAATAGAAAACCCAATGGGATATTAAAATTGGAAAGAGGAGCTCATGAGTTAATTTTGCTGAAGTGCATCACAACACACTGCACTTGTAAGAATGAATATTCAAATAGGAACTCAGTCGTGGGAAATTTAATTAAGGAAATGTTATTGCTAATATTACTTTTTATATATATACATATGCAGAGACACACCATAATCTGTTGGCCCCAGCACTGACAATAATAAAAGTTAAACATTTATGAAAGTCAAATGTTCAAGACCTCTTGCTGGGTTGGTATTAATGTTTTCTTATTAAGTTCTTGTTGCTTTTAATTTCTTTTAACTATGATTTTTAAATTATGAAAAGTCCATCATATGATTGACTATGAACATCCCATCATAGCACTCCTTTGCTTAAAAATTTTCAATGAATCCAAACCATCCTTCAGAAGTCAAATGTCAAAATCCTTAGGGTGTTTAAGGTTCTTCACTATGTGTCTTATGTATGTGTGCCTCATGCTATTTCGTCTACTAGCATTCTTCCAAATATGCAGTGCTTTTCCAAATTTCTTTGTCTTAGAGCTACTTGTTCAGTCTGTGTAGAACATTTGTTGATTCCTTCATCAATTCACCCTTTGCAGAGGTAGCTCAGTGTCACCTCCTCCTCCGTCTGCTAGTCTGTAGCACATAGGACTTACAAATAGTTAACAGTAAACATTTCACACCCACAGATGTTAAAGAGCAGGCCAGCCAATTGCATATTTTGTTGTTATAGTCTATTTACTTGACTGTTGATTCACTAGATAATATACTCACTGATTGATTAAACATATACTATTAATAGTCACTGGAGTTCCATGGTGAACAAAAATACAGTCCCTGTATTCAGGCAGGTTACAGTCTAATTATAAAGATAATTATCACATGACCTTTGAAGGCAAGGGGTTAATCTCTGTATCGCCTAGCAATGAGTAATATAAGAAAGAACATATGAACAAATGAATGATTAGGTAGATGGCTATGGTGTTTTCTAAGATGAAACTTAGGCAGAATAGATCCTAGAAAGCATAAAATTGAAAGGTAATTTTTTTATATCAGAAAATTAAGTCAATTTTGAAAAATCAAAATACATACTTTGCATGATGAAAACTTTGTATATTTTAGCTTATTTCAT
Source organism: Chrysochloris asiatica (assembly GCF_000296735.1). Lineage (NCBI taxonomy): Eukaryota > Metazoa > Chordata > Mammalia > Afrosoricida > Chrysochloridae > Chrysochloris > Chrysochloris asiatica. Next base: position 12,460,385 of record NW_006408544.1, read on the forward strand.
TCTTACCGAAACCTGGAAAAGAGGGGTTTGTTATCTAAATTTGATTGATAGGAAAACCAAGACTCCTAGTCCAAGGTCACTATGCTGTTAAAGGATAAAACCACAGTGCCTCAAAAGTCCTTTCTCTTCTCATTATACCATGTGACTTTTTCTTTAACAGCACACTCCTTTTACAATAGTGCATTCTTTCTTTTTATTTTCCTTCAAAGACTGGAGATATCAACTGTGGCATATGGCATGCACAAACACAATTAGCTTTAAGAGACAGGTTGCTAGCATACATGATTCCTCACAAAACTACACAAACCCAGGTGCCAGGGAATGTCAGGAGCTAAAGAACATGTCTTCCACGTCTTAGACGTGGACAGCATGTCTTTCAGGTATGCACCTCTGGAACAACCTGGCTGGAGCTGGACCTGCCCATAGATCTGAACATGCTCAAAAAGTTGTTAAGACAGGAAAGGTCTACAAAAGGACTGGGAAATGCTGTCTATTGCAATGCAAGTTTCACAAAATAATCTATAGCTCCCTTCTGTCCTCAGGGCCTAGTGTAGCTCTGGGCTTTGTTCCTGGGACTATAGACAGGTCTTTTATTCTATTGTCTAAAAAGGAAAATTGTGGTTCCCTAAGGAAAAATCTTGGGTCTGAGCTTGATTTTTTATCAATCATGTTAATTTGGAAATAAGCTATTGGTTTGACTTTGCATTCATCAGAGTCAAGGGGGATTGTGTTTGTTTCATCCCTTTTGTCCTTAATTAACAGCCATTGAATACCAATATTAATTAGTGGGGCTGAGAGATATTTTGCCTCATCCTTCACCATGGTGGATAATTAAAAATCCCATTAATAAAATAGCTGCATTTATAATTTCTATAAACCTATTATAAAACAATAAACATGCTTATAAAATAGCTTCTCTTCCTCTCCCAGCCTCCTTTCACTGCCCTTGTCTAGTTCTATAAAGGTCTTAGAATTATACAGGGAAAGACAAACTAGCAAAGGTTGCATGTGCTGACTTTGGATCTTATCACCCAGGGCATGTAATTAACAGGATAAACCAGACAAAAGTGTTTTTGAAAAAGAGACCCACCCAAATTGGAAATGTGATATGGCTTTATAGGCATGGAACTGTTGACTGTTTTGGATTTCAATTTCAAAAAATATTAAAAGTTTTATTCTTAATTGAACTGGAAATATCTAGCATGGGTTTCACTTTGGATACACTGGCATTTGTCTTAACTCAATTTAGCAAATATTGTTGTTGCTTTGTGTGCCAAGGATGTGAAACCTCAAGCTCTCTCTAGAGACTGCCTAAAGACAGCTGTCTGCCTCTGCCCTGTATGCCACAGCTCTCCTTTGCTTTTATTGGATGGTTGGTAGCCTTCAAGAGAGCTGAATGTAAATTCTTTAATGCATTCTGAGCTAGTTACTACTCTAGCCTTCAATCTTGTAGCTCTTTGTCTTCCCTACAGGGAGTGGCAATAATTAATAGATTACTATTTCTTTGCAATCTGCTACCTGAACAATCTTGCCTTGTAAAAATACCATCCTATTGGGAGTTTACACTTACTGTGTCTCCTTCCTCACCATTCATTTGCTTTTTGACTACCAGCAATAGGGTTGTACCACTAAAATTATTTTAGCGGAATTTTCCTGATGGCCCAATTCTTCCCCAGTCCATGTTTGACCTCCCCACAGAATTTCAAATGGTTGATAAGTCTCCATTTTAAAAGAAACAAAAACTATTGCTGTTGAGTTGATTCCAACTCATAGCAACCCTAAAGTACGGAGTAAAACTGTCTCTAACAGTTCCTAAGGTTATAAACCTTTACAAAACCAGACTGTCAGGTATTTCGCCCTACGTAATATCTGGGAGGTTCAAACCATAGACCTTTCAGTTATCAGTCAGGTGCTTAACCTGTGTACTACCAGGGCTACTTCCATCTCATACAGTCTTCAAAATTCAGTTATCAGGAGTTGCTAGAGATTGGACCAGATGATCAGGAGGATCAGAAAGAATAGAATATATTCATTATCTCAATTATGACGATGGTTTCATCGTACATATCTACATCCAAATTTATAAAATTGCACTTTAAATATGTGCAGTTGATTATATATCAATTATACTTCAATGAAAGTGTTCTTAAAAGGTTTTAAAAAGTCAGTTAAGATAGTAGTCATTCCTGGATTTCTTTCTAATTTATTCCCAGTCTCCTGCCCTATTAGAGGAAAGTATATATTTTTAGCAGTTAAATCTTATTTCTTTATTTTTTCCAAATAAAAGATATATATAT
>NW_006408544.1:12463796-12469783 GCF_000296735.1 Chrysochloris asiatica
AAACATCCTTCTGATATTCTCTGCTTTCAGCCAAGATCCATCGGACATCAGCAATGATATCTCTCGTTCCACGGCCTCTTCTGAATCCAGCTATATATTTCTGAGTCCTGGTGTGGCATTATAGGCTAAGCATTCAACCTCAAGGTCAGTTTGAACTGCAAGGTCGATGGTTCACACTCACCAGTTGTTTCTCAGAAACCCTATACATGGTCGTTATAAGTTAGAACTGACCGCATGGCACTTAACCATAACAGAGATTTCAAAGATGGCAGCCAAATAACTAATAAGAAATGAATGGCAGCTTGCACAATTAACTCTGCTTTTATGCCTACAGTAGAAGATTGGTATGTTACTATCAACATCATCATACAATCTTTGTCTTCAACCTTGGCATTTCTCTCTTTATTTTTATTTTACCGCTATTGCTAAGATTAAGTACTTATTACATGCCAGGACCTGTGCTAAAAACTTGGAATATCACTTAATTCATACTTCTAATAGTAACAACAACAATGATCCTATTGTCTATTATTACACCCATTTTACAGATGATGAAACTGATGCACAAAAGCTAAAAGTTACACAATCCAGAAGTAACTCATAGTTGTTTAATTTCAAAGCTTGAGCTTTAAACAATAATGATATATTACCAGCAGCAGAAGCAAGACTACTTTAATTCTTATTTACTTCTTCACATAAGGTATCCAAAGATCACAAATTAAGAGAGTTTGTGAAAATAAGAGAGTGGGAAGTATCTCTCCAGCTATTAAAAAGCCTCAGAATTACTGAAGAGACATCAGAAGACAGGAAGCTCATATCACTTACTGAGTCAGCCTCCTCCTTCATAGGACAGCTTTCCAATTTTGGCCTCAATAAGAGATTAAAATGAGACTTCCTATATTCACAGTCACTAGTTAAGTTCTTTTGAAACACACAAAACACACTTAGTCTCCAGGCAACATGACAGGCTTTTAAAATTTTAGACTCTCCCCTGACTAACTAGCCCATGTCTCCTTGGTTGGTTAACATAATGAATGTGTCCTCTCTGAGCCAGATACTACACTAGAAACTATCACATCTGGTATTCTAGTCAGACATTTAGTCTTTGCTTTGGTCCTGGTCCCCTCTAGTTCTTTGTCTCTTTCTGTTCTGCCCTTTCTCAAATCTGCAACCCTGTCTTATAGCCAGGCTATGTCGACATGTGTGATGCTAGAGTGCAGAGGTAGCAGGCTCTGATGAAACTCTAAGAAAGCAGACTTCCTGGAAGACTTCAGAGGGGTGACCTGGTCAGCAGAATTCACTACAACTGTGTGTGTTCAGGGTTGTTTTCGTTTTTTTAACTATGATTTTGGCACAGAAATATGATGGACAAAGTGCTGCTTTCTTGTTGTTGTTGTTGTTGTTAAGTGCTGTTAAGTCAGTTCTGAATCATAGCGACCCTGTATAGGGTGTCCGAGGAGTAGCTGGTGTGTTTGAACCACTGACCTTGTGGGTTGCAGTCTAATGCCAATCCTACAGTGCCGTAAGTCTGCTCCACCTCACAGTGACCCTCGAAGTAACAGAATGAAACACTGTCTGGTCCTGCATCATCCTCACAATTGTTCAGCCCGTTGTGGATAACACTGTGCCAATCTCGTTTGGGGACTTCTTCTTTGTTGACTCTCCCTTTTACCAAGCATGATGTCCTTCTCCAGTGACCAGTCCCTCCTGATAATGTGTCTGAAGCATGAGGGACGAATCTCATCATCCTGACTTCTAAGGAGAATTCTAGCTGTATTTCTTCCAACACACACTTGTTTGCTCTTTTGGAAGTCCATGGTACTTTTAATATTCTTCTCCAACATCATAATTCAAAGGCACCAATTCTTATTCATTATCTAACTTTCACATGCATAGGAGGCTAGGGAAAGTACCATGGCTTGGGTCAGACACACCTAAGTCCTCAAACTAACATCTTTGATCTTGAACACCTTAAAGAGGTCTTATGCAGCAGATTTGCCTAATGCAATACAGAGTCTGGTTTCTTGTCAGCTGATTCCATGAGTGATGATAGTGAATACAAGCAAAATTAAATTTTTGACAACTTCAATCTGTTCTACATTTGCCATGATGCTATTTATTGGTCCAATTATGAAGATTTTTGTTTTTTTGTGACAGTGAGGTGTAATCGTTACTGAAGCCTGTGGTCTTTGCTCTTCATCAGTAAGTATCTTAAGTCCCCTTCACTTTCAGCAAGCAAGATTGTATCATCTACATATCATAGGTTGTTAATGAGTCTTCCACCAATTCTGGCAAAATATTCTTCTTCAAATAATCATTTTCTTGTATTATTTGCTCAGCATACAGATTGTATAAGTATGGTAAAAAATACAACCCTGATAGACACCTTTCTGAATTTTAAGCCATTCTGCCTAGAGCCTCTTAACCACTTAATGTCTGATAGTCCTGTCTTCCCAAGGCCCTGCTGTCCTTATCTGTATATCACTTCACTTATTTTCCTACTTTAAGCTTATTTCAGACACATTTTCTTAGACAAAGGTGTTTGCTTTATGTTGGATATGTTTGATATATCCACTCTGTCTTGCTTCATTTTTGAAATTCTAATTCCTTCCTATTACTCCTAGATTTAGAAGTACACCAGACTGGACACTGTTCTTCTTTAACTTGGGCCTGCTTCCGTATAATTCTGTTACCTTTCTTTTCACTCCATCTTCTCCTAAATATAATCTTCCAAGTCTAACACACAACACGGAGATCATTTTAATTCTATTCTGGGCCATATGCTGATAAAATCTTCAGACCTAAAACCCCAAATCCATTCTCATTGAGTTGATTCTGACTCATAATGACTTTTGTTGCTGTTGTTTAGTATCACAGAGTAGGTTTCGACTCATAGAGACCCTATACAGCGTTTCTGTGGAGCAGCTGGTGGGCTTGAACTGCAGACCTTGTGGTTCACAGTCCAGTGCTGATCTTACAGCACCGTACCAGGAGACTTTATGTTGTTATTAAATGCTGCTGACTCATAGCAACCCTATATAAAGTTTCTGAGGGGCAGCTGGTGGGTTTGAACCACCAACCTTGTGGTCATCAGTCATGTGCTTATACCTACAGTGCCACACCAGGACTCCAAATGACCCTGTAGGAAACCACAGCGTCTCCAAGGCTGTAAATCTTTACAGAAGTAGTTCAGTTAAGACAGAAGCTGAAGATACATTTTTGTTTTGCTTGGGAAATAAGTTAAGTGTGAAGACACACAAAGACACTAGAGGAAAAGGAGTTCAGTCTTTTGAATTTTCCCAGTATTCCCAGACAGAATAAGGTTATATGTGTATAAGGGATAGAGGTGGTGATAGGTGAAAGTTTGATGTGAAATTGAGGTGAGCTTAATTTTGGGCATGCTGAGTATACACAGAGTATAGTAGACAAAAAGTGTTAACATCTGACAGAAATTTGGATCTGTGTGTACAGAGCTCAAGAGAAGATCTGGATAGCAGAAAAAACTTTTGGAATCAATCACATATAAATAGCATTTGGAATTATGATACATAATGATAAAAATCAAGGATAAGTGTAGAGAAAAAAAGTGAGCCAAGAACAAAACCTTGAGGGATGTCAGCCTGTAAGAAGCAGAGGTAGAGGATTTACAAAGGAGCACAATAATGAGGTGATAGAGATGTAGGAGGAAAGCCAGAAAAATGCTTTGCTATGAAGTTAAACAGGATAAAAATATTGAGAGGAAAAAGATGAAAAGTATCACAGTTCAGAGTTCTTTCACAATAAAGACTGAAACTGTCTCTTATATTTGGCAACTAATAAGAGAGGTAGACAGGTGGGAGTAAAGACCAGAATTCAATAGACTGAGGACTGACTGAAAAATAAAACAAGATCCCTACATATTCTTGGTGATTTCCAAGGGCTGAGGGATGAAGGAAATATTAAGGGTCATGGCTAAAGATTTGGGGAAACTTTCTCAAACAGCACATAATCATTTCCCCTAGAGATAATGGTCTAAGCATCTCCTAACTCCTATTGACTCCAAATTCACTCTCATAGTGAGCCAGTATACTGTTATTCCATCCTTATATATGTGGGAAACGCATGGCTGAAAATAATTGATGAATCAAATTCTTAGCTTCTTTTTAATCATAGACTCCTTTGAAAGTCTTATACGATTACAGTCAAAGTTTTAAACACACTTTCAGGAGGTTCAAGGAATCTAGAAACAGGGTCATCCTTCATGTGTTAGCAAGGTTCCCTTTCCTGAATAATAACATCCCAAGATTGGGTAACTGAAAATAGTGGCAATTATAAGAATATACTAACAAAAGCATTTTGTATTGATATTCTATACTTCACAAGTCACCTAAACATTTCCCCTTATTAGATCTTCTGTAAATGTCTCATTTTATGAATAAGGGCATTGATATTACTCACTCACTCACAGTTAGCGACAGAGACAGAAAATGATTCCAGGTTGCCTGACTCCCAATCCCCTGCACAGACATTTGGGAGCATATCACAGTGTCTGGTAAGCTACAAGTACTATTCAGATATGGACACTCATCACACTGAGACTCGTATCTGTTCAGCTTTTCTAAATGCACCAAAGAGGTAAAATCTTTGCTCGGGGTAGTACAGCTAGTAAATGGCAAAGCTCTTCTCTCTTCATGCTCCAATGAATCAGCCCCTTCTTCTTCAACTCACCTACACAGAAATGAACACTGTGTTTTGACCTTTTGGAGGCTGTTATTCTGTATTCTGAGCATCAAGATGTTGGGATCTAAACTACAGGCTGACCAATTTTATCTTCCCTGTGTACTTATCTCCTCACTGAGCTAAGTTTTTTTATTAAATAGCCTCTAGAAAATCCATTGCTTCCTGATTCCCCACATGACTTTAATTTATTGCCAAAGTGAACCCTTGGAAGTCCCATATTTCCTCTTTCAAAGACACAGAAGGGGGCAACATGAAATTTTTCCTTTGTTAATAAGGTTGCTCCTCATTTTCATTGTTCCCTGTGTCCCTTAAGCAACCTCCATCCATCTATATTTAGGTCCTATTGATTCTCACTTAACTGTCTTGTTCCTTCTAGACTCTGGAAAGCATTTCAACTCTGGAGAAAGTGTGTGTATTTCTACTTCCTATGATCACATGGGTAAACAAATGCCTTGGGGTTTGAGTGAGGTGTGTACAATATCAATACTCCATACTAGCCCCTCCCCTGGTTTGTCTCACTAGAAAAGTGGGACAGTGGAAATAAAGATGTGTAATTCCAGTTTAACAGGGTATTGAGCAAAACAAAACCACATGAGATAATACTTCACACTTACTAGGATGGCTATAAACAAACAAACAAACAAGTGTTGGAAATGATGAAAATAAATTAGAATCCTTGTGTATTGCTAGTGTAATTATAAAATGGTGCAGTCACCATGGAAACAGCTTGTTGGCTCTGTAAAAAGTAAAATGCAGTTATCATGTGACCCAGCAATTCCACTCTTAGATAAATACGCCAAAGAAGTGAAAACTAATACTCAAACAGACATAATAATTTCCCACAACACTCAAAAGAAGAAAAAAAAAAAAACTTCAAGTGTACATCAACAGGTAAATAATGTGGTATATACATACAATGAAGTATTATTCAGGAATAAAACAGAATTAAATTTTGATATTGCTACAATATGAATACATCATGGAAACATTATGCTAAGTTAAATAAGTTAGATGCAAATGAAAATCTGATTCAATTTTTATGAAATTTCTAGAATAGAAAATTTATAGAGACAGAAAGTAGATTGGAGGTGCCACTGGTTGGGGTGAGAGGGAATAAAGAGTTAATTGCTTAATGGGTACAGAATTTTTGTCTGGGTGATGAAAAAGTTTTGGATTAGATAATGGTAATATAATAATGGTTGCCCAACATTGTGTATGCAATTAATTCCACTGAATTATAATCTTTAAAATTATTAAAATGGCAAATT
>NW_006408544.1:12469891-12472579 GCF_000296735.1 Chrysochloris asiatica
ATTAGAAGTCAAAGAACCCTGGCATAATTGCAACTCTAGGTCATCCTAGCAGTGTGATCACACTAACTCAATCTAGTGGTATGAACTTGAATAAGTAGCAAAGCTGCTAAAATGATGTGACAGAATGAGGAGGGCATCTCAACCTTGGAGAAAAAGCATAGACAATACTTAAAGAAGGAGAAAGTAGATCTACTTTAGAGAAATCTTCAAATTCATTTTAATAGCTATAATAGAGAAATATACAAGAAAAGGTTCAAAATCTTTGGGTAGAGGTTTATTTTTGGGTATTTGGCAGAGGGAGAAGGATTTGGTGTTCATGGTCAACCTTTTTGTTCCTGATCTTAGGCCTGCAGTCCTCGTGTAGTGCTGAGGATAAGCACTGGACTGAAAGTTCTGTTTGAACCGCAAGGTTTGTTCAAACTCACCAACTGATTTTCAGAAACCCGATACAGGGTTGCTTCATTCATTACCTGCATATCCTTGACAAAATGTTCAGGGTAAGCAAAATGGGTATGGGTCTATAAGTCAGTACATTTTAGAGATATAAAAAAGAAACAGAAATATTGTTGTTGTTGCTGTTAATTATCGTAGAGTTGGTTCTGACTCATAGTGACCCTGCATAGGGTTTCCAAAGTGTGGCTGGTGGAATTGAACTGTCTCCTTGCGGTTCATGTCAATCTAGCATTCAAGAAACATAAAAGGTAGGGCCAAAAGGGGAACTCAGAATAATTGGTGAAAATTTTATAAAGAACAATCTGAGAATCAGACTTCATCTGGAAGGGGAAGGGAGAAAACAGGAGAAAAATGGGTGGAATGGAAACCGTGGGAATTAACCTATTTGAAGGAGTGTTCCTGTCCTCTGATCATGAAAAACTGATTACTTCAGTATCTCTAGAAGATTAATTCAGCATCTCAAGGAGAAATGAAAATTCTGACATAATTTTTTCAGCTATTATTATCTGAAGGGGACAGTCCTTCAAAAGAGACTATTTAGAAATGGACTCAGGGGAGAAGGTGGCGCTTCCCGAACCAGGCAGGACAGGTACACGGTCTCGGGAAAAAGTAGGGGCGGTATCACAAATTGGGGCCCCTGCCTGGTAGACAGACAGCTTTTGGGTAAACATAAAACATTAGGCTGCAACTTTATGAACTTGTTTTTTTGAAGGATCAAAATATTGAGGAGTTATGAGCATTTTTAACTTCCACCCACCTGCTCCAGGCTCCTACCCGGGGATGGCCCCGCCCACTGCAGAACTTAGCAGGGCCTGAGCAGACCCATTCAAAGGGCTGACACTCTCAGAAAACCAGTGGGGCACAGGAACCAACATAGTCCATCCCAGGGGGGTCCTCATTGCCACATTGGGCATTACCAGCAGGTATATAGGACAAATTGGGGGGCTCAAGGCACAGGGAGACAAAGAGAGGCATTTTAGACATCATCAAAAACAGACCCCATCTGCCTACAAGCATTAAGCCCATCCCCCACCTCTTCGGCCTAGGCCAGCCCTCTGCTCAGCCTCCTAGCCTCAGGCACGCCCATCAAAGCATCAAGGTTCGGGCCAGCCCAAGCTGAGTAGCAGCGTAATACCAGTAACAAAGCACCCCTGCTGTGGTTCAATCCGCCAGTGAAGGTCGCTGTCAAAAGTAGCTAGGAATTCCAGGCAGAAAGGAGGCAAAACAGAGCTCCTGGATTTGGACCCACAGATATAGGAGTGGTTTGGAGCCTTGGAGGCTTGTAGCCTGTGGAATTTGGAGTGGAGGCGGGAGGTCGTGTACCCTTGAGTCCGCCGGCCAGGCTCCTGGACCCACATCCTGGGCTAGACAGAGAGGCTGGACTAAATAGGGGCCACAGAAACACTGCGGGAATGCTCCGCAGGAACAGTTAGGGGGGAAAAAAAAAGGTGCACAGTGTGCTTTGCTGATTTTGGTTGGCTCCGATCTTGTTTTTTTTCTTTGGTGTCAGGAGTGGGTGCGCTCACAGTTTGCCCACATACATCTGGGTGAGTGGAGGTGGGGGCTTAGCCGAGTGGCTGGGACCTGCCCCCACCACTGGCGCTCTCCTCTGCCAAGAGCTTACACACACTGGCCAGGCTGAGACGCCGCTTTGGTCTGCCTTTCTTCATTGGTTTGAGAGGGAGCCCAGCGTAGTGCTGTGGGTTGAGATGCTGCACTGAAAATTCTTTTCAATGACAAGGCCGGTGGGAAAGGGCCAGTGGTTCATGCTCACCAGCCACTCATCAGAAAACTTATACAGGAGACGTGGATGTGTGTTCTATTTGGTTGGCTTACATTCACTGGTTTGAGAGGAGTCCCATTGTACAGCTGTGGATTGGGGTGCCACTGCAGGTGCTTTTGGTCTGTGGGGTCGGTGGTTCAAGCTCACGGGTTTGCTCCTCAGAGGCCCTATGCGGGGGACGTGGAAGCACATCATATGTGGTCTGCTTTTTTGCTTTCACTGGTTTGAGTGGAGTCCGGCACAGCGCTAGGGGCTGAGGTGACGCACTGCAGGGCCTTTTGAGCTTCAGGGTTGGTGGTTTGTGCCCACCAGCCGCTCCTTGGAGACCCTATACAGGGTCACTACGGGTTGGAATTGACTAGACACAACCTAACAGCAAGGAGAGGAGGGCAGAAGTGACTGAAAGAGAGTTAGGACTTTAAAAACATACTTATATTAAGCTACAGATTTTT
>NW_006408544.1:12475687-12481061 GCF_000296735.1 Chrysochloris asiatica
GACTGGAACCATGGCAATGATGATATGCGACGGAATGAATGTAAAACTAAAGTTCCCCCATGTAAACTATGATGTAATTCACAATAAAACATTTTTAAAAAATAAAAAAAGAAAGAAAGAAATGGACTCAGGAAGCTCTGGGCAGGAGTGAGTACCGATTCAGGATAAAGGCCCCCTCACTGGTCCATTTCAGTTGGACACAGTCAGAATGGCATATATGAGTGTCAAAATCCAAACTTCTCCCATACTATTCTGTATAAACTACTAATTTAACAAAATCGTTTGACGTCCAAGAGAGAGCTGGTAAAATCTGTGGCAGATACGAAAGCAGAATAATGAGCCTTTGAAGGAAATCAAAAGCCAGGATGGTGCTCCTTTACATCCATGTTTCCATTCCAAACAAGGGCCAAACACTACACACAAAAAAGCAGACTGTTTACAAGTGCACTCAACATTCTCTTAGCCACTCCTTTTCTTCTCTTGACTCTCTTGGCCAATGACTTCCCATGCATCCTCTTTGTGTTTGTTCTGTTTTGCTTCCTGTAGTTATTCACTTAGATTTAAAAAAGATAGTTTTTTTGTTTTTTGTTTTAAACAGTGCCATTAGTGCTAAGTGCTGTTGAGTTGATTCTGATTCACAGCAACCCTGTATAGGGTTTCCAAGGAATAGCTGGTGGGTTTGAACTACTGACCTTATGGTTCACAGTACAGTGCTGATCCTACAGCATCAGACCAGGAGTCCTTTCAACCATTACTGTTCTATGTTACTTCTTCAACTCTTCTCATTCTACTACTCTATAATTAATGATAATTGTGATAGTTAAAGCTTTGTGTCAACTTGGCTGAGGCTTGATTGTCATTGTTTGGGCAGTTGAGATGTAGCTATCCTCCATGATGAGATATAATATCGTGTAATCAACTCTAAAGTTAGGTCTGCTATGTGCAGCCAATCAATTGAAGAGACATTCAGTCAAGGCTTACTTGTTCTCTTCTGGGTCTGGGTCTTACATCTGGCTTGTCTTTCTACCTCTGGATCTTTGGACTTCAGCAAGTGACCTGCTCTGGAGTCCTGGTGTGGCTCTGTGGGCTAATGCATCAGACTACAAAGTCATTTGCACTTCAAGGTCGGTGGTTCAAGCTCACCAGCTGCTCCTTGGAAACCCTATATAGGGTCGCTATGGGTAGGAATAGACTCGACAGCACTAAACAACAAGTGGCCTGCTCTACTACTTTTCAGTCCTGGTAGTCATCAACAGCCTTCTGTCTGACCTGCCAGATCTGCCTGCCTGTCTTCTATCTGACATGCTGAACTTGGTTCATCATCCCCACAGTTACATGAGTCACAAGCCTCCAGACTGACATCTGACCTATGGACTTGGGACTGACTATCTATACAACTACGTGAGCCATTTCCTTGATATAAACCTCTCTTTATATATACATATATAAGCTTCACTAGCTTTACTTCTTTAGAGAACTTGGCCTAAGACACACCCCATGATGAGATCTAATTGAATGTAATCACTTCCATGATGAAATCTGCTATGTGCAACCAATCAACTGTAAGCAAGGTTCCTTGGTGTGTGAGCTATTACCTATATATTGGATACTCAGACAAAGAATGTTTGATTTTTTCTGGGTCTGGATCCTGCATTTCACATGTAATATGATCGCCAGCTCTTTAGACTTGAGCTAGAGTCCTGCCATATTGTCTGCTGATTCTGAGAATCATCAGTTGCCTTCTATCTTACATTCATTTTTGGATTCATTTGCTTCTGTAGACAGAAGCCTGTCCTTTTACCTGGTTAACTTGGCTTCATCAGCTTTTGCTGGTATGTGAGTCAGTTAGAAACCTACAGCTTGAAATCTGACCCATGAACTTGGAACTTGTCCATATCTACAACTTTCTTGATATAAACATCCTCTCTCACTCTCTCTCTCTCTCTCTCTCTCTATATATATATATATATATACATGTTGTTGTTGTTAAGTGCCATTGAGTTGGTTCCGACTCACAGTGACCCTGTATAGGGTTTCCGAAGAACCACTGGTGGGTTTGAACAACCCACCAGTATACGGTTCACAGTATACATATATGACTTTGAAGGCCATACTTTTCCCCCAAGCCAAACTTTATCAATAATGATTTATTTATAATTATTTTATCAATAATGATTTATTTCATCTGAAAGTAAATCTGATCACTTTGATTTTCCTTGCAGGTAATGTCACATCCTCAGCCTACATTTCCTGACACTTTAGGGCCCATTCTATCAGCAGTGATTCCTCTACACTTGCTTCTCCATCCTTTCAGGAAGTTCTCAGACATTAGGGACCTAAGATTTAGAAATAGAGGAATTTAAGATGGACATTGTAGGACAAGGAGTTGCTCACAGCTGCCTCTTTTGTGGACTCAGAATGCCTGCGTTTGAAAAGATGCATTATTTACTGCTGTCTAATGCGGAAGAGCACCAAAACTTGATATAATCCCGGGAGAGCTTTCCCTTCTCATTTTACCACAGTAAATGTGTACCATAGGACTACTGGTTTTTGAGTAATGAGCAGATTTACTTAATTAAGCTACAAATATAAAACTAATACAAATGCACAGTTCCAAAGAAACTTAGAATATGACCAGTCCTGATTTGGCTTCCAAGGAGAAAAACTCATTTGGAGTATGTATGAAAACAATTCTTGTTAGATCCATTCATATGTGCAAACATGCACACACATACACCTACACACCTCCCAATCCTCAAGTTATTTTCCAAGAGAACCAGATGAAGAGAACTTCCATTACTAGAATTAAGGAGTGATTCAATTCTGCATGGAATACCAAAGGAGAAGTGTCAGGATATGAGAGAGAGAGAAAAGCAGTAGTCCGAATTAGGAACCATGGAAAGTTGCCTGGACCCTTGAAAATTATTTACCTAGCATATACATATGAGGGTAAGTAAAAAAAGTTTTGTTATAAAGTCATAGAAACATTTATTAAATTAAATATCAAAATATGAAGCTACTGTTTCTTGGCATACCCTACATCAAGTGCTATAAACTTCTAAAAGTAGTGTTTCCAACTCTATACCCCTTTCCCAAAGAATTCTGTGCTATTCAATTTACAAACATATCAAAATGACAATTTCAGTATCCTCGAGGAACACAAATCATATTCCTATTAAATCTATTTTCAATTGCCTCATATGCATGTTAAAGGTGGACAATGAATAATGAAAAGCATAGAAGAATCGATGTAATTGAGGTATGGTGCTGGCAAACAATATTTAAAGGACCATGGACTCCCAGAAGACCAAACAGATCTGTCTTAGAAGTACAACCAGAATGATCCTTAGAAGTGAGAATGGCATGACTTCATCTCAACAACTATAGATATATGGTTAGAAGGTACTAGTCACTGGAGAAGAGCATCATCCTTGGCAAAGGGAAGGAGCAGAAAAAAATAGGAAGACCTTCAACACGAAAGATTGACACAGTGGCAGCCACAATGTGCTCAAAGAAAACAATTGTGAGGATACCACAAGACCAGGCAGTGTTTTGTTTTCTTATTTTGTGCAAAGGGTCGCTATGAGTAAGAACCAATTGGATGGTAACTAGCAGCAGCAACAAGAGTCCATGGTTGTCCTGTGTTCTCTGAGCAAATACATGAAGCACCCCTTGGAAGTCACTAAAACACTTACTATAACCCTCTGAGCTGACCTCTCTGCACAGAATGTAAGTAGGCCAACGGATCCTCTCAAAACCATTATATTGATGTCTCCCTTTTTGGAGACTAAGACAATTGTTATTATTGAGAGGAGATATCCATGATCATCCAGTGTTCATAGGACATGTTTAAATACGTTTTGTTTGGAATAAGCCTGGGTATGCATGAACTAGCGTTCTAGTAGCAATACTTTTTTACTTTCTCTCGTATATTGTTGTTGTTGTTAGGTGAGATCAAGTTGGTACTGAAATAGCAACCTTATGCATAGAAGAACAAAACGCTGTCCGATCCTGGGCCATCCTCACTACTGTTGTCATGCTTGAGCCCACTGATACTCCTACTTTGCCAGTTCATCTCGCTGGGGGTCTTCCTCTTATTCTCTGACCTTCCACCTACCAAACATGATATCCTTCACCAGCAATGGGTCCCTCCTGACAATATGTCCCAAGTATGAGAGATGGAGTTTGGCCATCCTGGCCCCCAAGGAGCACTCTGGCTACACTTCTTCCAACACAGATCTGTTGGTTCTTTTGGCAGCCCATAGTACTTTCAATATTCTCCTGTTGTTGTTGTTGTTGTCAGGTGGCATGGAGTCGGAACCAACTCATAGCGACCCCATGCACAGCAGAACGAAACAATGTTCGATCCTGGGCCAACCTCACTACCGCTGCCACACTTGAGTCCATCAATGATGCCACCTGGCTGATCCATCAATATTCTCCTACAACACCCTAACTCAAAAGCATCAATTCTTCTATGGTCTTCCTTATTCACTGTCCAGCTTTCACATGCATATAAGATTATTGAAAAGACCATGGCTTGGGTCAGGCGCACCTTAGTCCTCAAGCTGACATCTTTGCTCTTCAACACTTTAAAAAGGTATTGGGCTGCAGATTTGCCTAGTGCAATATGGCGCTTGAGTTCTTGAGTGCTGCTCAACGAGTGTTGATAGTTGATCCAAGAAGAATGATGTCCTTGACAACTTCAATCTTTTCTCTGTTGATAAGAATGTTGTTTATTGGTCCAGGGTGAGGATTTTTGTTTTCTTTACATTGAGATGTAATCCATACGTAACGCTGTGCTCTTTGACCTTCATCAATAAATGTTTTAAGTCCTCTTCACTTTCAGCAAGCAAGGCTGTATCATTTGCATATTGCAGGTTGTTAATGAGTCTTCCTCCAATCCTGATGCCACATTTTTCTTCATATAACCCAGTTTATCAGATTATTTGCTCAGCAAACAGGTTGAATAAGTCTGGTGAAAGAATACAACTGTGTCACACACCTTTCCTAATTTTAAACCATTCATGTTCCCATGTTCTGTTCAAACAACTGCCTATTTATCCAGGAACAGATTCCTCTTGAGCACAATTAAGTGTTCCGGAATACTCATACTTCGCAATGTTGACCATAGCTTGTCATGATCCACACAATCTAAAGCCTTTGCATAGTCAATAAAGCACAGGTAAACAACTTTCTGATATTCTCTGCTTTCAGCCAAGATCCATCAGACATCAGCAATGATATCCCTCCTTCCACAACCTCTTCTGAATCTGGCTTGAACCTCTGGAAGTTCTCTGTCAATGTATGATTGTAGATGTTTCTATATTACTTTTAGTAAAATTTTACTCTCATGGGATATCAAGAGATTGTC
>NW_006408544.1:12482754-12484425 GCF_000296735.1 Chrysochloris asiatica
CTAATGATAGGGAGCTTTTCCATTGTCTCTTTCTGAAGATGTAGTTAATCTGATTTCTATGTATTCCATTTGGTGAGTTCCATGTATATAGTCGTCTCTTATGCTGTCTAAAGAAGGTATATGAAGTGAGCACCTCATTGATTTTTCAGAATCCCATCATGCTTTCTCCAGGGTCATTTCTATCACCAAGACCACATTTTCCAACTACTGATCCTTCTTCTTTGCTCCCAACCTTTGCATTCCAATCACCAGTAATGATCAATACATCTTGATTGTATGTTTGATCAATTACAGATTGAAGAAGTTGGTAGAATTTTTCTATTTCATCCTCACTGGCTTTATGGTAGGTGCATACATTTGAATAATAGTGATATCAAATGGTCTTCACTGTAGGAGCATGGATATTATTTTATCAGAGTCAGTGTTGTACTTCATGAATGATCTGGATATGTTCTTTTTGACAATGAATGCAACACCATTCCTCTTCAATTTGCATTTCTGGCATAGTAAACCATGTGGTTATCAGATTCAAAATGGCCAATACCAGTCCATTTCAGCTCACTAATGGTTAAGATATTGATGTTTATGCATTCCATTTCACTTCTTACAATTTCTTATTTTCCTAGATTCATATTTTGTACATTCCATGTTCTGATAATTAATGGATGTTTACAGCTGTTTCTTTTCACTTTGTGTTGTGACCCATCAGCAAATGAAGGTCCCAACGGCTTTTCTCCCATGAGCTTACTCCATTCACATCATCAAGGTCAACAGTACTTTGAGGAGGCAGTTCTTTCCCAGTCACATTTTGAATACCTTCCAACCTGAGTGGTTCATTTTCCATCACTATATCGGACAGTATTTCTCTGCTATTCATAAGGTTTTCAGTGACTAAATACTTGGAAGTAGTTTGTGACTTCTTTCTAGTCTGTCTTTGTCTGGAAGCTCATCTGAAACCTTTCCACCATAGGTGGCCCTGCTGTTATTTAAAATACCCGTGGCATAGCATCCAGAATCTCAGCAACTCACAAGCCACCACAGTACAACAAACATTAATTCAATAATATTTATAAATAATTCAAACAAATCATCATGAAATTAAATGTAGATTATTACCAACATGGTTAAGAAATGTAGGTTGTCTCAGGAAAATTAATTTGAAATGTATTCAAATCACATTTTTAAGTCAAGGAGCAATGAGTTAATGAATTAGATACTTTACTATCCAGTTCTTTTTTTTCCCCCATGATTTTGTGCTTTTGTAAAGGGAAATAATTTCTACTTCCAATCCTGACCACACTTCTGTGAATAACAGGTTTACAGTGAGAAAATCAGATATGGGTACAAAATTCCAGAGGGGTAAGTCTAGAATGGGTCTTCTCCTTCATCTTCAACACTCTATTTTTATTGATAAAACAAGAAGCTTTTAATAAGAATGGTATCAAAAAGACTTTTTGTTACTGGAAAACGATATGCAAAAGATTGAAACAAGACCTTCATCTCACACCTTATACAAAACCAACTCAACGTGGATTAAAGACCTAAATGTGAATCCCAGAATTATGAAGGCCATCAATGAAAAAATAGGGACAAATGTGAGGGCACTAATTCTGGGAATACACAGACTACATAACATTTTGAAAACCACACAAACAAAAGTAGACAAAATAG
>NW_006408544.1:12485006-12485979 GCF_000296735.1 Chrysochloris asiatica
CAAAGGCATCAATTCTTCTACGATCCTCCTTATTCACTGTCCAGCTTTCACATCCATATGAGGCTATTGAAAACACAATGGCCTGGGTCAGGCACACCCTAGTCCTCAAGCTGACATCTCTGCTCTTCAAAGTAGGTGAGTGGGACATACTAAAAATTAAAAACTTATGTGCATCAAAAGACTTCACCAGAAGAGTAAAAAGGGAACCAACAGAATGGGAAAAAATTTTTTTGCAATGACACATCAGACAAGGGACTCATTTCCAGAATATACAGGAAACTACAACACCTCTACAAGATAAAGACAAATAACACGATTAAAAAATGAGTACAGGACATGAACAGACACTTCACCAAGAAAGAGATCCAGGCAGCCAACAAACATATGAAGAAATGTTCACGATCACTAGGCATTGTCGTTGTTGTTGTTATGTGCCGTGGAGTCCATTCCGACTCATAGTGACCCTGCACAGGGTGGTTTCGGAAGCTGTTAATCTTTATGAGAGCAGAAAGCTTCATCTTTCTCCCGCGGAGCAGCTGGTAGTTTAGAACTGCTGACCTTGTGGTTCGTAGCCCGATTTGTAACCACTATGCTACAGAGAGATGCAAATCAAAACAACGAGATATAATCTCACACCAGCAATAACAGCAAAGATCAAAAATGTAGAGGACAATAAATGCTGGCGGGGATGTGGAGAGACTGGGACACTCATACTTTGCTGGTGGACTGCAAAATGGTCCAACCTCTCTGGAAAGCAACATGGCGCTTCCTCAGAACATTGCGGAAAAAAAAAAATACCTTATGACCCAGCAATTCCCTTTACTTGGTATTTACCCACAAGAAATATGAGCCACAACATGAGAAGATATATGTACACCAATGTTCATAGCAGCACTATTTACAATAGCAAAAAGATGGAGGCAGCCAAAGTGCCCATCAACTGAAGAATGGATAAACAAACTGTGATACATAC
>NW_006408544.1:12487995-12489125 GCF_000296735.1 Chrysochloris asiatica
GTCTAGTCATGAGTAATTCTCAGAGTTAATGATGTTAATAGTGCAACGCATGGTTAGGGAAGGGAAGGTTGTCCAGTGAGGACTGTGATGTGAGAACTGATTAGGGATGAAGCAGACATTGCAAGCTGGGAACAGTTTAGTAGAGCTACACTGACATGTCTAGAAAAAGGAAATTTGATTATGGGTCTAAGAAAACAGGTGAAGAAAAACCCCGATTGCTTTTATATAAAGAGATCAAAATTATTTTATTTTTATTTTGTATAGCTCATATAAGCAGTAGATGGAGAATAAACGTGAAGGGTATAGATTGAAGATAGGGAAAACAATCAGTAGGTTATTACAACAGTCTATGCAAGATGATAAACTTTACAAGGGTATTTGGTATTGTCTGTGGGCCAGTGATTTATGTATGCTTAGATTTAAAGTATATGATGCATTCAATAATTAAGTAGTTGCTTAATAAGCAAAAATGAACTTCTATTTTTATCTAGGAGGGCAGTTTGTAAGAAAAAGTGAGACTGATTAGGGGGTCAGAATTTTGGCAGAGAGACCCCACTCATTCATCGGTTTCCAAATAATTCTTTCCAGATTATTGGACATACTGTGCTGGCTAGCTGCTTGAATTTAGATACTTTCTTCTAATTATTAATCATACCTAGACCTGCATGCTCCTTATTATTGTGCACACGTAATCTCATTTAATCTTTAAAAATATAAATTAAAAAAGACCCTAAAGTTAGTATCCTTCATTTATGTATGGAAAAACAAAGGTATCTACTTCCGGCCATACAGCTGCTAAATTACAGCACAGTTTGATTACAAGATTGACTCTGAAGCCTGTGATTATCCCATTATGCTCTGCTCCACTTCACTTTCAATACTAAACACAAGATTTTACATATACTACTTCCATACATAGGCATCCTATCCATAGATATATTATTTCCATACATAGGTATCCTATTTCCATACACACATATCCTTTTTTCCATAATGGAGGGAACAGAAGCAAATATTGCTGAACACTATGCATGGAGAGGATTGTAATCATTGCAATGAAACAATGAATGTAAAACCGGTGTTCTATCATGTGAGGTATCACTCAATTCACAATAAAAACTTCAAAAAAA
>NW_006408544.1:12492951-12496732 GCF_000296735.1 Chrysochloris asiatica
TGTTGATTTCCAGTTTTATAGCATTGTGGTCTGAAAAGATGCTTTGTAGTATTTTGATGTTTGTAAATTTATGGAGGCTTGCTTTGTGACCTAACACATGGACAATTCTGGAAAATGTTCCATGTGCACTGGAGAAGAATGTATTTTGTGGTGTTGTTTGTTTGAATGTTCTGTACACATCTATGAGGTCAAGTTGGTTGATTGTGTTGTTTAGTTCCTCTGTATCATTGTTGAGTTTCTTTATGGTTTTCTGTCCCTTTTCCAAAGTGGTGAATTAAAATCTCCCACTATAATTGTCGATGTATCTATTTCTTTCTTCAATTCTTATAAGGTTTGCTTCATATATCTTGGTGATCTTTCATTGGGAGTATAGCTATTTATTATGGTTATGTCATTTTGCTCAATTGATCCTTTGATGGTGCAATAGTGCCCTTCTTGATTTTTTATGCTGGCTTTTGTCTTAAAGTTTACTTTATCAGAGATTAGTATTGCCACTCATGCTTGTTTATTGTTGCAGATAGCTTGGTATATATATTTTTTCCATCCTTTAACTTTTAGTCTATTTTTGTCTTTGTGTATAAAGTGTGTCTCTTGCAGGCAGCATATTGAAGGGTCTTATTTTCTTATCCAATCTGCCACTGCTTGTCTCTTCACTGGTGCATTCAATCCATTGACATTCAATGTAATTATTGATAGGTATGAATTAATTGCTGCCATTATGTTAATTTTTTCTTTGTGCTGTTTGTTCCTTTGTTCTGCATGCCTTCTTGTGCTGAGTTTGTGTATTTTGTGCTACTTCTTGTTGGTTTCTTCTTAGGTTTCATGTTTGCTTGTTCTTCTTGGAAGCTCATTTTCATGGTAAATTGTGAAGTTTTAACTTTCTTTGGGCTTATCTTATAGTCTATTAACTTTTCACTCAATTTAAGACAATCAATTATACCCTGTAATCTACCTGACCTCATCTCCACCTGGATCTCTGTTCCTACATTTTCCCCTTCTTTGATATTGTTATTTTGATCTTCAGTTGACCTAATAGTTCCTTTGAATTCATTGTTGTAATTTTGTTCTGTTCTGGACTTTGCTATCTGTCATCTGAGTTTCAGGTGGTGTTGCTACACCTGTCAATCTCTTGTTGCTGTCTGTTCTTGTTGGTTTTCAGTCCAAAGAACTTCCTTTAGAATGTTTTGAAGTGCTGGATTGGCTTTGACAAAATCTCTTAGCTTCTATTTATCCCGAATGTTTTGATTGTACCACTGTATTTGATTGACAATTTTGCTGGATAGACAATTCTAGGTTGGTAGTTTTTGTTTTTGTTTTTGTTTTATGATTTTGTATATGTCTCCCTATTGCCTTATTGTCTGCATGGTTTGTTCTGAATAGTCAGAGCCTACTCTGATTTGCTTACCTTTGTAAGTAACAGTTCTCTTTTCCCTGGCTGCTTTTAGGATTCTCTCTTTGTCTTTGATTTTGGAGATGTTGGTTATGATATGTATTGGTGATTTTATTTTGGGGTCTATGCTTCCTGGAGTACATTTGGCTTCTTGAATGTTTATCTTCTCATCTTTCAGGATGTTAGGGAAATTTTCTTCCAGGAGCTCTTCCACTATCTTTTATGTTTCTTCCTGTTCTGGAATGACAATAATTCTTAAGCTCTTCCTCTTCATGTAATCCAGCATGAATCTTAGACTCTCTTCAGATTTTTTTATCCTTTTTTCTGCTTGCTTTTCTATCTTAGCAGTATTGAGAAATTTGTCTTCCAGCTCACTGGTTCTGGCTTCCATCTCTTCAATTCTGCTCCTTTCCCCTTTCAGTGTATTGTCCATTTCTCATATTTTATTATTAATCATCTAGACCACTTTTTGCAGGTTTTGAATTGTTTCCAATGCTGTATCAATCTTATTTGATTGTTGTTGTAGTACTTTCCTGACTTCTTCCTTGTTTGTCTCCACCCCTTTTCAGAGCATTTGAATTTGTTTCCATATCATACTTTTGAATTCCTTCTCAGGCAAATACAAAATGTGCTCTTCCTTTTCTAGAAAGCCTTTGTCTGTCTCCAGCTCATTTGTCTCAGCTACTCTTTTCTGTTTTTGGACATGTTTTGATATCTTTTGTTGGTTTTTGTTTGTCATTTTCAGTAGTTGTTTGGATTTTTAATGCTTAAATGGGTGTTTGTTGCTGTGCTATTAAGGTTATTGGGTATCTTTTGGTAGATATGATCAGGTGATAGGCTTTCCTTTTTGAATGTAATGCTTAGCAACTGTGTTTGGCTGTTGTCTCAATGGTGGAATATTATGGGGTATGCTTGTAGCTTGTCTATATGGCTATGATTGCTGATTCTTCTTGGGTAATGTATGGAGAAAAAGCTCCCACCTCCAGGAAAAATATGTGATCAAAAGAACCCAAAACAGAAGCAATATAAAAGCAGAGACAAAAACCACCACTTTGAAACAAAAACTGTGGCCAACTGGCCAGTTGCTTTGCTACACAGGCAGTGTGTGTGCACCATAGAAGCCTCCAGTAGTGAGTAGGGGTGTCTACTTTCTCAGGCCCCTTCTCTAGTCACCACCGTAGAGGTTGACAAATAGATATTGAGAAGTTAATGGGAGAAAGATTGTTTACTATTTTTGTCTCTGAAGGTCAGTTAGGTATCTGCATGTGCACAGCATAATTCTTGAAATAGTTGGGTCTTTTTATGTTGGGGTTTTGCAAATTATTCATAGGGTTTGTCAGTCAGGCCACACCTGCTTTTTTGTTTGTTTGTTTGTTTTATTTGCTGAATAGGCAGGAGTAAAGTGTCCCGCACAGTTAACTTTAGGGATGGAACCCACAGAAGAAGTCAAAAGCAGCAGCCAAAGAATTTGCCCTTGGACATATGGGGCTCTTTCTCTCTGTGCCGTGGGAAAGCTGTGGTCTCAATGCTAGACTTTTTTTGGGGGTGTGTGTCCACCCACCTGAAGGCAGTTGGGTTGGGTACAGAAGGCGTGACAGAGAAGAGGAGGGGGAAAATGTGTAGAATCCCCCAACACATCCATTTTCAAATGTCACTGCACTGCTTCTAACACTGGTTCCCTGGTCCAGTCTGGCTGTAGCCCCGCCCTCTGACCGCTGACCAGGCAGAGTCCTGTGCCTTTACCGATTTCTAAATCACAATATTTTCCTCTATACTGTGAGTTTTCCACTGGTGGTTGTGGGAAAGTGATGCCCTGACACTTATGCTAGATCCAGAGCTATGGTGCTGGTCCGTGAGAGCAGCCGTCTCTGAGTTTCCAGCCCTTCCCCCATGGAGCCTGTCCTACCTAACTCTGCTCTGCCATCGCCAAACTGGAAGTATCAGTAAGTATTTTAAGTCCTCTTCATTTCCAATAAGCAAACTTGCATCATCTGCATATCACAAGTAATTAAGAAGTCATCCTTCAATCCTGATTTCATATTCTTCTTCATATAATCCAACCTTTCAGATTATTTGCTCAGCATACATCTTTAATATGTACGGTAAAAGGATACAACCTGGGCACACAACTTCCCTGATATTAAGCCATTCAGTATCCCCTTGTTCTATTTGAACTACTGCCTTGTGGTCTATGTACAGGTTAAGTGTTGTGGAATACCCATTCTTTGCAGCGTTATTCATATTTTGTTATGATATACATAGCAAAAGTCTTTTCATAGTCAATAAAGCACAGGTAAACATCTTTCTTGTACATCTTCTTCTGAATCCAGCTTAGATTTCTGGCAGTTCTTTGTTCCTGAATTGTTGCAACCATTTTATCTTAAGCATATA
>NW_006408544.1:12497306-12500016 GCF_000296735.1 Chrysochloris asiatica
AACTATTACTCACTATTGACTCTTAAGAATCTTATCCCCATCTCTTTTAACAAGACCCATCCAGACAAGATGAAAACTATTCAGTAGGGACACTTCCATCTTCCACACACTCTTTTTTTATGTTTTATTGTGAATTATGTGACAGTTTACATGGGAGAACATTAGCTTTACATTCATCCTATCGTATATCATTTCATTGCCATGGTTACAATCCCCTCCATGCATCATCAACCAACCAAAGGGTATACCCTGTAAGCCTGCCCTCCAGTCATCAGCACACAGCCCCTTTCCCTCTCTGGGTCTAGAGTCCCCAGCTGCTCCATCTCTCCATGCTGTCGTCTCTGCCTACATCTCTGGGGGCACTGCTTCTCTGGGTAGGGTCTCGTATTCTGTTCATCTCCTTTGATGGTTCCAGGGATCTCTGCTCCTGGACTGCAAAGTCAATCACTCCCCTCCTATTGCTACAAAACATCCACCTTTACATTTTCAACCCTTGCAGTCAGTCCTGATAACAATTATTCATCATTTTAAAACAAAGGACCTATCCCTATTTCCTTTCATTAGCCCTGCCCAGACATTTTGGATGCTACTCAGTGGATATTCTACCTTCATCTGTGCCTTCTGGATCTAGGCTCCCTCTTGAAAGATTGTAAGCCAATCACTTCTTGCCTTTGAAGCTCCCGATTTTGGGTAGCCAATGTCCAAGTTGCCCATCCCTGTCTACTCTGTGTATGGAGGGGGAGGGCATGATCTTCTCTGCAAAGATTTATTCCCTCATTTGAGCTACTGCACCCACAGGTGTAGGTAAAGTTCATCAGATTGTATCAGATTACTCTTTTTTTTCCCTCTTGTTTCTTCTCTTAATAAAATTTTTACTTACATGTGATATTAATGGACTTGTTCAATGATTTTCATATTCTGTTTGGTCACTTTGGGTAGATGTGCAGTAAGGAGCTCCATCAGCAACAACACAGAATACCGGACCAAACAGGCTCAGGGCTTGGTGCTAGAACTCTGAACCAAATATAAAGGAATATTTATAAGCTTGGAAGGCTTACAGCTAGGGGAATTTGTAGCAGAAGCAAGAAATCCATTGCTTTCTAATTCAAGATGCTCAGCTGCTTCCAGAGCCACCATCTTGGGAGAGACCCAGCGAAAGTAGGATCAGAACAGCCATGAATGCCTGACAGAACCATAGAGATACAGGTGTGGACATTCTTTTTTTTTTTTTTATGGTATCTGCACATTGGTCTCTCTGTCTGCACACCTCCATTCTGGTGAGTAGAGGGGATGTCTGAGAGAATGGACACCCTGGAGGGTTCTACTATGCATGCAAACAGATCTCCTTGGAATTTAAATTGACGGTTTCTACTTAAAACCAAGTGGCAACCACTCATCTGTCAGATTGTCATACTGTGGTGGCCTGTGAGTTGCTGTAATTTTGAAAGCTATGTCACCAGTTTTTTAAATACCAGCAGGGTCACCTATGGTGGACAGGTTTCAGATGAGCTTCCAGACGAAGACAGACTAGGAAGAAAGAGTGACAAACTACTTCTGAATATTTAGTCACTGAAAACCTTATGAACAGCATAGAAACATGGACAGATCTAGTGCCAGAAAATGAGCCTTTCAGGTTGGAAGGCACTCAAAATGAGACTGGGAAAGGGCTGCCTCCTCAAAGAAGATTTGACCATGATAAAGCAAATGGAGTAAAGATCATGGGAGAATAGCCTGCAGGATCTTCATTTAGTGATGGGGCACAATTTATAATGAAGAGAAACAGCTGTAAACATCCAATGAATATCAGAACTTGATATGTACAAAGTATGAATCTGGGAAAATTGGAAGTAGTCAAAAAGGAAATGGAATGCATAAATATTGATATCTTAGGCATTATGATATGAACTGGTATTGGCCACTTTGAATCTGACAACCACATGGTTTTCTATGTCAGGAATGCAAATTGAAGAGGAATGGTGTTGCATTCATCGTCAAAAAGAACATATCCAGATCAGTAATGAGGTACAACGATGTCTGTGATAGGATAATATCCATGCGCCTACAGGGAAGCCCAGTCAATACCACTATTATTCAAATTTATGCACCAACCACTAAAGCCAGTGAGGATGAAATAGAAGAATTCTATCAACTTCTTCAATCAGAAACATTACAACAAAATGTGCAAAGATCTGGAATCAGTATACCAAAAAGGAAGAACATGCTCAGTATTTCTCAAGCTGGGGAAACTGAAGAAAAAATTCAAGCCTCAACTTTTGCTTTTGAAACATTCTCTGGGCAAATTATTGAATGATGCAGAAAGCATCAAGAGAAGATGAAAGAAATATACAGAGCCACTGTACCAAAAGGAAATGGTTAATATTCAACCATTTCAAGAGGTAGCATATGATCAAGAGCCAACGATACTGAAAGAGAAAGTCCAAGGTGCACTGAAGGAATTGACAAAGAACAAGGCACCAGGAATTTATGGAACAGAAATTGAAATCTTTCAAGAAAGTAAGGCAGCACAGGAGGCACTCACTCATCTCTGCCATGAAATTGAGAAGACAACTATCTGGCAGACAAATTGGTTGTTGTTGTCAGATGCCATCGAGTCAGAACCAACTCATAGCAACCCCATGCACAGCAGAATGAAACAATGTCCGATCCCGGGCCAACCTCACTACCGCCACCACACTCGATGCCATCAATG
>NW_006408544.1:12500956-12503009 GCF_000296735.1 Chrysochloris asiatica
CATGAGGTACAATGCTATAAGTGATAGGATAATATCCATGCACCTACAGGGAAGCCCAGTTAATACCACTATTATTCAAATGTATGCACCAACCATAAGGGCCAGTGAAGATGAAATAGAAGAATTCTACCAACTTCTACAATCTGAAATTGATCAAGACTGATTGGTAGAGATCTTCATTTGTGCCCATTCCAAAGAGAGGTGACCCAACAGAATGCGGAAATCATCGGCAATATCTTTGATATCCCATGTGAATAAAGTTTTGCTAAAGGTAACACAGAAATGGCTATAATCATACATTGACAGAGAACTTTCAGAGGTTCAAGTCAGATTCAGAAGAGGCCATGGAAGCAGGGATATCATTGCTGATGTCTGATGGATCTTGGCTTTAAACAGAGAATATCAGAAAGATGTGTTTACCTGTGCTTTACTGACTATGCAAGACTTTCGATTTTGTGCATCATGACAAGCTATGGACAACATTGCGAAGTATAAATATTCCGGAATACTTAATTGTGTTCATGAGGAATCTGTACATGACCAAGAAGCAGTTGTTCGAACAGAATATGGGGACACAGAATGGTTTAAAATTTTAAAAAAAGGTGTGTGATAAGGTTGTATTCATTCACCATACTAATTCAACCTGTATGCTGAGCAAATAATCCGAGAAGCTGGGTTATATGAAGAAAAACATGAAATCAGGATTGGAGAAAGACTCACTAACAACCTGCGATATGCAGATGATACAACCTTGCTTGCTGAAAGTGAAGAGGACTTGAAACATTTACTGATGAAGATCAAAGAGCACAGCCTTTGGTATGGATTACATCTCAATGTAAAGAAAATTCCTCACCACTGGACCAATAAACAACATTCTTATCAATGGAGAAATGATTGAAGTTGTCAAGAACTTCATTTTTCTTGGATCAACTATGAATACTCATGGAAGCAGCAGTCAAGAGCTCAAGTGATGTATTGCATTAGGCAAATCTGCTGCACAAGACCTTTTGAAAATGTAGAAGAGCAAAGATGTCAGCTTGAGGCCTAAGGTGCACCTGACCCAAGCCATGGTATTTTCAATAACCTCAAATGCATGTGAAAACTGGACAGTGAATAAGGAAGCATTGATGCTTTTGAGTTATGGTGTTCGAGGACAATATTGAAAGTACTATGGGCTGTCAAAAGAACAAATAGCTCTGTGTTGGAAGAATTACAGCGAGTGTTTCTAGGAGGCCAGGATGGCCAAATTTCATCTCTCATACTTTGGACATATTCTTAGGAGGGGCCAATTACTGGAGAGGGATATCATATTTGGTAGGGTAAAGGGTCAGAGAAAAAGGAGAAGACTCCCAGCAAGATAGACTGGCAAAGTGGCAGCATCAATGGGCTTAAGTGTGGCAACAATTGTTAGGTTAGCCCAGTACCAGGCAGTGTTTCATTCTATTAAGTATAAGGTCGTTATGAGTTGGTACAAACTTAATGGCACCTAACCACAACAACAGTTATATAGCATCTTACAGTTTTTTAAAGTATCATTTCAAGACAAACATTTGAAGTGCATTTAAATTATCTAGTTTTAATAAATAGTCATCATAATAACCATTATCATCATCATAATCCCCGAAGCTACATTTGCTGCATGACTTTCCGGCCTTTGGCTTCCCATGTGTCAAGCCACTCAATCATGAAAAGTAGCTACTTTGATGCCCATTTTGCAAATGGTGAAACCGAGATTCAATGAATTATATTGACTTCCTCTTTTCACACAACAAAGGAATCCTGGTTTGGTACTGTAGGATAAGCACTGGACTGCTAACTGCAAGGTCTACAGTTCAAGCTCTTAAGGAACCCTATAAAGGGTTATTATATGAGTCAGAACCAACTCTCAATGTCACTTAACAGCAACAATATTCATACAACTAATTATGTTGAAGTCTATGTGTATTATTGTTAGGTGCCATCAAGTCAGTACGGACCCATAATGACTTTATGCAAAGCAGAATGAAACACTGCCTGATCCTGGGCCAACTCTGTTGCACACTTTTCTTAATTT
>NW_006408544.1:12504014-12511921 GCF_000296735.1 Chrysochloris asiatica
TCATCCCACAACTCTTCTGGTCTTCAGTCTTAAGTGTTTAATATATCAAATCTATTCTTCAGATCATCTCTAATTCAGGTGGGATATATTCAAGATCATATTTTGGCTCTCGTGGACTTGTTTTCATTTTCTTGAACTTAAGGTTGAATTTGCATAGGAGTAATTGATGGTCTGTTCGACAGTCTGCCCCTGGCCTTGTTTTCTCTGATGATATGGAGGTTTTCCATCATCTCCTTCCACAGATGTAGTCAATTTGATTTCTATGTTATCTGGTGAGGTCCATATGTATAGTTGTCTCTTATACTGTCTAAAGAAGGTATTTGAAATGAACAAATCATTGGTTTTGCAGAATTCTATCATGCATTCTCCATCCAGCATCATTTCTACCACTAAGGCCATATTTTCCAACTACTGATCCTTCATCTTTGCTCCCAACCTTTGCATTTCAATCACCAGTAATGATCAATTCATCTTGATTGTCTACACATAGACACAAATCTATCTTCCTTCAAGTTATGGTCTTTTCCTCCACACACAGTTGAGTTACAAATAGAAAGGAACTCTGAAACAATTACAGTGAGGTTCAAAAGGCAGATGAAATTTTTCTCTAATTATAATCTGACAAATCCAACTTGAATAAATATTGCAAAATAAGACTAATAATTAGTGCACTGATACCTAGAGTAGAGCTAGAGACATCATTTCTCTAGATTTGTTCCATTAGTTGTCATTCAAGAAAGCTAAGGCATTTCAACTGATAAAGTTTAGAAATACTAAGACCTTGTGAAATTCAATACACTAGCTCCAGTAGCCTATGGTTGAGTGCAAACATTGACATTGCCAAATTTGGGGTTTAATCTTTCAGAAATTATACTGACCATTCAGAATATAAAACAGATAACTAACTTTCAGATTGCTGCTAACTAAAACCAAATGTTTCAACAAGCTGTACAGAATGGATAGCAAATATATCCCTTCACATTCACATCTAGTCTAGCCTTGCCTGTTTGATGGGCAAAGAGATATTGACTGCCCACTTAATATGGTTTTCTGAAATGTATCTCAGAGATTCAAGAGCTTTGAGTAAATTAAGAGGGTTCAGATCTGTACACACCAGTTTACACACCTCTTTGACTGGTGTATGTTCCCCCTGTAATCCACAGGAATCACTGCAGTTCTACATTTTATAGTGTTCTCTCCAGACCAGACACCAAGTTACTGATCATCTGAGGCAGCAAACTACAGCAGACAGATCTTATGTCCTCAACCTTGGTGTGAGCCCTCAATAACTTAACGGCCATTGACTTTTTCTTTTTTAAGTTTTTATTATGAATTAAGTGATAGTTTATATGGGAGAACATTAGCTTTATATACATCATATCGTGTTTCATTTCATTGCAACGATTACATTCCCCTCCATGCATAATCTCTCAGGCTGTCAACACACAGACCCTCTCCCTCCCTGAGTTCAGAGCCCCCAGCCACTCCATCTCTCCACGTCATCATCTCTGCCTCCATTTCTGGCATTGCTGCTTCTCTGGATAGGGTCCCCCACTCCGCTCTTCTCCCTTAATGGTCCCAGGTACCTCCACACCTAGACTGCAAAATCAACCATTCCCATCCTTTTGTTACAAAATGTCTACCTTTACATTTGCAACACTCACAGTCAGTCCTGATAGCAACCGAACCACAAGAGTCTTATCCCCATCTCCTTTCATCGACCCCATTCCAGACAGTTGGAAACCACTCAGTGGAGAGTCTACCTTCCCCCACACCCTCTGGAACTAGGCTCCCTTTTGAAAGCTTGTAAGACAGTCACTTCTTGCCTTTGTAGTTAAGGACCATTGACTTTTATGCATCAATTGCCTTGAATCAAGTTTCTAAATTTAGCCTGGGTTCACAGCCATTAGTTTTTCTCAAAAGCACTGAAAAGTGTAAGATTCCATATTTAGAGTTTAAGACTAGCATTGTTGTTGTTAAGTGCTGTCAAGTCAGTTCCACCTCTTAGCAACCCTGTACAGGGTTTCTGAGGAGTGACTCATGAATTTGAACTGACAACCTTGAAGTTCAAACCAACCTTGAGGTCCTGTACTTAACCTATACACAGGTGTATAAACAAACTGAGCACAATATATTAAATTATGATAACAGACAAGTGTCCAGGGTGTTTAATCCATGGTAGAAGTCATTGTTTCAGAAAGAACTTCAGTGATGCTGACCAATGGAGGACATAGGATCTGGAGGAAAAGCGGTTGGGAAATAACCCAGTTGCCTAGTCAGTATTCAATGCACAACACCTAAAATGATTGGGGAAGAATTTCAGGGACCAATATGGCCAGCATTTTGAAAATTTCAAATTGCAGGTGATATTTAAGTTAAGCAGGTGGTAAAGCTTATAGGAGATCGATTCATTCATGGAAGTAAAGAGAGAGGATTCTGCCTCTTCAGAGGATAGGTTCCACTTCAATTGGATAGGTGTTCGAGTTCCAGTGGAGCAAGCTGCAATTCTGACCTGAGTACTAGCCCTATCTG
Source organism: Chrysochloris asiatica (assembly GCF_000296735.1). Taxonomy (NCBI): domain Eukaryota; kingdom Metazoa; phylum Chordata; class Mammalia; order Afrosoricida; family Chrysochloridae; genus Chrysochloris; species Chrysochloris asiatica. The sequence continues at coordinate 12,506,547 of NW_006408544.1, forward strand.
CTCCAAGTGGGTAATTAGAGTGCTAGACATTGAAACTGAGGTAAAATGTGGTTGCTTGGGAGAGAGCAAGTTTCTCCTTCACCATGTAACTGCATTGAGGTTCCCCTTACCATCCTCTTACAGACATATTTATAGCCGTAAGATTAACATAGATACTACCTGCTGCAGAATCTAGTAATACTCTTCCTGTTTGAAAAAAAACATTGGCATAGGGTCTTGACCTAAAATCCTAGGTAGCTCCAGTAGGAAAAGGGCCAATCATATTTGCTTAGTTAACACTTATATGCTGATTATGAAGACCAGACCCTCAATAACCTGGTACCTCCTGCTGTAACTCAGAGAAGGTATATGTTGTTTTGAAAGATAGGAAAAGCAATTTTCAGCCTTCTTTTCTATAAATGAAAAGGTTCTTGTTGTTGTTGTTAACAGTTGCCGAGTCATCTCTGACTCATAGTGATCTATATAGGATTTCCAAGAAGTAGCTGGTGGATTTGAACCACTGACCTTATGGTTAGCAGTTCAGTGATTATCCTACAGTGCCACACCAAGACTCCAAGGAAAAGGTAGTCTTTCTTACTCTGTCTCTGAGTTGTTGGTAAGAGGCACAATCACTGCCGTTTTGTAACTTGAGTGTCACCTAACCATTGCAATAGAAACTTGTAAAACGAAAGAAACTCACTCCATTTTTCTCTATAGAATTTCCCTCATCTTCTACTTGTATGTAGCTTCATGATTTTTTCCTTTTCTTTCTTTCTTATTCTTTTCACTTTTGGTCTCTCGGGAGAGCCCCAAGGAACCTGTCAGAAATATTTTAGCATATGCAAATACTAACTAGACAGACAAAAATAATCTTTGCTCTGTTCCTCGTGTGCTCTGTGGGAGTTTTGCCTTATTTGTATGATTGATCAGTTTGCAGATTAGTCTTTCAAAATCATTTTTCGAGTGGAGACATTAAATTAAAAACAAGAGGAGTATCCAGGCCTGTTATGGGTGAACCTGTTTCAGTCAGTGTTTTCTAGACCAACAGACCGAGTGAGATAAGTCCATATACAGGGAGAGAGAGAATGATAGCTAGAGAGAGGACTTCAGTGATTCACTTCAAGGAATTGAGTCACACACTTGTGGGGGGCTGGCAAGCCCAAGAGCTATAGATCAGGCAACATGGTTGCAGCTACGACTGCAGGCTTGTATCCCAAAATCAGATTATAACAAGAAGAATGAAGGAATAGTCTGCCAAAATATCTATTTAAAACCTGGAGGCAGAACACATACTTTTTATTTATTAAGGCCTTTATTAATGTCCATTGGAATTATGGAAGGTAATCTGCATTACTTAACTAAATAATGAAACCATCAACTAGACTGTTGACCAAAAACTGCACACTATAGTTTAGCCAGGTAGACACGGCAAACACATTAACTACTAAAGCAGCCAAATTGGATAAGTCCTTTTACCAGTTTATCATTATTCCTCCTGCATATCAGATGGTCACTGCAGGGTAATTTGCACAGCCTCCATTTGAGGAGCAATAAACTGGTGATGAAAATCCCTGAAGGTGAACTGTAGGAAGAACAGGATCTTTTTTTGCCCCCTGATTGACAGTACGCCAATGTTTAAATACATTGGGTAGTATGTTGATTAGTTGTCTATTAAAACCCTGCCCAGATCCCCAAAAATCCTCAAGCCTCATTTTCTCTTGTTGTTAGTGGTGTTTCTGGGAAGTTTAAATACTCTTCTTCAGATACTTTTGCCATATCTCACTTGAAGAAATAACCTTCATCACTAAATTCTTCAGTGAGGTCTTCCCCTTTTGGCCCCACTTCAGACAAAATATGCTTCTTATAAATAAACTATAGGAAAGATATTCTACTGTCATTAAGAACTGCAATCAAGCAATCACCTCAAAACATTGCTTTCTTTGGAATTCATATCTTTGTCTTCATTATTGATCTGCATTATTAAAGTAACTGTCCAATAGACATCTGTTCTTCTTCTCCCTATTTCACTCCATTGTTGTTGTTGTTGTTGTTGTTAAGTGCCATTAAGCCAGTTCCAACCAATAGTGACCCTGTATAAGGTTTCCAAGGAGAGGTTGGTGAGCTTGAACCACTGACCTTGTGGTTCAAATAGACTTTGTAGTCCAGCACATTATCTCACAGAGCTACACCACAAATATGACTTGCTTGATTGGAAAACCCCGATCACTCTTAATCAAAAATGAAGAAGTAGAGGAGAAAGGGAGTATAACAACAGGAAGAACAGTCAGAATGCTTTGCAGACATGAGGGTGTAAGAATCCTCATTTGCTTTGGATATGATATTAGGAGGGAACAATCTTTGGAGAAAGATACCATGTTTGGTAAAGTAGATGGTCAGCAAAATAGAGGACTACTTTCAACAAGATGGAGTGACATAGTGGCTGCAACCATGGGCTGAAATATACCTACTATTGTGAGGATCAGATAAGGTTTTCTGTTATACAAAGATTATTATGAATCAGAGCTGACTCTCTGGTACCTAACTACAACAACTATTAATTTTCAGGCTCTGATTTAGATACTTTTCTATACATCATCACCCTATATCTTCAAAACAGTGATTCAACACAAGGTATTATTTCCTGCATTCATAGTGAGAAAACTGAGGCTCAGGAGATTACAAAATTTACCCAAAGATCTATGTCTAGGCTATTCTTTACAAAGCATTTGATATTTGTAGACATATACTGACCCCTATAACTTTGTCAGTATCACTTTTAGGTACTGGAGGCACAAAGATAAATAAGATGTCTGACTTCAGAAGCCCACATAACAGTAACAATCACAGTAACAGTAAATTACAATAAAACGTGGAAAGTGCAAGGCTTAGTAGAAAAGTCAGGGTTGGAATTTGTCTCTTCCAATTATGTCAGTAGTTGCCAATATTTTCAAATATGGAGATCTTTTAAATGTTAAAACATTCCTCAAACTGTCATATGATAGTATTTGAATTTTTACTCAATTAAGAACTACACAATACCACAAATCTATAATTTATTCAATAAAGCTTTCAAATAAATTTGCATTTTTATTAATCACAACAGCAGTGATACCACAGTAACACTCTTGTCCATTTGTGTACATTTTAAATGAGATATACTATTTGTTCAGTATACAGACAGTAAACAGACAAATTTGAATTTGTGTATCACTGGCAATAACCTTGTAGGTCTCCCTTTTTCCTTAGTCAATTCATTTGGAATAAGCATCAACCATATAATTTCCTCTGAAACAATATATCTATTAACGCTTTTTATACTAGATGACTGGTGAGAGGAGCATGGCCTTCAGTATGGCTTGCATCTCTATGTAAAGAAAACAAAAATCCTCACCACAGGACCAATAAACAGCATTCTTATCAACAGAGAAAAGACTGAAGTTGTCAAGGACTTCATTCTTCTTGGATCAACTATCAACACTCATGGAAGTAGCAGTCAAGAAATCAAACGATTTCTGCATTAGGGAAATCTGAGCCACAAGACCTTATTAAAGTGTTGAAGAGCAAAGATGTCAGCTTGAGGACTAAGGTGCTCCTGACCCAAGCCATGGCATTTTCAATAACCTCATATGCATGCAAAAGCTGGACAGTGAATAAGGAAGACTGTAGAAGAATGGATGCACTTGAGTTCTGGTGCTGGAGGAAAATATTGAAAGTGCCATGGGCTGCCAGAAGAGCCAATAGATCTGTTTTGGAAGAAGTGCAGCCAGAATGCTCCTTGGAGGCCAAGTTGGCCAAACTTTGTCTCTCATACTTCGGACATATTGTCAGGAGGGACCAGTCACTGGAGAAGGATATCATGTTTGGTAAGGTGGAGGGTCACAGAAAAAGAGGAAGACCCCCCAACGAGATGGATTGGCCGAGTGGCAGCATCGATGTACTCAAGCATGGCAACAGTAGTGAGGTTGGCCCAGGATCGGGCAGTGTTTTGTTCTGATGTGCATTAGGTTGCTATGGGTCAGTACCAACTTGATGGCACCTAACAACAACAACAACTGGTGTGGCACTGTAGAATAGCACTGGACTGCAAACCACAAGGGTGGCAGTTCAAACCTCCCAGGTGACTCTTGGAAACCCTCTACAGGGTCACTATGACTCTGTAGAAGTCAAAATCAACTCTATTGCACATAATGACATAACAACTACAGAGGCAGGGTAAACATACTTGTGGTGGTCAGGTAAACATGTGCTTTGATCAGACCTTGATTTTAGAAAGAAAATGGAACTACCATTTCTTAATGCCTGTAAGGAGCTCTTGTAGCATAGTGGTTACGAATCGGGCTATGAACCGCAAGGTCAGCAGTTCGAAACTACCAGCTGCTCCGCGGGAAAAAGATGAGGCTTTCTGCTCCTGTAAAGAGTTACAGCCTCGGAAACCTTGTACAGGGTCACTATGAGTCAGAACCGACTCCATGGCACATAACAAGAACAACAACAACAACAAGTTCTGCACTAGTTATATAACTTATCAAAGTTGCATCAAACTTGGTGCTTAAAATCCTTCAGAATCTTTCTCCCATTTAGCCTGAGCTCCTGCCTTTCCCTTCCTTCACCCCATGTACTTTCTTTCTTATTTTTTTTCCAAACATATTTTGCCCTTTTACATCCCAGTTCCTTTGCTAAAGCTGTTATTCTGCCTGAAAAAAATGTATGACTAATCTTCCTTTTTTTTCTGCTTAACTCAAGCTTCAAGATTTGAATACTTCCTGAGATTATCCCCACCCCATCCAAGAAGTTGTTCTCTCTTTCCTGTGTGCTCCAACCACACTTGTCCTGTACTTCTTTTAAGCACTGAGTGCATTATATGATATTTCTTTGTTTACACATCTATCTTCATCACTGGTCTTTGATCTTTAGGGACAAAGAATGCACCTTCTCTTGGATTCCCAGTTTTCAGTATTGTGCCTCAAACATAACATGTACCTATAAAAGATGGTTGAACAAATGGATCAAGAAACAAATGCATGTCTTATTTATCTCTGGCTGTACACATCAACATTGACAACTCTTTCGAAAGAGTTGGGCAAATGTATTACAACTTTTGGTCTTTGATAACCCATTAATCTGTTGTGGTTGTGGCTGTTCCAACTCATAGCGACCTTGTATAGGGTTTCTGAGATGCTGTTGGTGGTTTTGAACAGTCAACCTTGCAGTTCAAACCAAACATGTGGTCCAGTGCTTATCCTACCATGCCTGATCAAAAAACTCAGACATCAGTGTTGGAATAGACCTTAAAGTCCATATAATCCAATCTTTCCACTAAAGATAAAATATCCTTTCCAAAATCAGGGTTTTTATTGTTGTTGTTGTTGTTAAATGTTGTCGAGTCGCTTCCAATA
>NW_006408544.1:12512711-12515110 GCF_000296735.1 Chrysochloris asiatica
ACAACAACAGCAACAACACAAGTGATAGGAAGTTCACTGCATCATAAGGCTATTCAATTCTTCTTTAATAACATTGTTAGGCGGTGTTGAGTCAGTTTTTACTTCTGGTAACCCTACATACAACATTGCTCAGTCCTGTGGAATCCTCATGTTATTGCTGTGTTTGAGGCTATTATTGTAGTCACTGTGCCAATCTATCTTGTTCCGCTGACCCTTGACTTAACTAAGCATGATGTCCTTCTCCTGGAACTGATCCCTCTTGAAGGCATGCCCAAGAGACCTGACACAAACTCTTGACATCCCCACTTCTAAGGAGCATTCTGGCTATAATTCTCCTAAGACAGATTTGTTCGCTTTTCTGGAAATGTCAAAACTATATCGTTCTACCATTTATCCCTACTCATGATGTCCCTGCCCTCTGAAACTATTCTATTTACATCTTTTCAAGATGTATCTGTATCTGATGACAGATTGAGAAATAAGGCAGTCACTTATGCAAGCAATTTTGGAACCTTAGAAACCCACACCAATTTCTTGAATCAAGGCTGAGGAGGTAGATTTAGCTGTAGAGGCAGCTGCTCAGGGGTAGCCAGGTACTGTGACTAAGTGACAGTGGTAAATTTGGGTTTACTCCTGGAAGGCAAGATGGATGCAGGTGGCAGAAGGCCTAGGTAGAATTCTAAGCTAAAGCGGGGGCCAGCATAGACAAAAACAATGAGTTAACAAAAGCAGTTCAACTATCTAGATGGATAGAGTGCAAGAGACGATACAGAGTGGTGGATGTGACACTGGACATAAAGTCAGAAGAATGAGTGTCAGAAAGGTAAAATGATGTGCCCAAAGATGCATTAGGGGAGCAGACTGACTCTAGCAAAGGTTTTCTGTGTTCAAGTCATTTTACCAGTCAAATGTTCTTTATATTGTTCCACAATCTCCCTCTCTGCTTACTCCTCAGCAGAAAGTGATAACGAAACATTTTTAAACGTTAGTGAACCAACCTGTCATGCGGGCCTGAATGACATTTGAAAATTTTAATTTCCATTGTTCTAAGTTACTAGAATGAGGCAGTAGTGGTTCAGTCATAGAATTCTGGTATTCCATGTGGGAGACCTGAGTGTGATCCCCAGGCAATACACCTCATCTTCAGCCACCACCCATTTACTAGCAGAGATTTGTGCATTGCTACAATGCTGAATAGGTTTCAGGGGAGCGTCCATTCTAATGTAGACTACAAAGGAAGGCCTGAGGACATACTTCCAAAGATCAGACCTATGGCCCACAATAATCCAATCCATAGCTGATCATGGGGATGGAGTACAATCAGTCAGCATTTTGTTCTGTTGTACATTGGGCAATCTCGAGTGGGGAACCAACTTGATAAGTAGTTAACAATAGCAAATTATTGAGAGGCACTTCATATTTTTCCTTTTGAACATCTATTCAAATCTTTGGCTCTGCTACTGAAAGAGATATCACCAAAACATTGATAGGACAAGGCTTTCAGAGATATTCTGGCATAACCCTTAATCACTAGTAGGGTTCCTATATGTCAGTTCCCTCAGCTTGAGAAATTCTGAGCATGCTCTTCCCTTTTGGTTTTTCTAAATCCAGGTCTTTGCACATTTTCTTATAACATTTGACTTTGTCTTCTCAAGCTGCCTTTTGAAATTTTCTAGTCAGTTCTTTTATTTCCTCATTTCTTCCATTGTGCTTGCATCTCTAGACTGAAGAGCAAGTTTCAGACTCTTTTGACATCTATGTTGATCTTTTCTTTCTTTTTTGTCTTCTTCATGACCTTTTGCTTTCTTCCTTTATGATGTTATTGATGCCAATCCACAACTCTTCTGGTCTTCGGTCTTTAGTGTCAAATGCATCAAGTCTTCATATGATCTCTAAATTTAGGTGGGATATGTTCAAGGTCATATTTGGGCTCTCATGGACTTGTTTTAGTTTTCTTCAGCTTCAGCCTAAACTTGCATATGAGCAAATAATGGTCTGTTCCACAGTCTGCCACTGGCCTTTTCTTGGCTGATGACATAGAGCTTTTCCACCAACTATTTCCACAGATGTAGTTAATTTTATTTTTGTATATTCCATCTGGTGATGATCATCATTTGTATAGCTATCTTTTATGTTGTTTAAAAAAGGTATTTTCAATGAATAAATCATTTGTCTTGCAAAATTCTGTTGCTAGATCTCTAGCATAATCTCTATTACCAAGGCCATATTTTGTAACTACTGAACCTTCCTCTTCATTTCCAATCTTTGCATTTGAACTGATGTTATTGTTGTTAAGTGCTGTCGAGTCGATTCCGACCCATAGCGACCCTGTATAGGGTTTCTGAGGAGCAGCTGGTGAGCTTGAACCACCAACCTTGCAGTTCAAACAGCTTTGCAGT
>NW_006408544.1:12515210-12529422 GCF_000296735.1 Chrysochloris asiatica
GTGATGATCATCATTTTTATAGCTATCTTTTATGTTGTTTAAAAAAGGTATTTTCAATGAATAAATCATTTGTCTTGCAAATTCTGTTGCTAGATCTCTAGCATAATCTCTATTACCAAGACCATATTTTGTAACTACTGAAACTTCCTCTTCATTTCCAATCTTTGCATTTGAACTGATGTTATTGTTGTTAAGTGCTGTCGAGTCGATGATTCCGACCCATAGTGACCCTGTATAGGGTTTCCGAGGAGCAGCTGGTGAGCTTGAACCACCGACCTTGCAGTTCAAACTGCTTTGCAGTCTGGCGCATTAACTCACAGCACCACAGCAATTATCAATACATCTTGATTGCATGTTTGATGTCAGAAGAAACTCTAAAACTTGCTTTCCAGTGCAGATATGCCAAGTAAGCTAATGGAAGAAATGAGGAGGTAAAAAAAAAACTGAATAGAAATTTTCAAAGGGCAGCTTGAGAAGACAAAGTCAAATATTATAACAAAATGTGCAAAGACCTGGAGTTAGAAAACCAAAAAGGAAAAACCGGCTGAGCATTTATCAAACTGAGGGTAATGAAGAAAAAATTTCAGCTTCAACTTGCAAAACTGAAGGAGTCTATTGAAAAAATACTGAAAGATGCTGGAAACATTGAAGGAAGATGAAGGAATACACAGAGTCACCGTACCAAAAATGAATCGGTGATGCTCAATGATTTCAAGAGGTAGCATATGAATAGGAGCCAATGATACTGAAGGAAGAAGTCCAAGGTGCATTGAAGGCATTGACAAAACACAAGACAACAGAAATTGATGGATTAAAAGTTGAAATCTTTCAAAAAATTGATGCAGTATTGGAGTCACTCACTCATCTATGCCAACAAATTTGGAAGACAACTACCTGGACAACTGACTGGAAGAAATCCATAAGTGTGCCCATTCCAAAGAGAAATGACTCAACAGGATGCATAAATCAACAGAAAATACCATTAATAACTCATATAAATAGAATTATGCTGAATATAATACAGAAACGGAAACAACCATACACTGACTAAGAACTTCCAAAGGTTCAAGCTGGACTCACATGAGGACATGGAATGAGGAATATCATTGCTGACATCAGATGGATCTTGGCTGAAAGCACACAATACCAGAAAGATGTTTACCTGTGCTGAGTATGCAGAGGTTTTGATTGTGTGGATTATGACAAGCTATGTACAGCATTGCAGAGAATGAGTATTCCAGAACACTTAATTTTGCTCATGAGTAACCTGTACATAGACCAAGAAGCAGTGTTTTAAACAGAACAAAGGGATACTGAATGGTTTTAAATGAGGAAAAGTTGTAACAGGGTTGTGTTATTCCACTATAGTTTTTTAATCTGCACACTGAGCAAATAATCTGAGATGCTGTAATCTATGAGGAAGAACATAGCACCAGGATTGAATGAAGACTCATTAACATCCTGCATTACTTAGGTGATACAACCTTGCTTGCTGAAAGGGAAGAGGACTTAAAATACTTACTAATGAGGATCAAAGGTCATAGCCTTCGGTTTGGGTTGCACCTCAATGTAAAGAAAACAAAAATCCTTTTCACTGGAACAATAAACAATACCCTTATAATTGGAGGAAAGACTGAAGTTGTCAGAGACTTTATTTTGCTTGGATCAACCATCAACACTCATGAAAACTGTAGTCAAAAAACCAAATGATGTATTGGACTAGGCAAATCTGCTGCACAAGACCTCTTTAAAGTGTTGAAGAGCAAACAAGTCAATTTGAGGACTAAGGTGAGGCTGACCCAGTCCATATTACAATCAATAAACTCACATGCGTGTCAAAGTGGGACAGTCAATAAGGAATTAATACGTTTGAGTTATGGTATTGGAGAAGAATGTCAAAAGTACCATGGACTGCCAAAAGGACAAACCAATTTGTGTTGGAAGAAGTACAACCAGTATGCTTCTTGGAAGCCAACAGGGCCAGATTTTATCTCTCACACTTTGGACGTAGTATCAGGAGGAACCATTACCTGTAGAAGGATATCATGATTGGTAAAGTGGAGGGTCGGAGAAAAAGAGGAAGACCCTCAAAAAGCTGGACTGGTACAGTGGTTGCAGCAATGTGCTCAACTGTAGTAAAGATTGTCAGGTTGGCACATGACTGGGCAGTGTTTAGTTTTGTTGTGCATAGGGTCACTATGAGTCGGTACCAACTCGATGGGTCCTAACAACAACAAGGTTAGGGCCTGGAGTCCTGGTGTGGCACTGCAGGATAAGCACTGAACTGCTAAAGTCAAGGATGGCAGTCCAAACCCATCAACCACTCTTTGAAAACCCTATAAAGGTTTGCTATGAGTCAAAACTGATTTAATGGCACAAACAACAACACCAACACACAGCTAGATGTGACTACACTGAAGGAGCTGTGAGTTTCTTGGCAATATGTTTAACTCATTCCTTGTTGATCATTATCTTGGGGATCATTCAATCAGCAGGAAAGTTTGTCTGCTAAGTCTTCCAGAAATGCTATTTTTGACACTGTACTGAGTACGATATTTAGGTTACTTTTCATAGTCAAAACCAACAATGCTCTCTCTTTGAAAGTCGAAGCAACTATTTCTATTTAGGTAATGGTACAAAAAAAAAGAGCAAGAACAATTTTGCCTCATAATATAAGAGTAGCTTCAAAACATTTTAGCTTCTTTTCTTTCTTTTCCCCAGAAAAGTGGTAAGAATCTTAACTATACCAGAATAAATACCTGGCCCAGAGTTAGCAGTAAAAGTCCATTGGTTCTATTTTAAAATAAACCCCAGGAAGGTCACCTTGATTACAGTGTCTCAGGCACATTTTCAAATAGCTGCAGACTTTGCTTTCAATGTCCAGACCTATCATGTAGAGCTGAAATGAACTGGAACTTGAAAATCAAGAAGATAAATCTCTCACGAATTGAATTATGCGACTTTGCTTTGTCATGCCTTTACTGAACACTGTTGTCTGTGTGAAGTACTCTGTGTGAAATTATTCCTTTGCTTCTCTAATATTTCTCTGTCATTATGTAGTGGAATGAGCATGGATCTTGTGATCATAAAGATCTGGGTTGGATACTGGCTATGCTAATTGATAACTAACTTCTTGTTGTTTTCTGTTGCAGTCAAGTTGGCTCCAGCTCATGGAAACCTCATATATAATGAATGGAATGTTGCCTGGTCTTGTACCACCATCATGATAACGGGTGTGATTGATTCCATTGTTGTGCTCTTATGTCAATCATACCACTGAAGGTTCCCCTTGCTTTCACTGACTCTTTGCTTTAACAAACATGATGTTCTTTACTAGTGACTAGTCTTTCTTGATGACAGCAAGATGAAGTCTAACCAGCCTTCCTTCTAGGAGCATTCTGATTGTATTTCTTCTCTAAGACTAACTAGTTTGTTCTTTTGACATTGTACAGTACATTCAATATTCTTCACCAACAGCTCAATTTAAATGCATCAGTTCTTCTGTCTTCCTTTTTTAACTGTCCTGGCTTCACATGAAATAAGGCAACTGAAAAAACCATGGCTTAGGTCAGGTGCACCTTAATCATAAAGTGACAACTTTGCTTTTTAACGCTTAAGAGAAATCTTTTGAAGCAGATTTGTTGTTGTTGTTGTCAGGTGCCATCGAGTCGGAACCGACTCATAGTGACCCCACGCACAGCAGAATGAAACAATGTCCGATCCTGGACCAACCTCCCTACCACTGCCACACTTGACGCCATCAATGATGCCACCTGGCTGATCCATCTCGTTGGGGACCTTCCTCTCTTTCTCTGATCCTCCATCTTACCCAGCATGACATCCTTCTCCAGTGACTGTTCCCTCCTGACAATATGTCCAAAGTATGAGAGACAAAGTTTAGCCATCCTGGCCTCCAAGGAGCACTCTGGCTGCACTTCTTCCAAAACAGATCTATTGGTTCTTTTGGCAGTCCATGGCACTTTTAGTATTCTCCTCCAACACCACAACTCAAAGGCATCAATTCTTCTACGATCTTCCTTATTCACTGTCCAGCTTTTGCATCCATATGAGGTTATTGAAAATACCATGGCTTGGGTCAGGCACACACCTTAGTCCTCAAGCTGACATCTAGCCTACTTTAATACTTTGCTTGCTTATTTGACTGCTGATTCCATGGACAATGATTGTGGATCCAAGTAAAATATAATCATTTAAATTTTCTCCATTTATGATGATGTTGTTTATTGGTCTAGTTGTAAAGATTTTTGTTTGCTTCATTTTCAGGTGTAATTATCCTGAAAGAAGCAGTCTTTGACCTTCATTAAGTGTTTCAAGTCATCATCATTTTTGGCAAGCAAGGTTGTGTTAGCTAAATGATTCAAGTTGTTATTGAGTTTTCCTGTGATCCTGATGCTACATTCTTCTTCATATTGTCCAACTTCTAGATAATTTGTTCAGTGTACACATTGCAGAGGTAAAGTAAAGTGATACAGTCCTGTCACATATCTTCTTTACTTTTAAGACTTGTGGTATGTGTCCCATTATTCTGTTCAAATAATCACCTCTATATACAGATAGCGTAGTGGTTACGAATCGGGCTGCAAACCTTAAGGTCAGCGGTTCGAAACTACCAGCTGCTCCGCGGGAGAAAGATGAGGCTTTCTACTCCTGTAAAGATTTACACCCTCGGAAACCCTATACAGGGTCGGTATGGGTCGGAACCGACTCGACGGCACATAACAACAACAACAACATATACAGGTTTAAGGATCTCTGGTAGTGTAGTGGTTACGAATCGGGCTGTGAACCTTAAGGTCAGCGGTTCAAAACTACCAGCTGCTCCGCGGGAGAAAGATGAGGCTTTCTACTCCCGTAAAGATTTACACCCTCAGAAACCCTATAAAGGGTCACTATGGGTCGGAACCGACTCCACGGCACTTAATAACTTATATACTGGTTTGCCATACAGTCATGGTCTGAAAGTTGCTATGATGCTGATAGTTAAAACTCTGATAACAGCAGGATAACAAATTATGGGCCTATTTCAGCAGAGCTTTTAGACTAAGACTAATAAGGAAGAAAGACCTGAAGATATGCTTTTGAAAATCAGCCAATGAAAATATATGGATAAGTCAACTACTTTGCTTTGGGTAAGACACTTAAAAGCACTTTGAGGTTCAAACTCTTCCTTGATAAAAATAGGAATACGAATAGCTATCCCTGAGAATTATAGAAAAATATTAAATTAGAAAACTCCTACAGAGATTACCATAATAACTACTATATAGTTGTGGTAGCATAGTGATTATGAATCGGGCTGCTAACCTCAAGGTCAGCAGTTCAAAACTACCAGTTGTTCCACGGGAGAAAAATGAAGCGTTCTGCTCCCGTAAAGATTTGCAGCCTCAGAAACACTGTGTAAGGTCACTATTAGTCGGAACTGACTCCACGGTACTTAACAACAATAACAGTATGTGCTCAAGAAATATTTTCTTCCTTTTTCCCCATGCTATTGCCCAGCACAGTATCAAGTAATGATTTTCAGAAGATATAATGCCCTATTTCTTTCAAAAGTTCTGTCTCTTCATCTTTAAATTAAAATGTTACCCATGTCAGAGGCTTACTATACTGTGAAGATTAAATCAGTATAAAGCATACCGTGGAGAACTTGACCCATTGCAAGCAGTCAAACTTTACTTTTACAATTAATGACTAGGAATTATTTAAGGTTCCTTTGTTGGCCCAATCCTAAACTAAATATAAGAGACAGAAATAAGAAGCGCCTGCCTCTTGTCCTCTAGAAACTCGCAGTCAGCAACAAGATATTCATTACATTAAGAGCTAAATTATTCTTGTGGAAATCTTTCTCCAAAGTACATCAAGTTCTAAAAGGATTTCATTGTTCTGCAAACCATGAAGAACAACCATTCTGAATTTAAGAAAGGTTTTTGTTTTAAGATTAAAAAGTCACTAATTCTCAGCATTAGAACTACCTAAAGGTCAGACCCAACTCTCTCCAGAATGGAACCATTCCTTTAAAATCCTCTAGTTATAGCCAAGGGGCCAATGTCTTCAAAGTCATCTAAATCCCCAATGACTGTTGCTGACTGCTAGAAAGCACAACTGTACATTAACCTACAAGGTAATTCTCTCTGTATTTTGCTCACTTAAGTCACTTCCTCATCTCCCAGACAACTTTTAGAAAGGGGATATTAAATTTCTTCAGAATATTACAATTCAGAATTTGGCAAAAGAGAAGTAGGCAGTAAGTATTACCAGCCTCCGACTACTTTTATGTTAGTGTTTTCATAAGTGCCATCAAGTTAATTCCAACCCACAGTGACCCTATATAGGGTTTCTGAAGAGCAACTGGTGAGCTTGAACTGCTGACCTTGTGGTTCAAACCAACTTTGCAATCCAGCACATTAACCCACAGTGCCACACCAGAACTCCTTACCTTCATTACCTTCCCTATAGTTTTCATGGTATATATTCATTTACAAATCACATTCTTGTTTATTATCTTATTTATGATACTAAGAAAAAACATGTGAAAAAGTATCCTCATAATTTTTCTTCCATCCACAGATCTAGATCTATTTTTTCACGTGTACATTTTCTTTAAAATGAATTTGTTTCTTACAATTAACATGGTATTTCTTTTTTTTCCTGAAGAATTTATAACTCAATATAATCCTTATTCAATTGTTGTCCAATGGCTAGACCTTAACATCAAAAGTTTTTTTTTTTTTTTTCCTTTTAAGATATAGCAGAAACTAAAACCCAGATAAAATGCTCAACTCAATGATATAGATCACGAGGGTGAAATAATGAGATTCTAAAATTTTGAATTCTGTTATGAGTCTTTAGCAACCATTCAGCTCTGGCCCAGATACAAAAGACAAGACTGATCTCAAAGGGAAATACGGGCATCCTTGAGTCATGTAATTAAGAAAACATCACAGATCACTTCACTAACTGGCCAATTCTAGTGCCTGAAGTTTTTTCTTTGCCTTTCCCTTCAAACAATCTCTGATACAAGGTCTGTGTTATATATGCTTGTATATTGGTAATGTCTACCACTTGACTGTCAGTTTGTTGTACTGTGGTTGTTTGTATATTATTGTGATACTGGAAGTTGTGCCACTAATATTTTAAATACTAGGAGGTTTACCCATTTTGAGCATATTTCAGCTGACCTTTCAGACCAAGACAGACTAGGAAAAAGGAGAAGTGGACTACTTCTGAATGTTTAGCTACTGAAGAGGAAGACCATAGAAGAATTGATGTATCTGAATTATGGTGTTGGAGAAGAATATTAAAGTTCCATAGACTGCCTGAAGAACAAACAAATCTGTGTTAGAAGTACAGCCAGAATGCTTCTTAGAAGCCAGGATGACCAGTCTTTGTTCTCATACTTAGACATATTATCAGAAAGGACAAATTCCTGGAGAAGGACATCATGTTTATAAAAGCTGAGGATCCGCAGAAAGAGAAGACCCCAATGACATGGAGTGGCACAGTGGCAGCTGCAATGGGTTCAAGTGTAGCAACGATTGTGAGGATGGCTCAGAAGTGGACAGTGCTTCATTTGGTTGTGCATAGGGTCACTATGAATCAGAACTGACTCAGTAACAGCTGACAACAGCAACAAATTGGTAATGTAATTTTACATCCCACCTTATTTCATGAAGAATTTGAGATAAACTAAGCACTAGAAGTTCAAATCCACCAGCTGCTCCTTGGAAACCCTATAAGGCTTGCTATATATAACTCAGAATGGACTCAACAGCACTCAACAACGATAAGAAGGAAGTAAACCATAAACTTGTAAAAGAATACAAAATAAAAAAAGAGTATTGGAAAAACAGGCCAAAATTAGAAAAATGGGGAACACAGTACAATTGGAGAAGCAAAAATGTTCTCCCAATTTGTGCCTAATTGGGGTTCCAAATAGTGAAATTGATAAATGATGTGGCTAATGAACTGAGTAAAGTTCCTAAGAGCAAAAACACTAACATATTTTGGACTTTTTTTGTGTTTGTTTGTGACTCCATAAATAAAATGTTAAAACTGGTCTCAGTGCACAATTGTACAGTAAACAAAACAAGCGAGTACAAGTAATGGCTTCCTGATGATAAGATTTGATTCAGTAATAACTCCTATAATTTCTAGAATTGGTGGAATGCGTATTCTCTAAATAGCTATCAAAAAGGACCATTTACCAAAATAACTCATTTTGTGAATTGGTGGTTACAGAGTCAAGGATGCAGTGTCTGGCAAGGGTCTGGAATGCAGACATTCTATAACTTTTCTGAGGTAAGATTTATATCCTCAAAAAAGTATGGCAGAGCTCTACTGACACCGAAAGGCGTGCAAAGTCTTAGTGGAAATCCCACATCCATATAGAGTCTTTCATAGATGAGAATAAATGGAGAATCTGGAAGTCATAGTTGGCTAATGACCTTTTTAACACATGAGAAATTAGTTTTTGTACTAACCAGTCAGCCTTATGTCTGAGAACCTAAAGCATAGGAGATTAAAATTTGACAAAACAGTGACGAGAGTCTGAGAATGTTTTAGATTAGAGTATAGTAGTTTCAGAATAGTGACAGAAAGGGAAACACTAAAAAAGAGGAGCAAACTAGTCTTTTTCCAACTCTGATACAGGCCCTCCCATTAAAATATTATCTGGTCCTGCGCTTTATTTAACTTTCATGAATCTCACCTTTCACACATATAAAGTAGGAATAATGTTGGCCTCATACCAAAGTAAAGGCCAGTTGTCAGGATCAAATATGTTTTGCAAATCATACATATTCAGAAAATATTGATACACGCTAACTTAACATTGAATCTTTGACACTTTCCTGTGAAGCCCCAGCAAGCCCTCTTCTTTATCACTTAGAAGTCTGTGTTTTAAAAAGCAGCTGTGGAGCCTTTCAAGGGACTTCAGCTATCACTGAAAAAGTTTGCAGAAGAAAACTGGAAGGAATAGGAGAATGAAGAAGGAGATTGAGAGTTCATATATCTGGCCTAACACCAAGTCTACATGGACCTGGATGGAATTCAACACTATGAACAATTTTAGTGATTCTCTGCTGTACTACCAAATTTACATAAAACCACCTCTGTGCTAGGCTCTGGAATAGGCATGACAGTACAGAAATGAGTCAGATACAATCTCTACTCTTCAAAAGGAAGTCACTTAGCTGATGAGAATGTTAAACAAAGCAAAAACAAAGAAGAAGAAGAAAGAGGTTGAGTTAGGATGGGGCAGTTGTACTAGTGAACTAAGAATGTGTGTGTGTGTGTGTGTGTGTATGTGTGTGTGTGTGTGTGTGAGATGTGGTTGTGTACTTGTATTCAAATGTATAATGAATGAATGCTAATCCTTGTGATCTCTTGTGATCTGTCAAAAAAGTTATAGGAAAGATGATAAAAAGGAGAGCAAACCAGTCAGATGTGAAACATGTTAACTACAGAAGTATAAAGAAGGCCTAAGACTCTTAATTCCCTTCATTCACTTATCTATCCATCCAATCTAACTAAAATTTATTGAATATCAACTGTGTGCAAGGTATTGGGTGCCATGAGGCATTAAAAGATGAAGAATTAAACACACTTCCTTAAATACTGGAATCATTTAAATGTCTTCCTTTCTCACTAGACTGTAACTACCACAAAAGTAGATACTTGGTTTATCCTGTATATCACAATGGAAAATATTTATTGAATTGAGTTGACAGCAAAAACATAAAATTTTCTTCTCTTGTTATATCTTGTAATGCTGTGTTTGAGTCCCATACTTAAGAAGGGAAATGGCTATAACTATATATTATTCAGCATGTTCCCCTGATAGCCAGAATGAAATACAAAAAATCAGACTGGGAAGCCATTACACAGACTTCCAAACACAGAGTTCCACTAGTCCCAACATGGAACTACTTCAAGCTGACACTACTTGACTTAACAAGGATGGGACTCTCTTTATGGGGCAAGATTAGAAAATCTGCCAAATTATTTTCATTGAATCATGCTTGTGTTAGCACAGTTCATAGAATTCAGTGAATTGCAAATTCATTTTCAGTAAGCAAACCCTGGTTTAGGCCATCTATGACATAAAAAACTGGATGCCTATAGAGTAATCTCAGACAAATTTTCCAGATCCTTTGGTCAACAATGACTAGTTGCTATCAAGAATCACATTTTTCTCTCCTACCAGGTTTCTGTCAGTCAGTCTCAAGTCAATGGTCTCTGGGAGAGAATAATAATTCAGTTCTAAAAGAGCAATAACCCTGAGAATCGGATTCCTAGAAAATGGACATTTACTGAATATGTCCTAAGTGATAGGAACCTTCGACATGGGAGACTTGAGTTTGATTCCTGGCCAATGCACCTCACATGGAGGCTTGCATGCTGTTGTGAAGCTGACTAGGTTTCAGTTGAGCTTCCAGACTAATATAGACTACAAGAAAGCCTGGAAATTTACTTCCAAAAATCAGATAGTGAAAATTCTATGGATCACAATGGTCATATCTGAAATCAACCATAAAAAAAAAAAAAAATGATGTAGGGTTGGTGATCATTTTGATCAACTGTGTATGAGGTTGCCATGAGATAGGGCCTGATTCAATAGCAGCTAATTACAACAGCAGATAGCATGTTAAGTGTTTAATGTTATCTTTTTTAATACCCAAGATAATCATAACTGCAGTAGAGAAATGAGGAAAGGCAAGTAATCTGTCTGTCACACAACTGGAAAGTAGAAGAGTTAGGAATAAAACCCAGTTCAACCCATTACCTAAGTTCATTCTGCTTCCTTTCTGAGCCTTTACGCAATGTAAAAATATGCAAAAGCAATAAACTTGCACCATTTTCAGTTTGTTCACATTCTCAGCCATAAAACAAAGTGAGATTAAATGTAAAAACCAAAATCCTGACAAATTAGAATACTTAAGAGTTAACTTGAATGAGTGTTTATGATAATAATAAGTTTACTAATATATCAATATTTAGGGAAATTAGGTAAAATTGATTTTTACTTTTTGCAAAATATATTGAAAGATTAATGATAAGATCTACAAGTGTGGCTGTTAGAGCTACTATGTTGTTGTTGTTGTTAGGTGTTCTCGTGTTGGTTCTGACTCATAAAAATATTACGCACAAGAGAACCAAACACTGCTCAGTCCCGTGCCATCCTCACAATTGTCGCCATGCAACTGTGCCAATCCATCAGGTTGGGAGGTCTTTCTATTTCATGCTGACCCTCAATTTACCAAGCATTATGCCTTCTACAGGGACTGTTGCTTCCCTGAGTGGTGGCTGTAGATCCAAGCAAAATGAAGTCTTTGACAACTTCAATCTTTTCTTTTTTATCATGATGTTATGTACTGGCCCCATTGTTATGATTTTTGTTTACTGTATGTTGAGGTGCAATCCATACTAAACGCTGTGATCTTTGATCTTTATCAGTAAGTATCCTAAATCCTCTTCTCTCTCAGCAAGCAAGGCTGTATCATCTGCATATTGCAGGTTGTTAATGAGCTGCTATATAAGAAAGGAAATTTATTTCATCTTTATGCCTCATCTGTGGAGATATAAAATATGACCTGGAGTATAACCCATCTAAATTTAGAGACCATCTAAAGAATAAATCTGATGCACTGAACACTAATGACCAAAGATAAGAAAAGTTGTGGGATGACAATAAGGACATCGTACTTGAAGAAAGTAAAGGGTCATTAAACAGATTAAAATTAATGGCAGAGGAGACTCTGAAATTTGATTTTGAACATATAATAGCTAAAGTAAAAAAAAAAGGAAGGCAAAGAGATGAAGAGAAAATTTCAAAATGTGACTCGAGAAGACAAAGTGAAGCATTAAAATAAAACGTGCAAAGAAGACCATATTCTGAATTTCTCAAGCTGAAAGGACTTAAGTGGAAAATCAAGACTTAAGTTTCCAAAGTGAAGGAATTTATGGGCAAAATACTGAATGATGCAGGGAGCAACAACACCAACAAAAGCAACGAAAGGAATATGCAGAATCACTGTACCAAAAAGAATTGGTTGACACTCAACCATTTTAAGAAGCATCATATGATCAGCAACTGAAGGTATGGAGGAAAGAAGTTCAAGCTACAGTAAAGTCACTGGTAAAAATAAAGCTCTAGGAATTGAGGGAATGCTAACTACAATGATTCAACAAATAAACGTAGTGCTATTGGTGCCCATTGATCTATACCAGAAAATGTGGAAGACTGCTACCTGGGCAACAAATTTGAAGAGATCCGTATTCAAACCCATTCTGAAGAAAGTGATCCAACATAATGTGTAAATAATCAATCTCATTAATATCACATATAGCAAAAATTTGCTGAAGATAATTCAGAAGCAGTTGCAGCAGTATTTCAAGAGGGAGTTTCGAGAAGTTCAAGTCACACTCAGAAGAGGATATGGAATGAGGGTTATAACTGCTTCTATCAAATGAATCTTGACCAAAATATGAGAATACAAGAAAGGTGTTTTATCTGTGTTTTACTGACTACACAAAAATATTAGACTGCATGGACACAATAAATTAAGTATAACAATGCAAAGAATGGGAATTTCAGAACATTTATTTGTGCTCACACAAAACATGTACATTAACAGACTTTAAGCAGAACAAGGTGTGCATGTTTGAAAGCAGGAAACTTGTGTGTCAGATCTTTATTCTTTCACCATACTTATTCAATCTGTATGTTCAGCAAATAATTGAAGAATATGGACTATATACTAAAAAGGCTTCAGAAGGATGCATCAGAATTGGATAAAGACTCATTGGCAACTGTGATATGCAGATGATATACCTTGCTTGGGAAAAGTAAAGAAGACTCCAGGAACTTATTGATGAAGATCAAAGACTACAGCCTTCAGTATGGATTGCAACTCAATGTAAACAGAACAAAATTCCTCACAACTGTACCTATAAATAACATCATGATAAATGGAGAAAAGATTAAAGTTGTTAAGGATTTCATTCTACTTGGATCCAAATTAATGCTTATGTAAGCAGCACTTAAGAAATCAAAAGGTATATTGCATTAGGCAAATCTGCTGCAAAAGACCTTGTGAAAGTGTTCAATAGCAAAGATATGAGCTTGAAGATTAAGATGCGCCTAACCCAAGCCATAGTTCTTTCAATCACCTCATATGCATGTGAAAGTTGGCTAATGAATAAGGAAGAGCATCAAAGAATTAATGCATTTTAATTATGGTGTTGAAGAAGAAGACTGAAAGTGCCATGGACTACCAGAAAACAAACACATCTTCTTGGAAGACATACAGCCATATGCTCCTAAAAAGCAAGGACAGCAAGACTTCATTTCTCTTAGTTTGTTATTAGGAAGGATAATTTTCTGGAGAAGAACATCATTCTTGGAAAGGTAGAGGGTCAGTGAAAAAGAGGAGAACCACCAATGAAGTGGAGTGACACATTGGCACCAACAATGTACTCGAATGTAGCAACAATTGTGAGGATGACAAATGATTGGGTAGTGTTCTGTTCTTTTGTGTATAGGGTCCTAATTTGGGAATGCTCTCTGTTCCTTTAATGTCTGTAGCTTCTCCAGCATTCAAGAGGTGATGGTGCCATTTACAGATGCAATACTATCTCCCTTGAGCAGATGTGAGCACTAGCTGGTTGGGGAATGATTTCTCAGCATCCTCCACCTCCTCTCCTTTGGGTATCTTCTTCCTCAAGGGTGTCCAATTTCCTGAGGTCTGGGTCATGAGTCCTAACCAGAGAGTTAGGAGCATCACCTGGGCTTTTAGTCAAATTTACCCATAGACTTGTCTTATATGTGTTCCTTCATAGTTTAATTTATAAGAAAGTTATCTGAATTTATGGCTTATGACAATGGAAAGGTGGATTTGTATACGTTGTCAATTTCTGTTTCAACAAATACATGACTATTTCCAGCTACTAGTGACTTAAAAACAAATCATAAAATTTCTGAAAATTTGTTAAAAAACTCCTTCAATCCAATAGGGTACAACTCCAGAATGCAGCTGATACAGTTACATGTCTACCTGTCTCATTTATTAACATAAATTAGATTTTTGGTGTTTTTATATTGTTAGGTGCCATTAAGTAGGTTCTGATTCATAAGGATCATGGGCCCAACAAATTAAAACAATGCCTGGTCCTGCATCATCTCATTGTTGTT
>NW_006408544.1:12530208-12541442 GCF_000296735.1 Chrysochloris asiatica
ATCTTCATAAGTAAATGTTTCAAGTCCTCTTCACTCTCAGCGATCAAGGTTGTATCATCTGCATATCGCAGGTTGTTAATGAGTCTTCCTCCAATCCTGATGCCACGTTTTTCTTCATCTCATAGTTGCTATTTATGTTTGAGACCATTGTTACCAATACAGTGTCAGTCCATCTCACGGCAGTCTCTTCCTCTTTTTCATTGACCAAGTATAATGTCTTTTTATAAGCACTGGTCCTTCCTGACAATATGCCTGAAGTATGAGAGACAAAATTTTACCATTCTATTTTCTAAGGAGTATTCAGGCTGTTCTTCCATGACAGATTTGTTTGTTCATTTATCAATTCATGGTACTTACAGTATTCTTCTTCAACACAATAATTAAAATGCTTCAATTCTGTAATGGTCTTCCTTATTCATTATTCAACTTTCACATGCATATAGGTGATTGAAATTACTAAGATTTGGGTCAGGTGCCTCTTAATGTGCTGTTTCCACGAGCATTGATAGTGGATCCAAGCAAAATGAAGTGTTCGATGACTTCAATCTTTTCTTCGTTTATCATGAAGTTATTTATTGGCTCACTTGCAAGAATTTTTGTTTTCTTTATATTGAGCGGCAACTCATACTGGAGGCTATAGTTTTTGATCTTCATTAATAAGCATTTTAAGTCCTTTTCATGTCCAGCAAGCAAGGTTGTATGCATATTGCTGGTTGATACTACATTCTTTTTCACATAATGCAGCTTTTTGCATTGTTTGCTCAATACATGGACTGAATAAATATAATGAAAAGATACAACCTTAGTGCACACCCATTCTGATTTTAAACCACTCAGCATTCCCTTGTTCTGTTCTAACAACTGTCACGTAGTCTATGTAAGTGTTCTTGAACATTGTAACATTCTTCATTGTAACATTCTATCTATAGCTTGTTATGATCCACAAAGTTGAATGACAATTTTTTTTTTTTTTTGATTCTCTGCTTTCAGAACAGATACACCTGGAGTCAGCATGTTCTGAATAACTTGAATTTGTGGAGGCCTCTAGTTGATTTACTTCTGTAATGGTTTTAGAATTATCTTCAGCACAAATCTATTTGCATGCAATATTCATAATATAGTCCAATGCTTTCTGAACTCTGTTGAGTAATTTTCTTGAGAAGGGGCACGAATATAGATATTTTTTCCAATCGGTTGGCCAGGTAGATGTCTTCCAAATATCTTAACGGACATGAGTGACCACTTTCAGTGCTGCATCAGTTTGTTAAAACATTTCAATTTGTATTATGTCAATTCCTAAAGACTTGTCATTTTCAAATGCCTTCAGTGCACTCAACTTCAGTAACATCGCTTCCTTCAGTAGCATCACTTTCTTACCACATGCTACCTCTTTTAAATGTTGAGCACCAACAAATTAGTTTTGGTACATTTACTCTGTGTATTCCTTCAATCTTCATTTGATGCTTAAAGTGTCATTCAATATTTTGCCCATAGTATCCTTCACTATTTCAACCAGAGACTTGAATTTTTATTAAATTATTTCAGTTTGAGAAATGCTGAGCATGTTCTTCCTTTTGGTTTTCTAACTCCAGATCTTTACACATTCATTATAATACTTGATTTTGCCTTCTCAAGCTACCCTTTGACATTTTCTGTTCAGCTCTTTTACTTTCTTATTTCTTACAGTTGTGTTAGCTTCTCTACACTCAAGAGCAAGTTTAAGAATCTCTTCTGACTTCCACTTTTGTCTTTTCTTTCCTTCCTGTGCTTTTAATGATCTTTTGCTTTCTTCCTGTATGATGTTCTTGATGTCATCTGACAACTCTTCTGTTCTTCAGTCATTAGTATCTAATACAACATATCTGTTCTTGAGGTGGTCCCTAAATTCAGAGTTCATATTTTTGCTCTTGTGTATTTTATTTTAATCTTCTTCAGCTGCAGCCTGAATTTGTATATGAGCAATTGATCTTCTGTAACACAGGCTCTCATTTTACTTTGGCATATGATAATGAGTTTCTATATTGTCTCTTTGCATAGATGCAATCAATTTGATCACTGTTGTGGATTTCACCTGATTAGGTCCATGTATATATATGCCTTTTATGTTGCTGAAAAAGGTGCTTACAATGAACACACATTGGTCTTGTAAAATTCTATCATGGGATTTCCAGCATTGTTTCTATCTCCAATACCATTTTTTTTCCAACTATTAAATCTTCTCCTTTGCTTTCAACTTTTGCATTCTAATCACCAGTAACCATCAACACATTTTGATTGCATGTTTGATCAATTTTAATCTGAAGAAGTTCCTAGAATTCTTCAATTTCATCATTACTGGCTTTAGTTGTTTTTTGTGTGTAAATTTGAATAGTAATGGTATTAACTGGTCTTCCTTGTAGAAGTATGGATATTATCCTATCACAGACAACATGGTACTACAAAATACATCTTTTGACAATGAATACAATGCCACTGTTCTCTAATTTTTCATTCGTGACATAATAAACCATACGATTATTTGACTCAAAATTTCAACTCACTAATATCCAGGATATTGATATTTGTGCATTCCATTTCACTTTTGACAATTTTCAGTTTTCCTAGATTCACACTTTATACATTCCATATTCCATTACTAATGTTTCTTTGTAGCTGTTTCTTCTCATTATGAGTTGTGCCCCATCAACAAATGAAGGTGCCAGAAGATTTGCTCCATTCAAGTCAGTAAGGTCAATTGTACTTTTAGGAGGCAGCTCTTTCCCAGTAATATTTTGAGTGACTTCTAAGCTGAGGATCATTTTCCAGATCTATATCAGATAATGTTCCACTGCTATTCATAAACTTTTCAGTGGCAAACTATTCAGAAGTGGTCTGCTACTTCTTCTCCCTAGTTTGTCAGTCTGAAAGCTCTGCTGAAATCTGTCCACCATGGGTGATCCTGATGGTAGTTAAAATACCGGCGGCATAGCTTCCATTATCATAGCAACAATTAAACTACCATAGTACAACAAACTGACAGATGAGTGGTTAGACTGTTGGTTACAACCTAAAATTTGAAATCACACTCCTTGTCTAATTCCCACTGTCTCCATAACACCTGGTAGATCTGAATGATGTTGTTGCTGTTGTTAAGTGCCTTTGAGTTAATTCAGACTCATAGTGATCCTGCATAGGGTTTCCAAGAAGCAGCTGGTGGGTTTGAACCTCCAACATTATGGTTAGAAGTACAGTGTTTTTCCTGCAGTGGAACATTATATACATTTTACTTAGATGAGGAAATTGAATATCAGAAAAGTGATGTGATTCCCCAAATTTGTTAGTTGTCATTTTTTATATAATTCAACACGTTATTATTATGCATTTTAATAAAGATTAGTTTAATTTTTCATAATTATAAAGATAATTATATAACTTCTGAAAATAATGAAAAACATAAATAAAAATCAACCATAATCCTGCCATCCAAACACACCAATGAATGGTATTATATATATATATATATTTAATATGTGCAAGGTTTAATACTCTTATAGCTATTTTATATGCTTTCCTGCCATAGTTTTTACTTTACCAAATATGAGCATTTCCCCATGTTATTGTAAATGCTAGGAAAACATTTTTAATGGCTGCATAACATTGGATCTAATACCATCACCATTTTTTTTGCTTAATCATTTCCCTGGTTTTGAGCATTGAAGTTCATTCCAGTGTCTCATCAACCACCTTACAATGAACATCCTCATATACAAATATTTTCCTGTATTATGAATCTTTGTTTCTTTAATTCTCTGAGCAATAGTCTCAAAATTAGGACAAAGAAGTTTTTATTATTATTCCTGATGTTTTTCTACTACATTTCCATCTCTTAGAATAATAAATTACATGGTAATTTGAATTATACTGTCTACTGCCATTGTAAGTTTTCATGTAAATGTAAGGTTTTTCTCAGTGAATTCTAACCTGTGTTGTCAAAGACACACTTTATGACTTAAGCTAAAGGCAACATTAATATTCAGTATTATTTGATAAGAAAGTATTCAAGGATAATTGGTAGTAACATTAGAAAACTATAATATTAATCAAAACCCTAATCTTACTGCTACTGAGTTGATTGGGACTCATAGCAACCAGATATAGGACAGAGTAGAATTGCTCTTTAGGGTTTCTGAGATTGTAAATTTTGGGGGGAGCAAATAGCCTCAGCTTTCTTCACTGGAGCAGCTGGAGGCTTTGAACTTCCAACTTCGTGTTTATCAGTCCAGTGCTTAGAACACAGTACCACTACCATGTCAATTTATAAGGAGTCCTGGTGGCACACTGGTTAAGTGCTTGGCTGCTTTGCAGGAGAAAAGGTGTGGTACCAACGCTAATTTGTTTTCCTAAAGACTTTCAGCCATCGAAATCTTGTGAAGGAGTTCTATTTTTTTTTTTTTTTTTTGCTTTTCAATTTTATGCCACTTTTTAATTTACAGCTTTTGGCTTTATCTTTTCAATGATAACACAGGATCTTTCCCTTGTCTCTTTCTAGAGTTCCCTTACTGAACCACAAAGCTTCATGATAAAGGCAGCTTCAAATTCAGATCTCTACTCGTTTCAGTTTTTCATCATCACTATCCACGGGAGAGGGGAGCTCTGGTAGCGTAGTGGTTATGAATCGGGCTGCGAACCTCAAGGTCCGCAGTTCGAAACTACCAGCTGCTCCATGGGAGAAAGATGAGGCAAACTGCTCCCGTAAAGATTTACAGCCTCGGAAACCCTGTACAGGGTCGCTAAGACTCGAAACCGACTCCACGGCACTTAACAACAACAATACTGCAACAAAGGAGCTCTGGTAGCATAATGGTTATGAATCGGGCTGCTAACCGCAAGGTCAGTAGTTCGAAACTACCAACTATTCCGTGGGAGAAAGATAAGGCTTTCTGCTCCCGTAAAGATTTACAGCCTCGGAAACCCTGTGCAGGGTCGCTATGGGTCGGAACCGACTCGATGGCACTTAACAACAACAACAATACTGCAACAAAAAGAGGATTACAATTGAGTTATCAAATTTGTATTCAATTATTAATTCTGCAGCACACTAGCTTCCATACTTCAGCACCCTGACGTAAACTGAGGAAAGGGATCCATCACTTTGCTGAGAGAATGAAAACACCTATCATAATGTTTGGGAGCTTTTTAAAGCAGAAATAAGTGTGCTAATCTTGATTTGAATTGAAATACAGCTCCTTTACATAAACCTTAGAATCTTTAAATCTTTCACTAGATATTTTAAGTTTGATAGAACCTCTAAAATCACTACCTGTAAACAACAAGGGAGATAAAATTCTCCCATGGGAACCAGAACATTTTTTTCTCACAATCATTTCCTTTTTCGTCCCACCATCCCAAAACTAAGGTTATAACATCTACTCTTTATTTTTCTCCTCTTACTTTCTGTGTTTCATTCCATTTTAATTCTTCACTTAAAACAATAATAACTATTATAATACTTTACCAGTATAACTTATCATTTGGATGGGGCTCATTGATGCTGATATGCTCTACCCTCTCACCCAGCGTAGATATCCTTTTACTTTCTCCCTTAATTGTGACTATATCCCTTGCAAACAGTGTTGCTATGAGTCAGAACAAACGCAAATGGCACTTAACAACAATAACAACATATCCTTTCTATTGAATTCCCTTACCCATGACTTTACCCCTCATATTGAACTCTGGTAACATAGTGGTTACTAATCGGGCTGCTAACCTCAAGGTTGGCAGTTCGAAACTACCAGCTGTCCCACGGGAGAAAGATGAGGCTTTCTGCTCCCATAAAGATTTGCAGCCTTGGAAACCCTGTACAGGGTCACTGAGTCGGAACCGACTCCATGGTACTTAACAAGACCAACACGGAACTCCTGAATTCACCATATGCTTGGTAGTGATGGTGGTAGTGTGCCATGGAGTACGTTCTGACTCATAGAGACCCTGCATAGGGTTTCTGAGGCTGTAAATCTTTATGTGAGCAGAAAGTCTCATCATTCTCCCATAGAATGCCTGGTAGTTTTGGACTGCTGACCTTGCGATTAGCAGCCCGACTCAAAAACACTATGTTACCAGAGCTCCTTATGATCTCCAATGCTGGACAGCTCCAATTTGTAAAATACACTGTATAAAACTAGAGGAGGTGGTTAAAATGTATCACCAAACTTAAAACTTTCAGGTTTCATTTGAAAGGCAGTGAAGCAGCATTGAGCAAAGTGATGAGTTTACAAGTCAGTCCCATGGGAGTCCTAGGCTCTCAATTACTTGCTGTAGATCCTGAGCAAGTCACATATCCTCTTCTGAATTCTGTTTCACAGTCGGTAATATTATATATTGTAAGACCCTACATTATACTGTGAGACTACATATTACAGAGAGAGAGGAGAGGGAAGTCTGTGTATCTCTTATACACGTTAATATGATTCCGATAACTGACACTGAAAAGAGACAAAAGCCCACGTACTGTAACAAAGCAGGAGAGGAAGCCTACAGTTTTCCTAGGCTTCTTCTTTGTCCTGTGCAAGAATACTTCAGGCAACACAATGTAAAACGCAGCCACTCTGTGTGGAAAACTGGTACCAGAGAGAGGCTAGGTGGCTTATTCCTGGATCACTCATTAACTAGTGGAAGGTCTGGGGTTGGAATATATACGTAAGTCCATGTTACTCCCATTATACCACCTCACGTCTAGTTCCACATGTCTCTTTCCTCATGTCACCTTATCCATTATGGACTTCTAATTTATTTATTTACTTTAGATCTCTTCTTTTTATCCTGCCTATGATGGAAGTTCTGGTGTGATGCTTTAAGGTAAGCACTAGACTGCTAACCAAAAGGTTAGTGACTTATATCCACCAGCTGCTCTTCAGAAACCTTGTACAGGATCACTAAGAACCAATTCAATGGCACTTAACAACAACAACAACATGACTTAAAAGTTCCCTCCTCATACTTTTCAATCTTTGGAAAGATTCATATCCTTCTAGGGTTTTTAACATTCTTTAAAATATTCTTACATTGTGGGGCCTTCTTTGGACAGAGTGATTTACATACATGGACTTCTAAATTTTCTAAGATAATTTTACATTTATATTAATTTCAAAATTTGCACAGAGAAAGTGGTCTTGTGTACCTTGAATTCAATTTCTCCCAATAGAAGCATCATTCATAATGAATGCTGTTCTTCTTGTTAAGTGCTGTCAAGTTGGGTCCAACTCAGAGTGACCGTGTATAGGGTTTCAAAGAAGTGGCTGGTGAGTTTGAACCACCGACCTTGCAGTTCAAACCGATCTTTCTGGTGAGGTCTTCTGTTGACAATTCTATTAATTGTTCTTCATCAAAACTACTCTCACTGCTATCAAGTAAATCCCAACTCATAGTAACCCAACAGGATAGAGTAGACTTGCTCCATAGGGATTTGGATACTGTAAATCTTTTATTTTTTATTTTTTGAGCATACATCACTATTTACCTCTGTCCCACTTAACCCATGCAAACCTGCATAAATGTTCTCCCATCCACCTTGTTCTTCCATTCCTCTCCCCGTTCTTGTGTATCACGCCCCCGCCCAACACCCAAACTATCCCGTACCCTGTGCGCCACCTTCCCCTCCCTTCCTTTGTCCCATGCCCTACACCCTGGTAATCAACAAAGAATTTTTCTTTTCTTTTCTTTTTTTCCCCCCTTTTAGTGTGGGTATTTTTCTTAAGCTTTTACAATAATGGTCCTATGCAGTATTTCTCCTTTTGTGACTGACTAATTTCACTCTACATAATATCCTCAAGGTTCATCCATGTTATGCGGTGACTTGCAGCTTACTTGTTATTCTTCAAGGTAGCATAATATTCCATTGTGTGTATGTACCACAGCTTGTTTATCCATTCTTCCATTGATGGGCACTTAGGTTGTCCCATCTTTTTGCTACTGTAAATAGTGCAGCTATGAACATTGATATGCATATATCTACTTGTGATATGGCTCATATTTCTTGTGGATAAATACAAAGTAGAGGAATTGCTGGATCATAAGGTATTTCTATTTGCAAGTTTCTGAGGAAGCGCCATACTGTTTTGGAGAGTTGTTGGACCATCCCACCAGCAACATAGGTGGGTCCCAGTCTCCACCTCCTCACCAGCATTTATTGTACTCTTCTTTTTTGAACCTCACTGTTATTGCTGGTGTGAGATGATCTATCATTGTTATTTTGATCTGCATTTCTCTAATGGCTAGTGATTGTGAACATTTCTTCATATGTTTGTTGGAAGCCTGAATCTCTTCTTTAGTGAAATGTCTGTTCATGTCCTGTGCCCACTTTTAAATTGAGTTGTCTTTTTCTTGCAGAGGTGTTGTAGTTTCCTATATATTTTACAGATTAGTTCCTTGTCCGATGTATCATTGCAAAACATTTTTCCCATTCTGTAGACTCACTTTTTACTCTTTTGGTGAAGTCTTTCGATGCACATAAGGTTCTAATTTTTAGTATGTCTCGATCATCTATTTTATCTTCTTTTGTTTGTGTAATTTTCACAATGTTTGGTAGTCTGCGTGCTCTGTATTGTTGTTAGGTGCCATCAAGTTGGTACTGACTCATAGCAAACTTATGCACAGCAGAAAAAAACACTGCCCGATGCTGGACCAACCTCACTATTGTTGCCACACTTGAGCACATTGAGGCTGCCACTTTGCCAATCCATCTCGCTGGGGGTCTTCCTTTTTTCTCTGACCCTCCACCTTACCAAGCATGATATCCTTCTCCAGGGACTGATCCCTCCTGACAATATATCTGAAGTATGAGAGACAAAGTTTGGCCATCCTGGCCTCCAAGGAGCACTCTGGCTGTACTTCTTTCAACACAGATCAGTTTGGTATTTTGGCAGCCCAAGGCACTTTCAATATTCTTCTCCAAAACCATAACTCAAAAGCATCAATTCTTCTATGGTCTTTCGTATTCACTGTTCTGGTTTTGCAAGCATATGTGTTTATTGAAAATACCATAGCTTAGGTCAGGCACACCTTAGTCCTCAAGCTGACATCTTTGCTCTTCAACACTTTAAAAAGGTCTTGTGATGCAGATTTGCCTAATACAACATTTGATTTCTAGACTGCTGCTTACATGAGTGTTGACAGTTGATCCAAGAAGAATGAAGTCCTTGACAACTTCAATCTTTTATCTGTTTATAAGAATGTTGTTTATTGGTACAGTGGTGAGGATTTTTGTTTTCTTTACAATGAGATGCAATACATAACTGAAGGCTGTGCTCTTTGATCTTCATCAGTAAATATTTTATGTCCTCTTCACTTTCAGCAAGCAAGGTTGTTAATAAGTCTTCCTCCAACCCTGATGCCACGTTTTTCTTCATATAAACCAGCTCCTCAGATTATTTGCTCAGCATACAGGTTGAACAAGTATGGTGAAAGAATACAACCTTGTTGCACACCTTTCTTAATTTTAAACCATTTAGTGCTCCCATGCTCTGTTCAAACAACTGCTTCTTGGTCCATGTACAGATCCCCCATGAGCACAATTAAGTGTTACAGAATACTCATACTTCGCAATGTTGTCCATAGTTGTCATGATCCACACAATCGAAAGCCTTTGCGTAGTCAATAAAGTACAGGTAAACATCTTTCTCATATTCTCTGCTTTCAGCCAAGATCCATCGGATGTCAGCAATGATATCCCTCATTCCACAGCCTCTTCTGAATCCGGCTTGAACCTCTGGAAGTTCCCTGTCAATGTATGCTTGCAGCCATTGCTGTATTACTTTAGTAAAACTTTACTCCTATGGGATACCAAAGATATTGTCAGATGATTTCCACATTCACTTTGGTCACCTCTCCTCTCTTTGGAATGGGCACAAACATGGTTCTCTTCCAATCAGTCAGCCAGATGGTTGTCTTCCAAATTTCTTGGTATAGATGAGTGAGTGCCTCCTTAAATGTGTCCCTATTTTTTTCTCTGAAGGCCCTTATAATTCTGGGATTCATGTTCAGGTCTTTAATTCATGCTGAGTTGGTTTTTGTATATAGCATGAGGTAAAAGTCTTGTTTCAATCTTTTCCATATCTCTTTCCAGTTCTGCCAGTACCATCTGTTGAAGAAACTATCTTGATCCCATGCAATATACTTAGGCCCTTTGTTGAAAATCATTTGGCTGTATGTGTATTGGTTAAGTTCTGGATTCTCGATTCTGTTACACTGATCTATGTATCTTTCATTCTACCAGTACCAAGCTGTTTTGACCACTGTAGCTGTGTAACAAATTTTAAAATCAGGGAGTGAGAGGCTTTCAAATTTATTCTTCTTCTTAAGCAGTGTTTTGCTTATCCTGATTCTCTTTCCTTTCCATATAAAAGTTTGTAATTGGTTTTGTTTTGTTTTGTTTTTTTGTTCCATCTCTTTGAAATGTCATTGTAATCTGGATTGGGATTGCACTATGTGTGTAGATTGCTTTGGGCAGTACTGACATTTTCACAATGTTAAATCTTCAAATCCAGGGCATACTATAGTCTTCCATTTTGTGAGTCTCTTTTGGTTTCTTGTAGTAGTGTTTTATAGTTTTCTTTGTATAGGACCTTTGTTTCTCTGGTTACATTTATTCCTAGATACTTCATCTTTTGGGCAGCTATTGTAAATGGTATTGTTTTTCTAATATCCTTTTCAGTACTGTCATTATTAGTATAGAGGAATCCAACTGATTTTTGTATGTTTATCTTATACCTTGCCACTTTGCTGAATCTTCCAAAGAGGTCCAGTAGCTTTGTGACTGACTGAGTCTTTGGGGTTTTCTGTGTATAGGATCATAACATCTACAAATATAAAGTGTTTTACTTCCTCTTTGCCAGTTTGGATGCCTTTAATTTCCCTATCTTGCCTTATAGCTCTGGCTAAGACTTCCAAAACAATATTGAACAGGAGTGGTGACAAAGGGCATACTTGTCTGGTTCCTTTTCACAGAGGGAAGGCTTTCAGTTTCTCTCCATTGAGAGTAATGTAGGCTGTTGGCTTTGTATATATGCTCTTAATTATATTGAAGAATTTCCCTTCAATTCCTACTTTGTTGAGTTTTTTTTTGTGTGTGTGTGTTTTTAAATCAGGAACGGATGTTGGATTTTGTCAAATGCCTTTTCTGCATCAATCGATATGATCATGTAGTTCTTTTCTTTTTTATTTATATGGTGGATAATGTTGATCGTTTTTCTAATGTT
>NW_006408544.1:12541842-12543867 GCF_000296735.1 Chrysochloris asiatica
TTTCTATTTCACTCTGTGTAAATTTAGGTAGGTCATATTTTTCTAAAAATGTATCCATCTCTTGTAAGTTTTCACATTTTTTGGAGTACTCATAATATTCTGTTATTATCATTTTGATTTCCTTTGGTTCAGTTGTGACAATGCCCAGGTGGTTTCTAATGTGTGTTATTTGTGTCTTCTCCCTATTTTCTTTTGTTAGGTGAATACTGTAAATCTTTGCAGAATCCAATAACCTCATCTTTCTTTTGCAGAGTTGTTGGTGGATTTGAAATGCCAGCCTTGTGGTTAAGAGACCTATACATAACCCAATTTGCCATTTGGATTCAGCACTTTCACTGCTGTGAACTCGATTTGTATCCTGGTCAAGGAAGCCTTTTTTACTTCATCAAAAATGTCTTAATTTCCCCTTCATTTCTGAAAGGTGTTTTCTGCTGCACATAATATTCTGATTGACAGCTCTTTTCTTTCAGCTTAAAAACTTATTGTACTTAACTTCTGACTTCTATGTTTTCACATGTGAAATTTGCTGTTAATCTTTTCTCTTTTCCCCCTATAGCTAAGATGTTGTTCCTCTCTCACTGCTTTCAAAATTATTTCTTTGTCCTTAGGTTGACTATGCTGTGCCTTATCATGGATTTCTCTGAGTTTATCTCTGAGTAAACTCAACCTCTTGAATCTGTAGTTTCATATCATTTGTGATATTTAGGGAAATTTTCAGCCATTTTTTTTTAGCACTTTTAAATCCCATCCTCTTTTTCAACTCCTTTCTAATTCTCATATGAATGTTAGATCTTTTGTTACATTCCTATAGATCCCTAAGGAATTCTTCCTTCCTTTATTAATTTATTTTTTTAAGTCTTCTCTTTTCTGTTCTTCATGTTGTGGAAATGGGGAAATTCTATTTTTCCATACTTGAATTCACCAATTTTTTTTCAGTGCAATGAATTACTTAATATGTATGACCCTTTTAGTCCTGTAAGATATTGCTAATCCCACATAATGATGTGAGACTACACAAGGTATTTGTGGCCCACAAAGGAATTTGGATAGCCAGCTAATATATGCATATAAGGTACATGGAACCCCTGAAGGAGTGTTGTTGTTAAGTGCTACTGAGTCTGTTCTAACCTGTAGAGACTCTGTATAGTGCTGCTGTTGTTTCTGTTAAGTGTCTTTGTGTCGGTTCCAACTGACAGCCACCCGGTATAGGGTTCTCAAAAAGTAGCTGGTGAGCTTGAACCATCAACCTTGCCGTTCAAACCCACTTTTCAGTCCAGTGCATTAACCCACAGCACCACACCAGAACTCCATATAGGGCTGAAAGGCATGCAAATAGATGCGTGGAACCATACACTAAAGGAACTGGTAAATCTGGCCATTCCATTAGGCTTAAAAGAGAGTCAATATCAGGGCAAAGGGGAGATTCACTACCATCAGGAAGAAAAGCCTGGAATTGAGTGTATTCTTTAGACCCATAGGCTCTGCACAGAATATTTCCTAGACCCAGGAAACAGCGAGAAAGAACTGTAACATCAGAGATGATGCCAGAAAGTAATCAATAGAGGCAAAGATGGCAACAGCAGAACCAGGAGACCAATGTAAGATGATATAGGTCAGCTTCCTGGCCCAAAATGTAAGGCAGTTGCAATAGTCTAGATGAACCACGGAGAAAGAGAGTTGAATGTCTTTGGGCTGCAGACTTCCTGCCAGAGTTGTTGTCTTGGGTACTTCTCAGGAAGCTAAAGTACTTTGTAAAACTTGCCCAACAAGGAAGTGGCCAGCACAAAAGGACTAGGAGATGATTTCTGTTTGTGGGCAATACTGAGGAGGTCCTGGCAGAATAATTAAATCCTCAGGTGTTCCTTCAAAAGACTCGGCAGCAGTTTTTTGGATTGCATGATGCTGTGATGTTGTTGTTGTTGTCAGGTGCCATCGAGTCGGAACCGACTCATAGCGACCCCATGCACAGCAGAATGAAACAATGCTCGATCCTGGGCCAACCTCACCACCGCTGCCACCCCCGAG
>NW_006408544.1:12546692-12551897 GCF_000296735.1 Chrysochloris asiatica
AGCTCATCTGAAACCTTTCCACCATGGGTGACCCTGCTGGTTATTTAAAACACCGGTGGCATAGCCCTCAGAATCACAGCAACTCAAACCACCACAGCATGACAGCATGATGCTGTGATACTATATGTTAAATACTAGCAGGGTACACCCACGGTGGACAGGTTTCAGCTGAGCTTCCAGACTAAGACAGACTAGGAAGTAGCAACTGAAATCTTATGAATAACAGGGGAGCACTATCAAGTTATCAAGTAGCACTGGAATATTGAATACTAAAACATGATGAAGAGTACTAGAATGTTGTCAAATAAAGTACTGGAAAATGAGCCCTCAGGATGGAAGGCACTCAAGAGCAACGTTCAGAGTGTTTTCTGACATTCACTTTTGCCTTTCCTCTCTTTTTGATGACCTTTTGCCTTCTTCATGTATGATGTTCTTGATTTCATCCAACAACTCATCTGGTTTTTTAGTCATTAGTGTTTATTGTATCAAATCTGGACTCTAAATTCAGGTAGGATATATATCCATTTGTATAGTTGTCTTTTATGTTGTTTAAAAAAGGGTATTTGTAATTAAAAAGTCATTGTGCTACTAAGTGCCTTTGAGTCACTGAGACCCTATGCACAGCAGACTAAAATACTGCCCATACTGTGCCATCCTCACAATTGTTGTTACATTTGAGCCCACGGTGTCAATACATCTCCTGAGGGTCTATATCTTTTTCACTGACATTCTACTTTACTAAATATGATATCTTTCTTCAGGACTGGTCCCTACTGATAACATGTCAGATGTATGAGAGACAAAAATCTCACCATGCTAATTTTAAGGAGCATTCTGGCTGCACTTCTTCTAGCACATATTTGTTTATTTTTCTGGCAGTCTATAATATTACGCATTTAGTATTCTGTACCAACACTGTAATTCAAATCCATTGATTCTTCTATGGTCTTCCTCATTCATTGCTCAACTCACATGCATATGAGTTGATAGAATTTACCAAGGCTTATTTCAGACACACCATAGTTCTCAAATTAATATCCAAGATCCATCTGATGACAGCAGTGATATTCCTACTTCCACATCCTCTTCTAAATTCAGCTTGGACTTTGGTAGCTCCCTATCGAAGTATTGTTGCAACAATCTTTGAATTATCTTCAGCAAAATTTCAAATGCATTTGATAATAACGATATTGCTCAACCATTTCCTCATTTTGTTCATCACCTTTTTTTTTTTTTTTTTTCCAACAAAAATTTACTTGTATAACATTGTTTGATGATTTCTGCATTTCATTGAGCCACCTTTTTTTGGAATGGACACAACTATGGATCTATTTCATTTGGTTACCCAGATAGTTGTCTTCCAAATTTCCTGGGATAAATTAGTGAGTGTCTCCTGTTCTGCATTAGTTAATTGAAATATTTCCGTTTATATTCCATCAATTCCTGGAACCTTGTTTTTGCCAATGTCTTCACTACATCTTAGACTTCTTCCTTCAGTACTATCAGTTCTTGATTATATGCTACCTGTTGATATGGCTGTACACTGACCATTTCTTTTTGGTACAGGGACTATATATTACTTCTTTTTTCATTTAATGCTTACTGCATCATTCAGTATTTTGAACAGAGACTCAATCACTAAAGCAGGTCAGGATTTGAATATTTTCTTCAGTTCTTTCAGCTTGAGAAACGATGAATACATTCTTCCCTTTTGCTTTTTTAATTCCAGACCTTTGCACATTTCCTTATGATACTTTATTTTGACTTCTCAAGCTTCCCTTTGAAGTTTTCTGTTCAGCTCTTTTATTTCCTCATTTCTTCTAACCGCTATAGCACCTCTACACTGGAAAGCAAGTTTTAGAGTCTCTTCTGACATCCATTTTGTTCTCTTCCTTCTTTCTAGTCTTCTTAATGACCTCTTGCTTTCTTCTTGAACATTGTTCTTGATGTCATCCCACAACTATGCTGAACTTCATTCATTAGTGTATAACATATCACTTAAGATGATCTCTAAAATTCAGGTGGGATATGTTCAAGGTCATATTTTGGCTCTTATGTAATTGTTTTAATTTTCTTCAGCATCAGCCTGAACTTGCATAAGAGCAACTGATGGTCTGTTCCAGAGCCTGCCCCTGGCTTTGTTTGGCTGATAATAATGAGCTTTTTATACAGTCTCTTTCAACAGATGTAATGAAGTAGATTCTTGTGTATTCCATCTTGTGAGGTCCATGCATAAAATTATCTTTATGATGCTTAAAAAAGGTAATTGCAAGTAATAAGTTGTTGTTGTTGCAAAATTCTATAATGTGATTTCTAACACCATTTCTATCAAATATTTTCCAACTGTTGATCCTTCCTCTTTGCTTCCAACATTTGTATTCTAGTCATCAGTGTTATCAGTAAATCTTGATTGTATGTTTGATCCATTTCAGACTGAAGAACTTGGTTGTTATTGTTTTATGTGCCATTGAGTTTGTTTCCACTCATAGCGACCCTGTATAGGTTTCCAAGGAGCAGCTGGTGGGTTTGAATTGCCAATCATGTAGTTCACAGTCCAGTGTTGATCCTGCAGTGCCACATCAGGAGTTCAAAGAAGTTGGTATAATTTTTTAATTCAATTATCACTGGCATTAGTTGTTGGTGCAAAAAATTGAATAACAGTGGAATTAAATGGTCTTTTTTGTAGTCATTTGGATATTATTATATCACAGATAGCATTATACTTCAAGAAATATCTTGAAATGTTCCTTTGATGATGAATGTGATGTCAACCTCCTTCAATTTGTCCATTTCATCATAGAATACCACATATTTATCTAATTCAAAATGGGCAATACCTGTCCATTTCAGCTCACTAATGCCTAGGGTATCTATCTTTATGAATTCTATTTCATTTTTAACAACTTCCAATTCATACTTCATGGATTCCATATTTGATTATTAATAGATGTTTACAGCTATTTCTCTCCATTTTGAGTTGTGCCCCATTAATAAATGTATGCCCAGATAGCTATGTTCTCTTCAGGTCATTATAAACAACTTTCTTCTGAGAAGGCAGCTCTTCCCTGTTGTACTCAGAATGGATTCCAACCTATAGTACTCATCTTCTGGCATCATACCTGACAATATTCTGTTACTTTTCAAGTTTTCATCTTCTTGCATTATCTTTGAGAATGTTCCACTGCTATTCATACAGTTTTTAGTGACTAAAAATTCATTAGTATTCTGCCTTTCCTTCCTACTCTGTCTTAGTTTTAAAGCTTCACTGAAGCCTGTCCACTAAGGGTGACCCAGTGGCATAGTTTCCAGTATCAGAGAAACAAACAAGCCACCAGAGAACAAAAAACTGACAAGATGAGTAGTGACTTATCCTTTTTCAGTGGAGAGATTTTCAGAACCCTTTTTCTGTTAATCCACATAAATGACTCTCTGTGGAGAGTCATATTTGCTTCAATGGTTCTGATTATCATCTATAGGCTGATGACACCTAAATCTTCACCTCTACCCCAAGTAACTCTCTTGAGTGTTTTACCAATATAGCTTAATACCTATTTGACATTTCTGTTTTGATGGCACCTAGGCACTTCTACTACATTGTTTCCCAAGGTTAAACTCATCATTGTTCCTATTCAACCAAATCTTCCCAATCTGTCTTCCCTTCAATGGCCTCTATCTTTAGTAAATGGCAGCACCATCTTTGGATCATGTCAGAAATCTGGGAGTCAAAGCTCCTCCCTCTCCTTTTCTCTCCACATTCAATCTCCAAGTAAAGTTGATTAAATCATTTCTTATGCCTCAAATCCATCTACTTGTCTTCATTTCCACAATACTATCCTAATTCATCATCACCTATACTCCTAAATTATTGCAAAAACCTCTAAACAATTATCCACCTGTTAAAGACATTCTTGTTTCAGCAATCAAGACTGATCTTCCTAAAATGTCAATATGAGCATATGTTGTTGTTGTTGTTAGGTGCCATTGAGTCAGTTCCAAGGCAAAGTAACCCTATGTGCAACAGAAAAAGACACTGCATGTCCCTGTGCCATCAGAATCACCTACATATTTGATCCCGTATCTCACTGTCCTACTTGAAATACTGTCTTTCAGTTTATGCACAAGTTAAATATGAGCACAGATGTTCATGAATTTCCATTCTTCACAATGTTATCCATAGCTTATTTTGATCCACATAGTCTAATGTCTCTGCATAGTCAATATCACTGATGGTCCTGTTGCTTTGCCCTCAAAATTAAGTTTAATTCTTTAGTATGGCTTACGAGGTTCACAACAATTTCTCTCCTCAATACCTCTCCAGTCACTTTCTCCTTAGAATTTCATGCACTAGTTTTATAGCCTTTGCTCATGAAAGATACACTAACTTCTGCCATCTCTTGACCTTCAAGCACTTTATGTTACTTCCCATCTCCTGTGGTCTAACTTCTGTTCATATTGCAGTTCCCAACATAAATAAAACTTCCTATGTAAAACCTCTTATCCTTGAAGTAGAAGAAGTAGCATACTAAAGAATTTCCATGGAGTGTTGAATTACCTCTATTGTAACAGTTTCATAGCTTACTACTACAGTTACATATTTAATTGTGACCCAGAAGACTATAAGTTCTACGAGAACCATATAATATCTGCTTTCTCACTATTATGTTCTAATGCTTTACATATTGACTGTAACTACTCAGCAATCATTTATTGATGTATGGAAGAAAGGGAGGAAAGAATGAATGAAGAGAGAGATTGAGTATTGAGTGAGCCAGGGTGAAAGTCACAGAAAATATGACACTTGAGACTTTAACAAGCATACATCCATTTCATATTTGATTCTTATAACAACCCTATGAGAAAGAATTATGCACTTTTTCCAATGAAGCTCATACAAAATGTAACATGGCTACAATATGGACTATACTTTGTCCACTTAAAATCCCATTTCCTTAATTTTAGTCATGTTCTATTCCTTGCAATCAAGCTGAAATACTACCTGTTCCACAAGGCCTTTCCTATTATATCCACATAATGATAAAATTGTTTTCCTGTACTCTCATTTCATAGTATGTGTTATATACCTCACTAACAGTACAGCTCGAGAAGATAAAACCAAATACTATAATAAAATATGCAAAGGTTTAGAGTTAGAAAACCAAAAGGGAAGAAGAACACGGTCAGTATTTCTCAAGCTGGGGGAACTGA
>NW_006408544.1:12553372-12554804 GCF_000296735.1 Chrysochloris asiatica
AGACCCCTAACGAGATGGATTGGCCAGGTGGCATCATTGATGGACTCAAGTGTGGCAGCGGTAGTGAGGTTGGCCCAGGATTGGACACTGTTTCGTTCTGCTGTGCATGGGGTCGCTATGAGTCAGTTCCGACTTGATGGCACCTGACAACAACAACAGTATTTAACAGAGTCCTGGTGTGGCCCTGTGGACTAATGCATCAGACTGCAAAGTCATTTGAACTGCAAGGTCAGTGGTTCAAACTCACCAGCTTCTCCTTGGAAACCTTATACAGGGTCGCTATGGGTCAGAATCGACTTGATGGCATTTAACAACAACAGTACTTAACATATTGTACCTTATATTTCTGCTATTTGTGTTTATGCTTCAATTCATTTTCTAAAAAATAAAATCTTTAAAGATACAATCCATAATGAATTCCTATTCGGTCTGATATTGATCAAATGCACAATTAAGATGTACAGATAATTGCTGGTGATTAGAATGCAAAGGTTGGAAACAAAGAGGAAGGATCAGTCATAGAAAAATATGGTGTTAATGATAGAAACTACGCTAGAGATCGCATGATAGAATTTTTTTTCCATTTTATTTTATTTTTGCTTTTAAAGTTTTTATTGTGAATTGGGTGACAGTTTACATGTTAAAGATCAGCTTTACGTTCATCCTATCATATTTCATTTCATTGCAATGATTGCAACCCCCTGTATGCATCATCATTCAACAGGATTTGCTTCCACTCCCTCTGTGGTTTTTTTTTGTTGTTGTTGTTGTTTTGTTTTGTTTTCATGTACACTGAAGCACTCAGGAATATACAACCATTTAAACAACCACAGGGCACACCCCACAAGCCAGCCAGCTGGCCATCAGCACACAGCCCCTCTCCCTCCCTGAGTCCAAGATCCCTAGCCACTCCATCTCTCCACGTCATCATTTCTTCCTCTATATCTGGTGTCACTGCTTCTTTAGATAGGGTCCCACACTCTGCTTTTCTCCCTTGATGGTCCCAGGGTCCTCACTCCTGGACTGCAAGATCAACCACTCTCCTCCTTCTGTTTCAAAATGTCTATCTTTACATTTGCAACACTCACAATCAGTCCTGGAAGCAATTATTCACTGTTGAACCACAAGGGTATTATCCCCATCTCCTTTAACCAGCCCCTTCTGGACAGGTTGGAAAGCACTCAGTGGAGATTATACCTTCCCCCATTCTGTCTGAAACTAGGCTCCCTCTTGAAAGCTTGAAAGCCAGTCACTTCTTGCCATTGTAGTTCCCCTATTTTGGGTAGCCAGTGTCTAAGTTGCCCATCCTTTTTAACCCTGTATACTGAGAGGGTGAGAATGATCCTCACTGTAAAGATTCCTTCCCTCTTTTGAGCTGCTAAATCCATAAGTATAGGTCAAGTTCATCAAACTGTAGCTGATTACACGTTTT
>NW_006408544.1:12556039-12568227 GCF_000296735.1 Chrysochloris asiatica
CCCTTGCATAGTCAGTATATAACACTTAAATAATTTCTGGTATTCTTGGCTTTCAGCCAAGATCCATGTAATGAGAGTAATAGTATCTCTCATTCCACACCCTCATCTGAATCCATCTCGAACCTAGTGGTTCCCTGCCAGTGAATTATCATTGGCAAAATTTTAATTGCATGTGATAGTAATGATATTCTCTGATGGTTTTTCTATTCCATTTGGCCATGTCTCTTTGGAATGGACACGTATGTATCTCTTCCAATCAGTTGACCCAATGGATTTCTTGGCTTAAATGAATATATGCCTTTGGTGCCACAACTGTTTGGTGAAAGATTTCAATTTTAATTCAGTCAATTTCCAAAGCCTTGTTCTTTGCCAACTCTTTCAGTGCATCTTAGACTTTTTCTTCAGGAAGTTAATATGCTACCTCTTGAAATAACTGAACATCAACCACTTCTTTTTGGTGCAGTGACTCTGAATATTCCTTCCATCTTCTTTTGACGTTTTTTGCATCATTCAATATTTTGCCTAGAATTCTTCAATATTACACATCGAGATTTGAACTTTTACTTCAGTTTCCTCAGCTTAAGAAACTCTGAGTGTGTTCTTATCTTTGCATTTTCTAATTCAAGATCTTTGCATATTAGATAATATTTGACTTTGTCTTCTTGAGCTGACCTTTGGAATTTTCTATTCAGCTCTTTACAGCCTCTTTTATTCCATTAGCTTTAGCACCTCCATACTGGAAAGCAAGTTTCAGAATATTTCCTGAGGTCTACACTGTATTTTCCTTCTTTCTTGTCTTCTCAATTAACTTTTTCTTTTGCATTTATGATGTTCTTGATGTCATCACACAACTCTTCAGATCTCTGGTCAATAGTGTCTAATTCATCAAATCTGTTCATGAGATGATCTCTAAATTCAGTTGGTACATGTTCAAGGTCATACTTTGACTCTTGTGGACTTTAATTTTCTTTAGTTTTGATCTGAACTTGAATATAAATAATTGGTTATCTGTTCGACAATCTGCCCAGGCCTTGTTTGGACTGATGATATAGAACTTTTCTATCAAAATTGACACTGAAACTTGCTTTCCAGTGTAGAGATGCTAAATGAAATGGAAGAAATGAGTAGCTAAAATAGCTGAATATACCCAAAATGGGGAGCTACAAAGGCAAGAAGTGACTGGCTTACAAGCTTTCAATGGGGAGCATAGACCCATAGGGCATGTAGGAAGGTAGACTCCCCATTGAATAGTATCCAATCTGTCTAGGCGGGGCTGAGGAAAGGAAATGTGGATAGGTCTCTTGTGATACAATAGTGAATAATTGTTATCAGGACAAATTGTGAGGGTTGGAAATGGAAAGGTAGACATTTTATAGCAAGGAGGGGAGTGATTAACTTTGCAGTCTAGGAGCAGAGGTGCCTGGGACCACCAATAGAGAAGAGCAGAGAGCGGGACCCTACCCAGAGAAGCAGTGATGCCTGAGATGGAGGCAGAGACGATGACATGGAGAGATGGAGCAGCTGGGGACTTTAGACCCAGAGAGGGAGAGGGGCTGTGTGCTAACGACGGTGGGGCAGGCTTGTAGAGGATACCCTTTGGTTGGTTGATGATGCATGGAGGGGATTGTAACCATGGGAATGAAATTATATACGATAGGATGAATGTAAAACTAATGTTCTACCATGTAAACTATCACATCATTCACAATAAAACATTTAAAAACAAAGATTGTGACCTTGGAAAAGCTGCAAATCCGTTGTACTCTGTTGTCATAGGATCCCTATGAGTTAGGATCAACTCGACAGCAGAGCGTTTGCTGGTGCTGGTGCTGGTGCTGGTGGTGTGCCATGGAGTCGGTTCTGATTCATAGTGACCCTGTGTAGGGTTTCTGAAGCTGTAAATCTTTACAGGAGCAGAAAGCCTCATCTTTCTCCCACAGAGCAACCTGTAGATTCAAACTGCTGACCTTGTGATTAGCAGCCCAAGGTGT
The DNA here is from genome assembly GCF_000296735.1 of Chrysochloris asiatica. NCBI lineage: Eukaryota > Metazoa > Chordata > Mammalia > Afrosoricida > Chrysochloridae > Chrysochloris > Chrysochloris asiatica. The sequence continues at coordinate 12,558,031 of NW_006408544.1, forward strand.
ACCTACTACTCCACCAGGGCTCCACACAGTGGGTTTGTTTTCATTGTTGTTAAGTGCTGTCCAGTCGATTCCAACCCATAGCGACCCTGTATAGGGTTTTCATAGAGCAGCTGGTAAGCTTGAACTGCCAACCTTACAGTTCAAAGCTTTGCAGTCTGGCGCATTAACCCACAATGCCACACCGGGGCTCCCACAGTGGGTTTAGTTGTAGGAAAAAGCTAATGTGACTTGGAGGTTTCAATCAATTTCATTCTTTAAAAATAATTTCATGAGTTTAAAAACACTCCTCCGAGATTGTAATCATTACAATGAAACGATGATGTGAAAACCAGTGTTCTCCCTGTAAACTATTACCCGATTCACAATAAAAACTTAAAACAAAACAAAACAAACAAACAAAAAAAGAGCTGAACAGGAAATTTCAAGGGTCAGCTCGAGAAGATAAAGTCAAATATTACAAAAATGTGCAAAGATCTGGAGTCAAAAAATAAAAAAAAAAGAACACACTGAGCATTTTCCAAGCTGGGGAACTGAAGAAAAATTCAAGGCTTGACTTTTGTATTGAAGGATTCTCTGGGGAAATTACTGAATGATACAAAAAGCATTAAAAGAAGATGGAAGGAATACACACAGTCACTGTACCAAAAGGAAATGGTTGATGTCCAACCATTTCAAGAAGTACCATATGATCAAGAATCAATGATACTGAAGGAAGAAGTCCAAGGTGCGTTGAAGGAACTGGCTAAGAGCAAGGCACCAGGAATTGATGGAATAAAAATTGAAATCTTTCAAGAAAGTGAGGTGGCACTGGAGGCACTCACTCATCTATGCCAAGAAATTTGGGAGACAACTATCTGGCTGACTGATGGGAAGAGATCTATATTTGTGCCCATTCCAAACAGAGATAACAGAACTGAATGTGGAAATCATTGGACAATATCTTTGATATTCTATGTGAGTAAAGTTTTACTAAAGGTAATACAGAAATGGCTGCAAGCATACATTGACAGAAAACTTCCATAGGTACAAGCCGGATTCAGAAGAGGCCATGGAACAAGGGATATCATTGCTCATGTCCAATGGATCTTAACTGAAAGCAGAGAATATCAGAAAGATGTTTACCTGTGCTTTATTGAGTACGCAAAGACTTTTGATTGTATGGGTCATGACAAGCTATGGACAACATTGTGAAGTATGAGTATTCCAGAACACTTAATTGTTGTGCTCATGAGGAATCTGTACATGGAACAAGAGGCAGTTGTTCAAACAGAACATTGGAACACTGAATGGTATAAAATTAGGAAAGGTATGTAAAGGAGTTGTATTTTTTCACCACACTTACTCAACCTGTATGGTGAACAAATAATTCAAGAAGCTGGGTAATATGAAGAAAAACATGGCATCAGGATTGGAGGAAGACTCATTAACAGTCTGCAAATATGCAGATGATACAACCTTGCTTGCTGAAAGTGAAGAAGACTTAAAATATTTACTTATAAAGATCAAAGAGCACGGGCTTCAGTATGGATTGAATCTCAATGTAAAGAAAACAAAAATCATCACCACTGGACCAATAAACAATGTCCTTATCAACAGAGAAAAGATTGAAGTTGTCAAGGACTTCATTCTTCTTGGATCAACTATCAATACTCATGGAAGCAGCCATCAAGAAATCAAACACATATTGCATTAGGCAAATCTGCTGCATAGGACCTTTTTAAAGTGTTGAAGAGCAAAGATGTCAGCTTGAGGGCCTAGGTGCACCTGACCAAGCCATAGTATTTTCAATAACTTCATATGCATGTGAAAGCTGGACAGTGAATAAGGAAGACCGTAGACAAATTGATGCCTTTGAATTATGATGTTGGAGGTGAATATTGAAAGTGCCATGAGTTGCCAAAAGAACTAATAGATCTGTGTTAGAAGACATGCAGCCAGAGTGCTCTTTGGAGGCCAACATGGCCAAACTTCATCTCTCATACTTCAGACCAGTCACTGGAGAAGGATATCATATTTGGTAAGGTTGAGGGTCAGAGAAAAAGAAGAAGTTCCCCAGCGAGATGGATTGGCAAAGTGTTAGTATCAATGGGCTTAAGTGTGGCAACAATTATGAGTTTGGCCCAGGACAGGGCAATGTTTTGTTCTGTTGTACATAGAGTTGCTATGAGTTGGTACTGACTCGATGGCACCTAACAACAAGAAAAACAGTCTGAGCCATGGCATTTTCAATAACCTCATATTCATGTGAACAGTGGACATAGAATAAAGAAGACCATAAAATAATTGATGCATTCGAGTTATGGTTTTGAAGGAGAATATGAGAAGTACCATAGACTTTCAAAAGAACAAACCAGTCTGTGTTGGAAGAAGTACTGCCGGAACGCTCCCTATAAGCCAGGATGGCCAGTCTTTGTCTCTCATACTTTTAACATACTATCAGGAGGGACCACTCCCTGGAGAAAGATATCATGTTTGGTAAAGTGGAGGGCCAGAGAAAAAGAGAAAGACCTCAATTAGATGGGTTGGCAGAGTGGCAGCAGCAATAGAATCAAGCATAACATCTATTGTGATGTTGGCACAGGACTGGGAAGTTTTCGTTCTGTTGTGCATAATTAGGTTGCCATGAGTTGGTACACACTCGATGGAACCTACCAACAGCAACAAAACATTTTCCATGGAAACTTCTTAGATGTTTATGTACAACATGTGTCTGTCTTACATCACTACTTTTGTACACCATTTATCTGCTAGCAGGTCACCAGTTATGAAAGTAGTCTTTTGACTATAGCTAACATTAGAATTTTTTATACTACTTATCTGTCAGTTTGTTGTACTTTGGTGGCTTGTGTGTTGCCATGATGCTGGAAGCTATTCCTCCAATGTTTTAAATATATTAAGGGTCACACATGATGAACATGTTTCTGCTGAGTTTTCAGACTAAGACAAACTAAAAAGAAGAGGCAGACTACTTCTGTATATTAAGTCACTGAAAACTTTATAAACAGCAGTAGAACATAGTCAGCTACAATGCTGAAAAATGAGCCCCTCAGATTGGAAGGCAATCACAATACAACTGGGGAAGACCTGCCTCATCAAAGTAGAGTTGGTCATGATGACACAAATGAATTAAAGCTTTGGGGACCTTCATTTTCTGATGGGGCACAACTCAAATTGAGGAGAATAGCTGTAAATATTCATTAACTTTAAATGTATAAAATGATTAATCTAGGAAAATTGGAAGTTGTTAAAAATTAAGTGAAGCACATAAAGATACCCTAGGCACTTGTGAGCTGAAATGGACCAGTACTGACCATTCTGAATCAGACAATCATATGATTTACTATGCCAGGAATGACAAAAGCAAGAGGAATGGTGTCACATTCATTGTAAAAAATACTATTTCAACATCTATCTTTAAGTATAATGCTGTCTGTGACAGGCTAGTATTCATACATATACAAGGAAGACCAATTAATACCAGTATTACTTAAATGTATGCAACAACCACAAAAGCCATGTGGTTGTTGCATACATATGCAACATTGCATGATCCAACATGCAACCAAGATGTATTGAAAATGACTGGTGACTTAGATGTGAAGGTCAGAAACAAATAGGAAGGATCAGTCATTGGAAAGCAGAGCCTTGGTTATAGAAATGATGCTGGAGATAATGGATGATGCTGGCGATATGACAGAATAATGTAATGACTTGTTCATTGAAAATACCATTTTTCACCATAAAAGACAGATATATACATGGACTTTACCTAATAGAGTCCTGGTGTGGTGCTGTGGGTTAATGTGCTATACTGCAAAGTTGGTTTGAACTGAAAAATTGGCAGTCCAAGAACACCAGCCACTCCTCATAAACCCTAGGCAACGGCACTATGGGTCAGAACCAGTTCGATGACTGTTAACAACAACAACCAAACAGAATAAACAGGGATCAAATTGACTACATCTGTGGAAAGAGACAGTAGAAAAGCTCAGTATCATCAGCCAAAACAAGGCCAGGGACCAACTGTGGAATAAACTATCATTTAATCATATGCAAATTCTGACTGAAGCTGAAGAAATAAAACAAATCCATGAGACCTAAAATATTATCTTGAACATATCCCACCTGAATTTAAACACCATCTGAAGTACAGACACTGATGACCTTAGACCAGAAGAGCTGTGGGAATGATATCAAGAGTATCATACAGGAAGAAAACAAAAAGACATTAAAAAAAAGAAAAGACCCAAATGGATGTCAAAACAGACTCTGAAACTTGTTCTTCATCATACAGATGCAAAAATGAATGGAAGAAATGAGGAAGTAAAATAATTGAACAGAGATTTTCAAAAGACAATTTGACAAGACAAAGAAAAGTATTATAATGAAATGTGCAAAGACTTAGAGTAAGAAAACCAAAACAGAAGAACACACTGAGCATTTTTCAAGCTGAAAGAACTGAAGAAAAAAAGTCCAGCCTTGACTTGAAATATTGAGGGAGTCTAAAAGCAAAGTATTGAATGATGAAAAAGTATCAAAATAAGATGAAAAGAACAAACACAATGACTATATCAAAAATAGATAGTCGATGTTCAACCATTTCAAGAGGTAGCAAATAATCAAGAGTCAATAATGCTTAAGGAAGACATCCAAGATGCATTGAAGGCATTGGTAAAACAAAAAACAAGACTACAGGAATTGACAGAATACAAATTGAAATCTTTCAACAAACTGATGAATCACTGGAAGTTCTAGCTCATCTATGTTTAAAAAATTGGAAGAGATCCATATGTGTGCTTATTACAAAGAGAGGTAATCCAACAGAATGCAGAAATCATTGAATGGTAACATTAACATATTAAAATTTTGCAGAAAATAATTCAAAAATGGCTGAAACAGAACATTGACAAGGAACTACCAGAAATGCAAATTGGATTCAAAAGAGGATGTGGAGTTAGGCATATCATTGCTGATATCAGATGGATCTTGGCTGAAAACAGAATACCAGGAAAATATTTACTTGTGCTTTTTTTTTAATACACAAAGACTGCCATCTGTGTGGATCATGACAAGCTATAAATAACACTCTGAAGAATGGGAATTCCAGAACCCTTAATTGGGCTCACAAGGAACCTGTAACATAAACCAAGAGGCAGTTGTTTGACCAGAATAAGGGAATACTAAATGGTTTAAAATCAGGAAAGGTGTGCACAAGGGTTGTATTTTTTCACCATACTTATTCCATCCATATTCTGAGCAAATAATCTGAGAAGTTAGATTGTATGAAGTAGAACATAGCATCAGGATTTGAGGAAGACTCATTAACAACTTGCAATATGCAGATGATAAAGATTTTTTTTTGTATGTGTGAGAAGTAAGGAGGGCTTAAAATACTGATACATATCAAAGACCACAGCCTTTAGTATAGATTGCATGTAAATGAAAAGTACACAACAATCCTCACAACTAGACCAATAAATAACATCATAATAAATGGAAGAAAGACTGAAGTTGCAAAGACTTCATTTTGCTTGGATCCACCACCAACATTCATGAAAGCAGCAGCCAAGAAATCCAACAACATATTGTGTTAGGCAAATCTGCTGCAAAAGAATTCTTCAAAGTATTCAAGAACAAATGTATCAATTTGAGAACTAAGGTGCAGCTGACCAAAACCATTGTATTTTCATTAGCCTCTTATGAATGTGACTGTTGGACATGAATAAGTAAAGCCATAAAAGAATTGATGCATTTGAGTTATGATGTTGGAGAATAATGAAAGGACCATGGACTGACAAAGAACATGCAGATCTGTCTTGGAAAAAGCACAGCCAGAATGTACCTTAGAAGTCAGAATGATGACTTTTGAAATTTGTCTTTCAAATTTTGGACATATCGTCAGGAAGGCCATGTCCCTGGAGAATGACATCATGCTTGGTACAATAGAGGGTCAGAGAAAACAGAAAGATTCCTCAAGATGGATGTCACATTGGGAGAAATTGTAATAACAACTGTGAGGATGGTGTAGTTTTCAATTCTGTTGTTCATACAGTCGCTATAAATCAGAACAGACTCAATGGCACCTAACAACAGCAACAATAACATTAGACTTCACAATGTAACTTATTGGAGTCAGCCACTCTCCTCTCCACCTTTGTGAATGATGAATACAACCTATGATTGTATAAATTTAATGAAACAGTTGATAATGCTTAGAAAGGCTTAAAGGCAACTCCCCTTAGTAATCCTGACATAAATTATTTGTAGATATGTCCTATTTTTCCCATTTGCTGGATAAACTATAACCATTCCTACTGTAGTGCTTGAAAGCCAAGGTCTACCTGAAGCAACTCAGCTCAACAAGCTACTTTAATCCCCCTGCCTAGAGCTTGTAAACTAGTCTTGGGAAAGTCCATAAATATTTTTATGGCTTCTACTTATTGTTTTGGAGTTGTTCATTATTTTGGCATGCTTTGTAAACAGAGAGGGTTTTTAACCTCTTTTGGGACCACCATGAAAAATGGAACTTTAGTTGCTGACCTGCTAGACATTTTATTACTTTCCTCTGAGATTGCTATTATAAAAACTGCAGCATACCAACCAAGAAAGTATCTTAAGCTGAAGAAATCTGAGACAACATCTTCACTGCTGCTACTACGAAACAAACTGCCTTTAAAGCATTGCCAAACTTTGCTTTAAAGAAACCGTATTTATACCCCTAAAAGGGAAGATTTTAATTTACATGCCACTTTAGAAATCCTTGTTAATTATTAACAAGTGGCTCCCAAAATGAATTAATAACTTGGAAAATGGCAGGATGCTATCAATATATTACTATTAAATTATAGTTAGGACCCTGTGGAAAAATTGTTTTCCCAAAGTTATTACTCCTCATCATATTTCAAAATTTGCATGAGTCTTTAAAACTAAGACAAATGAAATATTTTTTATATTTTAAAAAATAGTGATTATCATAAGATTTTCTCTTTTTTTTTAGAATCATACTTTAACTGTAGTTGGTAAACTCTCTGCTAAATACGTAAATTTTAAAGAATGGGGAACTTTTACAAACAATGAAACTTTAAGCACTCTCAGCAAACAATAAAGAATGTAATAGTATGGTTTGTGAAGAAATATTTTCCAAGGAATGCTAATCCAAGGTTCTTCAGGTAATATTTGTGTAGTATATTGTTGTTGTTGTTAACTGTCATAAAGTAAATTCCCACTCATAGAGACCCTGTATAGTGTTTCCAAGCAGCAGCTGGTGAGCTTGAACAGCCAACCTTGTGACTCAAACTGACTTTGGAGTCCAATGCATTAACCCACAGTGCTACACCAGGACTCCTTGTGTAGTATAAAGAATGTATGTTGTTGTTGTTAACTGCTGTCGAGTCGGTTTTGACCCATAGCAGCCCTGTATAGGGTTTATGAGGCTATAAATCTTCACGGGAGCAGAAAGCCTCATCTTTCTCCCATGGAAGAGATGGTAGTTTCAAACTATTGACCTTAAGGTTCGCCGCCCGATTTGTAACCACAATGCTAGGCAGTGGATAATTTTTTGTTCAATTGGTTCCAGGAAATCTAGCAGCTCAACCTTACAGAATTTTAACTTGCTATTGCTTTATAACTATATGCAATTCTATGTCACCATAATTGTAACCATATACACTTCCCAGCACATAACAACAACAACAACAACACTACATTTGGAGTCCTGGTGTAACACTGTGGGTTAACATGCTAGACTGCAAGGTCTGTTTGAAACGCAAGGTCATCAGTTTAAGCTCACCAGCTGCTCCATGGAAACCCTATGCAGGGTCACTAAGAGTCAGAATTGACTCTACAGCATTTAACAACAACAACAGCATACTAAATTTACCTGCTTTAGCTCTCCAATTCATAGTCTTGTTTTTTGTTGTTGTTAATAGCGATCAAGATGGTTCTGGCTCAAAACAACCCTATCTAGGTTTTCCAAGGAGTGGCTGGTGGCTTTGAACTGAAGACCTTTTGGTTAGCAGTCCAATACTTACCCTACTGAGCCAAACCAGGACTCCCTGCATCCATTAACTGGGTAAGACCATGTGTAATACTTAGGTTTTATGTTAACTTTACTGAACCAGCTGTATCAGTGGTTTAGCAGTTAAGATGTAGTGATTCCCCATGATGAGATAAGTTGTGAGTAGACAACCAATTGAAAGAAATTTTCCTCAGGAGTATGGCCTATAAAACTTTTTATATTACAAGAGATAAAAGGAGAGATAAGTGAGCCGAGAAGGAGGGAACTACTACCACTAAGAAAGAAAAGCCAGGAGTGTAGTGTGTGCTGTGGATCTTGTGTGCCTGCATTGTGAAGTTTCTAGATGCAGAGAAAGATTGATACAAAGACGCACAGAGATCTTCACAGAACACTGGGCCTACAGATGCTGAAAAGAGACAAGGACCTTGGTGGGGAGCCTGCATTCAGAATTCAGACTTCTAGCCTTCAAAACATTGAGAAAAAGCAACCTATTTGCTAAAGTCGTACACTTGTGGCATTTTCCTGATATAGCAGCACTAGTTAACTAGGACATCATACAAATACGGTATATGGAACTCTAATAAGAGTGTTGTTGGGGTTTCCGCCATTCAATTGCGTTTAAAATGAGCCATCTCAGAAGCAAGAATGCACGATAACATGACATTTAGAAAGAAGAGCTAGAAGTAATGCATGCCCTTTAGACAACAAGATCTCTGTGCATTGAACCTCCTTGCTCCAGGGACAGAAACCTGTGACACCAGAGAAGTGGCATAGGAGTAGCAGAAGAGCAGCAGCAGAACCCAAAACTAGAACATGAGACAAAGCAGTGTTGCTGGCCCACAGAGCAAGAAAAGTTGAGTGACGTTGGCCAACAGGCTGGTTTACAGAATGAGGTGTCTTAAGTATTAAGTGTTCTTTGGGCATTTATCAACAATGCTAAATGAACTTTGGCACATATGCCTGATTAGTACAAAGGCCAAGGGTCCCTGTAGTAGAGAGAATGAGGATGAGAATGAAGCATATCTGTAGTATAGCTATGTAAAGGCACTACATCAGAGAACTGACGCATCCTGGGCTGTTTAGGATCCAAAATTGAACTCTATTAACTGCCCAATTGGAGTACTGCCTTGGGTTAATGCGCCAGACTGCAAGGCCATTTGAACTACAAGGTCAGAGGTTCAAGCTCACCAGCTGCTCCTTGGAAACCATAAACAGGGTCGTTATGGGTTGGAATAGACTTGAAGGCACTTAACAACAACAACTGCCCGATTAAAAACATAATCTTGAGTATATATACTGTGGTGGCTTGTGAGTTGCTGTGATTCTGAAACCTATGCCACCAGTATTTTGAATACCATCAGGGTCAATCATGGTGGAAAGGTTTCAGATGAGCTTCGAGACGAAGATAGAGCGGTGAACTACTTCTGAATATTAAGTCACTGAAAACCTTATGAATAATGGAGAAACACTGTCAGATATAGTGCCGGAAAAGGAGCCCCTCAAGTTGGAAGGCACTCAAAATGCAAATGGGAAAGAGATGCCTCCTCAAAGTAGTTGACCATGAAGACGTGAATGGAGTAAAGCCCATGGGAGAAAAGCTGATGGGACCTTCATTTGCTGATGGGGCACAACTCAAAATGAAGAGAAACATTTGTAAACATCCATTGAAAATCAGAACATGGAATGTACAAAGTATGAATCTGGGAAAAATGGAAATTGTCAAAAATGAAATGGAATGTATAAACATCATTAGTGAGATGAAATGGACTGGTATTGGCCATTTTGAATCTGACAACCACATGGTTTACTATATCAGGAAAGACAAATTGAAGAGGAATGGTGTTGCATTCATCATCAAAATGAACATACCCAGATCAGTCATGAGGCACAATGCTGTCTGTGATAGGCTGATATCCACGTGCCTACAGGGAAGCCCAGTTAATACCAATATTATTTACATTTACGTACAAACCACTAAAGCCAGTGAGGCTGAAATAGAAGAATTCTACCAACTTCTTCAATCTGAAATTGATCAAACATGCAATCAAGATACATTGATAATTACTGGTGATTGGAATGCAAAGGTTGGGAACAAAGATGAAGGATCAGTAGTTGGAAAATATGGCCTTGGTGATAGAAATGATGCTGGAGAATGCATGATAGAATTCTGCAAAACCAAT
>NW_006408544.1:12569119-12579171 GCF_000296735.1 Chrysochloris asiatica
GAGGCACTCACTCATCTCTGCCAAGAAACTTGGAAGACAACTATCTGGTTGACTGATTGGAAGAGATCCATATTTGTGCCCATTTCAAAGACAGGTGACCCAACGGAATGCAGAAATCATCAGACAATATCTTTTATATCCCATGCAAGTAAAGTTTTGGTAAGGTAATACAGAAATGACTACAATCATATACTGACAGAGAACTTCCAGATGTTCAAGATGGATTCAGAAGAAATGGCTACAAACATACACTGACAGAGAACTTCCAGAGGTTCAAGCCAGATTCAGAAGAGGCCGTAGAACAAAGGATATCATTGCTGATGTCCGATGGATCTTGGCTGAAAGCAGAGAATATCAGAAAGATGTTTACCTGGGCTTCATCGACTATGCAAAGGCTTTCGATTGTGTGGATCATGTAAGCTATGGACAACATTGCAAAGCATGAGTATTCTGGACCACTTAATTGTGCTCATGAGGAATCTGTACCTGGACCAAGAAGCAGTTGTTCAAACAGAACATGGGAGCACTGAATGGTTTAAAATTAAGAAAGGTGTGCGACAAGGTTGTTTTCTGTCACCATACTGATTCAACCTGTATGCTGAACAAATAATCCAAGAAGCTGCATTATATGAAGAAAAACGTGCATCAGGATTGGAGGAAGACTCGTTAACATTTTTTTTTTTAATGCACACACTTTATTTGCAGTTAGCAGTTTGGACAAAATCCGAAGTAAATTTGGTCTAGGTGAGTTGAGTGGAATATCATGCCAGAACAAAAGGTTAAATGGGAAATTCATTTAACCTACAAACTGGGTTCCCTCCTGGCTCCCTCCTGGCCTTGCAGCACCTGACTCAGAAGTGGAGAACCTTTGGATGACTTGGTCTTCTGCTCTTGTGGTTGTTAATTTCTTGGGTCTCCTTAGCTCCAATTCTGCTGAGATGGGTTTATGAAAGTGGCCATAACAGACTTTTCCTGCTTGATGTGAATTCTCTGGTCCCACTGAGGGAGCATTTCCTCCTGGGACCCTCCTGCAGCTTCAGACCAGGGGTGTAGAGCCTCCCACAACTTGTCTGGAGTGGGACTACTGCTGCTGCTGCTGCTCCTTCTGGCTCCAAGACAACTTGCTCCTCTGCATTCTGATGCAAAGCCTCAGCATGCTGCAGCTGTGCTGGCAAGCCGCCCTCTACCTCTGAGGATACTGAACCTGAATAGGCCGACCTCTCTGCCTCCAACAGCTGCCTACACAGCCATTTGCGCTCCTGCATTGATTGCTGCAGGTTTTCCCGTGCTTGGCGCATTGCGCAACCGTCTCCTGGTGCACCTCATGCAGGTGCTTCAACTGGGAGGCCAGTTGCCAGGTGGTGGTCTCTTGTTGAGCAACCTGTTCCTGCAGCCTCCTGACCTTAATAAGCTGCCTCTCATGGTTCTCCCTCAGAAAGCGAATGCTCAGGGCCAGCGCGCTCCAGGTGCAGGTCCTTTTGAAGGCTCGAGGCAGCTGCGGGTCTGCCACTAGTGCGCTAAGCTGGTCCTTCACCTGTTGCCAGGACTGAGTGTGGTAGGCCTCGTAGAAGTCCGGGCCGCCACCATCACCGAGGATCTCTTCGTTGATGAACATGACTACCTCATTGTGGTGGAACTCGCTCTTAGGGTCCCCGAAGTTCACAGACATGGCTGCTGTGGCCTAGACTCTGCCACCACTGGATCAGCCCCTCACCGCCTTGAACTATCCCAATGCAGCCCTTGCTCAGTCCTGCAATATGTAGATGATACAACCTTGCTTGTTGAAAGTGAAGAGGACTTAAAACATTTACTGATGAAGATCAAAGAGCACAGCCTTTGGTACAGATTGCATCTCAATGTAAAGAAAACAAAAATCCTCACCACTGGACCAATAAACAACATTCTTATTGATAGAGAAAAGAATGAAGTTGTCCAAGATAGTTCTTGGAACAACTATCAACATTCTCGGAAGCAGCAGTCAGGAAATCAAATGACATACTACTCATTAGGCAAATCTGCACAAGACCTTTTGAAAGTGTTGAAGAGCAAAGATGTCAGCTTGAGGACTAAGGTGCGCCTAACCCAAGCCATGGTATTTTCAATAACCTCATATGCATGCAAAAGCTGGACTGTGAATAAGGAAGACCGTAGAAGAATTGATGATTTTGAGTTATGGTGTTGGAGAAAAATGTTGAAAGTGCCATGGGCTGCCAGAAATACCAATAGATCTGTTTTGGAAGAAGTGCAGCCAGAGTGCTCCTTGGAGTTCAAGATGGCTAAATTTTATTTCTCATACTTTGGACATATTGTCAGGAGGGACCAGTCACTGGAGAAGGAGATTATGTTGGACAAGATGAACGGTCAGAGAAAAAGAGGAAGACCTCCAACGAGATGGATTGGCCAATTGGCAGCATCAATGGACTCAAGAGTTGCAACAGAAGTGAGGTTGGCCCAGGATTGGGCAGTGTTTCGTTCTGCTGTGCATAGGGTCGCTTTGGGTCATTACTGACTCTATGGCACCTAACAACAACAACAACAAATAGTCTGTGAGTTCTGTGTGGCCACTGCAATGGATTATCAAACCTAGCAGAGAAGTACAGTACCATGGAAGGGATGATTGGTGTCAGAATAGGCTAGAGGAGGTTAGAGAGTGAGAAAAGCATAATCTCTGTCTCATAAGAACTAGCCATGGGCTGATAATGGTGATTCTCCACCTAGTCCCTTGTGATGCCAGAGGAGGTCAGACATGACCTTCATTTCCTTTTTGCAACTGACATCAGAATTTTGATCCATTGCATTGGCTCCAGACTATGGAAACATAAGACTTTGTAAGAAAGGAATGGAGATGTAAGGGAAGTGTATCCTTTAATATTTAGGTTTTAGATGGGAAATTTCACATTGAATCCTTTAATATTTAGATGTTTTTAGTTACCTGTAATGGTTGAAAGGAATGTCAGAGCTATTATGCTGTAGCTCTTTGTAGAAAAACCTCTTCTGGGATGACCTGGGGCAAAAACCATGCTAGATAAACAAAATGAGTGATAGGGGACCAGGGCCTACTGTATCTACCTATCCTGCCAGAGGTCCAAGACCATATATGCATATGAATGAGAGATGTTATAGAGGTAGAAAAGAGAAGACTGACCTTGAGTGCTTTAAAAAGAGTTATGTGCTTTGTTGTTAGGTGCCATGGAGTCGGTACCAACCCATAGCATTATGCATTTACCTAACTGTACTATGGATATTGGATTCTCCTAGCTAGTATTGTAATTTAGGTCTACATGTGTAATGGAAATGAATAATTGGAATTATGTTTACATATATTTTGTAATCCCACCTTCAGCCTATACTTGATTGGGTTTACTAAAAATGGAGTTATAATTTCCTAGAAGAAATAGGCTTTCTTTTGTAGTTTCAAGCTGCTGTAGAATATAGGGCCATAGGTAGAAAACCTGAGCCCCACCCAGAAACTTCAGAGTCAGGAAATTTGCATTTGAAAACTCTTTCAGGCAAACCCACAACTGCTGTGATAATTGCAGACTTCTTTTGAAGGATAAGCCTGCAAGTAAAAAGAAAATGCTATTTGGCCTTTTGAATTTCAAACAAGCTGTTTGTCACTGAATGCATCAAGGCAGGAAAAGTTTGTGCATCTGAGAAAATATCAGACTGAAAGTTAAAGGGTGCTAGAGAGTAATTATACTATAGGGTAAGCACTAGACTGTTAAACTCAAGGTTAAAAGTCCAAACCCACCAGTCACTTCTCAGAAACCTATACAGGTTGGCCATGAGTTGGAAGTGGCTCAAAGATACTTAGCAACAACAACAACAAAAATCATACTGATAGCCTGGTATGCTCATTGGAGACAAACTGGGTCCACTGGTTGAGTGGAAGCGGGAGAGATGTAGCAACAGAGAGACAGACCATGTTTGGACATGTCCCATTGGTACTCACTTATCTAGTCCAGAGACTAGAGATAATAGAGAAGACAAAGGGTTGCTTGGACTGAATTTTAAGAAGCTACAGGGACACCAGAGCCTATTGACACTGACCTAACTCATGGAGTATATGGTTGAGAAAGTAAAGAGCAAAGATGTTCTAAAGTTCAGGAAGGTGTGTGTGAATTTCTAAACTTACAGACAATATGCATTTGAGTGCCTAGGGCTGAGTTGACCAAAACTTGACCAAATGAAGAGAGATATTTGACACATGAGCTGGCATAAATTTCTAAAATTTGATGGACTAGATTATGATTGTGGATCCAGAGGCTCAAAATGCCAGCTGGAGTTGAAGGTTTCATGGATTAAGGAAGTTGTTGGTCTCCTCAGTATATTGAGTTGATAGGAACAATAATTTCAAAATTGGCTATCAAAAAGGGTGACAAGGAAATAAATACATGAAGTGGTTGGCTTATACATTTTTATAGATGTGATTAGTCACAGAATCAGAGAAACAAGGGAGAATAATCACTGGATAGTTTTCTCCTTTCCTGATGGGTCTGGGGAGGAGAGGAGACAGAGAAGATGTTCATATGATTAAATGGTGAGTTATTGTTAATAGTGTTCACTGTGATTTTCAAACTAATTGTAGAATAAATGATTATGAAAGAAAGGAGAAGTTCATCCCTCATGTGTGAAAGATATACTGACTATAAAAGTAAGGGTGGTCAGCGATACCCTGAATTTATTTGATACAGTTCTTCTATCCATACTTTCCACTACACATCTGTCAGTTTGTCCTCCTTTGGTGATTTGTGTGTTGCTGTGATGCTGGGAGCTTTACTACCAGTATTTAAAATATAGCAGGGTCACTCATGGTAGACAGGTTTCAGCAGAGCTTCCCGACTAAGACAGACTAGAAAGAACAGAAGACATTATTTATGAATGTTTAGTCACTGAAAATCTTATGAATAATTGGAGAACATTGTCAGATATAATGCCAGAAGATGCGTCTGGAAGGCATTCAAAATACAATTGGGGAAGAGCTGCCTCTTCAAAGTAAAGTTGACAGTGATGACAGGAATGGAGTAACGCTTTTGGGACTTTTATTAGCTAATGGGGCACAACTCACAATGAAGAGAAACAGCTGCAACCATCCAAGAGGTAGTATATGAAAAAGCCCTATGGTACTGAAGGAAGAAGTCAAAGTGGCTCTGAAAGCTTTGGCAAAAACCAAAACTCTGGGAATCAGTGGAATATATACTGAAAAATGTCTGATGGATCTTGGCTGAAAGCAGAGAATACCAGAAGGATATTTACCTATGCTTTATTGACTACACGAAGGCTTTCGACTGTGGATCATGACAAGCTATGGACAACATAGAGAAGTATGAGTATTCCAGAACACTTAATTGCACTTCTGAGAAATCTGTACCTGGACCAAGAAATAGTTGTTCGAACAGAGCATGGGAACACTGAATGTTTTAAAATTGGGAAAGGTGTGTGACAAGGTTGTGTTCTTTCACCATACTTATTCAACCTGTATGCTGAGCAAATAATACGAGAAGCTGGGTTTTATGAAGAAAAACGTGGCATCAGGATTGGAGGAAGACTCATTAACAACCTGCAATATGCAGATGATACAACCTTGCTTGCTGAAAGTGAAGAGGACTTGAAACATTTACTGATGAAGATCAAAGAGCACAGCCTTCAGTATGGATTGCGTCTCAATGTCAAGAAAACAAAAAGTCCTCACCACTGGACCAATAAACAACATTCTTATCAATGGAGAAAAGATTGAAGTTGTCAAGGACTTCATTGTTCTTGGATCAACTATCAACACTGGTGGAAGCAGCAGTCAAGAGATCAGACGATGTATTGCATTGGGCCAATGTGCTGCACAGGAACTTTTTAAAATATTGAAGAGCAGAGATGTCAGCTTGAGGACTAAGGTGAGCCTGACCCAAGCCATGGTATTTTCAATAACCTCATATGGATGCGAAAGCTGAACAGTGAA
Source organism: Chrysochloris asiatica (assembly GCF_000296735.1). Classification (NCBI taxonomy): domain Eukaryota; kingdom Metazoa; phylum Chordata; class Mammalia; order Afrosoricida; family Chrysochloridae; genus Chrysochloris; species Chrysochloris asiatica. The sequence continues at coordinate 12,575,073 of NW_006408544.1, forward strand.
TAAGGAAGATCGTAGAAGAATTGATGCCTTTAAATTGTGGTGTTGGAGAAGAATACTGAAAGTGCCATGGACTGCCAGAAGAACCAATAGATCTGTTTTGGAAGAAGTACAGTCAGTGTGCTCCTTGGAGGCCAAGATGGCTAAGCTTTGTCTCTCATACTTTGGACATATTGTCCGGAGAGAACAGTTGCTGGAGAAGGATGTCATGCTGGGTAAGGTAGAGGGTCATAGAAAAAGAGGAAGACCCCCAACAAGATGGATTGGCCAGGTGGCATCATTGATGGACTCAAGTGTGGCAGCGGTGGTGAGGTTGGCCCTGGATCGGACATTGTTTCATTCTGCTGTGCATGGGGTTGCTATGAGTTGGTTCCGACTCGATGGCACCTGACAACAACAACAACATACTGAAAAAATTCAACAAAGAGATGCAGCAATTGATGTGCTCACTTATCTACGTGATGAAAATTGGAAGATAGCTGCCTGGCCAACCTACAGAAGATATACATATTTGTGTCCATGCCAAAAAAAGTTGGCCTGATGAATTGTGGAAATCATCAAACAATATCATTAATATCTCAAAATATTTCAAAAATGGCTATGACAATATATTGACAGAAAACTGCTAGATATTCAAGACAGATTCAGAAGAAGGCATGGAACTAGGGATATCATTGCTGATGCCAGATGGATTTTGGCAGAAAGCAGACAATACCAGAAAAATGTTTACTTCAGGTTTTTTGACTATAAAAAGGTTTTCATCTGTGTGGATCATGAAAAGCTCTGGATAACATTGCGAAGAACATGAATTCCAGAACATTTTATTGTGCTCATCAGGAACCTGTACACAGACCAAAAAACAGTTGCTAAAACAGAACAAGGAGATACTGAATGGTTTTAAATCAGGAAAGGTGTGCACTGGGACTTTATTCTTTCACCATATTTATTCAATCTGTATGCTGAGCAAATAATCTAAGAAACTGGATTATATGAAGAAGAAAATGCATTATGATTGGAAAGAGATTCATTAACAATCTGCAATATGCAGATGATACAACTTTTCTTGCTGGATATGAAGAGAACTTAATTACTTGCTCATAAAGATAAAAGATTACAGCATTCACTATGGGTTGTACCTTAATGTAAACAAAATAAAAATTCTCACAACGGGAACAATCAATAACATCATGGTAAAAGAAGAAAAGATTGAAGTTGTAAAAGATTTCACTTTACTTGAATCCACAATCAACATGCATGGAAGTAGCAGCCCAGAAATCATGAGCTGTAATGCATTAAGCAAATCTGTTTCACAAGACCTCTTTAAAGTATTCAAGAGCAAAAAGATCAGTTTTAATACATTTTTAGGATTAAGGTGCACCTGACCCAAGCCATGGTATTTCAGGGAAGAGCTGTCACCAATTCTACTCAAATTATTGCAGAATATAGAGGAGGATGGAAATTTTTCTAATACAGTTTTAGGATTAAGGTGCACCTGACCCAAGCCATGGTATTTCCAATAGCCTCATATGCATGTCATAGTTACACAATAAATAAGGTCGACTGTAGAAGAACTGATGCATTTGGCTTCTGTTTTGAGGGCAGAGAAAACAGGGACAGACAGTGATAACTCCTCAGCCAAAACCCAAAAAATAGCAGAGAAAGAGCAGACTGCAGAAAACTGTGAAACTTTGACCCTTGTTTAAGGTTCTGGGCACCAGTGCCCCATGCCCATTGAGAAGAAATCTGCCAGTGGAAGCAAAACACAGTGATTTCTGAATCCACTTAGACACTGTGGCCAGCAGCATGAAGTCCTCAGGCCGGAGGGCAAGGCCAAGCAGAGACAGCAACCCAACACTGGAAGCCACACAGCAGCACGTCTGAAGGAAGAGGTGTGACCAATTTTTCATCTTTCACTATCCATTTTTCATGTATCTCTCCTCTTCACCCACCACTTATCTGTCAGTTTGTCATACTGTGGTAGCTTGTGAGTTGCTGTGATTCTGAAAGCTATGCCACCGGTACTTTAAATACAGCAGGGTTACCCCATGGTGGACAGCTTTCAGATGAGCTTCCAGATGAAGACAGACTAGGAAGAAAGAGTGACGAACTACTTCTGAATATTTAGTCACTGAAAACATTATGAATAGCAGAGAAACACTGTCAGATATAGTGCCAGAAAATGAGCCCCTCAGGTTGGAAAGCACTCAAAATGCTACTGCAGAAGAGCTGCCCCCTCAAAGTAGAGTTGACCAAGATGATGCAAATAGAGTAAAGGCTGTGGGAGAAAAGGCTGTGGGACCCTCATTTGCTGATGGCACACAACTCAAAATGAAGAGAAACAGCTGTAAACATCCATTGGAAATCAGAACATGGAATGTACGGAGTATGAATCTGGGAAAATTGAAAGTTGTCAAAAATTCAAATTCAAACTGAAGTTGAAGAAAATGAAAACAAATTGATTGGGTCATCGAAAAACTCCAACAGAAATCCATGTCCAGATGGCTTCACTGGTGAGTTCTACCAAACATTCAGGGAAAAGTTGTCACCAATTCTACTCAAATTATTTCAGAATATAGAGGAGGATGGAAAACTTCCTAATACATTTTAGGAAGTAAGCATAACCCTCATAGCAAAACCAGGGAAGGACATGACTAAGAAAGAAAATTACAAACCAATATCCCTCATGAACAGAGATGCAAAAATTCTCAACAAAATCCTAGCCAACAGAGTCAAGCACCACATCAAAAATAATACCTTATGACTAAGTGGGATTCATATCAGGTATGCAAGGATGGTTTAACAGAAAAACAATCAATGTAGTCCACCATATAAACAAGGACAAAGGGGAAAAAAATGCATAATTATATCGATTGATGCAGAAAAGGCATTTGATGAAATACAACATTCATTCCTGATAAAAACACTCAACAAAGTAGGAATTGAAGGGAAATTCCTCAAAATAATTAAGAGCATATATACTAAACCAACCAGCCTACATTACTCTCAATGAAGAGAAACTGAAAGCCTACATTACTCTCAATGGAGAGAAACTGAAAGCACTCCCTCAGCAAACAAGAACTAGACAAGGATGCCATTTGTCACCACTCCTATTCAATATTGTGCTGGAAGTCTTACAAAAGCTATACGGCAAGATAGGGAAATCAGAGGCATCCAAATTGGCAAAGAGGAAGTAAAACTCTCTCTACTTGCAGATGATATGTTCCTATATATAGAAAACCACAAAGACTCAGTATAAAAGCTACTAGAAAACCTCACTGGAGGTTTCAGCAATGTGGCAGGGTATATGATCAACATCCAAAAATTAGTTGGATTCTGCCCAAGAGACATCAAGGCAAGTGTTTGGGTCCCCTCAGAGCAAAAATTCCGCCAAGACAAAGACTCAATGGGAATACAGGATCAGACATGCTCTCTGATTGGTGACCATGTTCATCACCGATAATGGGAAGTGAGGGAAAAATAGCAATGAAGCTGCAAGCTAAGCACCACAACATTCAATAGACTCCTGTGAACCCACATTGGTACCTAGTTGGCCAGCAGTGTGGCAAAACCTGGGGACTCTTGGGCCCAGAGTCAGTAACATAGCCACAGAGGACTAGAGTGGCTAGTGAAGCATCCAACTGATAAGAAGAGAGGGCATATGCACAAGAACACCCACACTTGCAGATAATACGCACTTGACCTGGCTTCAATGACTGGATGGTCAGAGCTAAACTAAAAGAAGAAGAAGAGGAAAAAAAGAGTAATCTGATACAATTTGATGAACTTGACCTACACCTATGGATGCAGTAGCTCAAAAGAGGGAAAAGTCTTTACAGCCAGGATCATTCCCACCCCCTCCACACACAGAGTAGATAGGAATGGGTAACTTGGACATTGCTACCCAAAGTGGGGGAGGCTACAAAGGCAAGAAGTGACTGGCTTACAAGCTTTCAAGAGGGAACCTAGATCCAGAGGGCGTGTAGGAAGGTAGAATCTCCACTGAGTAGTATCCAATCCGTCTAGGCGGAGCTGATGAAAAGAAATGCACATATGTCTCTTGTTATACAATAGTGAATAACTGTTATCAGGACTGATTGTGAGG
>NW_006408544.1:12582126-12585440 GCF_000296735.1 Chrysochloris asiatica
TACATGTGCTAGAGAGCACATGTTGGGTATGTGTGTTGACGAACATTCCCTGCTACGCATACAGAAACTTGTATACATACGCTAGGAAGCAGCAGACAATCCCCTCCTACAGCTATGCATACCAAAACTCTCCTTGTTCTCTAGGAAAGGGTAGGCAGACTGGTGCCTTGTGGTTTTCCTGCCTTTTCTGTGTTCCACATGCTACCCTTAGCTACCCTGATGCATCAAGCTTATATACCTTATGATATGAAAAGATGCCCCCTACCCAGAAAATCTGGACTGTACAGTTGGCCTCCAGTCACTGTTCTCATCTTGGTTATTAAGTTTCCTTGTTTCCAATCCATCTCTTTTCTTTTCTGTAATAAACTAATGTCTCTCAGACTGACTCTTGGTCACTTTTTTTGTATATTGGCAACCACATATGCAGCATTTTCCCATCTGGGTTTGAACCCAAACAATTAGTGAGACAGCCAGGAAACTGAAAAAAATCAGGACATCTCAAACAAAATGAGGAAAAAATTCATTCTGGAGGTAAACTGGGCTGGCCATCAGCCTCCATGTTTTGTCCTATATCACAGTGGCTGGAACTTGGGAACCGGTGCTTGAGTATAGGGACACCCTGAAAATGCCACAATGGTTGATGGAACTCCTACAGAAAGTTGGAGTTTGTAAGGCTACTAAGATACAAGGGCACTGGTCACCTCAGGAATCTGGCTCCTTCTATGTGCTGTCCATTCCACCACAGATGTGAAGATGACTGCACAGATAGAAGCAGAGAGCCTGAAGGACGAGCTTCATTTAGACTGAGAGGCTCAAGTAACACAAGCTCGTACCACCAAAGTCCTAGTTGTCCATCTCCAAATATCTGATTCCGCTGTGAACACTCCAGCATGGTGCTTAACCATGAAAGGACAGCTTTCCATGATAGCACGTGTGGGCAGTAATTATGAATGTGGTAGTGGAACTCCAAGTTATGGGATCTTCTGGGATTCTCAACCAAGTCAGAAGGGGAGAAGTAGGAAGAAGAAACCCAGTTTTGATTATGAAAATTAAAACTGCCCAACCCCATCCAGTAAGAGTAGGTCATGCTGATGTGCCAACCCCTGAATGCCAGCAGCACGAAACACTGAGAAATTACACACCTGCTGAGTTAAGAGGACTGGGAACTTAGTACATGCAGAAAGGAAAAGCTCCTCTGCCTGTGGGACATGGGGGGCAGATGGAATAGTCTTCACCAGCCTTGAAATGTCTAAGATGGCTTCTGCTACTACCCACCCTGCAATGAGACAGCACCTCTATATTGCCATCATTGAGAACCAGGCAGTATCACTGGTGGTATGGGTCATTGAGTCCTGCAGGGCAGCTTTGTCGATTGAGAGAAACATGTCTGCCTCCTCCATACACTGGAAAGTTATGGAGGAATTGCCAGAAGCAATTAGAGAGTGTGAGATTAAGCATGCTTTGCAGGTAGAACATTATTGGGGCCCCAATAATAGCTTCTCACAGGCAGAATAAAAGACACCATTTTACAACTGCTTCTACTAATGGTATGTAACCCTGGTGTCTATACTGAGTCCTATGGTGCAACAGCCAGTGTTGAGAGCTGCCCAAACTGTAGCTGACATGGTTGAAACTGAAAAGGTGTGTCACTGGAATGTCTGGGGTACAGGAATGCAGGAGGGGGTGGAAGGGGCAAATAAAACAGGTAATAAAGGCCTGGTCTGAATTACTAGAAAATAAATGTGGATTGACTTGCTTGCTGCTAGTACCACTCAGGACAAAATTGAGTAACAGCCCAGCATGGCTGTGGTGAAACTTCCAGAAATTCCACTCTGAGCTACAATTCAACAGGAGAAAAGATTACCAAGAACCACTGCCCCTAGCATGTCCCCAGCATGGACAATGGCCACTCCTCTTGACTAGAGATAGGGCCAAGTTTCCCCTATCCTTAGATATGGAAATTTTGGTGTATCAAAGACCTATGCAGAATTAATCATCCATTGATCTCTAAGAAAAAGACAAGCTATTTTAGTCCTAGTGGATACTTGGGCTGAGTGCACCCTGGTTCATAGAAACATTCACCATTTGCTAGGATTGCTTAGTGACATCAGTGAATATGGAGGTTAAAGTGTGCCAAGTAACTTTGACCCTGCAGGTTGACCGTCCCCCCCAACCCCCCAAAGAATATAAAGCATACATTTTTTTCTCTCCCTAAATATATCCTAAGGATGGGCCTACTGGGAGGGATGACATTTATGACAACCACAGTAGAGTTCCATTTAAGAGTCCATGTGGTAAAATCTGTTATTCAGGGAAGGGCGAAATGGACCTCAATCCACTTACCCTCACTCCGCCAGGTGGTTAACATCAAGCAACACCACCTAGCTGGAGGGTATGAAATTACAGCCACTGTAACCAAACTCACCTGGGTGGGTATATTTAGGCCTGGGATATATCAATAGCCCGGGATTCCCAAAGCATAACCCAGACAGATCATGATACAAAACTGTAGACTAACACAAGCATAAAATGTTGTACCTGCTCTTCATGCAGCCATACCCAACATTGATGCTCTTCATGCAGTCATACCCAACAATGATACCAGAGAACACTTGGGTATCTATCGCTTTGTGTTTGACCTAGCTAATACTGCTTTTAGTATAGCCATTGACTCTGAGTGCCAACAACAGTTTGCCTTCAAATGGTGTGGGGAACATTGGACTTTCACCAGTCTCTCTCAGAGGTATCTCCAAAGTCCCACAGTGTGCCATGGGTTAGTTACTAAGGACCTATAAAAGTGGCATAAGCCTACAGGTGTTCACCTGTTCCATTATATTGATGATTTCATGCTAACCTATGATACTCTTCACTTACTTCAACAAATAGTGCCACAAATAGTGTCACATCTGAGTTCCAGAGAATGGGCCAAACTCCAGGACCCTGGAACAGCTGTTCAATTCTTGGGTATTATGTGGTCAGGTTAAGACATAGGTGGTTCCCAAAGCTATAATTAATAAATTTAAAGTATACCTCTGCCTTACTAAAATAAAGGAGTTTCAAACATTCCTGAGGTTTCTGGGATATAGGAGGCTTTTAATTCCCCATCTAGCACAGATTTTGTACCCCCTGTACTATCTAATAAGGAAAGGAAACAATTTGGACTGGATTTCTGAGGTGGAACAGTTATTTAATAAGGCTAAAGTAGCAGTAGTAGCTCTGGTAGCGTAGTGGTTACGAATCGGGCTGTGAACCTTAAGGTCAGCGGTTCGAAACTACCAGCTGTTCCGCGGGAGAAAGATGAGGCTTTCTACTCC
>NW_006408544.1:12585540-12603507 GCF_000296735.1 Chrysochloris asiatica
GGGAGAAAGATGAGGCTTTCTACTCCTGTAAAGATTTATACCCTCGGAAACCCTGTACAGGGTCGCTATGGGTCGGAACCGACTCGACGGCACATAACAACAACAACAAAGTAGCAGTAATGCAAGGCCTTGAAACCATAACTGTAGGGTAAGAGTGTGAATTGTGTGTCACCAACTACCAGGATGCATATTGCTGAGACCTGTGGCAATGGCAATAGGGTCCATGTATTTCTTAGGATTTTGGTCTCAACTATAGAAAGTGCAGAAACCTGATACACCCCTTCAGAAAAGTAGCTTTGTGCTATGTTTACAGCTCATAGAAGAATCACACAAAGGGCCCTTTTAACAATACGTAAGGGGTGAACCAAGGGCTTTGCTAACACCCCATCAGGGGTGGCCCAATCCAGCACATTGGCCAAATGGCATGCATGTTTGCAACAGAGAAGCGTCCTCTTGACCAGCCCTTTGAGTGCTGAGCTACACCAGATTATTGGACCTGTTACCTATGTCACCGGTGAAAAGCACCAGCCAACCATGATGGAGATACTCTACAAGAAAGTCACATACTTCAAGGTGCTGGAAAGATCTCTAAGAATGCTTGGTATACGGACAGCTCAGCTAGAGGAAGCCCTCCACAGTAGACATCAGTGGCTATATAATTCAGCATGAAAATTATGTGTATTGATCTGGGCATGAGGCACAGTAGTTAGTGGGCTGAGTTGAGAGCTACTTCGATGGCACTGATGCATGAGCCCAGCTCCACAGTCCTATTCATGAACAGCTGGGCAGTATATAAAAGACTAACATTATGGCTAGCACAACGGAAAGAGCAAAATTGGTTAGTTAAGTTAACCAGCAACCCTTCTGGGGAATGGCACTGTAAAAAAATATTTGGGCACCCACTCTGGGATGATACAAAAGTTCCTTCACCACACTGGATAATACTCAAGTTAATGAACTGGCCCTGCTACATGCAATACAGCAAGTGCTAGCAGAACAAGTGGATGTGTGACTACACAGAAATACAGGGAATAAAGGTCAATATACACTGTAGGTCATTGCTAAGGAGATGGGCCTCCCCCTCTCCATGAAACAAATTGTGTAGACTTGCCAAGAGTGCCTTAGCTGCTCATTAGAATGGCATAAGTCTATTCCCTACCAGATGGGCAGAATACCCCAGGTAAACATGTCAGCCAAACAGTGGCAAGTGGATTACATAGGACCACTCTATATGAGACAACTGTCAGTTCATCCTGAAATATGCAGACACCATCTTTGGTCTCTTTCTAGCATACCTAAGTAAATGAGTTACCCAGTGCTTCACTATCCAAGGTCTTCCCCAGTTCTGAGCCACCTACAGCACCTCCACTGACATTGATAGTGACCATGGGGACCACTTCACTGGACATGAGGCCTAGGAGTAGACAGATGATCTGGGAATTGCATAACATTTTCACTTTCCATAGAATCCTACTGCCACCAGGCTCGTAGAATGAATTAACGGGATTCTGAGACAGGATATTCACTCATTATAACAGTGAACATGTAGACTGTCAGAAGCTCTGCAATGCATCAATAAATAAATACCAAAGGGAGACTCAACCCAGTGCCTCTCAGATTCTCACAAAGAGACCACAGAAGGCTATGAGAATCCAAAAATCTGCTGCAAGTGACTGCTCCTTACTGGTTCCCAGATACTCTCACAATCTTCTCTTGCCATTGTCTCAGGATCAATTCCGGAGGAAGTCCGTTTTCTCCCTTCCATGGGTATAGCAAACTAGTCCCCATTTGTTTGACTTCTTATCTCCATGGGGAATAAGATGGGAAGTTGGCTTGCAAGTATCCCCACAGTTCTACCAAATCCCTCCTAAAAGCCTACAGATTTTTCATCCTGAAAGGACCCCAATCCCTGAGAGACCCCTGATTTAAGCCTAAACAGCAATGTAGTCTGTACATTGGAGAAGGCAAGATTCCTTACCAAGAGGGTCCTCAAGGGAAAAAAATATGGTATTGTAAACTGGGAGAAAGGCAACCAAAGGGATTGTCTTACATGCCTCCCACTCCATGGCATGTGTTTTACTTGATGGATATGACTTGCCTCTGTTAGTACCTCTCACCTCTCTGTCCTTCCATCCTTAGTGGTTTTGTAAGTTGGGTCACCAAAATTGCAGATATGAAGAAGCAGTCAGACTGTTGGGTGTGTGGAAAGTTCCCTACATCCTCTGCTGTGTGCATGCCACAGAGAATGCACCTGATAATACCAGTGTTTAGGCCTGCTTGACAAAGTGGTAGAGACAGTCCAGACAGTCTGTGAGCATTTCCCAATGTTTCCAGCTAATTGCTCTGTATAAATTCCATCATCAAACTATACCTGCTCCTGAGTATTCAATATGATACAGGAACAAATACTACTTTTACTTAGGGTTATGCTGTGTAGGATGGTCTAGGGAGGCTGTCAGTGGTACAAATCCAATTAAACCAGGAGGCCTCATGGTGTATAGAGAGAGTCCCTGCCAATCACAGCTACAATAATGTGATGCTGATAGCAAAGTAAGAGCATGGTGGGTTTGATTTAAAGTAGTTGATGTATGTTTCACTAGGACCTCTATTTGCCACTCAGTATTGGGGGCCAGGATTGAAACGGAATAAAATCACCAGAAGGTGTGTTTGATCTGATGTTAGCAACTGTATTCCAGCTTCTGAGTTTAACAGGCAGTTAAATAACTGGTTTATAATTGGTTCTAAGAATATAATGCTGCCCCCATGTGTATTGGCCCGTGCAGTTGTATGTACAACGGGATAGGTAAGACCATCCATAATACCCACTTGTCCAGTGTCAGCCCCAAGGGGAGGGGAGGGCTCCAACCTTAGTGTTGTCTTGTCTACATAACCACAAAGAGGAGTTAACTAGAATGACCTGATGGCATTATTGTCATGGAAGCCATCACATTATTGTAGCTCTTTCAGTCTCTTGGCAACCACATACACAGAAGGATTTTCCCTTCTGTGCTTGAACCTGAACAACAGCTACCTAGTCAACTGGTTGGAATAGATCCATATTTGTAGCCATTCCAGAGAGGTGACCCAATGGAATGTGGAAATCATAGAAGAGTATTATTAATATCACATGCAAGTAAAATTTTTCTGAAGATAATTTTTTAATGTTGCAAGTATATTGAGAGAGAACTGCCAGAAATCCAAACCATATTCAGAAAACAAATTGAAACTAGTGATATCATTGTTGTTATCAGATGGCTCTTGGCTGGAAGCAGAAAATACCAGAAAGATGTTTACTTGTGCTGTACTGACTACACAAAAGTTTTTGACTGTGTGAACCATGACAAAGTGTGGCTAACATTCCAGAATACTTAACTTACATGTGCTCATGAGGAACCTGTACATAGACCAAAAGGCAGTTGTTATAACAGAACAAGGGGATACCAGATGGCTTAAAGTCAGGAAAGTGTGTGCCAACATTGTATCCTTTTACCATATTTATTCAATCTGTATGCCGAACAAATAATCCAAGAAACTGGATTATATGAAGAATAGCAAGGCATCAGGATGAGGGACATTCATTAACAATATGGGATATGCAGATGATACAACTTTGCTTGCTGAAAGTGAAGGGAACTTTAATACTTACTGATGAAGATCAGACTACAGCCTTTAGTATGGATTGTACATCAATGTAAATAAAACAATGGTATTCACAACTGGACTGATAAATGTTGTTGTTGTTAAGAACTGTGGAGTCAGTTCCAACTCATAGTGACCCTGCACAGGGTTTCTGAGGCTGTAAATCTTTATGGGAGCAGAAAGCCTCATCTTTCTCCTGTGGAACAGCTGGTAGTTTCGAACTGCTGACCTAGAGGTTAAGCAGCCTGACTCGTAACCACTACACTATCAGAGCTCCTTGGACTGATAAATAACATCATGATAAATGGAGGGAAATTTTAAGTTGTCAAAGACTTCATTTTGCTTGAATCCACAATCAAAACTCATGGAAGCAACAATCAAGAAATAAAACAGTGTATTGTATTAGGTCAATCTGTAGCAAAATGACTCTTTAAAGTGTTCAAAACTAAAGAGATCAGTTTGAGAACTCAGATGCGTCTGACCTAAACCATGGTATCATCAGCTGCTTCACATATATGTCAAAGTTGTACATTGACTAAGGAAGACTACAAAAGAATTGACACATTTGATTAATGGTATTGGAGAAGAATATTAAAAGTACAGCTGACTGCCAGAAAACAATCTGTGTTGAAAGATGCACAGACAGAATGTTCCTTAGAAGCCAGAATGGTGAAACTTTGTCTCTCATACTTCAGTCATGTTATTGGGAAGAACGAGTCCTTGGAGTAGGACATCATCCTTGATGAAGTGGAGGGTCAGTAAAAAAGAAGAAGAAAAAAAAGAAGACCACAAAAAAGAAGCAAAAAGAAAAAAAGACAAGAAAACCCCAAAAAAGAAGCACCCACCTGGGCAGCAGCATTGGGTTCCACGGTAAAAATTGTTAGGATGACACAAGACTCGGCCGTGTTTCATTCTGTTGTACATAGAGTCACTATGAGTTCTGTTGCACATAGGTTCACTATGAAGATCAATTCAATAGCACATAATAACAATCCATATTCTCCATAACATCCAATAAATGATTTGTTGTTGTTGTTTAATGCCATCGAGTCGGTTCCAAACCATAGCCACCCTGTATAGGGTTTCCAAGGAGTGGCTGGTGAGCTTGAACCACCGACCTTGCAGTTCAAACGACTTTGCAGTCTGGCGCATTAACCTACAGCACCACACATGAGACTCTAAAAAGGGGATTAGTTGGAGGAGGATGAAGATGGCAGCAGGGGCGTGGCATTTCCAAAAGGAATAATTTCAGATAAATGGATGAAATTTTGAAACAGAAGCAAGAACTTCTGGGCTAACATTATTCCAAATATTCACCAGAGTTTTCAAATAGTAATGACAAAGATGATCAAGTTTTAAATTGCCCGTCGTCAGTGAAGGTGCTGTCCCCAGAAGATGGAAAAGCAGATATTGTGAGAGCTGCACAGAACTTTTGCCAGTTCACATGGATTCCCTGAACCTGATTTAATATTAAAGTTTGATCCTGTGAACAGCACATAAGGTTTTCTTCCCTGGCACATCAGAATGACTAAGATTGTCTCTTTGCCTTCCCACTTAAACATCAGTCTTGAGGACTTTTTCTCGGCTCTTCATCAATATGCGTAGTGGTTATGAATCAGGCTGTGAGCCACACGTCAGCAGTTGGAAACTACCAGTTCCTCCGCAGGAGAAAGATGAGGCTTTCTGCTCCCGTAAAGATTTACAGCCTCGGAAACCCTGTACAGGATCTCTGTGAGTCGGAACCGACTCCACGGCACATATCAACAATAACAACAATCTTCAATATGCAGCCTGTGAACAGTGTCTGGGAAAGTAGTCATCCCGCGTTGTATAATTTGATTTCAGGCTTTTGGAGAAAAGGACCCAAATGACTCTAATGTTTACAAAGCACCTATGAAACCCTCACAAACACAGTCCACAATCCTTGTAATGTATCAACAAACACAAAAAAAGTGTCTTTCTTGAGAATGAGTGAGTGAGTGTGTAAGAAAGTAAATATGTACCTGAGGGAAATACTGAAGACGGAAATACGCAGACCAGCAAATTTGGACAAATAGCAGTAATGTTTAAGATTTGATATTGGAAACAGAAAGGATTCAGCCCCAACTCCTTCCCTGTTTTTGTGGGGAGAGGAAAGGGTCATTAGTTCTGTTTGGTTGTTATTTTGTGGGAAATGGAGTAATTTTTGTTCAATATCTCCTAGTGACCAAACTTTACTTTAAAATAATAATAGATTGATTTTGTTGATTTTAAGCATATGAGAAATCTCCAAAAGTATGGCGTTCTGTATTGTTGACATGTTAAAACTTGCAAACTTTTAGAGCAGAGGGAATATCCATTTTTAGATATCAGTCCATTTTCATTTCTTACTTCATTATGGTCAAACAATGTGACTTGAGTGTTGCTCTGGTGTCTCTGTTCTGGATTATAAAGATAATTTTAAAGAAATGTCTTATTACACTGAAGTGCATAATTTTAAAAAATTGAAATATTGAATTTGACAGTAAAAAATGGGTGAATAGTTGTAATTTAAAAAGTAAAGGTAGGAAGTTTGCTAAAAATGAAAACTAAAGGGTTGATTTTCTGTTTTGTTGGTGGGCAGTGTGCTAGGTAGTACTCAAATTTGTATTAACTATTTTTATCTAAAACCAGCATTTGATATAAGTTGCCAAGGCAGATCTTTTCCTCAAAAATAACCTGTTCCACTTTGGGAAAGCATGTTTGGGGCCATATTAATACCTGGGGTTTTTACTCAGTTATATATAATATAGTTATACATATATAATTTAAATAGGATGTAGGTTTGTGCATAGAGTAAAATATTACCCAAGACTACAAAAATAAATTAATTTTAAGATCTCTTTTATGATGGAGAACAATACTGTTTCTGTTACTTGTAAAACAAATAAATGATTTTTGAAAAGTATTTGGTGTTTTTTCCCTCACTGCTGTTCTTTGCACAGAAACCAATATTTTTGATGAACATTTTCAAGAAAACCCTTCTATCAACATGGAGGTGCTGGTCATTGAACACTTGTACTTTTAAAATGGAATAGTTTAAATTCTAGGTTTCAAAAGTCTGCACTATAGCAAAGAAGACCGGATTTAGAAAGCATGATCTGGAATCTTTTCACATTGTGAAACTAAAAGGAATAAATGCATTTTGACTTTGGATTATGAAACTCCATTTATGTATTTTTAAAATACACTTGAAATAAAATTGATTAAACTGAAAAAAAAAAGGGGGGGGTAGTTGCTGTTGCCATTTTACTGGTTTCAAAATGTGTAATTTTCAGAAGCAGGAACAGGGAATTTTGTGACCATCAATAATGAAAATCTATGAGCAGGAAGTATCCTGTGGATCCTAAGATCTCTGTGGATTGAAACTCCTTGATTCAAGGACAGAAATCTGTAGCATCAGAGAAGTGGCAGAATGGTGTGTCCTTTTTCACAGTGTTATAAGAACTTTGTGCATGGCAATGGCCAATTCCTTACATTTGTATAGTGTTTTATATAATATTATTAATAACAGATGACATTTATTGAACACATAGAAAGTAGTTGAGGATGACAGAGAGAATTGTGTTTGTGGTACAACTGAAAAGAGGCATTCCTGATTAGAGAATTATTGTATCTTGAGTTGTTTCTGATCCTTACCTGTACCCTGTTAACTTCCCTATAAAGTATAAATAAATAAATACCATAATCGTGAATATATACTGAGCTCTGTGTGACTAATGCAATAGATTATCAACTTGTCAGAGAGGTAGAGTGTCATGTGCCCTGGGAGGGATGGTTGTTGTCAGAATAAGGTAAAGAACTTGGAGGTGGATGCATGCCTATCCTCTGCCTTATAGGAATCAGCCTTGGATAATAATGGTGACTCTCCTTTTCCGCTTTGTGAAGTTACCAGAGGTCACATATGGTGTCCATGCCCTTTCTACATACTGGATAAAAACGCTCTACTGTATTGACAGCCTCTTGACCCTGTGCTTTGCAATTCATGAAATGTTTTTTCTCTCGATAAACTGCTTTTACTACAAGCAGACTCTGTGATTTACTGCTATGACAGAATAGACGTCTTCCAATTTATTTATACTTAATCCCTAATACCAAGAACAGTATATGACACATATAATTTATTCAATAAAATCCTATTAGTTAAAACCCACTGTCATAGAGTCCATTCCGATTCATTGCAACCCTGTGTAGGATTTCTGAGCCTGTAAATCTTAAAGATTCATTGCGACCCTGTGTAGGATTTCTCAGCCTGTAAATCTTAAAGAAAGTAGAAAGCCTCCCCTCTCTACCACGAAGAAGCTGGTGGGATTCAACAGCCAATCTTGCAGTTAGCAGTCTAGTGCTTATCCTACAGTATCACCAGGGCTCCTTAAACATATATTTAAATGTCTGGTAGGAGGAAAGGGACCATGAAGGGATGTGAATAGCTTCAGAATCAAAATATGGGGTTGGCAGAGAAAAAATTAAGAGAGATTAGATATATAAACAACTTGGTTTGCAATGGTACCTTGTGCCTAATTGGTTGAAGATAATCAAACTCAGTTCTGAAAATTCTGACTCTTTCAGACAATTTGAAACATCAGTGACTGGATAATGTCCACTTCTGAGAGCCTAACAACCTTGGATAACAGGACTAACTTAATTCTAAGGCATTATAATGGAAATGCAAGGACTTAATATTTAAAAATTATGACAAGACCCCTGACAGGGAAGACCAAAATGATAGTTCATAAGAAAACAAAACAAAATAAAATAATTAAGGCTTAAATATTTTCAAAAGAATACACACACACACACACACACACACACAAGAATCAGAACTGAATACTTGAGAAAAGATAATAGTGATTATTGTTACTGTCCAAATCCCAACAAATTACCTAGAGAAAGAAGTACATTGTAGGCCCTCATAAGCAAATCAAGACGGGTGTTCTTTTGCTGGCAAAGTTTGATATGAATATCTACATACATTTCTGTTAACACAGAGATAGGCCCTATATTTACCCACCGGTTTCAGATGCTCATTGCTCAGAACTTAAAAAGAGATTGAGAGATACTGTCAACAAGAGATGGAGAGAAGAATCAGCAGTGTAGTTGGACCACATGCAGAAAGCAAACCATAGGTCCAGGGAGGTATTTTTACCTTTTAATAAATAATTCTCATTATCTTCATTAACTGCCTACATTTTTACAAACCTGAACTTTTCAGACTAGCATTTATAGAAAACTGCTAAATATCAGTCGTAGACTAAAGCACAATTCAGTATTTATGAATTGCTAGTTTTCTATAAATACAGACATTGGAGACATCTTCTCACTACTCATTAAAATTTGAACAGGGATCAAAGCTAGAATAGTATTAATAATTCCTTACATTTGTATAGTGTTTTATATAATATTATTAATAATAGATGAAATTTATTGAACACTTAGCAAGTACTAGGCACTTTACATGTAGATTCTCATAACGAATTCAATTCAGTTCAACAAGCACTCACTTAAGACCTACTGTGTGATAGATGAATAATAAATGGATTATTTTTCAAAGAAAAATGATTTTAGTACACTCAATGTTTGCTGAATGAATAAATGGATGAATGAGTGAATTAGTTAGAATGGCAGAGTGAGGAAATATAAAAATTACAGATCCTTCCCTTATGATCTATGATCTTCAGAAAATAATAACCTTTGCTAGTCTCAATTTCTTCATATATAATATAGAGATATGTAAAATCTTCCTTGCAAAATTATTGTGAGAAATAATAACAGTAAGAATAAAGCATCTCTCAGAAAATAGAAGTAATAAAAATTTATGATCTTTATTATCATATCACAGTTATTGATAAAATCAAGGAATCCAATTCAACTTCCCTCCTCCTCACCATTAACAATGGTCCACATACACACATACACACACATCAACACACAAACATGCACATATGCAAAAATCTACAAAAGTCATGCAAAGCAAGTGGAATCCATATGCAACTTGTAGCTCCCAATGTGTCTACTACAGATTACTTCACAACATACAAGCTTATGAAAAACATACTGAAGCAAATTTAAATAAGTTTTCAGATACTATGATAAAAGGAAACCAGGACAGGAAACTTACCAAGTAATAGATTGTTATTTTCCTCATAATAGAATGTTGGTCAGTCAATCATGAAACCATGTTCTCTATCCCAACATTCTCAGAAAACAGTACCTAGAGACCAAACAGTCATCATCTAGAAACTAATCATATTTCTGTGAGTTAAGCTAAGTACTAGCCATTGAGATGATATATTTGTGATCTGTGTCAAGTTTTCCAACCAGAAACGCATCCCATTCGGTCACTTACCATTTCGGTCTGCTGGTAGATTTCACCATAGGAGCCATCCCATCTCTATAAAGACTCTTAGTCTTGCTGAAGTTAACAATGTTGAAAATGACCCTCTGAAAAAGAAAGAGGAAACAGTTCATCAAAAAAATCTATATTCTTCTAGTTGGGACTTCTGATAATTAAAGCAGGAAACCAAAATCAGGGCTGACTGGCACCATATGGTCTAGTGACAAACTGTATAGAGAGGATAAATAACATTCATGGAATGTAATGTGTTTATACCAATTAGCATAGAGGTTAAGAGTACAAACTCTGGCATCTAGAAGCCTGAAATTTAATGCCAACACTACCAGTCTCAAGCTGTGCAATCTTCTAAAGTCCTAATCTCTGTACCTCAGTTTCTTTATCTAAAAATATGGGGATAATGACAGTACCTACCTCTGATAGGAATTGAACAAGTTATCATATGTACAATAATTTTGGTAGTTTGGTGATGCTATAGAATAAGCAATGGCTGTCAATTATAAGGTCAGCAGTTTGAGTCAACCAGCAGCTATGCTGGAAAGATGAGGCTTTCTATTCCTGTGGAAATTTACAGCTTAGGTAATTATGAGTCGGAACTGATTTGATACACCTAAAGAACAATAACTTTTGGTATATAATTCACTGACATCTAGTTGATTCTGACTCACACAACCCTATACGGGATTTCTGAGGCTATAAATCATCATGGGATCAGGAAACTTCATATTTCTACTATGGAGCAGCTGGTGGGTGTGAACTACCCACCTTGCAGTTAGCAGTCTAGTACTTATCCTACAGGGCCATCCTTCATTTTGTGAGCTGATACGATCATCCTCCATTTTCACGGAACACCAATTATCTGATCTTTGGAACCTAACCATGTCAATAAGAAAGGGCTCCTTTTGGGTATACAGCAAATTAGGTTTGGACTCCTTCTGTGGCACTGTAGGAGCAGCACTGGACTGAAAACTGCAAGGCCAGCAGTTCAAACCCACCAAATGTTCCTTGGAAATCCTATATAGGGCCACTATGAGTCAAAACCAACTTGACGGCACTTAACAATAAAAATATGTTTTAGCTATTTTTATTAATTATGACTTCTCTTTCTAGGCTGACATAGAATTTACATGGAAATGAATATTATCATTTGGGAACAATAATGCATTTAGAATTCAACAAACTGAAATTAATACCTGAGATCAACAAACTGAAATTAAAAGCATTCTACAACTGCTTGGTATACTCACTGACTAGAATTGGAGGATATATACTTCCTTCTCCAACACCTTTTCTATGTTTCTGATATGGGGTATGGGTTCTGGGCACCACCTTAATTTCAACATTGTCTTCACAGGTGCTTAAATAAGTCCTTTCCCCTCTCTGAGAATCAGTTTTCTTACATTTAAAATGGTAGACTGGGGTGTTTTAGATACCTGAAGTTGATATAGCAAGGTAGTATATTTAAATGAGATAGTACCTTAATTTTAATAAACTACCAAACCTTATACAAGGTTGCTATGAATCTGAACCAACTCAATGGCTCTTAACAACAACATCAACAACCATAAAAAGGAGCCCTGGTGGTATGGTAGTTAAAGGACTCAGCTACTAACCCAAAGCTTGAGTAGTTCAAACTCCCCAGCCACTCTGTGGGAGAAGGATGTGGTAGTCTGCTTCCATAAAGATTGCAGCCTTTGAAACCTTATGGGGCAATTCCATTCTATCCTACTGGGTCACTATCAATCCATATTGACTCGATGGCAATGGGTTTAGTTTGGGTTTAATTTTGTCCTAGTGGGTAGGAGGGAATGGGGAAATGAAAAGTTCAGGTTAATAGTCACCCAGTTACCACGGAAATAATCCAAAGAAGAGATGAGGAAAACTAGATCTAGGACATCCAGCAAAATCCCAGAAATAAGAAAGCTTTCAAGAGGTTACCATAAACTAGCCTATGTACGCAGAGACAGTGCAAGAGCGGGAAGCACCAAAATTAATATAGTATATTACTCGGTCAATACATATTGGGTGAAGGACTATATACACCTTTTTCTCAGTTATCAACTATCTTGTTATTGAACATTCTGTATTTTCAATTATACTGAAAAATGTACTATCCAGATGTTTTACATATTAATGATATGCAGTTGGCAGTAAGAAATGGCGTTAGAAACTGACACCAATGCCGAATTTGGTCGTTAAGGTGTGTCAACTGTCAGAATCATGATTCTCAGTGGTTTGGCAGCTATATAATAATGTATGTAGTTTGGCAGTTATGTGATAATGTAATTTGGCAGTTATGTGATTAATCATTGCTTAATCATTGCAATTAAGCAATGATTTATTAATCCTTTTGTGATCTGATGTGGTCATCCTTCATTTTCACATAAAACCAATTATGCATTACACCATGGTCTTTGGAACCTACCAAGGCCAATAAGTAAGGAGAGAGTTTACTATTCAGCACCAGGGATTTTATATAATTTTTCTGTGCCTCAGATAAATATTAACATCTCCATTTTAGATATATAGAAACAGGCTCAATAGGTTAGCTACCTTGCTCAAAATAATGCAATTAATAGATGGTAAAATTGATATCAAAATATAGAGGATAAAAAGAGTAGTTGGATGTCCACAATCTCTATCTGTGCATTGCTCACTAAGGATTTAAAATTCCATAATTCAAATCACATCTGTTTTCTAAATTAAGGTAAAAGAAAAAAAAAATAGAATGGGAATATTCCAAACTTTCAAAATTATTTTTGTTAAAAAGACAAAATTATAACCATTGCTCCATGTTTGGGACTTTCATAAAATGCTTTGTTCCATGAAGTAAGGTCTTAGGAATAATTTGTGTTTTCCTTTATCCATCAGAGACCTAACCATTGACCCCATATCCCAGGCATTTCAGTTTCAGACCTCACATGTGTCTTTAAATTAAATCATCAAGACAGTCCAGAATTGTTCCATTATTAATAACCTGGGCCTGCTTACTGTCAGTTCAATTACTTCTCTGTGGGTCTTGGCTACTATCTAATTTTATAAAATCAATATAAGAGATCAAATGACCTTTGGACATTACAAAAACTCCTTTTTTCTTCTTCTGCGATTTCATACATCAGGTCTATTTCAAATATATCTGAAAGCCATAGGTGACCTAAGTTATTGCTGAATACTGGTAAAAAGCATATTCAGAAATGATGTGCATCTGAGAAACTAAGATAAAGTAATGTAAGACAGAGTGAAACTTTTACAATGAAGCCCAATTATGTGTCAAGAAAGTGTTCTAGGTGTTTTAAATATGCTTATTTAATTCTTCAATCCTTACAGAATGGTAACTTATTTTAGCCCAATTCTAGGCATAATAATATTGAAGCTAATAAAAATTAAATGGCTAAAGTGGGGTTTAATGGCAGGTCATGGAGAAGTGCAGTGAGGACTCCCATCATCAATAATACAGAATACCAGATTCAGGGCATTGTTGCAGAACTCTGAACTACATATAAAGGAATATTTAGAAATGTTGAAAGCTTACAGTCAGTGGAATTTATAATGGAAGCAAGAAAACTAGTGTTTTATGATTGGTTGGCCCCAGCGACTCCCAGAGCAGCCATCTTGGGTGAGACAGAGCAGATGAAAGATCAGAGGCATGCTCCCACCACAAAAGTCTGACAAAGGCTTGGAGATAAAGGTGTGGGAATTCTTTTTTTGTTGTTGTCTCTGTTCGTTGGTCCTTTGCTGTCTACGTACCTTCATTCTGGTGACTTGAGGGGGTGCCTAAGAGAGTGGACACTCCTCATCTCCACCCCTGGAGGGTTCTACTACACATGCACACAGATCTTCTCAGCAGAATTTAAAGGAAAAAGTTCCACTTAAAACCAAAGGGCAGCACAAAACAGATACAGCCAGCCTTAATCTGTTATTCATTAGGTAAATGGTCTGAACGGGGTTGTGGAGTGGGAGAGACACAGACCGAAAAAGAAACAGGCCAAAAATTAAATCCTAAGTTCCATCATAAGGATCAATAGTGACATCTTGAAATCTCTCAGGTGGCCTTGAAGGCAAGAAGCTAAGAGAGGGCCATTAAAGTCATACTCATATTTTTCTACAAAATTGTTTTTTGGCTCTTTCTGTGATTATAGACTGTAGTCTTCAAACTATTTTTTCACCTGTGGCTGTTTTGTTTTTGGATCCCCTTTTTACCTTTAGGTGGCTCTTTTTCTCCCTATATTATCCAAGAAGAGACAACAATTGTGAGCTATATTCACACCCTATAAAATCCCACCATCCAGAAAAGAACCAATACCAGCTGCGATATACTAGACAGGCAGGTAACACCTTCTACAGTTACTCTGAGTTGAGTAATAAGAAGAGTGAAAAGGAAAGCCCATCTCCTGATCACATCTACCTACAGGCAATCAGAAAGCATAATAAAACATCAACATACATTCATCTAATTACTGAGGTGACAGCTAACTATTGAACATGCCCAAGAAACAGCTGACCATATTGGCACATGTCCAGAAAAAAGATAAAGTGACTGGGACAAATGAGCAGAAGATACACTTGGATATAACATTGGAAGGAGAGCAGACTTTGGAAATACCTGAGAAGGAATTCAGGAAAATGATATCGAAGTGCATCCAAACGCTTCAGAGAAGAGATGTAGGAAAGTGCTAAAGGAACAATCAAATAAGATAGATACAGCATTGGAAACAATTCAAAACCTGCAAAAAGAGGTCCAAACCATTAGTAGTAAAATATCAGAAATGGACAATACTCCTTTGCTGGTAGGGCAAAGGAGTAGAATTGAAGAGATGGAAGCCAGAATCACTGACCTGGAAGACAAATCTCTCAATACTGCTAAGACAGAAGAGAAAGCAGAAAGAAAGTATAAAAAAATCTGAAGACAGTCTAAGATTCATGTTGGACAACATAAAGAGGAATAACTTTAGAATTCATTATTGGCATTCCAGAATAGGAAGACTCACACAAGTCCACAGAGGAGATAGTTGAAGAGCTTCTGAAAGAAAACGTCCTTAACATCCTGAGAAACAAAAAGATAAGCATTTGAATAACTCAACAAACCCCAGGAAGGATAGAACCCCAAAGAAAATCACCAAAACACATTATAATCAAGCTCTCTAAACTCAGACAAGGAGACAATCCTGAAACTAACCAGGGAAAAGATAAGTGTTATATACAAAGACAAGCAAATGAAATTAAGCTCTGATCTCTCAGCAGAAACCATGCAGGCAAGAAGGCAAAGGGGAGACATATATAAAACCCTGAAAGAAAAAAAAAGCCCTGCCAATCAAGAATTGTCTAACCAGCAAAGCTGTCAATCAAATATGACTGTGTAATAAAAACATTTCAAGATAAACAAAAGCTAAGGGATTTTGCCAAAGCCAACCCTGTGCTTCAAAATCTAAATGGCTTGCCCCTTAAAATCTCTAAGTGAAAAAGTGGTAGAGTGAGGACATAAATATTAAGTGATCTGACCATGAAGATAATATGTTCTCTATGATAATAAACAAAAAGTAACAGTATCACTTATCATTCCCCACACACTCAGTTTTGTATGCTTTTCTATTTATTTAGGAAGAAAGCATGAGGCGGTGAGATTAATCTTCTTGAATTTGTTAAATTATATTAAATTAAATTAATCATCTTGAATTTCCAGGTTCTACGCATATTCACCACCATTCATCTGTCAGTTTGTTGTATGGTGGTGGCTTGTGAGTTACTGTGATTCTGGAAACTATGCCACCAGTATTTTAAATAACAGCAGGGTCACCCATGGTGGACACGTTTCAGGTGAGCGTTCAGACAAAGACAGATGAGAAAGAAGGAGTGACGAACTATTTCTGAATATTTAGTCACTGAAAACCTTATGAATAGCAGAGAAACACTGTCAGATACAGTGCTGGAAAATGAGCCCCTCAGGTTGGAAGGCACTGAAAATGTTACTGGGGAAGAGCTGCCTCCTCAGAGTAGAGTTGACTGTGATAATGCGAATAGAGTAAAGCCCATGGGAGTAAAGCTCACGGAGCCTTCATTTGCTGACAGGACACAACTCAAAATGAAGACATCGCTGTAAACATCCATTAATAATTAGAACATGGAATGTCTGAAATATGAATTTAGGAAAATTGGAAATTGTCAAAAATTAAATGGAATGCATAACCATCGATATCTTAGGCATTAGTGAGCTAAGATAGACTAGTGTTGGCCATTTTGAATCTGACTACCACATGGTTTACTATGCCAGGAATGACAAGTTTAAGAGGAATGGTGTTGCATTCACTGTCAAAAAGAACATATCCAGATCAGTCATAAAGTACAACGCTGTCTGTGATAGGATAATATGCATATGCCTACAGGAAGACCAGTTAATACCACTATTTAGTAAATTTATGCAACAACCACTAGAATAGTAAGGATGAAATAGATGAATTCTACCAATTTCTTCAATTTGAAATTGATCAAACATGCAATCAAGACGTGTTGATCATTACTGGATATTGGAATGCAAAGATTGGGAGCAAAGAGGAAGGACCAGTAGTTGGAAAACATGGCCTTGGTGATAGAAATGATGCTGGAGAACGCATGATGAAATTCTGCAAAACCAATGAATTGTTCGTTTCAAATGCCTTCTTTAGACATCATAAGAGACAATTATACACATGGACCTTACCAAATGGTATACAAATAAATCAAATTGACTACATCTGTGGAAAGAGATGATGGAAGAACTCCATATCATCAGCCAAAACAAGGCCAGGGGCAGATTGTAGAACAGACTATGAATGGCTCATATGCAAATTCAGACTGAAGCTGAAGAAAATGAAAACAAGTCCACAAGAGCCAAAATATGACCTGGAATATATCCAACCTGAATTTACAGATCTGGAGAAGAGATTTACTACATAAAACAATAAAGACCAAAGACCAGAAAAGTTGGGTGACATGAAGAACACCATACAGAAAGAAATAAAAAAGTCATTACAAAGACAAAAAAGCAGGAAAATATCAAAATGGATAACAGAAAAGCCACTGAAACTTGCTCTCCAGTATAGAGATGCTAAAGCAAATGGAAGATATGAGGAGGTACAAGGGTTGAAAAGAAAATTTCAAAGGTCAGCTTGAGAAGACAAAGTTAAATATTACAACAAAATGTGCAAAGATGTGGAATCAGAAGACTAAAGGGAATAATGAGCTCACCATTTATCAAGGTGGGGGAACTGAAGAAAAATTCAAGCCTCGAATTTTGTTATTGAAGGATTATGTGGGCAAATTATTGAATAGATAGATGGAAGGAATACACAGAGTCACTGTACCAAAGGGAAATGGCTGATGTTCAAACGTTTCAAGAGGTAGCACATGATCAAGAAACAATGATACTGAAGGAAGAAGTCCAAGGGGCATTGAAAGAATTGGCAAAGAAAAAGGCACCAGGAATTGATGGAATAAAAATTGAAATATTTCAAGAAAGTGAGGCAGCATTGGAGGCACTCACTCATCTATGCCAAGATATTCAGAAGACAACTATCTAGCCACCTGATTGGAAGAATGTTCCCATTCCAAAGAGAGATGACCCAACAGAATGTGGAAATCATTGGACAATATCTTTGATATTCGATGTGAGTAAACTTTTGCTAAATACAGAAACAGCTGCAAGCATACATTGACAGAGAACTTCCAGAGGTTCAAGCAGGAGTCAAAAGAGGACGTGGAATGAAGGATATCATTGCTGATGTCTGATGGTCTTGGCTGAAAGCAGAGAATACCAGAGAGATGTTTACATGTGCTTTATTGACTAAGCAAAGGCTTTCAATTATGTGGATAATGACAAGCTATGGACAACATTGTGAAGTATGAGTATTCCGGAACACTTAATTGTGCTCATGAGGAATCTGTACATGGACCAAGAGGCAGTTGTTCGAACAGAACATGGGAAC
>NW_006408544.1:12604082-12615729 GCF_000296735.1 Chrysochloris asiatica
GAAGAATATTGAAAGTACTATGGGCTGCCAAAAGAACCAACACATCTGTGTTGGAAGAAATGCAGCCAGAGTGCTCCTTAGAGGCCAGGATGGCCAAACTTCCTCTCTCATACTTCGGACATGTTGTCAGGAGGGAGAACTCACTGGAGAAGGATATCATGTTTGATAATGTGGAGGGTCAGAGAAAAAAAGAAAGGCCCCCAGTGACATCGATTGGCAATATGGCAGCATCAATGGGCAGAAGTGTGGCAACAATTGTGAGGCTGGCCCACGACTGGGCAATGTTTTGTTCTGTTGTGCAAAGGAGTGCTATGAGTCAGTATCAACTGAATGGCACCTAACAACAACAACAGCACATATTTGCTTGTTGTTTGCTCAAAATCCATCACAAGGGATGGCATTAGAGAAGGGCCTGGATAGAGTTGGATAAAAATATGAAACAAAACTTAAAATCATAATAAAAAAATTAGGCTTATTGGTTTGATGGAGACTGGTGGAACCTCTGAGACTATAGATATTAATAACTCTTTAGGTTTGGAACTGAACACATCCACAAAAAAGAAATGGTATTCTAAAATCATAGGAATAACAATAATAATACTAATGACAAAAATTTCAAGAGTAGCGCCTACATTGTGCTTCTATTCAGGAATACTCTGTGTATCCAGGGTCTAGTTCCTTTCCATATAAGGTTGGTGATTCGTTTTTCTGTCTTATTGAAGAATTATATTGGAGTCAGGAATGTGATTGCATTATGTCATTAGACCACTTTTGGTAATATTAACATTTTTACAATGTTGACTCTTCCTATCCCTGTGCATGGTATATTCTTCAATTCATGTAGGTCTCTTTTAGTGACATTGAGTGGGGTGTTTGTGTCAATACAATAAGCACTGGTCCATGTTTCATACCCACCAGCTGCTATGTGGGAGAAAGGTGAGGCTTTCTGTTCCCACAAAGATTTACAGCCTTAAAAACCTCATTCAGGGTTGCTATTAGTCAAAACAAAGTAGACAGCACTTAATAAAAGCTTTAGGCTTCTTGTAGTAGTGTTTCATAGTTTTCTTTGTATAGGCCTTTTGCCCTTCCGGTTAGATTTATTCCTAAGTAGCGTGGTGGTTATGAATCGGGCTGCAAACCACAGTCAGCAGTTCGAAACTACCAGCTGTTCTGCAGGAGAAAGATGAGGTGTTCTGCTCCCATGAAGATTTACAGCCTCAATAACCCTGTGCAGGGTCGCTATGAGTTGGAACTGACTCCACAGCACACAGCCACCACCACCACTTAATCTTTTGGCTGTTTATTGTAAATGGTATTGTTTTCTTAATTTCCTTTGCAGAATTCTCTTTATTAGTGTAAAGGAATATGACGGATTTTGTACATTGATCTTGTACCTGTCATTTTCCTGAATCTTTCAATGAGCTCCAGGTATTCTCTTGTTGAGTCTTATTTAGGGATTTTTGCCAATTTAGATGCCTAATTTCCCTTGTTTGATTTATAGCTTGGATTAAGCACAATAGGAGTGGTGATAAAGTGCATCTTTGCCTGGGTTCTGTATGCAAAGAAAATGATTTAAGTTTCTCTCCACTGAGTGAAACGTTGGTGGTTCATTTTGTGTATGTGCCCTTCATTATTTAGAGGACATTCCCTTTTTCCTGTTTTATTGAGTGTTTTAATGGGTGCTGAATGAACATTGAGAGGGTGTTAGATTTTGTCAAATGAGCTTTCTGCATCAATCTTATGATCGTGTGATTTTGGGTTTTGTTTTTTTTTTTCCCTTTGGTTTATTCATGTGGTGGATTATGTTGATTGTTCTATTTTAATAGGGAATCATCTTGGCATACCTGGTATGAAACCCACTTGGTCATGATGTATTATTTCTTTGATATGTTGTTGAAGTCTATTGACTAGGATTTTGTTGAGAATTTTTGCATATATGTTCATGAGGAAATTTGGATTCTCTTTTAAAATGCTGTCTATGTCTCTCTGTCAAGAAATTTGAAAGACAACTATCTAGCCAACTGATTGGAAGAGATCCGTATTTGTGCCCATTCCAAAGAGAGGTGACCAAACAGAATGCGGAAATCATTAGACAATCTCTTTGATATCTTATGTGTGTAAAGTTTTACTAAAGGTAATACAGAAATGGCTGCAAGCATACATTAACAGAGAACTTCCAGAGGTTCAAGCCAGATTCAGGAGAGGCTGGGGAATGAGGGATATCATTGCTAATGTCCAATGGATCTTGGCTGAAAACAGAGAATTTCAGAAAGATGTTTACCTGTGCTTTATTGAGTATGCAAAGGCTTTCAATTGTGTGAATCATGACAAGCTATGGACAACATTGCAAAGTATGAGTATTCCGGAACACTTAATTGTGTTCATTAGGAATCTACACCTGGACCAACAGGCAGTTGTTCGAACAGAACATCGGAATACTGAATGGTTTAAAATTAAGAAAGGTGTGCAACAAGGTTGTATTGTTTCACCATACTTATTCAACCTGTATGCTGAGCAAATAATCTGAGAAGTTGGGTTATATGAAGAAAAACATGGCATCAGGATTGGAAGAAGACTCATTAACAGCCTGCGATATGCAGATGGTAATAACCTTACTTGCTGAAAATGAAGAGGACTTTAAACATTTACTGATGAAAATCTAAGGTATGGA
Organism: Chrysochloris asiatica; assembly: GCF_000296735.1. Classification (NCBI taxonomy): domain Eukaryota; kingdom Metazoa; phylum Chordata; class Mammalia; order Afrosoricida; family Chrysochloridae; genus Chrysochloris; species Chrysochloris asiatica. The sequence goes on from NW_006408544.1 coordinate 12,606,754, forward strand.
TCACATCTCAATGTCAAGAAAACAAAAATCCTCACCAGTGGACCAATAAACAACATTCTTATCAATGGAGAAAAGATTGAAATTGTCAAGGACTTCATTCTTCTTGGATCAACTATCAACTCTCATGGAAGCAGCAGTCAAGAACTCAAAAGATGTATTACATTAGGCAAATCTTCATGATTTTTTTAAAGTGTTGAAGAGCAAAGATGTCAGCTTGAGGACTAAGGTGGGCCTGAGCCAAGCCATGGTATTTTCAATAACCTCATATGCATGCAAAAGCTGGACAGTGAATAAGGAAGACCGAAGAAGAATTGATGCTTTTGAGTTATGGTGTTGGAGGAGAATATTGAAAGTTCCATGGGCTGCCAAAAGAACCAATATTTCCTTTTTGGAAGAAGTGAACCCAGAGTGCTCCTTGAAGGCCAAAATGGCCAAACTTCATCTCTCATACTTCAGACATATTGCCAGGAGGAACCAGTCGCTAGAGAAGGATATCATGCTGGGTAAGATGTAGGGTCAGAGAAAATCAGGAAGACCCCCAACAAGATGGATTGGCCAAGTGGCAGCATTGATGGACTCAAGAGGTGCAGCAGTAGTGAGGTTAGTCCAGGATCAGGTGGTGTTTCATTCTGCTGTGCAAACATTGCCATGAGTCAGTACCGACTTGATGGCACCTAACAACAACAACAATAACATGCCTGGTTTTGGTATCAGTGCTGTTTGTTTCAGAAAGTTAATTTGGGAGCTTATCATCCCTTTTCTATATTTCAGAATAGTTTGAGTAGAATTTGTGTCAACTCTGCTCAGAATTATTATCATAATTCACAGTAAAGTTGTCTGGACCTTGATTTTATTTTTTGTTGTTATTGGGCAGTGTTTAATGACCTGATCAATTTCTTCTTTTGTTATAGGTCTGACCAAGTTTTCTACTTCAGTTTCTGATAATTTAGGCAGGTAGTGTATTTCTATAAATTTGTTGATTTCTTCTAGATTTTCAAATTTGTTGTATTTTTAGTATTTTTTTTCCTTTTCATTTTCATTGGATCTGTTATAGTGTCCCCCATTTCATTTCTTATTATTTATGTTATTTGCATCTTCTCTTTCTTTTCCTATGTCAGATTTCCCTGCAATTTTATTAATCCTTTCAAAGAACCAACTTCTTTTGATATTGATTCTATTGCTTTTCTTTTATCTCTCTTTGCTCTAATCTTTATTACTTCTTTTCTGCTGTAAGTTTACTATGATGCTCTATTAATTGTTGGAGAGACTGGATTAATGTTTTTGTTCTGGTTCCTTATTTGCGGATGTGTGCATTGATTGCTATAAAGTCCCCTCTTGAGCACTGCTTTTGCTGTGTCTCAAAGGTTTTGATATGTTGTATATTATTAGTTCTTGCTCGATTCAAGAAATTTTTTTCTATTTCATTTAAAAATTTATTCTATTACCCAGTATTTTTAAAGCAGGGTGCTGCTCAGCCTTCACATATTTTATATTTTTTTCCTATGGATCTTCCTATTATTGATTTCTAATTTATAGTGCAGTAATCTGAGATGATGCTTTGCAGTATTCCAACATTTTTAAATTTATTGAGGCTTGCTTTGTGGCCTAACATATATTCTATTCTAAAGAAGGTTCCATGTGCACTGTAAAATAATTTATAGTGTACTGATGCTAGGTTGAGTGCTCTGTATAATTCTACGAGGTCAAGTTCTTTGATTGTGTTATTTAGCTCTTCTGTGGTTTTTGCTGTGTTTCTTTCTAGTTATTCTGTGCTTCATTGGAAATGATATACTAAGGAAATATCCTAGTATTATTGTTGTTGTTGTTGTTAGGTGCTATCAAGCTGGTACTGACTCACAGTGACCCAATGCACAACAAAACAAAACACTGCCCAGTCCTGGGCCAATCTCACAACTGTTGCTATGCCTAAACTGATCGCTTCTGCCACTGTGTCAATCCATCTTATTGGGGTCTTCCTCTTTTTCTCCGATATTCCACTTTACCAATCATGATATCCTTCTCTAGTATTATCATAGTGCTGTCTATTTCTTCAATTCTGTTAGAATAATGTTTTTTGAGGTTTTTTTCATTGTAACTGTACACATACACACACATACAAAAGAGAAAATAAAACATACAAACAAAAAAGAAAATAATAAAGGAGAAAAAAAAACAATAGTCAGCAGCAAGAAAAAAGAATTTAGTAACAAAAAGAATTTTTTTTTTAATTTCAGAAAAATGAAATTAAAACTGCAGAAGAGATAAATAAAAAGAAAAGACACAATAAACAATAGTAGTGATAAGGAAGAAGAAAAGAGAAAGAAAGAATAGTAAAGAAAAAATAAAGCATAGAAAGAAAAGGTAAAAGATAAAGGAAGCGAAATAGAAGAATGAGAAAAGAAAAAGGAAAGAACAAGGGCAGGAGCCAAACCCAAAGAGGAGAAAACTTGTGGGCCTCGCTTAACAGCCAAAAAGCTCACAAGGTGGGAGAGTGAAGGTTGAGAGATTGGCTTGCCAGTCATAGATAGAATTCATGTAGACCTAGGTGTTGTCTATGGTAAAGGCACCCAATATATAAGCAGTTTGTGCAGTTCTAATGGTGGCTGCAGTCAGGGCTTTTATTCTCAGAGGGCAGCAGTAGAAGGTGAGGAGAGGGTGGTTGTTGTTATGTGCTGTGGAGTTGATTCTGACTCACAGTGACGTTGTACAGGGTTTCTGAGGCTATAAATCTTTACGGGAGCAAAATGCTTCATCTTTCTTCCATGGAACAGCTGGTAGTTTCGAACTGCTGACCTTGAGGTGAGGGTTGGTGGTTATGAAAAAAGGTCCTGCTAGTCTAGGGAGTCCCGGTGTGGTGCTGTGAGTTAATGTGCCAGACTGCATAGCCATTTGAACTGCAAAGTCATCAGTTCAAACTCACCATCTGCTCCTTGGAAACCCTATACAGGATCACTATAGGTCAGAATCGAGTAGACAGCACTCAATAGCAAGTCCAGGGTTGACCACGGACTGACTGAGCATTCTGTAGGTCTGAAGTTCACCCATCTCCAAATGCTGAAGTAGTGAGCCTGGCACCAACTCACTATGGAATGGTTCTGACCTCTGGCAGAGTTGGGCTGTGCAGGGGGTGGCTGAGGGTGGAGGGTGGTCATTGCTCAGGTCTCCAGCAGAGTGTGGGTAACAAAAGAATTGTTCCTTTCTCATCACTAGCCTCTGTGTGCATCTACACCATCAAGCCTCTGTCTTGTTCTAATGCTGCTCATAAAAGTTCAATATGGCTGTGTCTGTTTCTTTTTTCACTGTCCCTCTTCAGCATCGTCTCTTAGTTAGTAGTCAGTAGACTTCTCTATCCTTTCCTCAGAAGATCAGGGTTCCAGGATTATCATATATATATTTTCATATCTCATATCTTCATTGTAGAACGTTTATGCAGCATATTTGTGTAGCCCACCATCTTGTCAAAAGTCTAAGATAATTTTTTATGTTCATTTTTATTACAGTAAATTAGGATAGTAATGGCATCCTAACAAAGTTGTTGCTAGAATCAGTAAAATTATATAAATAAATCAGTTGATATATTGCACTAAGCTCAGAATAAGTACTCAATATTTATTAGATGACTCAATATTTATTGACCACTCCTCTTTCTCTTCAATGTTACCTGATCTCCTAAGATATTACATTTTTTTTCCTTCCTTGTTGTCTTTATTTCTTTAGATTTATATTTTTAATCCAAGCTTCTTATTTCAGCAATTTGATACTCTAAACCAAAGTCTTGCAAATAGTGCCTTGTGGCACACTGGTGTTCTGGGCATGAGTTATAGTTGGGCAGTGAGATATTTATATCCTCAGCTTTCAAGTCTGCCAAATTTGAGGTGTGTAGTGTGGCCCATCCTGAGCAAGGAGCTTATAATGTTGATAGAGGAAACCAAGTTCCATTCCAGGTGCAGGTCAAGAAGTGATCCAATGTGGATCGGAGCATAATGAGGAATCTGGGTGCAATCACAGGCCTTGATTCTCTGCTCTCTCCTTTATTTAGTAATTTTGTCCAAGTGTGAATAATTGCTCAAGCTGGTTGCAGGATGACTACTCTAAATAGGCATATATGTTCTACAAATTAGAGCTTCATCTTTATTTTTAAATATTTAATCATTTAAACATATTTCATTAAAAGTTTAATTAGATTGGAAAGTTATTGGATTTTCACAAGGCAGTTCAGCATTGCAATTACGAGTGAAAAGAAAGGAAGAGCTGTTATATTTTTAAAATATAATTTCAAATAGTTTAAATATTTGAATAGTTTTGAATTTTTTATCACTTTATTGTGTGAACACTTTCTCATTGACAGTGACTATCAAGATAGAAGAGATCATCTTTGAAGAGTCTTGATAATTGCATGTATTCATTTAAAAAACAGTCTGCTATGAAAATAGTATGTTCATAAAAAGCAAACACAAATGTTACACTTAACATTTGAAAATTAAAAACATAAACTCAGCAATTAAATATTTTATATACTTTATATTTTAATTCAGCATTTTTTAACCAAACTTCATATGGTTAGCCCTCAAATTCCTCTAATTTGCCCCCAACATTCTATGTAAATATATAATTTGACACTGTAAGATAAGCACTGGACTGCTAACAACAAGGTCAGTGATTCAAATCCACCAGCTGCTACTTGGAAACCCTATACAGGTTCGGAATGAGATGGAATTAATTCAAGGGCACTTAACAACAGCCCTTGAATTAATTCCATCTCATTCCGAACCTGTGCCCTGAAGACCTGGTGTGGATAAGAACAAGGTTGTGGCTGAAACCCACCAGCAGCTCCTTGGAAACCCTATACAGGATCGCTTATGAGTTGGAACCAACTCAATGGCGCTTAAGAACAACAATAAATGTGCCCTGATGTGAAAAAGATTGTGAAGCATTTCTCTGGATAACCTTCCCCAAAACCTAAAAATTATAGAAACACTGAAATATAGTCTTTACATACAGAATAGAGCACTTAAGAAAGAAAAAAAATCAGATGTCAACAGTAAGCAGGGGTACTGAAGGCAAGTTTTGGGTTTTGGTAACTAAAGATCTAGATTTTAACACCTATACAAGGATAATAGATGAATCCTTGAATATGCAAGATGTTTGACATGAGACTATTAAATACAATTGTAGTTTTTAAGTGCTGCCGTGTCAGTTCCAACCCATAGCAACCCTGTATAGGGTTTCCAAGGAGCAGCTAGTGGTTTTGAACTGCCAACCTTGTGGTTCACAGTCTGGTTCTGATTCTACAGTGTCACACAACTTGGGAGTCTCTTCAAGATGCTACAGAATTAATGAAACTGGTCTAGAAAGAAACTGCTCACTAGTAATGGTAAGTGCTAAAGAAGTATGCCTATCTATTCTAGACTCTGACGTAAAATATGTTGTTAAGTGCTGTCAAGGCAGTTCCAACTCATAGTGACTGGACAAGACACATTAAAATGTAGATACCACTGAAGACAGAACTACTAAAGTGCAAGAGAAATTTCTACCACTCGTCTGTCAGTTTGTCATACTGTGGTGACTTGCATGCTACTGTAATTCTGGAAGCTATGCCATGGGTATTTTAAATACCAGCAGGGTCAACCACAGTCAACAGGTTTCATCTGAGATTCCAGACAAAGACAGACTAGGAAGGAGATACGGACTACTTCCAAATATTTAGTCACTGAAAACATTATGAACAGCAGTGGAACACTGTCAAACTCCAGAATACTAATATTAAACATTGTTGTTGTTGTTGTTGTCAGGTGCCATCGAGTCGGAACCGACTCATAGCGACCCCATGCACAGCAGAACGAAACAATGCTCGATCCTGGGCCAACCTCACCACCGCTGCCACCCCTGAGTCCATCAATGATGCCACCTGGCCGATCCATCTCGTTGGAGGTCTTCCTCTTTTTCTCTGACCCTCCACCCTACCCAGCATGACATCCTTCTCCAACGATTGTTTCCTCCGGACTACATGTCCAAAGTACAACATGTCAATATTAAACATAATGAACCAGAATAAACATGATTGTCAGGTATAGTGCTGATGATGAGTCCCTCAGGTTGGAAGGCACTCAAAATGCAACAGGGGAAGAGCTGTATCCTCAAAGTAGAGTTGACTGCGATAATGTAAATGGAGTAAAGCCCTCAGTACCTTTCATTTGCTGATGGTGCACAACTCAGAATGAATATTATGCTATATCTACCATGAAAACATAGGTCTTGTAAGGCTGAGCGGACCTTGTGATTGATTTAGGACAATAGAAACTGATGGAACTGATGGCATTTGTTCTGAGTCAAAACCTCATGTAGTTCCATTTAAACTTTTGAAACTACCATTGACATTACATCACACCCAGGGTTGGTTGACAGAGGGAGAGAGAACATATGTGTAAGAGAGCCTAGTGGTTCCATCTGAGTAATCCTAGAGCACCAACAGCCAACTGATTCCCAAACATATGAGAGAACCAAGAACTACAATCTACCTGATACACAGATGACCACCAACACAGAAAGACAACCCAACTGAACCTTGAGATCATGAGCAATAATAAATACTGCATTTTTAGTGCAATGCTATTCAGCAAGGATCCCTGGTAACACAGTAGGATAAGCATTGGGTTGCTAACAAAAGGTTAGTGGTTCAAATCAACCAGATGCTCGATGTGAGAAAGATAAGGCCATCTGTTTTTGTAAGGATTTGCACCCTTAAAAATACTACATGATAGATCTACTACTAGTAATTGGAATCGACACAATGATAGTGGGTTTGGGGATTGATTATGTAGTTTACCCAGTACGCAGTTCAAACTCACCAGCTGCTCCTCGGAAACCCTATACAGGGTTGTTATGGGTCAGAACCAACTCGACGGCACTTCACAATGACAGCAACCAAGTCAGTTCCAACTCATAGTGGCCCTATGTAAGGTTTCCAAGACTGTAAATCTCTACGGAAGCAGAAAGTCACCTCCTTCTCCCATGGAGTGACTGGAGGATTTGAACTGCTGACTTTATGGTTAACAGCCCAATGTATAACCCACTATGCCACCAGGGCTCCTTCTATGTACTTTATTATTATTGTTAAGTGCCATTGAGTAGATTCCAACTCATAGAGACCCTGTACAGAGTTTCTGAGGAGCAGCTGGTGGGTTTGAAATGCCGACCTTGTGGTTAGCAGTCCATGGCTTATCCTACAGCACCACTATACTTTAGTAATGGTCAAGTGATAGATCATGTAATACCATTGTATTAAAATTAAAAGAAAAGAAGAAAGAAAAATAAATAATTAGAAAATTAAAGTCTAAAAGGAAATGTCATTTATTCTCCATTATAGTTTATAGTCATGGTTTCATGTTAAACAGAATTACCTGATTTTTATTTTTTCTTTACCACATCTGTGCTTTAACAAACTGTTTTTGGTCAACTTTTATCCTCTAGATTTTATTCCCCAGCTTTAGGTAGCAAAGTTGGAGAGTAAAGATTAGTTCCTGCCCTTCAGAATTGTACAGCTTGACAGGAGACAAATGGGAGGTGATGCCGATATGGGACAATGTAACATTGGTTTCTTTCACTTGACTTATTGGTATAATCAGAGTTTGCACAAGATTATGACAAAAACCTGAGTTCAAATTTTGTCAGACCATCACTCATTATCTATATGGTCAATAGTATGTTATTCCACGTCCATAAAATAACAATGATAACAAATGTACTGGTCAGAAGGCTAACTCTTCAGCTATATAGCTAAAACAATCTTCTGGGTTTGTTGTTGTTGTTGTTTTAGCTCCAATCAATATAGCTATGAGTCGGGCTGTTAACCCTAACGTTAGCAGTTCAAGACTACCAGCTGTTCCGCAGAAGAATGATGAAGCTTTCTACTCCCTTAAAGATTTACAGTCTCAGAAACCCTATACAGGGTTGTTATGAGTCAGAAGAGACTCCACAGCACATAACTATCAACTAGCTTTATTACATACTTATCTTGTTTCAGGCATTTACATGCAAATATCATCTAAAATTTACATCACTGTAATGAAGATATTACTGTTTTCATTTTATTGATGAGAAAATTGAAAGTCTCACAGAAATAAAGTTATTTTCCTAAGAACATAAGGCTTTTAAGCAATAGAACCAGGATCCAAAACCAGGTTTGTTGTTACTGTTGTTGTTAAGTGCTTTAAAGCTGGATTAAACTCATAGTGAACCTATATACAGTTTCTGAGGAGTGAATGGTGGGTTTGAACCAACAACCTTGTGCTTCCCAGTCCAGGGCTTATCCTACAGTGCCATACCAGGATCCCAGGTTTATTTGATGCTAAAGTTGGGACTATACACCACATCCATACTGTATCCCACTTTTCCCATTATTGATAATCAGGGCTAAATGAAGTAGCAAAATTCACTCCCAAATTAAGACAGTACTAAAGAGATTCGGTGTGTAACTGTGGGTTAATGCGCTGAACTGCAAAGTCAGTTTGAATTGCAAGGTCTGCGGTTCAAGTTCACCAGCCGCTCCCTGGAAACCCTATAAAGGGTCGCTGTGAGTCTGAACAACAAACAGCAACAACAACTAAAGAGTGCTGCGAGCCGTTCCGCTTCTGCCATTTGACACAGTCCAGCAAGAGGCGAAAACATCACGCACAGCAGATGATGCTCTGGAGGGGCACTCTCTATCTCCCTTTTAGGATGGTTCTGATTCACTTGTGGGGATATGTTGTACTGCCATACTCATGGCTTTTACTGTGAGTTCTGTAGAGTTTAGGAAAAAACCAGTCTTACAACAATTGTTTCAGCTTCACCGAATTAGATTCAAAGGGACTTGTATGAGCCACTCCCCTCTCACAGAAAACCTGAGTACAAAGCAGCTGCATTTTTGAGATCACAGAAGCAGATAAAAAACTAAAAGTGAAGCTGACCGACCCCTATAGACCTCACCTAAATCAA
>NW_006408544.1:12616302-12619026 GCF_000296735.1 Chrysochloris asiatica
TATGCTTAAAAATGTGTAATAATTCAAGGGAAAAATCAAGGTATCAAATCATTATGCATTGTGTAATTTTAAGTATAAAAATAAAGACTTGCTGAGCTGGGACAAAGAGAACTCCATCAGCCAATGAAGCGGAGACTCCTCCACTACTTTCACTTTCACCCATTCCCATGACCCCACAAGAGCTGGACTCCAGCAAAAGAGATCTAGGAGTTCTGGTGTGGTGCTGTAGGATAACCATATGAGTTGAAACCAACTTGACAGCACATAACAAGAGCAACAAAGAAATCTAAGCTCTCGATTGACTCTGAAGATAAAGGAACTTAGGTTTTTTGGTTAAAAAAAAGAAAAAAGAAAAAAAAAAAGCTCTTAATGAATAGTAAACTGCAGGGCAATCAGTAATTTTTGAAGAAAAGTACAGCACTTTTTCAGGAAGAGCTGTTCCCTTTAGAAAAAACAAAACTGTCAAATCAAACTCATGGTTACATGATGTGTGTCAGAGTAGAACTGTGCTACACAGTGTTTACATGTATGGCTTTTTCAAAGTGGATCACCAGAGGTTTCTTCCATACCTCCAACCTTTCTGTGTTTCTTAACCAATAACAATACCCAGAGATTTTCCTTTGACAGAGCATCTGTGGATTATGGAATGATGGGCCTATAGCATTACATTATGGTACAGCTTTCCCAGGGCAGAGTCAAGAATCACCAAGTACTGTAATCCCAGGTGTTTGGGTTGTTTATCAGCAGAACTGATACAATGAGACAACAGAATTCTATCATGCAGTTCTCCTGAGACCAATGGCAATTGCTAATAAACCACTGATAAAACAAAGATCTCAGTTCAGTTTTTGGAAGTATCAAACTGAAAATCAGGCCCATGTTTCATTTTATGGCTTGGGTCAGGACTAATATCAAGAAAGGGTTCAGTTCATTCAGTCCATCTGAGAAAGAAATCAGTCACTAAGCACAATTATGTAACAATTTAATAGACAAATCAAGATAATTTATAATTTGCAACACTGTCTTTAAAAAATAAAGATCTTTTGAAAAGTTAATGCAACATCACCTTAATCACATTTACACAGTTACCCTGTTATTTTTGTCAGATACATTTTTAATCGCTAATACAAAGCTGAGAAGCCCTGGTGATGTAGTGGTTAAAGTATTCAGTTGCCAATCAAAGGTGTTTTGAACCTACCAACCCACCAACTGCTCTGTGGGTGAAAGATGTGACAGTGTGCTTTTATTAAAACACACACACAAACACACATATATGGTTTAATTCAAAGCTCCGGTTCAGCTTTTATAAATTTCAGATTCCTAAACTTCACATTCATGGAGTTTCATCTTATAATAGTTTTACAAACCTAAGAATTAGAAGAGATCAATTTTTAAAAGGAAAAAGCCTGAGCATCTTATGGGTTGCAAACAGTGGATAAAACATTTTCTTACTAAAGGCTGCTCTCTTCAATGAATTTCAGAGAACACCGAGATCTTCCTTTTGTTTAGAGATACTCACGTTCCTCTAAGTGGTTCACTAGGGCCTTATCTTGGGCATGAATTTTTCATAACTGATTGATTAAAAATGCAATGCCAACAGAGAATAATACAAGCTTAGGGACCTGTCTTGCAAGGTAGAGTCAAATCACTGTAAGGGTTAGAACGACAAACCGAGGTGCTATGTTAAACTCTGCAAGTAAATTGACAATTACAAAAACTGTTGAAAAAATGAGAAAAATCAATTAGGAAAAGGCTGACTTGTATTTAAAAGTAGTGTTTGCTTTATTGAATACTATTCAGTGTGTTTTAGAAAGAGAGGGAATACATTTCTTTATGTGAAATACAGAGTGACTGAGAGTGGAAAGATAGTTGGACCGGAAGACTGGAAAACTGTCTTTTCTTCCTGGTTATGCCATTTACTTGTTTCGTGGTAGAATTCTCACCTCTTAGCCAGGAGACCTGATTATGATTCTCAGCCTTTACATCTCATGCACAACCATCATCCAGTGTAAACTTGCATTTGCTATGATGCTGAACAGGCTTCAGCAGAGCTTTACTACTAAGAAGGACTAGGAAGAAATGCCTGAGGATTTTCATATGAAAATCAGATAATGAAAATCTAATAAATCACAATAGGCTCATCTGCAACCAATCTTGAGGTTGATACAGGGCCAATGTGTTTCCTTCCAATGTCCCTGGGGTCTCAATTAGTTGGAGATGAACTCGATGGCAGCTAACAAGAAAGTCAACAGATACCTGACGGGTGGTTATGTGTTTGATTAGTTCCTTTATTTTTTTAATAAACATTTGTTGGTGTGGCACTGTAGGATAAGCACGGTACTTCTAACCGTATGGTCGGTGGTTCAAACTGGCAGCGTCTTCTTGGAAACCCATTAACAACAACAACTATGTGCCCAGTATTGTTCCATGTGCTAGACATACAGAGATAAGATAACTATAGTTCCAACCTTCACATAGTTTATAACCTATAATTTGTTGTAGAAGAGATAAATAGCAAAAGATTAAACACATACTCAGAGAAGTATGATTCTATATCAATAAGTGATCATCTCTATGAATAAAAATAAAATAATGATGAGTAAAGTGATAAGGTAGGATGTAGGCTATGATGTGAATGACTTTAAATTAACATGATTTTGTATAATTTGTTGAACATCTACTAAATTCCAGAGAAAGCATGAGGCACTGTTATATTGAATGCTA
>NW_006408544.1:12619860-12621254 GCF_000296735.1 Chrysochloris asiatica
GGGACCCTACCCAGAAAAGCAGTGATGCCAGAGATGAAGGCAGAAATGATGACATGGAGAGATGGAGCTGCTGGGGACTCAAGACCCAGAGAGGGTAAGGGGCTGTGTGCTGTCTACCGGGGAGGGCAGGCTTCAGGGTATACCCTTTCATTGGTTGATGATGCATGGAGGGGATTGTAACCATGGCAATGAAATGATATACGATAGGATGAATGTAAACCTAAACTATCACATAATTTACAATAAAACATTAAAAAAAAAAGAGAGAGAGATCTCAATAACTATATAAGAAATACATAATACATTAAATTCCTTAGTTAATAACATAATGTTATCAGACTTTTTTAAAAAAAACAAACAATGAATTATATGCTTCCTACAAAAAAATATTTAAATATAAGGATGTAGGAAATTTGAAAGTAAAAGAATAAACAAAGATAATGTATCATTAAAATACTAACCATGAGAAAGTTAATAGCTATCCTATTATTAACTAAATTAGACTTTAAGGCAGTGGTGGTTATGTGCCATGGAATTAGTTCCAACTCAGAGCGATGCTGTAGATTTCTAAGGCTGCAAATTTTTATAGAAGCGGAAAGTCTCATCTTCCTCCAACAGAGTGGCTGGTAGATCTGAATTGCTGACCTTAAGGTTAGCAGCTCAACTCGTTACCCACTACACTCCCAGAATTTCTTAAAACTATAAATGGAGAGGCAGGGCTTGATGGTGGCTATGGTGGAGGTACAGTGAGATTCGCCATCAGCAAAACCACAGAATACCAGGCAAAGCAGATTCAAGGCAGAGCTCCAAAATTTGGCACCACATTTCCAGAAATATTTAAAAGGTTTGAAGGCTTATGGAAGGTTTGAAGCTAGTGGAACTTGTAGCAAAAGTAAGAAATTGCATACTTTTTAATCTGCTGGGCTCAGCTGCCCAGAACTGACAACTTGGGCGAGGCCAAATGGCAAGACCAAGCGGGGGAGCAGACACACCCCCCAAAAAAAACGCCACGGGAACCTCAGAGCAAAGGTGGATAATACACTTTGTCGGTTTTGCTTTGTTCTGATTTTCTTTTTTCCGGTATCTGTTCATTGGCACCCTACTTTCTGGTGATTAGAGGGGATGCCTGAGCATGTGGACACCTCCACACGTACCACTGGTGGGTTCTTCTGCCATGCATGTGCACAGATATTCTCAGCCCAAGAGCCGGCACTAAACTGTTTTTGTTTTTCTTTTTTTTAATACAGAAAAGCCATAACAATGGGTGTGGAGAGGGAAAGAGAGTTTAAAAGCAAAACAGGCCAAACATTAAATTAAATCCTGAGGTACAGCATAACAACCAACAGTGGCATCTTGAAATCTCCCAATAAAAGAAGTCCAAGTCCAGATGGCTT
>NW_006408544.1:12621354-12626681 GCF_000296735.1 Chrysochloris asiatica
TAAAAAAAAAAAAAAAGAGTCAATGCAGGTGAACCACTTCTCTGAAATAAAAACAAAATAACTATAAATGGGGGTAAACAAATACATTTTGTAATAATGAAAAAGTCAATTAAAGTGGAACCTATAATAATCAAATATTGTGTGCACCTAAAAACACAGCCTCAGAATAAATTAGATAGAAAAATAAAACAGAATTAAAAGGAGAACAGGTAAATTCATAATCATAACTGGAATTTGAACATGCATCTCAGTAACTAAAAGAAAAAATCTGACAAAAATATCAAAATGATTAAACAACTTCATTAACAAACATGTTCTAATTGATCAAATACACAGAGCATAGCATCTAACAACAGTAAAACACATTCTGTATTCTAATATACAAGGAGCCCTGGGGGTAAAGTGGGCTAAGTGTTGGCTTGCTCATGAAAAGGCTGATAGTTCAAATCCACCAGTCACTCCGTGGGAGAAAGATGAGAATATCTGTAAAGATTGTCAGTTTCAGAAACCCTATGGACCCGTTCCACTCTGTCCTATAGAATCGCTATGCGTTTGAATCTACTCCATGGCAGTGGGTAATCTAACATACATAATGCATTTACAAATACAGACATGCTACAACACAACAAAAGTTTCTCAAACCTGTACAGGGTCGCTATGGGTCGGAACCGACTCGATGGCACTTAACAACAACAACAACAACAAAAATCATAAAAAGTATATTCTGTGTCATAATGGAACTAAGCAAGAAATCAGTAAATAAAACTTAAAAATCTCAATATGTCTGTAAAGCAAGCCATTCACTCTAAATAACCATGGATCAAAGAAGTCACAATGGAAATAAGAAAATAGTTTAAATTACCCTTATTTTCATGTACTGCTTGATGTTGTTGTTAAGTGCTATCCAGCTGATTCTGATTCACAGTGTCTCTGTGAGCTTAAACTGCCAACCTTGTGGTTCAAACCGACCTACCATCCAGCATACTAACCTCCAGTACCACACCAGAATTGTGTGGTACTGCATTCAAGATGGTATGGCCTTAGACCATGTACTGTTAGTGGGTACTTATTCTGGAAAACTATTCAGTGTTTAACAAAATTAAACACACAAATATCCTAAGACTCAAATTTTACTTCTAGTTATATGCCCAACATAATGCCCAATATAATGACATAGCATTGTTGTTGTTGTTAAGTGTATGTGGAAAAGAGGGATCCAGGGAATGTTGCTGAAGTATGTTGTTGTTGTTGTTCCAGTTGGTTCCAACTCATAAGTATAACCCTGTATAGGGTTTCCAAGGAGCTTCTGGTGAATTTGAACCACTGACCTTGAGGTTCAAATTGACCTTGAGATCCAGTTTGCACAAGACCAACTAGGACTCAATGGAATAGTTGTTGTTAAGTGCCGTTGAGTCGATTCCAACCCATAGCAGTTCAAACAACTTTGCAGTCTGGCGCATTAGCCCACAGCGCCACATCAACTTCAAAAAGTTTTTGGAATAATGGAATTAAAAGATAATGGGTGTTTTCCACAAACTTTTTAAAGTACTCTCCTACATATATGCATCAGAAGACATGTAAATAAAAATGCAAATGTCCATCAAAAAAAAAAAAATGGATCAAATTTATTATGTAAGATGTTGAAATACTATACAAAACTGAAAATAATAGATCCCATGCAAAAATAAGCATGATTCCCAGAAACATGATATTAAGCATAAGAAACCAGAAAAAGAAGACATAAAAGAAAACTTATTAAATTCTTCTATAACATAAAGTTTAAATGCTAGTAAGACTAATTTATGGTGCTTGAGTGCAGCAAAGAGAGGAACTGATAATAACTTAACCCCTTATAGCACTACAGATTAATGCACTGGACTGCAAAGTCGGTTTGATCCACAAGGTCAGCAGTTCGAGCTCACCAGCTGCTTCTTGGAAACCCTATACGGGGTTGCCATAGGTCAGAACCGACTCGACGGCACTTAACAGTAGCAATAACAAAATAAAACTATTTTTTACTGAATAGAATGATGTAGCATTTCAAATCATGTAGAATGCAGCTATAGTAATGCTTAAAGGAAAGTATATAGTCTTAAATGCATAGATACAAGGGCAAGTCCAAAAGTATTGGTACTAGAGTTCCAGTTCATGTATGCACAGGTTTAGTCCAAACAGGTATTTAAACATGTCTCTGCAAGGTCAGCAGTTCAAACTCACCAACTGCTCCTCAGAAACTCTATACAGGGTGGGAACTTTTTATAACATCATTCATGGGCCATACAAAATTATGAACTTTAAAATTTATTCTACTATTATTTGGTCAAACATTTAGTTAACTCACTTCTAATGTGATGGCTGGAACTGCGATTGCCTTGTCAGGGTGAGACCAAATGATTTCCAGGGCCTAAAACAACCCATGGGCCAGATATTCCCTATCTCTGCTATACATGGTCGCTATGAATTGGAACCAACTCAACAGCACTTAACAAAAACAACTGCAGTCATGGAGGGCTGCAGACAAGTTTTCTGGTAATATACTTGCCTTAAAAATTTAGGTCCAATCAAAACAGTGGTTTCCAAGAGAATCTGCTAATCTTATGATTGTTAAGTGCCACGGAGTTGGTTTCGACTCATAGAAACCCTGTATAGAGTTTCTGAGGAGTGGCAGGTGTATTTCAATCGCTTACCTTGCTGTTAACAGTCCAGTGCTTATCCTACAGCACCACACTAGGAACTAAACAGATCTGCTGGGGCAGTGGAACTCAAGACAGAGGTCAACTCAGGTTATGGCAAATGGATTTAGGGATTTCAAAAGAGTAATCTTTATAGATTTTCTCAAAGGATCAAAGGACATAGGATGAACAAGGGAGCATATAATGAAGAAGTTTTAATACAACAGAAAACTTCATTGGTGAGAAAAAGACTAGGACAGTTATGCTGAATAATTATTCCATCATGACACTGCACCTGCTCATTCTTTGAAGGTTGCAAGGGATATACCGTGAGAATTTTATTGGATAATCTTATAGCATCTACCCTACAACCCTGATCTTGCTCCTTCAGATCAATTTTTGTTCCACAAACTCAAAGGCCATTTAAAAGGAACTAGATTTGAGTCCCTGGAGAATGCCTGAACTCCCATTTTGACATGGTGTATATTGAGCACAGACTGTTTCAGGGAAGGGTTAAAAAGCCGAAAACACTGGCTGTGTTAAAGTGTAGACATATAAAGCTTCACATTTTGAAAACTGATTTGGTAAATTTGTCTATGGTTTTGAAGCAATACTAATTTTTACCTACCCTTGTATGTTGAAATCGGTTAAAATTAATATACAATGGTTTAATCTCATGAAGCTAGAAATTATGAGGAGAAAGGAAACACTTAACATAAGAGCAAAAATAGTTATTAGAAAGCTAATAGAAAATAAAAAAAAAGTTAAACCTAAGGTTTTTTTTTTTTTTAAGGGTAATGAAATTAATAACACCTTAAAAGACATATTAGCAAAAAGGGCATCGCTATGCATTATAAAGATACAAAAGTATGTTGTTCTTGTTGTTAGGGGCTGTCTAGTAAATTTCAACTCATAGTGGCATTATGCACAACAGACCAAACACTGGCTAGTACTACGTCATCCTCACAACAGTTGTTAAGCTTAAGCCCATTTATGCTGCCACTGTATCATTCCATCCCATGGGTCTTCCTATTTTTCACTGACTTTTCACTTTATCCAACATGAAATCATTCTCCAGGGAACTGTCCCTATTGACAGTACGTCCAAAAATGAGAGAAAAAGTATCGCCATCCTGCCTTTACTTTATACTGTGGTTTTACTTTTTCAAACATAGATTCGTTTGTTCTTGAAACAGTCCATGGTACTTTTAATATTCTTCTCCAACACCGTAATTCAAATGCATCAATTTTTCTAAAGTCTTCTTTATCCACTGTCCAACTTTCACATGCATATGAAGCTATTGAAAATACCATGGCTTGTGTCAGGCACACTTCAGTCCTCAAAGTGATAACCTTTGCTCTTGAACACTTTAGAGCGGTCTTGTGCAGCAGCTTTGCCTAAATGCAATATGCCGTTTGATCTCTTGACTGCTAATTCCATCAGTGTTGATGAATCCAAGAAAAATGAAGTTTTTCACAACTTCAATATTTTCTGCATTTATTATGATGTTATTCATTGGTTCATTGGTCCAGTGGTAAGGTTTTTTGTTTTCTTTACATTGAGATGAAATCCATACCAAAGGCTTTGGTCTTCATCAGTAAGTATTTTAAGTCCACTTCATTTTCAGCAAGCAAGATTATATCATCTGCATATCCTGATGCCACATTATTTTTCATATAATCCATATTCTTGGATTATTTGCTCAGCATACAGATATGTATGGCGAAAGAATACAACTCTGGTTCACATCTTTAGTGATTTTAAACCATTTGATTTTCCCTTGTTCTGTTTTAAAATGTCTGTTGTTCTATGTACACATTCCTCATAAGTACATTAAGTGTTCTGGAATACCCATTCTTCACAATGTTGTCCATACCTTGAAATGATACACACAGTTTAAAGCCTTTGCATAATCAATAAAGCACAGATAAACATCTTACTATTATTCTGTGATTTCAGCCAAGATCCATATGAGCTCAGCAATGATATCCCTTATGCAACGTCCTTGTCTGATTCTGGCTTCAACCTCTGGCACCTCCCTGTCAATATTCTATTGCAACCATATTAAAAATTGCCCTTAGCAAAGTTTTACTTTCATGTGATATTAATAATATTGTTCTATTATTTCCACATTCCATTGGGTCATCTTTCTTTGGAATGGGCACAAATCCAGTCAGTTGGCCAGTTGGATGTCATCCAGATTTCTTGGCATAGATGAATGAGTGCCCCCAGTGCTGCATCAGGTTGATGAAAAATGTCTATATGTTTTCCATTAACTCCTAGAGCCTTGTTCTTTGCCAACGACTGATATGCACCTTGGACTTCTTCCTTAAGGATGATTGGCTATTGATCATATGGCTACCTCTTATAGTGGTTGCATATCGACCATTTGTTTTTCGTACAGTGACTGTATATTCCTTGCATCTTCTTTTGATGCTTTCTGCATCAATCAATATTTTGTCCACAAAATTCTTCAATATTGCAAGTCGAGGATGAACTTTTTTTCTTCTGTTATTTCAGCTTGAGAAATGCTGAGTATGTTCTTCTATTTTGGTTTTCTAACTCCAGAAAATATTTTAATTGTTTTCATTTCTTTATAATATTTGACTTTGTCTTCTCCAACTTACTTTTGAATTTTCCCTTTTGCTCTTTTAT
>NW_006408544.1:12627721-12630889 GCF_000296735.1 Chrysochloris asiatica
CCGTCCCTATATACCCTGTATACAGAGGGGATAACATTGATAGTTGATGTGAAGACTCCTTCCCTCTCTGTTGATATTTTAAGCTATACTACATCCATGAGTATAGGCCAAGTTCATTACATTGTAGCAATTTACCCCCATTTCCTTTCTCAAAAAAAAAATTTTTTTTTTTTAATTCCTATCATGTTTGGTAAGGTGGAAGGTCAGAGAAATGGATTAGCTAAGTGGCAGCATCTATGGACTCAAGCGTGGCAACAGTAGTAAGGTTGGCCTAGGATCGGGCAGTGTTTCGTTCTGCTGACTCGATGGCACATAACAACTACAACAACAGTCAAGTTCTAATTATCAAGCCATTAAGGCTAAGTCAAACAAGTAGATACGGAACGTTTTCACTGCCTCTTTTCACAGATGTAGTTAACTTGATTTCTGTTCATACCATTAAGTGAGGTACATGTGTATAGTTGCCTTTTATACTGTTTTAAAAGGGCATTTGCAATGAAGAATCATTGATCTTGCAAAATTCTATCATGCAATCTCCAGCATCATTTCTACACCCATGGCCATATTTTCCTTCCTCTTTGTTTCCCAACCTCTACATTACAATCACCAGTAATTATCAATACATCTTGATTGTGTGTTTGATCAATTTCAAACTGAAGAAGCTGGTAGAACGCTTTAATTTCATATCACTGTCTTTATTGTTTGGTGCATAAATTTGAATAATGGTGGTGTTAACTGGTCTTCCTTGTAGGTGTATGGACATTATTCTATCACTGATAGTATTATACTTCAAGATAGGTCCTGAATATTATTTGTGATGATGAATGCCAACACCATTTGTCTTCAATTAGTCATTTCCAGCATAGTAAATCATGCTATTGTCAGATTCAAATTGACCAATATCAATCCATTTAAGCTCACTAATGACTACAATATCAATGCTGTGCATTTCATTTCATTTTTGACAAGTTCCAATTTTACTAGAGTCATCCTTAATGCATTCCGTTTTATGATTATTAGTGGATATTACAGCTGTTTCTTTACATTTTGAGTTGTGCTTATCAACAAATGAAGGCCCTGAAAGCTTTACTTCATTTGTGTCATCATGGTGAACTTTACTTTGAGGTGGCAGCTCTTCCTCAGTCATATTTTGTGTGCCTTCGAACCTGAAGCTCTTTTTTCCAGCTCTATGTTTGACAATATTCTGGTGTTCTTTGTCATATTTCAATATTCAGTGTTTTGGACTTTCAGTTTGGGGGCGGGAGAAACAGAGACAGGTAGGAGAGGCCCCAGTGGAGGCATGGAGAAATCAGAGAAGGCACTTTTCTGGAGCAGCTCCAGAATTTTGGATCTAATATAAGGTGCCAGGCTCCAGTTTCCCATGCCCAGCCATGAACAAATTGGACTGCAGGAGGAAAACACGGTGATTTTTTAATCGATCAGGATGCTCCCTGTGGGGCCCCCCTCGGCATGGGCTGAGATCAGAGGGCGAGGCCACAGCCAGGCTGATAACAGTGACACAGTGCTAAAAACCACAGAGTGGTATCTGGAAAAAAAGGTGTGATGGATTTTACACTTTTCTTCCCACCTCTCCCCTGTCACAGCCTCATTGCACAGTCTGGACACCTTCAGGCAGGTAGGAATGCACCTTCAAAAGGGTCCAGTGTTGCACGCAGAGTTTTCCCAGGACACAGGGAGGAGGTTTCTGGGAGCCTCATTGGTCCCACAGACTGATCCTTTGGCTGCTTCTAATGACGCCTGACTCTGGGACCCAGCCCTAAAGTTGATCTTGGCGGGACCCTTTATTCCTGCCTTACCTAGCAAGAAAAAGCAAGTTGGCCATACAGCTAAACCATATGTGCACCTTGTAAAAATCTCAACATAAAAGGCAAGAGCTAACACCAACAGCTATATACAAGGACACAGCTATTTTGAGAATTATACTGTATATTACCTAACTGACCTTCAGAGATAAAAATAGTGGACAATCTTTCTTCCATTAATTTCTCAACATCAATCTGCATACCTCCACGGTGGTGACTAGAGGAGGGGCCTGAGTGAGTGGGCACTCCCACCCACCACTGGAGGTTTCTAATTTGCACGTGCACTGACCTGCACAGCAAAGGCTACTGGACAGTCAGCTACTTTTATTTTTGTTGTTGAGTGGTGGTTTTGGCTCTGCTTTTATATATCGTTTCTGGTTTTGGTCCTTTTCGTCTCACTATTTTCCTGGGGGTGGGAGCTTTCTCTCCCTACCTTACCCAAGAAGAGACAGCAATCATGCCCATATAGCCAAGCTACAAGCATACCCACAGTATCCCACCATCAGGACAGGAGCCAATACCAGCTGCTAGGCATTACATGTGAAAAGGGAAGCCAATCTCCAGATCACATCCACCAGGAGACATTCAGTAAACTTAACAACAAAGAAACATACATTTATTTAATCATTGAAAACCCACCTAACTACTTAAAGTGTCCAAGGAAAACAAGAAAAGATCTCAGCACATGTCCCAAAACAGAAAAGAGTAACTGAGACAAATGAACTGGAGGCAGATATAGGCTTCCTACTAGAAAAAGAGCAGGCTTTGGATCTTCCTGAGAAGGAATTCCAAAGAATGATATGGAGCCAAATTAAAACGCTTCACAAAGGGATGGAGGAAAATAAAGAAGAAATCAGGAACGTGCTAGAGTCGCAATCAATATTCAGTATTCTGGTGCTATTTAACAGTGCCCCACTATTACTCATAACGTTTTCCATGACTAAATATTTGGAAGTAAGTCTGTCTCTCCTTCTTCCTAGTCTGGAAGCTCAGCGGAAACCTGTCCACTATGTGTGACCCTACTGGTATTTAAAATATCTGTGTCATACCTTCTAGAATCACAGCAACATGCAAGTTACCACTGTATGACAAACTGACAGGAATGGTATATATATATTCTGTTGTTAAGTGCTGTTGAGTAGATTCCAACCCATAATGACTCTGTATAGGGTTTCAAAGGAGCAGCTGATGAGCTTGAACCACCAACCTTTCAGTTCAAACGACTTGCAGTCTGATGTATTAGCCCACAGCGTCACACCAGGACTCTCTCTTTCTTTCTCTCTCTCTGTCTCTCTGTCTCTCTGTCTCTCTCTCTCTCTCTCTCTCTCTCTCTATATATATATAT
>NW_006408544.1:12633450-12634471 GCF_000296735.1 Chrysochloris asiatica
ATAAAAGATGACTATACACATGGACTTCACCAGACGGAATACACAGAAATCAAAATGAAACAGACGGTGGAAAAGCTCTATATCATCAGCCAAAACAAGGACATGGGAAGACTTTGGAACAGACCATCAATTGCTCATATGTAAATTCAGACTGAAGCTGAAGAAATTTTTTAAAAGTCCACTAGAGTCAAAACATAACCTTGAACATACCCTTACTGAATTTAGAGATCATCTGAAAAACAGGTTTGATGCATTTGACACTAAAGACTGAAGAAAAGTTGTGGGATGTCTTCAAGATAATCATAAAGAAAGAAAGCAAAAGGTCATTAAAAATACAAAAAAAGAAGGATAAAACCAAAATGCATGTCAGAAGAGAATCTGAAACCTGCTCTCCAGCACAGAGATGCTAAAGCAAATGGAAGAAATGAGGAGGCATAAGGACTGAACAGAAAATTTCAGAGGTCAGCTTGAGAAGACCAAGTCAAATATTACAATGAAATGTGAAAAGACCTGGAGTTAGAAAACCAACATGGAAGAACATGCTTAGCATTTCTCAAGCTGAAGGCATTGAAGAAAAAATTCAAGCCTTGTGTTGCTATATTGAAAGATTCTATGGCATTCTGACATGATACTGTGGGTTAATGAACTGGACTGCAAACTTGGTTCAAGCCACAGCTAAAGGTCAACAGCTAAAGCTCATCAGTTGCTCCTCGGAAACTCTTTACAGAGTCGCTATAGCTCAGAACCACTTGACAGCATTTAACAACAACAACAACAATGAGCAAAATTTTTTAAAGATGCAAAAAATATCAAAAGAAGATGGAGGGAATACACAGAGTCACTGTATCAAATAGAAATGGTTGATGTTCAACCATTTCAAGAGGTAGCATTTCATCAAGACCCAATGATACTGGAGGACAAAGTTCAAGATGCATTGAAGTCACTGTCAAAGAACAAAGCACCGGGGATTGATGGAATACCAATTGAAATCTTTCAACAAACTGATGCATCACTGGAGGAG
>NW_006408544.1:12634571-12641907 GCF_000296735.1 Chrysochloris asiatica
TATATATATATATGTGCGTGTATATATATATATATATACACACACATATATATGATATTATTAAATATCAAATACTGGGCTTACAAATTTTAGCTGAAATGGTCAAATTATACAAAAACTCATTTTACTAAAAACTTCAAGAAATAATAATTTCAGAGTAATTCATGCCATCCTTGTCATGTATCTTTTTATATTCTGCTATGTAGCAAAAATAATTCAAATTCCTGTCACCTACAACAAACTTGGAGTCCTGGTATGGCACGGTGGGTTAATGAGCCAGACTGCAAAGCCGTTTGAACTTCAAGGTTGGTGGTTCAAGCTCACCAGCTGCTTTTGGAAACCCCATACATGGTTGCTATGGGTTGGAACTGACTCGATGGCACTTAACAAAACAACAACAACTTTTGCTTCTAAGTCTGCAGTTGACTATAGTTCTGTTAAGATAGGCTGAGATCACCTATGCTTGGCTCCTGGTTACAATTTTGGGTTAAAACAGAGACAAATATCTTGATTTTGAGATGAGCAATTATTTAAGGGCAAGTTCTTCTCATGGTTGTTGCTGTTGTTGTTGTTAAGTGTCATCGAGTCAGTTTCGACTCATAGCAACCCTGTCTAGGGTAACAGAGGTATTGCTGATGGGTTTGAACATTGTGGTTCAAATTGACCTTTAGGTATAGTGCTTTAGATTACAGGACCATACCAGGACTATTCTTTTCATGGAAGATGGCAGAAAAGACCATAAATAAAAACCAAAATTAAACAAAAAAAATATTTAAAACATTTGCTGAGTCACATAATATTTTATGTCCGTAATCCTATTATGTCCATGATAGAATAAGCACTCAACCTAAAGGTTAGTTTAAACTGCAAGGTCGGTGGTTCAAACTTACCAGTTGCTCCTCAAAAGCCCTATACAGGCTCTCTAGGAGTCATAACCAACATTATGGCACTTAAAGACAACAAACCAAGTCCATGTCTAAGCCCAGAGAAGAACTGTAAAAGAGCATGTTTTATAATTTTATTAATGAAAAAGTATTTGAGAAAAATAATAACCCTAAATGTTAGAATAATAAACACTAAAATCAAAATTATTAAATTTACCAAATAATTAATGTATTTTTAAGTTTTTTATTGTGAAATGAGTGAATGTTTACCAAGAAGATCATCAGTTACATTCAACAAATCATACACTTTGGTTCATCTCAGTGATTGCAATCCCCTCCGTGTAACAAAAGTTATCCTATTTCCTCTCAGTGGTTGCCATTTATATTTCAACCATCTTTCCATCTCTTCTCAACTTTGCCATTATTTAAATGTTGTCCTTTTGATTCTGAACGGTTGACCAGTTCATAGTGAGCACATCTTACTAGTGTTTCTGTACACCCTATATACCTATATACTATTTGGATGAAAATTATACCATGAGGGGGAGTTCTGTTTCAGACCTGAAGAGTGGTGAAGGCCATTTCTTGTTGTTATTAGGTGCCACTGAGTCATAGTGATCCTATTCACAACAGAACGAAATATTGCCTGGTCCTGGACCAACCTCACAATTGTTGCCACACTTGAGTCCATTGATGCTGCCACTTTGCCAATCCATCTCACTGGGGGTCTTCTTCTTTTTCTCTGACCCTCCACCTTACTAAACATGATATCCTTCTCCAGCGACTGGTCCCTCCTGAAATATGTCCAAAGTATGAGAGATGAAGTTTGGCCATCCTGGCTTCCAAGGAACACTTTGGCTGTACTTCTTCCAGCACAGATCTATTGTTTCTTTTGGCAGCTCACGGCACTTTCAATGTTCTCCTCCAACACCATAACTCAAAAGCATTAATTCTTCTACAGTCTTCCTTATTCACTGTCCAGCTTTCGCCTGCATATAAGGTTACTGAAAATATTATGGCTTGGGTCAGGTGTATCTTACTTAGTCTTCAAGCTGACATCTTTGCTCTTAAACACTTTAAAAAGATCTTGTGCAGCAGATTTGCCTAATGCAATACGTCATTTGATTTCTTGACTCCTACTTCCATGAGTGTTGATGGCTGGTCCACAAATAATGAAGTCCTTGACAACTTCAATCTTTTCTCCGATGATAAGAATGTTGTTCAGGTTACTCCAGTTTCTTTATGACAAGCAAGCCTGGTCTTTTGTTTTAAATAATTTTTAGTTTTATTCCACATTTCTATTGCTCTATCTAAGGCCTTCTAATATGATCTCTTTCAGAGAAGTTGGTAGTGGTAGTCAGGCACCATTTAGTTCTTCCTGGTCTCAGAGTCATGGAGACTGATATCCATATGTTCATATGTTCCATTAGTCCGTTGGACTAACTGATTCCAAGCCTCTTTGATTTTCATCACTCTTCTTTCTTTTTCACATGAAGAGCTGAACAGTTGCACCGTAGATAGTCAATTGACCATGGTGTTCCCTAAGAGTATGGTCTTGAGCCACAAGCACCAGCAATTCATTGCCTTAAGTTGTCTGATAATATCTAAGAAGTTTTTATCAGTTTGCCCACTGTATACTCCACTACATTCATAGCTGTGTTTGCAGGAAAGGAAATCCCCATGTACCAATATTCTCTTTGAAACTCATATATTAGAAGGAAGTATATATGTTGTTAAGTGCCATTAAGTTGGTTCCAACCCACAGTGACCCTGTATAGGGTTTCTAAGGATCGACCGATGAGCTTGAACACTCTTCCTTCCATACCCATGCAGGCTCTGTCTATGTCCATGTATCTAAACACATAGCACTGTTGTCCCAAGGTTGTGCATGAATCACTATTTACCTCTATCTCGTTTAGTCTTTGCATGCCTACCTGTCTTCACTTGTCTTCATCATTCTTCTACAAACCTCTCTATTCTTGTATATTGCTTTCCTCTTTCTTGTATATTGCCCTTTCCATCACTTGAGTTAACATGTGAATTTTTCCTTCAGTTTACCCAACGTGAGAAATGCTCAGCATGTTCTTCCTTTCTGGTTTTCTGAGTCCAGATCTTTGCATATTTTGTTATAATATTTGGCTTTATGTTCTCGAGCTGATCTTTGAAATTTTCTGTTCAGTTCTTGTACCTTCTCATTTCTTCCATTTGCTTTAGTATCTCTATGCTGGAGAGCAAGTTTCACTGTCTCTTCAGACATCCATTTTGACCTTTTCCTTCTTTCTTGTCTGCTCAATGACTTTATGCTTTCTTCATGTATGATATTCTTGATGTCATCCCACAACTCTTCTGGTCTTCTGTCTTTAGTGTGTAATGTATCAAATCTGTGCTTCAGATAATCTCTAAATTCAGGTGGGATATATTCAAGGTCATATTTTGTCTCTCGTGGACTTGTTTTCATTTTCTTCAGCTTCAGTTTTAATTTGCATATGAGCAAATGATGGTCTGTTCCACAGTCTGCCCCTGACCTTGTTTTCACTGATGATATGGACTGCAAGGTCATTTGAAATGAAAAGATGGGAGAATCAAATCTACCAGATGCTCCTCAGAAACCCTATACAAGGCTGCTATGAGTCAGAATGAGCTCGAAGGCACTTAACACCTTCTAGCCAATGGATTATTCTCATTTCCCTCAGACCTCTGCTAACCTTCAAAGACTGTTTATTTTAGTATGAATACCTTTTCTTAAGATTTTACAATATTCTTCCTTTCATGACTTTCTAATATCCCTCAACATAACAAGCAGGATGTTAATCAATTTCCATGCTTTTATTTTGTTTCCTTGATCTTCCGATTTTTTATTTCTAATTTTGTAGCATTATGATCTGAAAACATACTTTGTAGTATTCCAGATGTTTTTATACTTATTTAGACTTGCTTTGTGGCCTAAAGTATGGTCTATTCTGGAGATTTTAATTTATCACTTTCAATGAAGGACAGAACTAGAAAGAAACTCAACAAAGACACAGAAGAACCAAACAACACCATCAACTAACTTGACCTTATATGTTTATACAGAGTACTCAACCCAATAACAGCACAGTACACATTATTTTCTTGTAAACATGGAACATTCTCCAGAATAGACCATATGATAGGCCACAAAGCAAACCTAAATAAATTTAAAACATCCAGAATAAATTATTGTGGAGTCCTGGCATGTTGCTATGGTTTAATGAGGTGGACTGCCAAGTTGATTTGAACAACAAAATCGATGGTTCAAGCTCACCAGCTGCTCCCCAGAGACCCTAAACAGTGTCCATATGGGTCAGAACCAACTCTACGGCACTTAACAATAACAACTATTATTGTAGAATTTGTTTATTTCTCTCTTCCAATTCTATTAGTTTCATTTATGTATTTTGAGGTTTTTTCATTGGTAGCATCAATATTTATTATGTTTATGTCCTCTTGTTCTTCTATTGATCCTTTAATCATAAGATAATTCCCTTCTTTGTTTCTTATGTTAGTTTTTGTCTTAAAGTCTATTTTATCAGAAATTAAGATCACCATTCCTGCAAATTTTTGATTGCCATTAGCTTGACACATTTTTCCATCCTTTTATTTGTAATCTATCTTTGTCTTTGTGTATAGGTGTTTCTCCTGTAGACAGTGTATTGAAGGGCCCTGTTTTTGTATTAATTCTGCTACTCTTTGTCTCTTGATTGGTACATTTAACCCACTGATGTTCAGTGTAATTATCAATATGCATAGATTAGTTGCATTTTTTGGTGGTGCTCCTGTTTTCCTTGTTCCATATATTTTTTTGTTCTGAGTTCATTTTGTTTGTGCATTTTCTTGTTAATTTCTTCATTGCTATTGTTTAAATTTTTAGATACGTTGTTGTTGTTGTTGTTAAGTACCATCGAGTCGGTTCCGACCCATAGCCACCCTGTTTTGTAGGGTTTCCAAGGAGCAGTTGGTGAGCTTGAACTGCCGACCTTGCAGTTCAAACAGTTTTGCAGTCTGATGCATTAATCCACAGCACCACACCAGGACTAAATAATCAGTTCTAAATTATTTAAAGAAATTAAATCCATATTTAAATATACTCTAGGCTCATAATATATTCTTCTACAAAGTCTTTCACATAATAGGAAAAGAAGGAACTCCTTCCAAAGCATTTTATGAGGTCAGCATAACCTTGAAACTAAAACTTGATAAAGACATCACAAGAAAGGGAGATAACATGCGATCTTATACATGCAAATAGATGAAAAACTCTACATGCAATATTGGCACATCAAATCACATATCATGACATAGCAGAATATTACACAGTAAGAAAGAATAAGTCATTGCTAAAAAAATGACACTAATATACTGTGAAAGGAACAAAGACAGATACAAAACGGTCATAGGTTTTATTTTATTTATAAAAGAGTCTAGAAAGACAAATTAATCAGACCTGGTAAAAGTCCAATATCTGTTACCTTTGGATATATTAATTGGAAAAAAAGTACTAGAGAGGACTCTGCGATACTGGTTATGTTCTGTATTTTGGTGACATCAGCGGTTATATTATTTGGAAAATTTCACTGATCTGTATACTTGAAATTTGAACACTTTATATATGGTAATCTTCAACACGAAATTTTTTCAAAAAATGTCTCCATAATATTTATGACTCCTTGAGTAGATTCTAAATATGTAGTTATTTATATCTCTTGTAGCTTTAAAAATCTTTGATTCTACTGCCAAGTTTTACGGGTTGATTAGAGCCTTTACTATGTCTCCTTAACAACAGTAGAGAATCACTAAAAACAGTACTAAAAGTTTTAGGTAATATAGAATACATCTAAAAATAGTTATAACAGTTCAAGTGAGAAAAAAACATTTGAAAGACCATAAACTACTTTCAACAGTTAACAGTATTCTTGAAAATATCTATGTGCAGAAGTAAACCAGTGCTTTAATTAGAACAATAGCAATATTTGTATATTAAAGTCCATTAAGAAAACAAAAGTTTAAAAAGCCAAGTTGGTACAACACAAATGTCTGATAATTCAACTCTGGAGGAAAGCTGAATCTAAATGTCAAATTATGAAGCTGCATTTTTTTACCCTCTAAAGTTCCAAAAGAACAGAAATGCCAACAGCCAAGCTCCTAAAGTCAAGAGACATAAAATTGATGAGGTGGTATAGGAAAATCTCAGGCTTGAGATTTCAAAAAAATCTATGCACCCGTATTGGCATGTAACTATTAGAGTCATAATTTCAGGGAAATAATTTACAGTTTCCAAGTCTTTGTTTCCTCACATATAAAATTCAGATTAATAATATGTTTGTTGTTAGGTGCCATATGACTAATAGCAAACCTGCATACAATAGAATGGGATGGTGCCCAGTCCTACACCATCCTCACAATTACTCCTTTGTTTGAGCTCAATGTTGCGGTCAAAGAGTGGTGTCAATATCTCTCATTGACATTCTTTTTTACTGACAGTCTTTTTTACTGACAATCTACTTTACCAAGTATAATGTCTTTCTACAATGACTAATCCATCCCGATGACATGCCCAAAGTACATGAGACAGAGCCTCACCATCCTAGTTTCTATGAAGCATTCCAGTTATACATAATCTAACACAGAATTGTTCATTCTTCTGGCAGTCCATGGCATATTCAATATTCTTCATTGTCACCATAATTAAAAGGTATCAATTCTTCTTTCTTATTCATTGTAAAACTTTAGCATGCATATAAGGCAATAAAAATTTCATACCTTGGGTCAGGCATACTTAAGTTTTCAAAGTGGCATCTTTGCTTTTTAACACTTTTAGGAGGTTTTTTTTGTGTGTGTGTCATTTGATTTCCTGACTATTGCATCCATGAGCATTGATTATGAATCCACGTAAAATAAAATCCTTGGCAACATCAATGCGTATTCACTCTTTACAAAATAATAGGTATCTACCAACATTGTGTTAGTTGCCATTGATTGAGATCCAACTGTGGGGATGCCATTTACAACACAGCAAAAATAGTTCCCAGTCTTATATTTTCTTACCATTCATCTGTCATTTTGCATACTGTGGTGGCCTGCTTGTTTCAGTGATGCAATATTGAAAGATTCTGGGGGCAAAGTATTGAATAATGCAGGAAATATCAAAAGAAGATGAAAGGAATATACAATCATTCTACCATTTCATTAGGTAGCACGTGATCAAGAACTGATGGCATTGAAGGAAGAAGACCAAACTGCAATGTAAAGAACACAAAAGTCCTACTAACAGGACCAAATAATAACATCACGATAAGTGGAGAAAAGATTGAAGGTGCCAAAAATGTCATTTTACTTGGATCCACAATCCACAGTTTAGGAAGCAGCAGTCAGTAAATCAAAAGATATATTGAATCCATGATATTTTCAGCTGAATCACAGGCATATAGAAG
>NW_006408544.1:12647462-12655313 GCF_000296735.1 Chrysochloris asiatica
GAAGACAACTACCTCGTCAATTGACTGGAAGAAATCTGTATGTGTGGCCATTCCAAAGACAGGTAACCCAATGAAATGAGGAAATTATCCAAAAAATCAGTATTGAATGTAAGTAAAATTTTACTAAAGATAGTACAAAAACCACTGCAACCATACACTGACAGAGAACCTCCAGAGGTTCAGTTTGGATTCGAAAGAGGATGTAGAACAAGGGTTACCACTCTTGATGTCAGATGGGTGTTGGCTGAAAACAGATAATACAAGAAAGATGTTTACCTGTGCTTTATTGACTACAGAAAAGCATTTGATTGTGTGTATCATGACAAGCTATGGACAACATTGTGAAGAATGAGTATTCCTGAATACTGAATTGTGTTCAAGAGGAACCTGCACATAGAGGCAGTTGAATGGTTTAAAATTAGGAAAGGTGTGTGTCAGGGTTGTATTCTTTTATCATATTTATTCAATCTGTATGCTAATCAAATAACTTGAGAAGTTGGATTATATGAATTAAAACGTGGAATCAGGATTGGAGGAAGACTTACTAACAACTTGTGATATGCTGAGGATACAAACTTGCTTGCTGAAAACTAAGAGGACTTAAAATATTTACTGATGAAGATCAAGGTCCACGGTCTTCACTATGGATTGCATCTCAATGTAGAGAAAACAAAAATCCTCACCACTGGACCAATAACCAACATCAAGATAAATGGAGAAAAGATTGAAGTTGTCAAAGACTTCATTTTGCTGAGATCAACCATCAGCACTCACAGAAGCTGCAGCCAAGAAATCAAACGACATACTGCATTAAACAAATCTGCTGCCCAAGACCGGTTTTAAAGTGTTGTAGATCAAAAATGTCAGTTTGAGGACTGAGGTGCACCTGACCTATTTTCAATAACCTCATATGGATATGAAAGTTGAACAGTGAATAAGGAATACTATAGAAGAATTGATGCATTTGATTTATGGTGCTGGAGGAGAATATTAAAAGTGCCATGGACTTCCAGAAGAGTAAACAGACCTTCATTGGAAGAAGTACAGCCAGAGTGTTCCTTGGAAGCCAGGACAGCCAGACTTTGTCTCTCATACTTTGTACATGTTGTCAGGAGGGACCATTCCCTGGAGATCGATATCACGTTCAGTAAAGTGGAGGGCCAGAGAAATAGAGGTGTGTCCCCAATGAGATGAATTGTCACAAAGGTAGCAGCTATGGGATTTGTGGTTGGCACAGGACCGGGCAGTGTTTTGTTCTGTTGTGCACAGGGTCACTATGAGTTGGTACAGACTCGATGACACCTAACAACAATAACATTTACAATCAATTATTATTATTTATTTTCCCAGATGATTTTTGAAATATTTACATTATATTTTAATTTATTTTGAAGGCCATTGTCCCAACAACATAAACTATTAGAAAACTTAGAAAATCTGCAATGAATCCTCAAGGCAAATGAAAGTACATGCTGCTATTGCATTCTAAGCATATACTTATGGAACACATCACAAGAGACAAAGTGATAAAATTCTCTTTCCAAAACAGAGCAATTCTCCCTAAAGAAAAATGTTTCTGTAAATGCTTGCTTCAGAAAAGAAGAATGAAGGATTACTACAGAATCAGATGAATTTGATGTCAGTTAGATGTCTTTACAAACTGATTTCTTCTGACATCATGGCATGCCTATGAGAGCTCCTTGATTTTCATTTTAATTGTATTTTCCACATCTAAATGTATCTTTGAAGCCCAGGGCACTAAGTCAATCTCTCCTACCTCACCTCCCCCAGCTCCTCCAGATGAAGTTCTGTATTTCTGCCAGATCTGGCTCACCAAGAGGCCCAAACATATTTCTGGAAGTCTCTTACTTCTCTCCCAGCCTGGTTCACTCCTACTCATGTTCTGAGACTCAGCTCAGGTGTCATTTCCTCAAATAAGTTTTACTTAACTCTTCAGTCTCACATAGGTACCTTCTCTATACTCCCTCTCAGCAAACTGATAAAATTTAAGGATAAAATTTTCCTTCTTTGTAGTTTTATATTTGGTAAGCTATTATTGAATACTTATAATATAAGTGGATATATAAATGAAAGCATATGTGAACAAACAAATTAAATACAAGGTGTTCATTCATTCCAGCCCTATGACATTAATCTTATCACTTAAGGTCTCCATGAACTGATGCCTTCACTCACTCAAAACCTATGCTTCATGCAGTTCCTGCTAGAGCACCACCTTCTATGGAAGACTTTCTTTATTACAGTATGAGTACTGAGGATATAACTATAAGTAAGTTTGGTAGTTCCATATGATAAGCACTGGATTGTGTGAACCACAAGGTCTATGGTTCAAGCCCTCCAGTCACTCCATGGGAGAAAGTCTTTTTGTTCCCTTGAAGACTTAAAGCCTTGGAAATCCCACATAGGGTCACTATGAGTCAGAACAGACATGATACCACTTAACAAGAACAAGAAGATATGTGCCTACTCTCAAGGACCTAATAGTAGATTAGGGAAGAGACAGATACAAATAAGTGATTATACTGTAATGTGAAAGAGACAGATACAAATAATGTGACCAGGACCTTGAAAAGTGAATCAGTGGAGTCTGTGGGATCATAGGGGAAATGACCAATTCCAGCCTGGTTGTTCAGGCTTTCAAAGGAAGGAATGTAAGAACAGGCAAGATTTCTAGGTAAAGGGTGAGGATTGTTGTTATTGAGTGCCATCGAGTTGGTTCCGACCCATAGGATTTCTGAGTAGTGGCTGGTGAGCTTGAATTACCAACTTTTCAGCTGAAACCAACTTTGCAGTCCAGAGCATTAACCCACTGCACCACATCAGGGTGAGGATTAAGGGTAATATAATAGAAAAAATGATAAACATAGGAGCAGAGATGTGAAATAGCATAGGATAGGAGATAAAGAGCTCATTAGTGTTAAAAAGCAAAGATGTCACTATGAGAACTAAGGTGTGCCTGACCCAATTCATATTTTCATTTACTTCATATGCCTGCAAAAGCTGTACAGTGAATAAGTATGTCCAAAGAACAACTGATGCCTTTGAATAATATTGTTAGTATAGAACATAGACTATCCTGCCAGAAGTATTAACAAATATGTCTTGGAGGAAGTACAATCAGAATGTCCTTAGAAGTAGATGGCAAGATTTCATCTCACATACTTTGGACATGTTATCAGGAAGAACCAATCCCTGGAGAAAGAAGTTGTGCTTAGTAAAGATGAGGGTTAGTAAAAATAAGGAAGACTCTCAAGATGGACTGACACTGTATCTGCAACAATGGGCTCAAACACACCAACAGCTGTGAGGCTGGAGAAGTACAAGGTAGTATTTCAGTCTGTTGTACCTGGGCCCCAATGGGTCGGAACCAACTTGAGGGCACCTACCAACAACAGGAGAGGAAACTAAGAACCTAAAATCAAACTAGGCAACGAAGTTGAATGCTCTGTCCATGGTCACAGTCTGATTAGTGTCTTAAAAAAAAAAAAAAAATTGGGACTAAAGCCCAGATCTCCTCATTGGAAATCCAATACTACTTTCATTATTCCATAAAATAACGTTAGATTAGATGTGATTAGTTTCTATGACTCTCCAGTGGGAAATGCTCAAATATGACATTTTGTATCTTTAGCTGGTGGGCCTCCCCACCTCCATCCCCATCTCTGGACTCCTTTCTCAGTGTTTGTGGCAGACTTCAAGGGGAATTTTAAAAATTTACTTCATGGTTTAAAGGCTGTCACATAGCAAGGCATCTATCGTTTTCTGGGGTTCTGTGAAATGCTCAAACCTCCATAGCAACTTGGAGTCCCAGTAGTGACTCAGTGAAGCAATGTCAACATATCCCAAACGGCATGCTATGATGAATTTCTCTGACAATATATCTTTGTCTAAAAAATGACAACTCCAAGTTGCTGAATGGTACCCAGAGTAATTGTGCATTCTTGAGATAAATGGTTTGTCAACCAAATCCTGAAAAATGTTTCAATTAATCTAATTTTGCTGAAGTATCTGAAAAAAGCAAGCTACCTACTCCAATACACAGTAGCTAATGCCTACTAACTGTTAGTCATTCTATATTCATCATCATTATCCCTAAGGACTATGCTGCAATGACCATGTGTCTCCACTATTCAGATGGGAAAACAGAGGCTCAAAGATATCAAGTCACGTTCCTGAGGTTACAAAGCTGTGAGAGTTAAGATTTAAACTTGATTCTGATTCTAAAGTCTGAAATAATTATGGTAACTCTAATTACACAGTGAAGCAGTTGTCCTGCTCCCCCCACAACCATAGTTACTTGACTATGGTGTGGAATAAAGGAGAAATCCTAGACAGAGTCAGGATACCCTAGTTATTCCACCAATATTTTCTGCATGACCTCATTCTCATTGTTAGGAGCATGTCTAAATGATTTCTAAGGGCTGTAATAGTTCTGACAGTCTGTGACTCTGAAATTTATAAATATTCTTATATAACAACTTCCCTCATGGAAAGGTCATGGCCCTGTGAGTTGCCTGTAGTGGGCAGATAGGAGGATAAAGCCCTCAGAGAAATTGCATTGAGTTCGATGGGCTTATCAAAGTAGAAAACAGGCAACTAGCTGCCAAAAAGTAAAGGAGTTAGTCCTTGGGAGATGAACTTTGTTAAGGCAGAGACTTTTGTGTGTCAACACTGTCAGCAGCAACCTCAGTCAATGTCACAAACATAGTGAAGACTCAGAAATGTGTTGTTGCTTTTGCTGAAAGATGATTGAATCTTTCAACCAAGTAGCACATTAGTCTCCATATCAGATCTGGACTTAGAGCCAAAAGACACACTGTCTTACCCTTCGTATCCAGACTGGTCGGCATTCTTAATGATTTATTCTGTGCCTATATTGAAGACCAAAGACATTCCATAAGAATCCAAAGCAGCTCATCTCTTTAACTCAATTTCTCAATGCTGAATCTTACTCAAGTAAATGAATCTTACTTTCTCAATGTTGAGTCTGTTCTCATTTATGTCTGAAGTCTTATTTTTGTTCTACTCCTCACATTTGGTCAAGACAGGTTGCTTCATCTGTTTCTTTTAAAAACATTTATTGAGTTCCTACTATGTGCCAGGTACAAGCTCCGTGAGATCTGAAAGATGAGCAGAATTTATCAAAACCAAGCAAAAAATACTGGAAGCAATAAGTTGGAAAAGGTGAGGGGACCAGGAAGGAGAGAGAGTATCAGGCAGAGAAGCAGGTACAAAGGACACATGCTAAAGGAAGTATACTCAAGAAATTATTAGTTATTCAGAATGACCAGACTACAGAGGATGGGCCCTGATGGCACAGTGGTTAAGCATTCAGCTGCTAACGGAAAGGTTGGCATTTTGGGGAGAAAGGTATGGCAGTCGGCTTCCAAAAACAAATTTACAACCTTGGAAACACTATCTAGCAATTCTGCCCTGCCCTATATGGTTGAAATGAGTTGGAATAAACTTGCCAGCAATGGGACTTTTTAGACAGTGGGTAAGATAGGGATGTTGCTAGAGATAAAGCTGAAGAGGTAAGCAAGGTATGGCAGCAGCTATGGAACAGAGCCTCCCTATTCTGCTACTTACTAGCTCTGTGACCAATCTTAGCTTCTTTATAATATGGAAATAATGACTCCTTTTTTCTTTTGTTTAGCATTTTGTTGTTGCTGTTAAGAGCCATCGAGTCGATTCCGAATCATAATGACCTCGTGTAGGATTTCTGATGAGCAGCTGGTAAATTTTAACCGCCAACCTTATGGTTCAAATCGTCCTTGTGGTCCAGTGTTTCATCCCACAGTACCACACCAGGACTCCCATTTAGCATTTATTAGATGTTTAGAAATTCATTGAATCTGAATTTTGGAATGGAAAGAAAGCATGGTAACTGAAAAGCACTGGGCAATATGATTGAATACTTTCCCTATGGGACATATAGAGGAAATAAGAAGTGGGAAAGTAGCAATTTGGAATAATGCAAGGTTCCTAGTGTGGGAATCAATGTGATGATCAGGTCAGGTTCAGTTAAAATATTCAAATCGTGTGCATGTTGTTGTTAAAGTCATTGAGTCATAGCGACCTTGTATATGGTTTTTGAGGAGCAACTGGTGAGTTTGAGCCGCCAATTTTGTGGTTCAAACTGACCTGGTAGTCCAGTGCTTAGCCTTCATTGCTAAACCTGGACTCCCTTGTGCTTGTTAGGGCTTCCTAGAATTTAGGGCACAGAATCACCTCAGCAACTTCCTCACTCCTCATGCTTTGAGTTATGGGCAAAGCCCTAAGAAAACTGTCAGCCATGAGATTCTTTTCCTCTACAATGCAAACACACATGGCTTAGGCATATGATTCCCATCTGGATCCACCCCCGACTTCCGGCCAGGAGGCTGCTGTGTAGGCAGGAACGTCTGCCTTTGAATTTACCAGCCTAACCTGGCACCATGAGCCAGGCTTCTCTAAGCAGTAACACACAGATCTGGCAAAGCTCACATTTTCATAAATTCTTTTCAGGCCTCTTTCCATCTTTACCTCTTACTTGCCCAGTCAAAAGAGGTTGCTTTTTCAGAACAAACAAATGAATTTTTATTTCTGGAAGAGAATAGGCAGTTTTTCCATTAAGCCAAGGAACAGATGCTAGCCCAGGAGGCGAATAGGCTAGAAATCCCACCCATCACCCTAAGGCCAATAAGGCCAGAAATTGTTATTCAAAGCAACAGACATCCCTTTCCCCTCCTCAGAATCCCGGATGGCATCAGTGCCCATCCACTGCAGTTATTACCATCATCATCACTGCCGGATTCTATCCCCTAGTTGAATTGGCAACATTCCTTCTATTTGCAAACAGATTGCAAAATAAGAACTCCAGGAAGGATGCAGCCTGGCCAGGCTCCAAGGGCTTTCAACAACGAACATACTAAATCAGGGCTGCATCCTCCTCTCTGAACAACGGCAGGTTCTGGCACTAATTGCCAGTGTCCTGGATGATGAGGGATGTCTGGACTTTGCTCCCTCCTACAACCTTCTTGGAATGTGAAGCCTAAGAAAAGGGAGAGGGCAAAATTCTCTGGAAAACTGCACGCACTATATTACCACTAGGGTCAGAAACATTCCACAGGTTTTTGAAAGGTGGTTTATCTCTATGAAGACTGGCCTGGTACATAGCAGCAATAGAAACCATATTTGAACAATTTTCCTACCAGGTTCTAAATCTTCCATCCCTTCTCTGCTTCACTCTGGAAGATAATCTGGCTGCTAAGTGCATGTCTTCACTCAGTCACTTGTACATTTAGCACCAAACACAATGGGAACAAAACAATAACAATGAGTAGCATAGTGGTTACGAATTGGACTGCGAATCGCAAGGTCAGCAGTTCGACTACCAGCTGCTCCACAGGAGAAAGATGAGGTTTTCTGCTCCCATAAAGATGTACAGCCTCGAGGAGGGGCTTGAAGGTGGCCAGGGTGGATGTGCGGTAAACTTCGCCTTTAGCCATACCACAGAAAACCAGGCAAAGCAGATCCAGGGCAGAGATCCAAAACTCAGAACCACAGAGCTAGGGATAGTTTAAAAGTCTGAAGGCTTATAGCTTGTGGAACTTGAAGCTGAAGTAAGAAATCGCATACTTTTGAATCTGCCAGGCTGGGCTCGGAGACCTGGAACCGACATCTTGGGTGAGACCAAATGACAAGACCAAGCAACGGGGGAGCAGAAACACCACGGAAAAACGCCGCGGGAACCTTGGAACAAAGGTGGACAATACACTTTGTCAGTTTTGCTTTGTTCTGATTTTCTTTATTTTTGGTATCTGGTCCTTGGTGTACCTACTGTTTGCG
>NW_006408544.1:12655413-12656874 GCF_000296735.1 Chrysochloris asiatica
CAAATCTGTCTTGGAAAAAGTACAGCCAGAGTAATCCTTTGAAGTTAGGATGGGGAGACTTCATCTCATGTACTTGAGACTTGTCATCAGGAGGGACTAGTTCCTGTGAAAGTATATCATGCTAGATAAAGAAGAGGGGCAGCAAAAAAAGGGGAAGACATTGAATGGCAGGGACTAACAATGCCTGCCACAGTGTGCTAAACAATAATAATCATGTAAATGGTGCAGGATTACGCAGTGTTTCATTCCGTTTTATGTAGGGTCATTATGAATCAGAACAACTCAATGCACCTGAAAAACAAAGCAGCACATCAGCTTTATAATCCTTGGCATGCTCAAGTTTGTTGTGGTCACCAATTATTTTGAATGTCTTTCTAACCTATTAGGCTCATCTTCCAACATTCTATCAGATTATATTCTGCTGTCTTCCAAAAGGTTTTCATTGTTGAATTTTTATAGGTCTTTCTTCCCAGTCTACCTTAGTCTGGAATCTGCTGAAACCTAGTGCAGTGGTTACGAGTCGGGCTGCCAACTGCAAGGTCAGCAGTTCAAAACTACCGGCGGTTCCGTGAGAGAAAAATGAGGCATTCTGCTCCAATAAAGATTTACAGCCTCAGAAACTCTGTGCAGGGAAACTATGAGTCCAAACCGACTCCACAGTACTTAATAACAACAATAATGACATTACTTTTTTAAAAATTACAAATCACTGTGAATTTAGGAGATAATTTAAAAGAAAAGTCAGGAAACATCACTCGGGATTGAGGAATAGTATTGGACCATTATAATTTTGTTTTGAGTTTGATTATACTTAAGGCATCTATGAGGTTATTTTCATTTTTCTTCATTGTTTTTTTCTTTCTGTTTCTTACACTGGATGATCTTGATTGACTGTTATGGGCTCATATGTTTCCAACAAAAACATATGTTCATGCCCTAACCATCTCGTATGAGAAAAGCCCATGGGATATTCATCTGCTGATGGGGCACAACTCAAAATGAAGAGAAATGGATGTAAACATCCATTGGAAATCAGAATGTGGAATGTACAAAGTATGAATCTGGGAAAATTGTCAGTTGTCAACAATGAAATGGAATGCATAAACATCGATATCTTAGGCAGTAGTGATCTGAAATGGCCTAGTATTGGCCATTTTGAATCTGACAACCACATGGTTTACTATGCCGGGAATGACACATAGAAGAGGAGTGGTGTTGCATTCATTGTCAGAAAGAATATATCCAGATCAGTAAAGAGGTACAAAATTGTCTGTGATAGGATAATATCCATGCCCCTACAGGGAAGACCAGTTAATACCACTATTATTCAAATTTACTTACTAACTACTTAAGCCAGTGAGGATGAAATAAAAGAATTCTATGAACCTCTTCACTCATGGAAGCAGTAGTCAAGAGATCAGACGATGTATTGCATTGGGTCAATCTGCTGCACAGGAACTT
>NW_006408544.1:12662529-12674881 GCF_000296735.1 Chrysochloris asiatica
CTTGGTGATTGTCTTTTAGGGTCTATCCATCCTGGGGTCCGTTGAGCTTCTTGAATGCTTATCTTTTCACTTTTCATGAAGTGAGGAAAATTTTCTACCAGAAGCCCTTCAACATCTGAAGAGATGTATCATATGTGTTCATACATGTGAATGAGCACATATACACAACTAAAATTACTTTTAACTTCATTATGCTTAAGCCATTTACAAGGATTAAACAGTGTAGTTAGATGTTCTATTGATTATATTATTGTTGTTAAGTTCTGTGGAGTCAATACCAACCCATAATGACCTTGTATAGGGTTTCCAATGAGCAGTTGGTGAGATCAAACCACCAACCTTGAAGTTCAAATGGCTTTGCAGTCTGGCACATTAACCCACAGCGCTACACCAGGACTCTCTATTGATTATATACGCATAAAAATATATGTCAAGTATTGTTACATGTATTTGGCTGATTCAAATGTAGATACATCAAAAAGGCTTTATTTAATGTCTATGCAATATTTGTATAACAAATATCTATGTAAAAATATATAATGAAGTCATTACAGAGTTCTAGGAAGAGACTAAATGCAAGAGAAAGTACACTCTCAGGGTGCTCCAGCTGGAAAATATATTATTTAGTCTTCTCATTTTAACATCTTAGAAATTGAAAACAAGAAAAGGTAAATGTGCTTGAGATCACATGGTAAATATACAGTTAGAACCAGAACCCAATTCTCCTATCCTTTACACAGTGTTTTTTACATTAGATAAAGGAGTGGGAATAATTTCCTTTTTTTCTCTCTCCTAATATTTTTATTCAAAGCTTAATCAGCTTAGATTATTGTGAAATGTGGAAAACATAGATGTAAAAAGAGAATGAGAAAAATCAGCATAGAAGAAATGAATAGGATATATCTTGGGAATAGCACTTCATGCAAAATGCTGAATGAAGTCTGGAGTACACAAGAGGCAGGAAGAAGAAAAAGGAATATTAACTCTGTGTTTCTTATTCAAGAAACAATGCGGTAGTTCAGGAGTATATTCATCAGATTTGTTTTGCCAGATACTCTCCAGCTAAAACATGTTCTAGGCCATGCAATACTTGACTAACGGTGTTTAGAAGAGAACTGATTTCCAGAAATCAATAAAATGTGAACATTGCTCCTTGTTCTAACTGAGGGAGAACAGGTCACGAGGAGAAATGCTCTGAACTAACCTTTTATTCTATCCCTGATGACCCATCTTCAGGCCAGAGTGGGTTGGAAAAGTACTCACATGATTTCTATTGTATACCTCTCAAGGTTTCTGTTGGTGAAATTGCAATCATCTGGGTCATAAAGCAACCAGCCAGGTATGTCACACTGGTTGATGGAAAAGATGATAGAAAAGGAAGTACCTCTCG
Source organism: Chrysochloris asiatica (assembly GCF_000296735.1). NCBI lineage: Eukaryota > Metazoa > Chordata > Mammalia > Afrosoricida > Chrysochloridae > Chrysochloris > Chrysochloris asiatica. Next base: position 12,663,920 of record NW_006408544.1, read on the forward strand.
CTTGGATTTTATGAAGATATACATACAATGCTCATATTAGACATGATGAGTGAGTCATGTCTCATTTTCATATACAAAGAGAAAAAATAAAATTATGTGGATTACTATACTAAAAAAGAAAGAAAGAACAATGTGGTTAGGACATGTGATAGACATTATGCATGGTCTATTTTATTAAATCAAAGAGGTGACATTCAGATTATACTTCCTGGACTATATGTTCCTTTAGTGTTGGGACCATCTAGGCTAGATACAGTAAAGATGTTGAGAATAGATTTAATGGCAGTCTGACACCAACCAACTCAATCTGGTCACCAATGTAAATTGACTAGTATGCTAGACTACAGTGACTAGACTCTGTAGCAGAAATTAAAAATATTGGAAGGCAGGCAACTAGAATTCTGGTTTGGGTAAAACATTATGTATGGCCTTTAGAAAGTCACATGACTTGCCAAGAAGAACCCTGATGGTACAGTGGCTACGTCCTTGGTTGAACCCAACGTTCAGCCCTGGAACTCCTATGGGACAGTTGTATCTTATCCTATAAGGTCACTGAATGGTTTAAAAGGTGTGCGACAGGGTTGTATTCTTTCACCATCCTTATTCAATCTATATGCTGAACAAATAATCCAATAAACTGGGTTCTATAAAGAAAAACGTGGCATCAGGATTGGAGGAAGACTCAGTAACAACCTGCGATATGTAGATGATACAACCTTGCTTACTGAAAGTGAAGAGCACTTAAAACATTTACTCCCAATTGGGGACCTGGTTGGCAAGCAGTGTGAAGAGGCCTGGGGACTCTTGGGCCCATAGTCAGTGGCATGGACATGGAGGACTCGAAGAGGAGAGTGGAGCTACTGGCTGACAGGAAGAGAGGACATATGCACAGGAGTGCCCACACGTGCAGATGATACCCACGTGACCTGGACCGGATGACTGGATGATCAGAGTTCATCCAGGAGAGGAAAGAAGAGGGGAAAAAGAAAGAAAGGAAAAAAAAAAGAGTGAGCTGATACAGTCTGATGAATTGACCTATACCTATGGAGCAGCGACTCAAAAGAGGGAACAAATCCTCACAGCAAGAAACATTCACACACACACACACACACACACACACACACAGTGGACGGAGAAGGGCAGCTTGGACATTGGATACTCAAATGTGGAGGGGGGACTACAAAGGCAAGAAGTGACTGGCTTACAAGCTTTTAAGAGGGAACCTGGTGCTAGGGAGCATGGCGGAAGGCAGAAGCTCCAGTAGGTACTATTCAATCTGTCTGGGCGGAGCTGATGAAAGGAGATATAGATGGGTAACTCGTGATACTGTAGTGAATAATGCTTATCAGGATGGATTATGCAAAGGTAGACGTTTTGTAACAAGGAAGGGAGTGATTAATTCTCCAGGATAGGAGCGAAGGCCTCTGGGACCATCAACGGAGAAGAGCCGAGAGCGGGACCCTGCCCAGAGAAACAGAGATGCCTGAGATGGAGACAGCAATGATGACATGGAGTAATGAAGTGACTGGGGACTTTGGACCCAGAGAGGGAAAGGGACTTTGGGCCAAAAACTGGGGGGAGAAGGGGAAAGTGTAGGGGACGGGTTTCTGGGATATACTCTTTGGGTGGTTGATGATGCATGGAGGGGATTGGAACCATAGCAGTGAGATGATATACAATGGAATGAATATAAAACTGAAGTTCTCCCATGTAAACTATCATATAATTCACAATAAAACATTTAAAAAAAATTTACTGATGCAGATCAAAGAACACAGCCTTTGGTATGGATTGCATATTAATGTAAAGAAAACAAAAATCCTCACCACTGGACCAATAAACAACAGTCTTATCAATGGAGAAAAGATTGAAGTTGTCAAGGACTTCATTCTTCTTGGATCAACTATCAACACTCACAGAATCAGCAGTCGAGAGATCAGACGATGTATTGCATTAGGCAAATCTGCTGCACAAGACCTTTTTAAAGTGTTGAAGAGCAAAAATATCACCTTGAGGACTAAGGTTTGTCTGATCCAAGCCATGGTATTTTTTTCAATAACCTCATATGCATGCGAAAACTGGACATTGAATAAGGAAGACCGTAGAAGACTTGCTGTTTTTGAGTTATGGTATTGGTGGAGAATACTGAAAGTGCCATGGTTTGCCAAAACAATCAACAGATCTGTTTTGGAAGAAGTGCAGCCAGAGTGCTCCTTGGAGGCCAGGATGGCCAAACTTTGTCTCTCATACAGTGGACATATTGTCAGGAGATACCAGTCACTGGAGAAGAATATCATGTTTGATAAGGTGGAGGGTCAGAGAAAAATAGAAAGACCCCCAATGAGATGGATTGGCAAAGTGGCAGCACCAATGAGCTGAAGCGTGGCAACAGTATCGAGGCTGGCTCAGGATCAGGCAGTGTTTCGTTCTGCTGAGCATAAATTCGCTATGGGTCAGTACAGACTCGATGGCGCCTAACAACAACAAACAACATAAGGTCACTATTGAGTTGGAATGTTCTCGATGGCAATAGATTTGATTTGATTTGGGTCACTTTGCTAAAGTTATTTTAATTGTTATATTGAAACCTCTGCAAAAACTGATTATAATGCTTATTATGTTGTTCAGTATTCAAAACATGTATTTTTTAAAGGAGTGGCTTACATAGCATAGGAATCACCTGAGGAATCTGTAAAAAGTGCAGACTCTAGATGTAACCGAAGAGCAAAACATGCTGCTTCAGTGGATTTAGTGTGGGGCAAGAACCTTTGTTGGTTCTCATACTGAATATCTATAGACAGTGTCTTTAATGAGAACTGTATTGGTGTGGCACTGTAGCATAAGCACTAGACCATGAGGTCAGTTTGAACCCCAAGGTCAGTGGTTCAAACTCACCAGCCGCTCTTCAGAAACCCTATACAGCGTCACTATGAGTAGGACCTGACTCCACAGCACTCAACAACAATATAATTAAAATTCTCCTCATTGACTTTGGTACCACGAAATTCAGTTCAGTTTTAAGTTTCTTCTTCCCTTTTTTATTTATTTCTGGTTACTTCATTTTTGTTTTATTGTTTTCTTTAATTTCAAGTGCTTATATTTTTTCCAGAAGTGATAGATACAAGTAATAAAAAACATAATTAAATGATCACTTAACTTTTCTGGAACACGGTTTCCTCTTTTATAAAACAAAGGAGTTGTACTAGATAATCCCTAAGTGAATATTAATTCCAATAATTTCACAATTTTGTAATACAAACAAAACAGTACCAAAGTCAATATTAAGTAACTAATAAGCATCTATATGTATCATGTACTATTTCAGTAAACAAAATAGACAAAGCCTCTTCACCTTGTGCAATTGATGTGGGAGACAGACAACAAATAATTAACATAATAAAAACGGATATATACTATATATACAGTACTTATATACTGTTATAAGTACTATGGGAAAAAGTAGAGTCAGAAACAGAATGAGTTGTGTGAGAAAAGTAGGAGTAAGGCAGGTTCCTTTATTAAACTAAGATCAAAGAAATCCCCAGTAAGAAAGTTAGTGTTTAGCAAAGATTTAAATGAGGTTATTGGATTAGACAAACATATATCTGAAGAAAGAATATAGCAAACAGATAAAACAGATACCTGGAATGCTCAAGGAGATCATTTTTTTTATCTATATGGTTGGAATAGACTAAGTGAGGGGCAATACAGCAAGACATGATGTCACAGAAAATAGAGAGGGATGACTACAAAGTAACTTCTAAGTTATTTTAAGAATCATCTACTCTAAGTGAAGTAGGAAATTATTGGAGAATTTTGAGGAAAAAAACATTAGGTGATCTGATTTATTTTAAATGGATATTCTAGGCTACTTCATTGACAATAGACTATAGGGAGATAATGATAGAAGAACAAAAACCAATTTTGAAGCTGTTGAAATAATTCAAGACTGAAATGATGGTGGCCCAAATTAGAGCACTATCAGTGGAAAAGCCAATTGAATTTTCTAAATGATTAGATGTTGTTGTTGTTAGGTGCAGTCAACTTGAATATGTCGCAACATCATCTGACATCCCTTTTGATCTTTTCTTTGCTTACTGTCTTTTTTATGACCTTCTGCTTTTTTTGTGTAAAACATTAAAGAAATGGTTGAACCTCATCCGTTGATTTTGGTACAATGATTCTGTGTATTCCTTCCCTCTTCTTTTGATACTTCCTGCATCATTAAGTATTTTGCTCAATAACAACAAGCGACATGCAGATGAAGCTCCATGGGTCATTATGAGTCAGTCAACTTGACGGCACCAAACAACACTGTTACAACCTTTTTTTTGAATTGTCTTCTGAAAAATTTTACTTGCGTGTGATATTAATATTGTTTGATAAGTTCCCTATTCTGTTGGGTCACATTTTTTGGAATGGGCACAGATATGGGTCACTCTCAGTCAGATGGCTATACTTGTCTTCCAAATTTCGTGGTATAGACAATTACATGATACCACCTTTGCATCCACTTCTCAAAACATCTCAATTGCTATGTAGTCAAATCCTGGAACTTTCTTTTGTGTCAATGTCTTCAATGCAGCTTGGAGTTCTCTCATCACTACCTTGATCCTAATGCAACTCATGAAATGGATGAATATTGACCAATTATTTTTGGTATAGTAACTGTATTCCTTCCAGCTTCTTTTGAAGCTTCTTGCATCATTCAATATTTTGCTCAAAGAAACCTTCAATATTACAAAATTTCAAGCTATGAAATTTTCTTCAGTACTCTCAGTCTGAGAAATGTTGAGCATTTCTTCCCTTTAGGTTTTCTAAATCCAACTCTCTGCACATTTCTTTATAATGCTTTATTTTGTCTTCTCAAGCTGCCTTTTGAAAATTTTTGCTCATCTCTTTTACTTCATAATTTCTTCCAATAACTTTAGCTTCTCTATGTTCAAGAAAGAGTTTTAGAGTCTCTTCTGACAACTCTTTTGATATTTTCTTTCCTGTGTTTTCGATGACCTTTTGCTTTCTTTGTGTATAACATCCTTGATGACACCCCACAGTCTGTCTGGTCTCCATCCATTAGTTTTAAATGTCTCAAATCTCTTCTTGAGATGGTCTCTAAATTCAGGTGGTATATACTTAATTTCATAGTTTGGCTTTCAAAATCTTGCTTGCATTTTCTTCAGATTCAATGATCTTGCATATGAGCAATTGATGAGCTTGTTCTGACTGAATACTGAGATTCTCCATTATCTCTTTCATAGATATAGTTGACTGTGTATCCAATCCTGTGAGGTCCACATGTACTGTCACTGTTTATGTTGTAAAAAAAACTGTAGTAGCAATGAGTAAGTCATTGTTCTTGCAAAACAGTATCATAGAAAATCCAGTATGGCATCTATCACTAACGCTGTATCTTACAACTACTACCTACCATTTTCATTAACAACACTCAATATACAGATGACACAACCACTCTTGCTAAAAGTAAAGATCACTTGGAGTACTTGCTGATGAAGATTTTATGAAAGCTACATCCTTCGATATAAATTATACCTCAATATAGAAAGCAAAATTCCTCACAATTGGACCAATAAGTAATACTAGGATAAATTGAGAAAAGATTCAAGTTATCAAGGATTTCCATTTTACTTGGAGCCACAATCAATGACCCTGTAAGGAGCAGTCAGAAAACCAAAAACATTATGCTATGAGAAAGTCAACTGCAAAAGTCTTCTTTCATGTGTTTAAAACACACTGTGGAGGATTAACTGTGTTGATTCCGGTCATGGTATTTTCAATCCCCTCATACGTATGTGAAAGAGACAATAAGGAAGACTGTAGAAGAACTGATACATCTGAATTTTGGTGTTAGTGAAGAATACTGAATATACCATGGAATTCCATAAGAATGAACAAATCTAAGGCCAGAATGCTCCTTAGAAACAAGAATGGTAAGCCTTCATTTGATACTCTTTGAACATATATGTTAGCAGGAGGTAACATATTCCCTGGCGAAGGACATCATGGTTGGTAAAGCAGAAGGTGAGAAAAAAAGAGGAAGACCCTCCATGAGATGGTTTCACACAGTGACTGACTGAAACAATTAGCTCAAACACGACTAATGTGAGAATGATGTATGGCCAGGTAGTGTTTCCTTTTGTTGTACCATAATATCGCTATGAGTTCAAAACAACTCAATGACATCTAACAACATAACAACACTGTTTGGTTTAAAGAAGACTCAGTGAATATTATTGGTTTAAAGTTTAAATATTATCTAAGGGAAGTAATTATAGGAGTTCACCCAGCCTCAGTAGTTTCAGAAAGTCAGTATTTCACTATATTTTTGTCTTCCTAATTTTATTTCTTTTGTTGTTGTTGAAAATATGCATAGCAAAACATGCACTAATTCAACAATTTCTACATGTACAATTAGTGACACTAATTATATTCTTAAGTTATAAATCCATTCTCACCTTCTTTCCTGAATTGTTTCTCTCTTATAAACTCATTGCTACCTGAGGTTCCTATCTAATATTTCAAGTTGCTGTTGTCAGTTTGATTCCATATAGACAGTTCTTAAAAGAATATAATACTTAATGCAGAACTTTTTTTTCTAATTAAGATAAACAACTATCCAGTTTTAAAATGACTTTCCAGGAACATTTTTGGTTTAAAGTTTAAAGATGATCTCAGTATAATGTTCCAGGAGTTCATTTACATTCTATGGCTCCAGAAAGTCGGTAGTTCATGTAAATTTGAAATTCTGTTCTGTGTATTCCATCTTTTGATTATTTGATGCATGAGTCTCTGATCAAAATATTTAGTCACCATTCATTTTTTCTGGTTACATTACAAAGGAGACAATGATTCTCAAAAGCAATTTGCCACATATTCTATACACTTTGTCTACTCCTGACTCTCCTTCTTCCTCCTGTTGTTGTTGTTAAGTGCCGTCGAGTCGGTTCCGACCCATAGCAACCCTGCACAGGGTTTCTGAGGGTGTAAATCTTTACTGGAGTAGAAAACCTCATCTTTCTCCCGAAGAGCGCTGGTAGTTTCGAACCACTGACCTTAAGGTTCGCAGCCCGATTTGTAACCAGTACGCTACCAGAGCTCCTCCTGCTTCTTCCTCCTACTTCAGGTTAATAAAGACTAATTATTGTTTCTTTCTTTTTTAATTATTGTGTCTTGAATGACAGTTTGTAAGCTTTTAAAACCCAGGCCCAACACAATGAACTAGAAGGCAGAACGAAAGCAATAAACATTGTTAGGCCATGAAACCATGAGCCAAATCCCATGAGGTGTTTGGCTGTACAAGAGCAACACGAGAAATTACTCTTTTTTGTCATTGTACATGTACAAGGGAGCCATGGATTAAACTGTGCCCCCCCAAAAAAAAATGTGTCACCTTGGGTTAGTCATGATTCTCAGTGGTTTGGCAGGTATGCAGTAATGTAATTTAGCAGGTACGTAATAACTCCCCATGGTATGATCTGATTTGATAAGTTTCTCAAAATCAGTATTGAGAGGACTAAGTGTGGGATGCAACACCTTTAATTCTGTTACAGCCATGATCCGACATAAGGTGAGTTTCCCTAGGGTATGGCCTGCAACACCTTTTATCTTACAAGATATAAATGAAGGAATAAGAGATCAGAGAGTGAAAGGGACCATGACATGAGAACTGGGAGAGGATCACATCCTTTGGGTCCAGGTCACTGCACTGGGAACCTCCTAGATCTAAAGGAAGATTGAAGCCAAGACACATGGAAATCTCCACGGACTGCTGGGTCTACAGAAACTAAAAGAAGTCAAGGACCTTGAAGCCAACAGAAAGATAAATCCTCTGCCTAGTACTTGCACCATGAATTTTGATTTATAGACTGAAAATATGAGAGGTCCAATTTCTGTTCGTTAAAACTGTTCACCTGTATTTCAGTTAGCAGCACTAGATAACTAAGACAGATGGTAAGTCAAAAACTATTGATACTAGGGTACCAGTTCATAAAACATAAGTTTTATTCCCAACAAAAAAGTGTTTAAGCATCTCTCCTCTCTGTGAACAATGGATGGCTGCAGACAAGTTTTCTCAATAATACATTTGTCTAGTCTCTTTAGGGTACCTTCATTTCAGATTCCTCATTGAAATGAAAAATAAATATAGAAACCCACTGATTTTAATATGTTGACCTTATATCCTGAAACTTTGCTAAAGTCCTGTATTAGCTCTACAAGTTTTCTTGGGTACTCTTTGGGATTTTCTATATATATAATCATCATCATAATAAAAAGTACTGAGAATTAAGGATCAAAATCAAATCCCATTTATCTTTCTAGAGGCATTACATTCAGAACTCATTGGAGGTGGGGAAAAAGTTTAAAGCTCCATATAATTAAACAATAAAGCAGTAGCTATAGCCTACTTGGGTACCTATGTGTATAAAAGGGTAATGGAAAATTAAGAAAACAATCTCCAAACAAATCCAAGTAATCACCAAAGAGCAAGTTGGAAGTGTGCATGTTGCTTCAGGTACACAGTGATAATTAAGAGCAGACATCTTAAATACCCACTGAACTTTGTAAAGATGTCAGCTTTACCTAATATTATCATTACTGTGTATAATTTACTTATGTGAGGGATTTCATATAGAAATAATTTTAATTTTATTTTCAAGTTCTTTTTTAGATTACGAAATTCATATCAAAAAAGGTAGTCAAATAGTTAATCGACAAAGTTACAATATATTTTCTTGTATTTTCAGATATGTAGCTCCTCAAAGCCACTGTGCAAATGTAAGAAAACAGATTATCCAATAAGATGAAAAATGGAAACATTATATATATTGTTGTTGTTGTCAGGTGCCATCGAGTCAGAAATGACTCATAGCGACCCCATGCACAGCAGAACAAAACAATGTCCGATCCTGGGCCAACCTCACTACCGCTGCCACACTTGAGTCCATCAATGATGCCACCTGGCCGATCCATCTCGTTAGGGGTCTTCCTCTTTTTCTCTGACCCTCCACCTTACCCAGCATGACATCCTTCTCCAGCGACTGTTTCCTACAGACAATATGTCCAAAGTATGAGAGACGAAGCTTAGCCATCCTGGCCTCCAAGGAGCACTCTGGTTGTACTTCTTCCAAAACAGATTTATTGGTTCTTTTGGCAGTCCATGGCACTTTCAGTATTCTCCTCCAACACCACAACTCAAAGGCATCAATTCTTCTACCATCTTCCTTATTCACTGTCCAGCTTTCGCATCCATATGAGGCTATTGAAAACACAATGGCCTGGGTCAGGCGCACCTTAGTCCTCAAGCTGACATCTCTGCTCTTCAATACTTTAAAAAGTTCCTGTGCAGCAGATTTGCCCAATGCAATACGTCCTCTGATCTCTTGACTGCTGCTTCCGCGAGTGTTGATAGTTGATCCAAGAAGAATGAAGTCCTTGACAACTTCAATCTTTTCTCCATTGATAAGAATGTTGTTTATTGGTTGAGTGGTGAGGATTTTTATTTTCTTGATATTGAGATGTAATCCATATTGAAGGCTGTGCTCTTTGATCTTCATAAGTAAATGTTTCAAGTCCTCTTCAAGTCCTATATATATATATATATAATTGCTTATGGGAAACCCCTCCTCCTCCCCCCAATGAGATAGATTGGCACAGTTGCATCAGCAATGGGCTGCAGCATAACAATTGTGACGAGGGTGTAGGATCAGGCAATATTTTGTTTTGTTGTACACAGGGTCACTATGAGTCAGAAACAATGCAAAGGTACCTAACAATAATAGTAACTGTTCACTATCATGGGATGGTAAAAGTGAGTGTTTCAAAGTTATGGGGATTTAGGATCAAATTCCAACTTTAAAAATAGTATTTATTGATCACCCACTATGCTTAAGGTCTTATTCTATGTGCTTTAATACAGTTTTGAAAGCTTGGTCAAGTTACTTAAATTTCCTGAGCCTCAGTTTCCTCAACTGCAAAATAGGAATAAAACTGTTTTGGGGGTTATTTTGAAATCAGTGCCTACGTATCAATATTTGGACAAAACCACAAATGTATTAATTTTGAGATAGTATACAACATCTAGAGTACTTAAACACAAATTATGTGGATGAAGATAACTAACAGGGGGCTAACTATGTGTGAAGCACTACTCTAATCACTTATACACAAAAAGTTCTTTAAACGGAGACAGAGTGTTCAGAAAACTTTTAAAAGATAAGAGCCAGTAAATAGTGGGGTCAAACTAAAATATAGGCAGTCTGGCATCAGGGCTGATATTCTTTATCACTAGACCATATAGCCACTCTGTTACAGTTGGTCTCATCCTTTATACAGAGTGTTGTATTACCGAGTCTTTTGGAAATGTGTTATCTTAGAAACGACTTGCTTGCTGATTTTTTTCTTGTGAGATGTGATTTTCCGTACTTCTTCCATTATTTTTTTAAGGCTTCAAGAACTGCATTAAGATCCCAAAAGGGAAAATAAATAAGAGGGAGAGTTGAGTTTCAACAGCTTTAAAGGTTATGACTTGTTAGACCTTATTTAGGGGCAAAGGCAAGTTTAGTTGTCTTAATCAAATATAATAACCATGCCTGTTATTAATGGAATATATGTGGATTATGTTAAGCACTTTATATGCATAAGCTCATTTAATTCTCATGACAATCCAGTCATATTGGTATTTTTATCCCATGTAGCAGATGGGAAAAGTGAGGCTTAGTGAGATGAACTTGTCCATTTGTTGCATAACTAGTAAGTCAATCTGATATCCTATACCCTCAGCCTGATTTTACATTCATTTAAGTTACTATATTAGTTTCATGTATGACCACAAAAATAATTGTTCAGTGTGAAAAACAAACAAAACTGAAAAATATAAAGTAGAAACAGGCACCATAAATGTACAAAGGAACATTTAATATTCCAAGGTAACATTCATATATTCAT
>NW_006408544.1:12675014-12677310 GCF_000296735.1 Chrysochloris asiatica
CCATGGTATTACATATTCTTCCCAAAATACTACTTTTGTATTCTCTTCCTTACATGCTACATCCTGGATATGAGTGATCTAATGGTAATAATCCAAAGAAATTAAGAAATCTGCAAGGGAACGTGACCCTGATTGTGGAAAAATCCAAGGTACCACATTTACTTCACACCTTGACAAATATTTTGTGTTCCACAAAATGCTTTAATTAAAACACGAAGTTTTGAGTCTATGGATGGTAAATAGTTGTTACTTTATAAGTGTATGTACTACTTCCTGAATGTGCAAATGTATCTAAAGACTTATTTCCATCCTGTTGTCACTGTCACTAGTTACCTGCAGCATTTCTATCATGGATTATTATACCTGCCTCTTATCTTATATTTTCTAATTCATTCACTACTGTACCCGACTATTGTTGTTGTTGTTAATTGCCATCGACTCAGTTCTGACTCACAGCAACCTTGCAGTTCAAACCAACATTACGGTCCAGTGCATTATCCTACAGTACCACACCAAACTGATACTCCTTAAATAGAAAGTTCTTAGTATTCCTATTCTTTGGTAGTGTCTAATTGCCGTGATGGAGTCCTGGTGTGGCACTGTGGAATAATGCAGTGGAACGCAAGATTGGTTTGAACTGCAAGGTAGGTGGTTCAAATTCACAGGCTGCTTCTCAGAAACCCTATACAGGGTTGCAGTTAGTCAGAATCAACTCAAAGGCACTTAACAATTACAGTGAATTACATAGCAATGATTGAATTCCTAAATGTACAAATAAAAAGAAACCATAGGAACCCCAATGTGGTTGAGAAAATGGAATTTCTTCATTTCCAAAATGGGGTAACATACTGCTGACATCATGTAGTGGCTTGTGAGTGTTAAATGAAATAGATATGGATTTCTGCTTCAGTCCAAAATGAAGTAACCAAATTTATACCTCGCCTGAAAAAAAACCAGAAAAAAGCCAAAATATATGAAAAAATGGAAGTCAGGTAATGATGGACAATACATTGCTGGTGTTGTTTGTTGTTAACTGCTGTCAAGTTGGTTCCAACCCATAGCAACCCTGTCAAGTGTTTCCAGAGAGTGGCTGGTGAGCTTGAACCACCAACTTTGTGGTTCAAACTGACTTTGCAGTCCAGCTCATAACCCATAGCAGCACACAGAAGTCAGATAATAATGGACAGTATATTGCTAGTAAAATGTAGAATGTTCATCGTTTGGAGACTATTCTGCCATTTAAAAAAATTCACCTATTCCATATGTACCAGTCATTTCCTACCTAAGTAGGCCTCAAGAAAACTGACATAGAAACTGACAAGGAAACTGACATACAAAGATTTGTGCATGAAGATCATTGCAGCCTCTTTTTATTTATTTATGTTTTTAAAATATATTATGGTTTGGGTGAACTTTTACAGAGCAAATTAGTTTCCCATTCAATTCACTCCCTCAATGTGTTTGGTTATGGCTAAGAAGTTTGCATAACTTTGTCCCCTGTATTATCTACCATATACCTGCATATATCATCAGCATAAATAAACACATATGTAGAAACATCATCCGCCAAACCTGTATGTGTGTACTCCATACACCATTTGAAACCTACTCAACTTACATATTTATGTGTCTACTCAGAAATTATTGTTTATTGTTACTCTTATTGCAGATTTGTATATTTAATTGTATTTATCATGGTTTCCATTCATTATTGTGTACCTCCAAGTGTTTGCATCTGCTTTCGTTATGTAGTGCTGACCTCCCTTATTGTTTATTGCCTTTCCCTTCACCCAGGTTACAACATGTATACTATCTAGCTAGTGGTTTCCCCTCCTTTCCTTTCTCATCAGTGAAAACAATCAAAGAATGCTCCTTTCTATGCATTACCTTATTCTTGATTTTCTATAATAGTGGACTTTCTATAAATAGTGGTCTCAGTCCTGGTGTGGCACCATGGGTTAATGCGCTGAACTGCAATGCCAGTTTGAACAGCAAGGTTGGTGGTTCAAGCTCACTAACTGCTCCTCGGAAATCCTATACAGGATCACAATGGGTCAGAGCCGACTCAGTGGCACTTAACAATAACAGCATCTTTCCTCTTGTGGCTGATTTTTTGAACTCAGCATAATGTCCTCCAGTTTCTTCAAGTTGTAAAGTGTTTTTTCAAATTCATCATTCTTCTTTAACATTGTGTAATATTCCATTGTAAGGAGCTCTGGTAGCGTAGTGGTTACGAATCGGGCTGCGAACCTTAAGGTCAGCAGTTTGAAACTACCAGCTGCTCCGCGGGAGAAAG
>NW_006408544.1:12677680-12679135 GCF_000296735.1 Chrysochloris asiatica
TCATTATTGTTTTAATCTGCATATCTCTAATGGCTAATGACACACCACTCATCTGTCAGTTTGTCTTACTGGGATGACGTGTGTATTGCTCTGATGTTTGGAGCTATGTCACCTAGTTTTCAAATACCAGCATGATCACTGTGGTAGACAAATTTCAGCAGAAATTCCAGAAAAATAGACCAAACCAATCTATGAGGAAGGAAGACGCAGTCCACTTCTGAAAAAAATTCACCACTGTAAAAATTATGAATAGCAACGAGAGACTGTCTGATTGGTGCCAGATGATTAGTTCCTCAAGTAGGAAGATACTAATACTTTAACAGTGGGAGAGCTATCTTCTCAAAGTAGAGTTGACCTTAATGACGTGGAAGGAAGTAACTTTCAGGACCTTTATTTGCTGATGTGGCAAAATGCAAAATGAGAAGAAATAGCTAAAAACATACATTGAGAATCAGAGCATGAAATGTATGAAGTATGAATGTAGGAAAATTGAAAGTCATAAAAATGAAAGAGAGCATAAAAATATTGATATCCTAGTCATGAGTGAGCTAAAATGGACAATTTTGAATCAGACAATCATATGATCTACTTTGCTGTGAATGAAAATTGAAGAGGAATGGCAGTGAAATCATCAAAAAATATAAACATTTCAAAAACTATCCTAAAGTACAGTGATAGCATACTATGCATATAGCTAAAGCAAAACCAGGAGTACTGGTTTGGTACTATGAGATAAGCACTGGACTGCAAACTGAAAGGTTGGTGGTTCAATCCCACCAGCTACTCCTTGAAATCTATACAGGGTCACTATGAGTCAGAAATGACTTGAGGGCACTTAACAGCAACAACAAAGGAAACCAGTTAAAAACACTATTGTTCAAATTTATGCATAAAGCACTAATGTCAAAGAGGACAAAATAGAAAGCTTTTACCAACTTTTACATTCTGAAATTAATCAAACATATAATCAAGACGCACGGGTAGTTATTGGTAATTAGAATTCAAACACTGGAAACAAACAAGAAGGATAAGCAGTTGAAAAATATGGCCTTGGTGATAGAAATAACTACAGAGATCACAATAGAATACACAAGACCAATGATTTATTCATTGCAAAGACCCTTTTTCAACAACATAAATGGTGGCTACACATCTGAACCTGGTCAGGTGGAAAACACATGACATCTGTGAAAAGAGACAATGGTAAAACTCAATATCATAGGTCAGAAAAAGGCCAAGAGCTTACTACATAACAAACCACCAATTGCTTTGATGCAAGATCAAGCAGATGATGAAGAATTTTTTTTTTTTTAATCCACAAATGTCAAAATACAACCTTAAATATATTCCACCTGAATTTAGAGACCATAACATGAAACGATTTGAAAACACTGAACCCTAATGAATGAAGACCAGATATGTGGTAGAATAATACCAAAGGCATCATACATGAAA
>NW_006408544.1:12682855-12684032 GCF_000296735.1 Chrysochloris asiatica
TGACGTACGTGGCAGCATCTCCCTGAGCTCAATCGACAAATGGAAGAGTTGAGAACAGAATAAAATTATAAGAACAGAGGATATGGGAGATCAGTCTATGATCAAAAAAATTACAACGTGAAAGAAGGTAAACACACAGAGGAACAGAGATCCAGGTGGTGAGAAGGTCAGGTAGATTACAGGAGAAAATACACTGTCTTAAATGGAGGGAAAAATCAATGGAATATACAGTAACCACAATGATGGGGCTGGGGTAAGGGTTTTAGTTCAGGTGTTGGGGAGGGCAATATAAGAAGGGGGAGGATGTGGAAGAACAAGATAGGTGAGTGAACACTGAGACAGATTTGCGTGGCCTAAGTGTGACAGAGGTAAATAGTGATGCATGCTCAACCTTGGAACAACAGGGCTCTGTGATACAGGGATCTAGGCATAGTATGAAGAGGGGAAAGAATACTAAGATACTTGACTGTCTTATTAACATCAGTTTCCCTTGCCTACTACTGTATAATAGACACTTGAGTGGTATAGAAAGGAATGTTGGGAAACAGGATTACAGAAAATTTGTAAGTTCTAGAACTTGCCCAGTGAAATAGGCCTCTTATGGAGCCTTTGTAGAGTATAGTACCTTAGGTGGAGTCCTGAATCCCACCCAGAACCTTCAGAGGTGGGACATTCCCACTAGCAAGGACAAGCAGACCAACCTGGAACAGCTAGAGTGACAGAAGATACATCTTCAAAGAAAGACCATCAGGAAAAGCCCAAAACAAAAATGCCAGCAAGACTGGCTACTACAAGAATAAGCAAGCTGTTCGCCAGGAAGCCATCAAGGCAAGCAATCAAGATCCTTCAGAAAAAATTCCCCTCTAAGACTGAAACTCTAAGGGAACACATGAGCATGCATGTAAGCTTGCTGGTGATCACATTGGTCTACTGGTGAGTGGAAGAGGGGGAAAGGCAGCAATGAAGAAATGGGCTGAGTTCAACCCATTGATTCCTTTTGACCTGGAGATGAGAGAAAGAGGAAGGGCTGGTTGGTCCAAAATGTGGTGAGACCTGGGGACACCTGAGCCCATGGACAAGGACATAGCCACAGAAGGCTAGAGCTGAGAATGAAGCATCCAGCTGATATGAAGTGAGGGGAGAGTCACAAGAACACCCAAACTTGCAGATAGTACCC
>NW_006408544.1:12684816-12686599 GCF_000296735.1 Chrysochloris asiatica
TTTTTTTTGTTGTTGTGGTGGTAGTTGTTGTTGTTGTTTTAAAAAAAGAGCTAAGGTGAATAGTGAGAAATACTGTTAACTGATGGTACATGGAGGGTATTATAATCATTGCAATGAACCAAGGTGTATGATTTGTTAAATGTAAAACTGATTATCTGCCCTGTAAATGTTCGTGCACTCAATCCACAATAATAACCTTTAAAAAAAAAAAGGGGAGAGGGGATAGAGGTAAATACTGTTGACTGATGGTACTTGGAGGAGATTGTAATCATTGCAATGAAGCAAAATATGATGTATGGAATGTAAAACTGATAATCTGCCTTGTAAACTTTAACTCAATTCACAATAAAAACTTCTTTTAAAAAAAATATATATATATACAGGAAAGAAAGAAAACCAAAATGGATATCAAAAGAGACTCTGGAACTTTTCCTTGAAACACAGATATGATGAAGCAAAAGGTCTATACAGAAGAGTTTAACTAGATGGTGCCACACTATCAAAAGCATTTGCAGAGTCACTATAGCACAGGTAAACATTTTTCTGATATTCTCTGCTTTCAGTCAAGATCCATCTTATGTCAGCAGTGATATCCCTGTTTCATGTCCTCTTCTGAATCTGGCTTGAATCTCCTAAAGTTATCTGTCAAAGTATAGTTACAGCCATTTCTGTATTACCCATAATAAAACTTTACTTGCATGGGATATCAGTGATATTATCTGATAATTTCCACATTCCTTTGGGTCACCTTTCTTTGGAATGGGCACAAATATGGATATCTTCCTGTCAGTTGGTCAGGAAGTTGTCTTCCAAATTCCTTGGCATAGATATGACCTTGGTGATACAAATGATGCCAGAGATTGCATGATAGGATTTCGTAAGACCAATGAGTTAGTTATAGAAAATACTTTATTCCAACAACTTAAGCTAGTACACGTGTGAACCTTGCTGGCTGGACTACATAGGAAACAAATCAATTACATCTGTGGAAAGAGATAATGGGGAAGCAATATACCATAAATCAGAACAAGGCCAGGAGCTGACTGTGGAACAGACCATTGGTTGCTTATATGCAGGTTCAAATTGAAGCTAACTAAAATTAAAACAAGTCCACAAGAGTCAAAATATGACCTTGAGTATATTCCACCTGTGTTTACAGAGCATCTCAAGAATATAATCAACATGTTGAACACTAATGAAAAAAGAACAGAGGAATCCTGGAATGACATAAAGGACATAATAAATAAAAAAAAAAGGTAACTAAAAAGACAAGAAAGAATCTATGTGCAAAGACACAGTGCTAGAAAACCAAAAAAGGAAGAATGTACTCAGTACTACTGAAGCTGACAGAAGTCAAGTAAAAGTGAAGTCTTAAGTTGCAATATTCAGTGATTCTATGGACAAATATTGAATGATGCAGGAATCATCAAAAGAAGATGCAAGGAAACACAGACATTTCAACAAATGCATGCAGCACTTATCTATGTTCAAAAATTTGGAAGACAGATACAGTTAATGGACTTGAAGAAACCCATATTCCTGTTAATGCCAAAGAAAAGTGACCTAACAGAATAACTAAATTATCAAACAATATCATAGATCACAAGTAAATAAAATTTTGCTGAAGATCATTCAAAATTTGTTGCAGCAATAAGTCCACAGGGAGCTACTAGAAATTCAAGCTGAATTCAAAAGAGGATGTGGAATGAGGGATATCACTGCTTATGTCCAAGATATCTTGGCTGAAAGCAGAGAATGCCACAAAGATGTTCACGGTGTTTTA
>NW_006408544.1:12686869-12698923 GCF_000296735.1 Chrysochloris asiatica
CTTCAGAGTTGTATCTTTACACCATACTTAATTCATTCTGTATACTGAACAAAACAATCTGAAAAGCTGTAATATGTGAAGATGAACGCTCTGTCAAGATTAGAAGAAGACTAATGAACAATCTATTATACACAGATGACACAACCTTGTTTTCTGAAAGCGAAAAGGACTAGAAGCATTTACTGATGAAGATGAAAGACTACCGTTTTCAAAATGCATTGCACCTCTGTGTAAAAGGCAATAGAAATAAATATTGTTATATACATAGTCCTTCAAAAACAGTGATCTAATAGTAGATGCCTCGATAGATACACATGTTGAATGGCTGTGTCAGAGAGAGTAGTAGTAAACCCACAAATACATGTAGGTTTGACAAAGGATATTTGTACATCAGTATTGACCTTTGCAGCAAATATTATCTATGGGTGTGGTGGAGCATGGGAGGTATGGTTGAGTCAGTTCTGACTCATAGTGACACCATGCACAACAAAGCAAAACACTGTCCAGTCCTGTGCCATCCTCACAGTTGTTATTTTTTAATTCATTGTGCTACAGCTGTGCCAATCCATCTCATTAGAGGTCTTCCTCTGTTTCGTGATGAAGCATATAAGTGCCAAGTTATGAAAACTTTTTAGATATAACCAAACACCTTCAAGGAATGAGCCACTGAACCTGGGGGCTCAAATCAATAGTCTCAGAAGGAACTAAGGTCGATTGGTATAGCTTAGTCCACAAAGATAACATTTTACATTCTACTTTGGAGGGTAGTAACTGGGGTATTAAAAGTTCATGAAAAGTCATCTAAGGTACAAATGATTAGTCTCTCATTCTCTCTGTGTAGGGAAAAGAAATGTGATGAAAATTGAAGACACATAGAAATAGTCCAAAGAACTAGTGGAATATCAGTCTCCAATCCTTGATACTAGAAAGAGACAGTGCCCAGCTATCATTACCAACTGCTCTGACATGGATCATTTTAGAAGGTTCTGGACAGAGTGGGAGAAAAATGTGGATACAACTTTAAAAAGACCAGGCATATTGTTCATATAGAGACTGATAGAACTCCATGACTATGGCCCCTAGTCATCCTTCTACTCTGGAAATTAACTCACTGCCATGGTTCAATTTTCTGCCAAACAATAGACATAGCTATAAGTGGGAACAGTGACACTAGTGAGGTATGCACACATTAGAATAATCGATGACTTGAGATCAAAAGGGCAACATATACCCACGGACAAAGTTCAGAAGGGTTAATAAAGAAGGAGGAATGGAAACAGGAAAAAGGGAGGAAATGTTTTATTATGGGGTTGAATGAAAAAATAATTTGTTCTGTAAACCTTTACTCAATTCACAATAAAAACTGAAAAAAAATAAAAAAAAAGAAAGCAATGAAAATCCTCACAACTGTGCCAATAAGCAGTATCAGGATAAATGGGGGGAAATTGAACTTATCAAAGATTTTACTTTACTTGGAAATATATTTAAGTGGTAAACACTTATTCCATGTAATAATAATATAATAATAATAATAATAATAATAGAAACAATGGCCATGGAGCAGAGGACAGGAAATCAAAGGACTTATTGCATTAGCCAAATATGTTGCAAAATATCTCTTGAAAGTATAACAAGCAAAGACATTACTTTGAGAAGTAAGGTATGCCAGACCCAAGCCATGGTAATTTTAACTGCTTCATATGCATGCAAAAGCTGGGCAATGAATATGGAAGTTAGAAGATGAATTAATATATTTGAATTCTAGGGTTAGTGCAGTATATTAAATATACCATGGACTTCCAGAACAATAGACACATCAGTGTTGGAAGAAGTACAGTCAGAATGCTCTTTAGAAGCAAGGATGGATAGACCTCATAACACATATTCCGTACATGTTATCAGGAGGTACCAGTCCCTGGAGGAAGACATCATGCTTGGTAAAGTAGAAGGTGTATGAAAAGAAGAACACCCTCAATTGAATGGATTGACATACTAGTTGTAAGAATGGGCTCAAACATAGCAATAATTGTGAGGATTGTGCAGGACTGGGCAATATTCTGTTCTATTGGGTATGGAGTCGTTATGAATTGGAACCAGTCTAATGGTGCCTTGTTGTTGTTGTTAAGTGCTGTTGAGTCAGTTCTGAGTCACAGTGATCTTGGATAGGATTTCCAAGGAGCGACTGGAGGGTTTGGTTTGCTGACTTTTAGGTTAGCAACCCAGTGCTTATTTTACAGCACCATACAAGGACTCCTAATGGCAACTAATAACAACAAAAACAGGCATTTAGTAAAATTATCTCTACTAGTAAAAAGAGGCACCATCATTGATTCAATATAAAGAGTATCAGATTGAAAATCAGGAAAATTGATTCCTAAATCTGGTTCAGGAATTGACCCTCTGTGTAACCCCATACCTGTATATAACCTCTCTGAACTATAATTCCCCAATAAAAACATGCACATGCATGCATGAACTTTCCCCATACTAATTCTCTGCCTTGGTGTGGCACTGTGGGTTAATGCTCTGGACTGCAAAGTAGCTTTGAAATGCAAGGTTGGCGGTTCGAGCTCACCAGTCACTCCTTGGAAATCCCACACGGGGTCACTATGAGTCAGTACCAACTGGACAGCACTTAACAACAACATAAAAATTCTATGAATTTTTCAAGTATAGATGCATTAATGGAAAGAGTGCTGATAGCATTGTAGATTACGAACTGGGCTACTAACCCCAAGGTCAGCAGTTCAAATCTACCAGTTACTCCATGGGAGAAAAATGAGGCTTAGTGCTCCCGTAAAGATTCACAGTCTTGGAAAACCTGTACATAGATGCTTTAAGTAGGACTTGATTTGGTGGCATACAGTCAGCCCTATTAATACCAGACATGTAAAGTCTTATTGAGTTTCCCATCTACCACTAAAATACACTGACACTTGGAATGTGATAACTGTCTCCCTTCACACCCTACAATACCACTGAGTTTGTCTTGTATTACATTTACTTCAGAATATACGAAGAGAGTTTACAAATATTTGTGGGAAAATTCTATTATTTTTTCATTCCATTTTTTTCATGAACCTTTTATAGGCCCCTCCTTTCCCCACAGGTCAGATACTATGAGTAAATATGCAGTGCCTTGTTAAGTTCTTGTCAACAAAGTGGCAACCAGAAATGCTTATTAAATAAACACATGATGCTATGAAGAAACGAGGAACACAAAGAAAGGTGTGGAAATTAGACATCTAAGTTTTATACTTATTGTGTCATTTCCTATTTGGAACCAAGAAAGTAGCTACATAACCTCCTTTAAAATTCCTTTGAGAGGGGAAAAAAGAAAACCACCATGATCTAAAAGCATTTAAATGAAGTTTGGAGTTTTCATTTGTCTTTTAGACTCTAAGTCTAATAATGCTATTTAGCATTTCTATAGTATTTAACATTTGCAAAGTACTATTCAGTGTTAATTAGTTAATCCTAATGCACTGTAAGGCAGGTCAATATTATGATCTTCTCTGTAATATTAAGAAAATGAAAATTCAAAGGTATTTTGGCTTTTCCTTTCAGGATAGGAGACACTGCTGAATGTTATTATAAATACAAAGTAGTGGTTTTAAATAGAAATTAGCAAAGTTTAGAAACCAGGCAAAGGAAGCTGAATGGAAGTCTTTCTACACTATAGATGGGCTTGTAGAGGAGCATGAGTATAACCCTTTAGCTATTCCTTTCAAGCCCAAACATATCTGACTTGTCATCCCAGGAAGGGGACTGAAGTTCTCACAGGGAAATTGACCAAAAAAGTAAGGCATATTAGTTAACCATACTCACAAGCTTTGCCGTAAGCATGTAATCAGACATGGCAAGTACTGTCACTCAAGTCCATAGACTAGAAAACTGAGGCACAAATAGGTGAAAGGAAATACAATTAAAACCAGAATTCAAATAGAGTTCTCTTTGATTCCATACCTAGCCTATATACTAACTACATCAAGTACCTCCTACTTAACCTTTCTTTTCTCAAATTTAAATTGTTGAGGTTAATTTGATAATTAATATTCTTAAAATACTCATACATTTGATTTATTTATTCTACTTATAGAAATCACGGTCAAAATATTTAATGAGAAAGGAGACTAAAACATCGCAGTTATCATTCATGTCTGCCAAATTCTACATTGATGTTGTTATGTGCTGTGGAGTTGGTTTCGACTCATAGCGATACTGTACAGGGTTTCTGAGACTGTAAATCTTAGGCTATTCTAATTAATTTCCACTTCATAAATGAGGACACAGGTATAGAGAGTTTCCAGTTAAGACTGGAAAAGGTCACATGGCCAGGAATAAAACACAGGGCCTGAATCTGAAGTTCAGGGTATTCAGCATTATATTAAATGGAACTACCATGGCCACAAGTAACTGTTCTTTGGAAATACACTCATTGCTTCCCTACTAATACTTTGGTTATATAGCAAGCTTGCCAGACAAATAAATTACTAAAATAGAATAATCCCATCTTCAGTCACGTGAATAGGGAAAAGAGAGATCCTGGGAATGTTGCTGAAGTATGTTGTTGTTGTTAAGTGTGATTGAATCAGTTCCAGCTCACAGCAACATTGGATAGGGTTTCTAAAGAACAGCTGATGGGTTTGAATACCTTATGGCTAGCAGGTCAGTGTTTACCTTACACACTATACCAGGACAAAAGAAAATAATTACCATAAGCAGATGTGATTGTTGAACCTACTTTTATGTCTAACTTATAGCCAATTCTAGTCTGGGGATAGGGAAGACTTAGAATTTTGTTAAACATATCAGTTCCAACAATTTTACTGTATTATATCTGGCAGAACATTTGATTTCTGAATCTATATTGTCACTGATTTTCAGACTTATATATTCAACTGCCTACTTGACATATGGACTCCTCATGTGGTACCATAGCATCCAGCACTGGTCTGGGAACCATAAGGTCAGCCATTCAAATATACCAGCTGCTCCTCAGAAACCCTATAGAAGCTTGATATGAGTTAGAACTGACTCAACAGAATTTAACAACAACTTGACATATGCATTTGATTATCCAGTAGTCATCTCAAACTTCATATGGTTCAAACAAAGTTTTTAATGTCTCACTCCTAAAATCTTTTCCTCCATCAGCCTTCCCTATTTGTAAATGGTTTACTCAATTGCTCAAGTAAAATCCCAAGGAATCATCTATGATTCTTCTCTTTCTCTCAGACTCAACCTAAGCAAATCTTGCTGATACAACCAAAAAATAAATCCAAAATCTGTTTACTTTTCTATTGTTATTCCTGCCACTCTTGACTAAGCCACCACCACATCATTTTTGTATCACTTTGTCTCTTAACTGCTTTCTGAAACTTTTCTGTGTAAAATCCACTCTCTACATACCATCAAAGGTGACTGTTTTGGTAAACATAACTCCAAGTGTGTTATTCCTGTTTTAAACACTCTGGTAACTTATCATACTGAATAAAACTACAAATTTCTCACCTTGGGCTACAAATTCCTACAACACCTGGCCTTTCCAACCTCATTTCAGACTCCTTTTTACATCATTCAGTACTCTCCTACCCCCTATGCATATTCTTTTTCCTGTAAGGCACAACATTTATTTTCTCCATGGGATCTATTTTCCTGCTTTTCTCTCTGATTGCAATGATAACCTCTTAGATCTTACATGACATTTAGGTCTTCATTTAAATAGCTCTTTTTTAGTGTGTCCTCTTCTGATCACCCAATCCAAGGTATAGACTCTTCTCTACATACATTGTGCCTTAAGCATTTATATTTGTTTATTATGCCTTCCCATTAGAGGAATAACCATGTTTGTCTTATACAAAGGTGTATACTGTGTATACCATGCTTGTCTAATACAAAGGTGTATACCCAATGCCTAGAACTACAGATGGCTTATAGTAGGTGCTCAATGTCTCCTGAATAAATAAATCTATAAAATGGGGATAATTATATTTAGTTCAAAAGATGGCTGGGAGATTCAATTTTGGTTGCATTTGTTGTTTTTGTTGTTGTTAGATGCCATCAAGTGGGTACCGACTGATAGCAACATTACGCACAGCAGAGGAAAACATGGCCCAATCCTGGGCCAACCTCACTACTGTTGCCACACTTGAGTCCATCGATGCTGGCACTTGGCTAATCCATCTCGTTGGAGGTCTTCCTCTTTTTCTCTGACCCTTCACCTTACCAAACATGATATCCTTCTCCAGCGACTGGTCCCTCCTGACAATATGTCTAAAGTATGAGAGACCAAGTTTGGCCATCTTGGACTCCAAAGGGCCACTTTGGCTGCACTTCTTCCAAAACGAAATCTATTGGTTCTTTTGGCAGACCATGGCACTTTCAATATTCTCTTCCAACACCATAACTCAAAAGCATCAATTCTTCTACAGTCTTCCTTATTCACTGTCCAGCTTACGCATCCATATGAGGTTATTGAAAATACCATGGCTTGTATCAGGCACAGCTTAGTCCTCAAGCTGACATCTTTGCTCTTCAACACTTTAAAAAGGTCTTGTGCAGCAGATTTGCCTAATGCAACATGCCCTTTGATTTATTGTCTACTGTTACAGTGAGTGTTGGTAAGTTGACCCAATAAGAATGAAGTCCTTGACAATTTCAATCTTTTCTCCGTTGATAAGAATGTTGTTTATTGATCCAGTGGTGAAGATTTTTATTTTCTTTACATTGAGATGTAACCCATACTGAAGGCTGTGCTCTTTGATCTTTACCAGTAAATGTTTTAAGTCCTCTTCACTTTCAGCAAGCAAGGTTGCTTATCACAGGTTGTCAATGAGTCTTCCTCCAATCCTGATGCCACAGTTTTATTCATAGAACCCAGCTTCTTGGATTATTTGCTCAGCATTATTGTTGTTGTTGTTAAGTGCCGTTGAGTCAGTTCCGACCCATAGAGACTCTAAACAGGGTTTCCGAGGCTGTAAATCTTTATGGGAGCAGAAAGCCTCATCTTTCTCCCGCGGAGCAGCTGGTAGTTTCAAACTGTTGACCTTGTGGTATAGAGGTTGGATAAATATGGTGAAAGAACAAAATGCTGTTGCACACCTTTCTTAATTTTAAAACCTTCAGAATTCCCATGTTCTGTTCAAACAACTGCCTCTTGGTCCAGGTACAGATTCCTCATGAGCACAATTAAGTGTTCCGGAATACTCATACTTTGCAATGTTGTCCATAGTTTGTCATGATCCACACAACCAAAAGCCTTTGCGTAGTCAATAAAGCACGGGTAAACATCTTTCTGATATTCTCTGCTTTCAGCCAAGATCCATCAGATAGCAGCAATGATATCCCTCGTTCCACAGCCTCTTCTGAATCCGGCTTGAACCTCTGGAATTTCTCTGTCAATGTATGCTTGCAGCCATTTCTGTATTACCTTTAACAAAACTTTACTTGCATTGGATATCAAAGAGATTGTCTGATGATTTCCGCATTCCGTTGGGTCACCTCTCTTTTAAATGGGCACAAATATGGATTTCTTCCAATCAGTCGGCCAGATAGTGGTCTTCCAAATTTCTTGGCAGAGATGAGTGAATGCCTCCTGTGTCACCTCACTTTCTTGAAAGATTTCAATTTTGATTCCATCAATTCCTGATACCTTGTTCATTGCCAATTCTTTCAATGCACCTTGGACTTCCTCCTTCAGTATCATTGGCTGTTGATCATATGCTACCTCTTGAAACATTTGAATACTAATCATTTCCTTTTGGTCCAGTGACTGTGTATTCCTTCCATCTTCTCTTGATGCTTTCTGCATCATTCAATAATTTGCCCAGATAATCTTTCAGTAACGAAAGTCCGGGCTTGAATTTTTTTTTTTTTTTTTTCTCCAGTTACCCCAGCTTGAGAAATACTGAGCGTGTTCTTCCTTTTTGGTTTTCTGATTCCAGATCTTTGCACATTTTGTTTTAATACTTGGTTTTATCTTCTCGAGCTGATCTTTGAACTTTTCTTTTCAGCTCTTGGACCTCCTCATTTTTTCCATTTGCTTTAGCATCTCTGCGCTAAAGGAGAGCAAGGTTCAGCGACTCGTCTGACATCCATTTTGACCTTTTCTTTCTTTCTTGTCTTCTTAATGACTTTTTGCTTTCATCCTGTATGATGTTCTTGATGTCATCCCACTACTCTTCTGATCGTCGATCTTTAGAGTTTAATGTATCAAATCTGTTCTTCAAATGATCTCTAAAATAAGGTGGGATATATTCAAGGCAAATTTTGGCTCTTGTGGACTTGTTTCCATTTTCTTTAGCTTCAGTTTGAATTTGCATATGAATAATTGATGGTCTGTTCCACAATCTGCCCCAGCCTTGTTTTGACTGATGATATGGAGATTTTCCATCTTCTCTTTCCACAGATGTAGTCAATTTGATTTCTATGTATTCCATTTGGTGAGGTACATGTGTATAGTTATCTGTTATGCTGTCTTAAGAAAGTATTTGAAATGAACAAATCATTGGTTTTGCAGAATTCTATCATGCGTTCTCCAGCATCATTTCTATCATCAAGGCCATATATTTTGCAACTACTGATCCTTCCTCTTTGCTCTCAACCTTTGCATTCCAATCACTAATAATGAGCAATACATCTTAATTGCATGTTTGATCAATTTCAGATTGAAGAAGTTGGTAGAATTCTTCTATTTCATCCTCACTGGCTTTAGTGGTTGATGCATAAATTTGAATAATAGTGGTATTAACTGGGCTTTCTTGTAGGCGCATGGATACTATCCTATCACAGATAGCATTGTACCTCATGACCGATCTGGATATGTTCTTTTTGACAATAAATGCAACACCATTCCTCTTCAGTTTGTCATTCCAGGCATAGTAAACCATGGGTCATCAGATTCACGATGGCCAATACCAGTCCATTTCAGCTCACTAATGTCTAAGATATCAATGTTTATGTGTTCCATTTCCTTTTGGACATCTTCCAGTTTTCCCAGATTCATTATTTCTTTCATTCCATGTTCTGATTTTCAATGGATGTTTGCAGTTATTTCTCGTCATTTTGAGTTGTGCCCCATCAGCAAATGAAGGTCCCATGGGCTTTTCTCTCATGGGTTTCACTCCATTCGCATCATCAGGGTGAATGCTACTGTGAGGAGGCAGCTCTTCCCCAGTCGCGTTTTGAGTGCCTTCCAACCTGGGGGGCTCATTTTTCGGCACTATATCTGACAGTGTTTCTCTGCTATTCATAAGGTTTTCAGTGACTAAATATTCAGAAGTACTTCGTCACTCCTTCTTCGTAGTCTGTCTTCATCTGGAAGCTCATCTGAAACCTGTCCACCATGGGTGACCCTGCTGGTGATTTAAAATACCGGTGGCATAGCTTTCAGAATCACAGCAACTCACAAGTCACCACAGTATGACAAACTGACAGTTGAATGGTGGAGTTGTTAGGTGCTCTTAAGTCCGTTCCAATTCCTAGCAACCCTATGTACAGCAGAACCAAAAACTGCCAGTCCTACATCATCCACACAATTGTTGCTATGTTTAAGACCATGGTTACATCCATTGTGTTAATTGATATTGTTAAGGATCTCCGTCTTTCACTGATTGTCAACTTTACCACACATGATTTCATTCTACAGTAATGGAGTCTACCTAATACCTGGTAAAAAATGCATTAGATGAACTGTCCCCATTCTTGCTTCTAAGGACCATTTAAGCTATACATCTTCTAACACAGATTTGTTCATTCTTTTGGTAGTCCGTGATGTATTCAGTATTTTTCACCAATTTATTGCTTATTCTTCAATAACATGTGGAAATGCTTAATTTGAGATGTTCTTCAGTGCTGTCGAGTCAGTTCCGACCCATAGCGACCCTGTACAGGGTTTCCAAGGCTGTAAATCTTGACTGGAGCAGGAAGCCTCATCTTTCTCCCATGGAACAGCTGGTAGTTTCGAACTGCTGACCTTAAGGTTCGCAGCTCGATTCGTAACCACTACGCTATCAGAGCTCCTTAATTTTAGATAGGGGCTTAGAAAATATAGTCATCAATCATGAAGTCAAGATGTACTTGAACCCAAAATTAATATTTGTCCCACGAGCTGTGGTAGCGTAGTGGCTACGAATCAGGCTGCTAACCTCAAGGTCGGCAGTTCGAAACTACCAGCTGTTCGGCTGGAGAAAGATGAGGCTTTCTGCTCCCATAAAGATTTGCAGCCTCGGAAACCCTGTGCAGGGTCACTATGAGTCAGAATTGACTCCACGGTACTTAACAACAACAACATTTTTTATACTCTGTTCAAGCATGGAAAATGTCTGTACCAATAGATTTCCCTTCTATTGGCTATAGGACATTGAACAAGCACTTTGTCTCTTGATGTTTCAGTATTCACTTAGGAAATGGTATTTTAAAATTTTGTCTTGTAATCCTTTAAATTAAATGAGGCAAAATGCAAAGCACCTACCGATACTTGGTTTTCAATAAATATGGATTCTCTTCACCCCTTGGTTGTCATAAATATCAAATGAGATCGTTTGTATGATATGTACTTCATAAAATGTGAGGAGCTATTTTAATATAGGCTTGATATTCTCTAGCAGAGATCTACAGACAGACAAATATTTGAAGTCACATTCATTAGACTCTAGCTGTCAAATAAAGTATGTTTTAAAATATAATTTTTGGACCTTTCAGAGTCAAACAGAATTTCCCTTGCCAGATAGCAACACAAGCTCTGTCCAAAACCATTAACACCACACAATCCACGCTTGGCAAGGTTAGCCCTCGTACTGGCAGACACGATTTTCAATTAACAGATGGGAATCTGGCTCTTGAAGCAGTTGGGGCAGGATTCAGAGGTGATCTGGGTAAGACATTCATATACCTATTAATCCACTGGTCAATGGGTCCTTATTTCCTACACCTGCTCATTTAGGTGGTCAGTAGTTCCTCAAACAGGAGGGATACTGAAATTTCCAGGACAGCATATTCAATGTTTCAAACTCTTTCATCATAAACTTCCATTTAATTAGAAGAACTAGTTTATTAAGTATTTTCTCCTACAAATGCCTGTGGGTTTCAATGATGAGAAACAAGGCAATAACCTGTGCATTTTCAACATTGCAAAATCTGATTACCAGCAAAGGCATACTTTGCGAGTTTCTGTTTCTGTGCAAACTTCCAACTTCACCTGAGTCTTATCTCAACAATTATTTACCATTTATTGAGTACACTAACAATGCGATGGGATCCCTCTTTCTTTAATCATGTCTTTAATTATCCATCACATTCTTGTGGGTGATGGGAAGGAGGAACAAGTTAATTATCAGTGTGTCGTTCAATGTGAATCAGTTAAATTGCCCAAATTATTGAGGTTTAGCTACTCAAGGAAAAGGGTGACCAAATATCTGCAATGGAAAATTAAGGCATTTGTCTCATTGTCTTTAAAAGCTAAGAGGAGCAGGAAGATATAGGAAGAGAACATAAAGCAAATGGTCTGACAGTTAAAAGGAAGCCACAAGAGGTAGACATCCCTCAGAGGAATCTAGAATACGTAATTCATAAACTGGTGTGGCACTGCAGAATAAGCACTGGACTG
Source organism: Chrysochloris asiatica (assembly GCF_000296735.1). Taxonomy (NCBI): domain Eukaryota; kingdom Metazoa; phylum Chordata; class Mammalia; order Afrosoricida; family Chrysochloridae; genus Chrysochloris; species Chrysochloris asiatica. The sequence continues at coordinate 12,698,478 of NW_006408544.1, forward strand.
CTAACCGCAAGTCAGTGGTTCAAACCCACCAGTTGCTACTTGGAAACACTTATAGGGTCACTGAGTAAGAACCGACTCAATGGCACTTAACAACAACACACCTTTGCTATGCTGTTCTATTTAGCTGGACCACACTCTATTTATTAAAATCACATTCAAATGTCAGCTCTTCTACAAACCTAGAGTGACTACTATTGTTGTTGCTAGTTGCTGTTGAGTCAATCCTACATAGGGTTTACAAGGAGTAGTTGGTGAGTTTAAACATCTGAACGTGTAGTTCAAACCGACCTTGCAGTCCATAGCACCACATCAGGACTCCTACTAGATATATCTCTTTCCTTATCTTCAATACTGGCTCAGTCTCCAAGTCCTGTCAAAAGCCCACTAGTTCTCATACTTGTTGCTGTTGTTATTATGTGCCGTGGAGTCGGTTCCGACTCATAGCG
>NW_006408544.1:12699583-12710574 GCF_000296735.1 Chrysochloris asiatica
AACAACATCTTTGCCTGTATCTTCTCCAAGCCCTGGTTCAGACTGGGATCTAAAGTGTCTGCTCAGCGAGTTAAGTAACAAAATTGTAGTGGAAAGGAACTGTCTAAGATATCAGGAAATAAAAAACTAACAACAATGTCAAGGCCCAAAAAGATCAAAAAGGAAGTATCTTGTGATCAAACCCCGCTCCTGTTATGTAAGTAGGTTCAAGAAATTTGGCATGAGGCCACAAAGCATAGTGTCAGCGGTTCAAACCCACCAGCTTCTCCTTGGAAACTCTATACAGGCTCTCTGAGTCAGAACCAGTTTGACAGCACTTAACAACTACAACAACACCCGAGATTGGTGGAAGGAACCTTTATTAAGGTGTAATCCATGGAATTTATAAGCAGGAAGAGTATCTGAGGCAGTCTGAAACGTATCACTGCCATCCATGTCAAATGTCTACCAACAAAGTTTCCCTCTATTGCCAGTAAAACACTGAGCAAGTACTGTGCCTTTTGTGATCAGTATTCATTTGTGATCCTTAGAATATGTTTTTTGAATGAATAGGGTTACAAAGAATTTGCCAACTCCAAAGATTAGAAACTTTCTTGAAAAATATAATCATCATAATCAAGATGCAGAAAATCAAGCATTCTTCTCAAGGGTCTACTTTGAACAAATTCAGCAAATTGCTGTAGTGTTATTTTCTCCTTGAATTTAAATCTTGTGTTTAGAATTGGTAATGGCCAAGAGATAACCCCTTGAACCATTTAAAGCAGAGTGCATTGTTGCTGCTAACCTTTATCTCGAAAATAAAATAACAAAGTCAAATTGGCAACTAAATGCAAGCTCCCAAGCTAACTCTAAAATACTTTCAATGTTATTTGTTCAGTAAACTGCGGGTCATTGCATTTTTATATTAAGTAAATTTTAAGGAAGGGTGCTCTTCGTAAAATTAAAAAGTTCCTGGTTACCTTATCTATCATTCCACTTGTAAAGTTCCCAGAGTGTGCCTTGTACAATTAGATAACTTTTTGCATGGATGGTGGGTGGTCAAGACAGAGATCTTAAAGTTCATCACATGCATCACTAGGATTTGAGCTGAAATTCCACAATTCATTTCTGGACCTGAGGCAGCAATATTTGGTGATAAGCACCCCATTCTGAGATACATTCATTATTTGAACTTCCTGTTTAATCTTAGCAGTATCAGTAAATTAAGAGTTATAATAGGTAAGACAGAGCTAGAAGGGCCCATCAGGATCGTTTGGTCAGAGGTTAAGGTTTCTTCAAGGGATCCTGCAATGACTTAAAGGGTTCCCAGAGAATCTTCTTAGGCTTCACTATGCTTCTAAACATGTTTATCTGTATTATATGCCAGGGTTATTTGTAAAATTCTTTTTATACAGGTACTTTTCTGGAATAAACAACATTTTAAATCTATGATTTGTAGAAGTATGGATCCCTCTGTAGCACAAATGGTTAAGCAGTTGACTATTAGCTGAAAGATTGCCATTATAAATACACTCAGAGGTAGCTCAGAAGATAGACCTGCCAATATGCTTCCAAAAGTTCTACAAACCTTAGGGAGGACTTTTATTGTGAATACATGGGGTCACTATGAGCCAGAATTGACTCAACGGAAACTAACAATAACACAATTACATAGGGCAATATTTTTTGGTACAAGTCTGGCTTGAGTCTTTAGCTGCATATCCTCACTGCATCGCGTTCTGTGGATTCTCAAGCAAGGTACAAACAGACGTTTTCTCATTTCGCTTATAAAATGGCAACAATACTATTGTATAGACTAGCCATATGAAAACAAAAAATTAAACTAGAGTAAAATATTTCAAGACATTCTTGATAGCTTTACTTATTTGGATTCTCCAAATAGGCACTGGGACCATAGTGCTTGAAATAAGCAGTCTTCTCTTCCTTGATTCACCAAATATATAGCTCAAACCTAAGACTCTAAACTGGAGATGATCTGTTCTCTGCTTCCATATTGAATTACTGCAGTTTTCATTTTGTGAGCATTCCAGACCTGGCTGGGATCAGTGAGTTAATAAACACAATATAGGTGGGAAAAAAAGGATTGGAAGAGAATCAGAAAATTCTCAGCTTCCCTAGCCCAAATCTCAAATGTCTGCATTTGCTGGATTTTAAAAAGTAGGTTGGGGGAACTCCAGCTGGTGTAACTACACTTGCTATTCATAATGCTTTCCACCATTACTCAATCTCTACTGTTAAGAAGTTGAGAGGTTGTTTCTTAATAAAGCTAAATCATACCCAAATAAATGAAAATAAGGATTAACCCTATTCAATCTAAGAACCCATTATCCTATTTACTTTCACTATTTTTAAAAGTATTTTTTCTAAGAATGACTTTCTCAGGTCTGTATTCCTAGAATCAGAGTGAAACCTCAGTTTATCTTCCCATTCCTTTCACATTGCCATTCACATTTCAAGGGCACTACAGTGGGCTGTGAAATGACCCAACAAAAATACTCTTGTCTTATTCCCAGGAACCTATACGTGTTACCATATGTGAAAGAGAATTTGCAGATTTGATTAAGAATTTTGAGATTGCAAAATTATCTGGGATTATCTGGGTAGGCCCTAAATCATAAGTATCCTTATAAGAGGCAGGTAGGGGATTATCTAACAGACAGAACAGGTAAAGACACACAAAGAAAAGATGACAATGTGAAAACAGAGGAAAAGATTGGCATGAAACAGTAAAAAGTCAAGGAATGGTAGAAGCCACAAAAAGCTGAAAGGCTCCAGGAACAGATTGCAGAGCCTACCGAGAGAGTGCACAGTCTTATCAACACCTTGATTTCATCTCAATGATACTGATTTGGACATCTGGCCTCCACAGCTGTGAGGAATAAATTTCCGTTGTTTTAAGCCACATCTGCTGCACAAATCCTCTTTAAAGCGTTGAAGAGCAAAGATGTCAGTTTGAAGACTAAGGTGCACCTGACCCAAGCCATGGCATTTTCAATAACCTTAAATGCATGTGAAAGTTGAACAGTGAATAAGGAAGACCCTAGAAGAATTGATTCATTTGAGTTATGGTATTGAAGGGGCATATTGAAAGTACCATGGACTGCCAAAAGAACAAACAGATCTGTGTTGGAGGCAGTACAGCCAGAGTGCTCCTTGGAAGTGAGAATGTCCAGACCTCATCTCTCATATTCAGAAGAGGACAAGGAACAAAGGATTTCACTGCTGATGTCAGATGGATCTTGGCTGAAAGCAGAGAATACCAGAAAGAGGTTTACTTGTGCTTTATGGACTGTGCAAAGATATTTGATTGTATGGACCCTAATAAACTATGGATCCTGGTGTGGCACTGTGGGCTAATATGCTGGACTGCAAAGTCAGCTTGAACCACAAGGTCACTGGCTCAAGCTCACCAGCTGCCCCTTGGAAACCCTATACAGGGTCACTATGGGTAGGAACAGACTTGACAGCACTTAACAATGACAACTACTATTGTAAAGAATAGGAAATCCAAAACACTTAATTGTGCTCATGAACAACCAGTACATAGACCAATAAGCAGTCGCTGGAACAGAACAAAGGGATACCGAATGGTTTAAAATCTGGAAAGTTGTGCCCCAGGGTTCTATCCTTTCACCATTCTTAATTCAATCTGTATGCTGAGCAAATAATCTGAGAAACAGAATTATATGAAGAATAATGTGGCATAAGGGTTAGAAGAAGACTCATTAACAATCTGTGTTATGCAGATGATACAATCTTGCTTGCTTGGAGCAAAGCCAACTTGAAATACTGATGCAGATCAAGGAATATAACCCAGAGTGTGGATTGCACCTCAACGTAAAGCAAACCAAAATTATCATAACTGGACCAATAAATTACATCATGATAAATGGAGAAAATTTTCATGTTGTCAACAACTTCATTTTACTTGGCTCTATAATCAATGTTTTTGGAAGCAGTAGTCAAGAAATCGAATGACATACTGCATTAGGCAAATCTGCTACTCAAGGCCTCTTTAAAGTGTTAAGGAGCAAAGATATCAGTCTGAGGATTAAGATGCACCTGAACCAAACCCTGGTATTTTCAATAACTTCATAGGCACGTGAAACTTTGACAGTGAATAAGGAAGACCACAGAAGATGTGATGCACTTGAATTATTGTGCTGATGAAAACTATTGAAAGCACCATGGATTGCCTGAACAATAAATAAATCTGTGTTGGAAGAAGTACAGCCAGAATACTCCTTAGAAGTGGAGATTGTGATGTTAGGGTAAGGGAACAGGAGGAAAACTACTGAGGAAAATGACTGGAGCAGCAGAAAAACAGTATTGGGAAAAGATCAGTACAACCATAAATATTTTTTTTAAATCCCTCCAAATCCAAAGAACAGAGGGGCAGAATGTGGACAAAAGATAAAATCTATCTTCCTGTCTGGTGGCAGGATACAAACAAGATTAAAAAAGAAATCTATTTCCTTGTCAGGCAGGCATGATATAAATGAGATAAAAGGAAAAAAAGAAAGAGAGAAAATATATTCTTGTGTTTCTGAAACACAGAGGGACTTGTGAGTTCTTCCTCCCTATCCAACAACCCAGCAGAGGTTATTAACCAGCAGCCACACATAATCTCTCCCTTAAGGTTGATAGTTTGAAACTACCAGCCGCTCCACGGGAGAAAGATGAGGCTTTCTGCTCCCATAAAGATTTACAACCTCGGAAACCCTGTACAGGGTTGCTATGAGTCGGAAACAACTCCACGGTACTTAACAACAACAACAACAACAACAACCAGTTTTCAACGCAGGTACAAAATCAGTTATGTCAAATATCACAGACACCTCCACAAAATAATCCGTCTTGAAATCTTAGACTTCATCACGGATGCCAGATATACACACAGCATGGGAAAATGGAGAGACAGAAGTGACACACAGCACAGAAGTATGCAAACAGGAAAATCCACCTCCTTTTTGAAATAAAAATAACCACAATTGTAGAAAAACTCTCCCTATAAGTACATGTCAGACTGTAAAGATGATGATGCTGTCACTTAGAGCACTTCCCCTGCAGGTATTATTTTCCCCATATTATAATAAACATCTTTTATACTATGTTTCAAGACTTTCTAGTCTTTTATTGCTGGTAACAGTGAGGCTTAGTCTGTTGTGTTTTGGACATGTTAGGAGGGACCGATACCTATAGAAGGACATCATGTTCGGTAAAGTAGTGGGTCAGCAAAAAGAGTAAGACGCCCAGCCAGATGGACTGATGCGGTGGCAGTAACAATGGTTTCAAATGTAACAATTATGAGGATGGCACAGGACTGGGCAGTGTTTTATTCTGTTGTGCATAGAGCCGCTATGAGTTAGAACCAACTTAACTGTACCTAACAACAACAATCATGCTTTCAGAGTTCAACCTGTTAAATAGTCCATCTGAGCACAACTACCATCTGATGTGTTAGGGTAAATTTGTTAGGGTAAATTGCTCTCTCTTCTACAAATGAAGAAATAGGGTAACCTAAAAACTGGCATCCCTGATTTTAAAGTCTAAGATAATTTAGTCATATTTTATGACTCTATGAAAGGACATAAGAAACATTTTGGGTCAATCAAAATGATCCTTCCAAAGTACCTTCCCCCAAATAATTAGCAACCTTGGGAACATAGAGATCACATCTTATATCACTGTGTTTCAGAAAACTAAGATTTTCCTATTGATTTATTTAAATACACCCTGCAACCCTTCTTTTCACAGAAAGGAAACAGTCTGCTCCCTAACTACTGTCTTGAATGGATATTCTGATAAACCACAGACACTGACATCACCACATACCTCCAAAGAGGCCATCTATCCATTAAAGTAAGATACCCAGAAAATAAATGATTGATTAGCTAGGCTGATTTGTATGTGTTTCCTAAGGCAAAACGAGTGTTATTTTCAGGCAAGCAAATGTCTCTTCTATTACCTTACATTTTTCAAATACTCATTCCTTACAAGCTCAAAATGTTGAAAAAATAAGACACTATCTGCAGAGAAAAGCCTGCCAAGGATTCCTTTTGTGGTTTTATTTCAATTTGCATGGTAAATGTAAACTCAGAGCAAAGTGACCTTGGTTATAAAAAAATAAGGAGGCAACATCAGGATTGATGGATCCTGCCATTAGTATTTCATCCTGACAGGCAGGAAAGCAGTTTGTTGGTGCTGAAGGTTTGTTGAACTATGGTCCTGAATGCAGTCCAACTGGGAAATACCTTTCCAAGAGTAATTTCAAACTAAACAAAGGGAATTTTGTTGGTACCAGGCAGTTACTTAAGGAGAACAATCACATCCTAACAAGATGCTTTAAAATCAAACCAGACAGTGCACATTATCTGATTGATATCAAAACAACATGCCCCATAGCCTTTTAATTTATACTAAAGAATAAATGACTCGGACATGGAAAGATGAACATCCTGTCCAGCAAGAAATGTGCAAGAGACTGCTCCCTATGTCACATGTACAGGCAATGGTGGTACATACAGTGACGTCGGGCAAAAAGTTAGGACTACAAAGCTGGTCAACAAAGGAGACTAAGTACAATTCATTGCCTGCCAGCTTATTTCTCTCACTTACTCCTAGTGTGGAGTCCTGGTGTGGCACTGTAGGATAAGCACTGGACTACTAACTGCTAGGTCAGAAGTTCAAACCAACCCAGCTGCTCTGTGGAAACCATATACAGGATAAGATTGAGTCAGAACCAACTTGATGGCACTTAACAACAGCTGCAATAATTATGAAGAGAATACTCACTGACAAAAATAAGGTAAAATTTGCAAAGTATCAGTATTCCAGAACACTTAACTGTGCTCATTAGGACTTTGTACATAGACCAAGAGGCAATTGTTTTATCACAACAAGGGAATTGCAAATGGTTTAAAGTTAGGAAAAGTGTGTGCAATGGTTGTATTCTTTCACCATACTTATTCAATCTGTATGCTGAGAAAATAATTCGAGAAGCTGGATTATATGAAGAAAAACATGGCATTAGGATTGGAGGAAGACTCATTAACAACCTGTGATATGCAGATGATACTACCTTGCTTGCTGAAAGTTAAGAGGACTTAAAACCCTTACTGATGAAGATCAAAGCCCATAGTCTTCAGTATGGGTTGAACCTCAATGTAAAAAAACAAAACAAAAACAAAAATCCTCACCATTGGACCAAACAACATCCATATGAATGGAGAAAAGACTGAAGTTGTCAAAGACATCATTTTGTTCAGATCAACTATCAATATCCATGGAAGCAGTTGTCAAAGGATGCTTAAGCAAACCTGCTGCACATGACCTCTTTAAAGTGTTGAAGAGCCAAGATTTCAGTTTGAGGACTATAGGTTATCCCTGACCCAAGTTATGGTATTTTCAATAACTTAATATGCATGTGAAAGTTGGACAGTGAATAAGAAAGAAGATTCAATAATTGATGCATTTGAATTAAGGTGTTGATGGAAAATACTGAAAGTACCATGGGCTGCCAAAAGAACCAACAGATCTGTGGTGGAAGAAGTGCAGCCAGAGTGCTCCTGGGAGGCCAAACTTCGTCTCTCATACTTTGATCATATTATCAGGTGGGACCAGTCAATGGAGAAGGATACCATGTTTGGTAAGGTAGAGGTCAGAAAAAAAGAGGAAGCCCCCCAATGAGATGGATTGGCACAGTGGCAGCAACAGTTGGCTCAGGCTTAGCAACAATTGTGAAGTTGACCCAGGACCGGGCAGTGTTTTATTTTGTTGTGCATAGGGCTGCTATGAGTTGGTACCGACTTGATAGCATCTAACAACAACATCAACTAACTAAAAGGTTCATAGTTCAAACCCACCAGCCACTCCTCAGAAACCCTATACAGAGTCTCTGTGAGTAGGTACTCACTTGGTGGCACTTATCAGCAATGACTATAAAAAGGAGCCATGGCAGCATTGTGTGTGATGCACACTAGGTTGCTAACTGCAAGATCAGCAGTTTGAATCTACCAGTCACTCCACGGGAGAAAGGTGAGGCTTTCTGCTCCTATATATTATAATGATTTATAGACTTGGAAATCCTATACAGGGTTGGTATCAGTCAGAGCTGACTCAACAGTACACCACCACCACCACCACCAGCAATAGTTATAAATATGTACTTGTTATGGATTGCTGCTTCTTCTATTGTGTTGTTAAGTTTTCCTTGTCACAAATCTACTGCTACTTTTGTACTTAAAAATTATTATTAAAGATTAAACCAACATGGGCAACTCCATCTACCCTCTACAGTGATAGAGGAATATATTTTGCTAGAAAAATAATGAGATAATTCTGAAAAATAGTTTCCATTTGCCAGTGGTTATACTTCCCAACTGTTATAAAAAGTACAGCCAGAATAATTCTTGGAAACCAGGATTGTGAGACTTCGTCTCTTATACTTCACACATGTTATCAGGAGGAACCAACCCTTGGAGAAAGGACATCATGCTTGGTAAACTGGAGGGTCAGCAAAAAAAAAAAAGGAAGTCCATCAATGAATGAGATTGACACAGTGGCAGCAGCAATGAACTCAAATGTAGCAAGAATGTTGAGGATGGCACAAGACTGCTGGGAAGTGTTTCATTATCTTGAGCATAATGTTGCCAAGAGTCAGAACCAACTCACAACAACAATAACACAAACACTGACCATATCACCCTCAGTCTTCCACCTTAGTTTTAAGAACTAAAGGAGTTATAAAAACTCAGTTGGCTTAATTACATGAATCTTTAAATCTAACCTGGACTAAAGCTCTTACTTAAACCCATTGCTACTGCCATTGAACAAGTTGTTGTTAGGTACCATCGAGTGGGTCCTGACCCATAGCGACCCTGTATAGGGCTTCTGAGCAGTGACTGGAAAACTTGAACTGCCAACATTGCAGTTCAAAGGGCTTTGCAGACTGGCACATTAACCCACAGCACCACACCAGGACCCTGTCAACAAGTTGTTCCCCAAAAATAATAACTTGGAAAATGGCAGGATATTACTTACATCCTCCTACTAAATTATTACTGAAATCCAGTGACAAAATTGTTTTATTAACGGTTCCTACATCTCCCCATAAGGAGCTCTGGCAGCGCAGTGGTTATGAATCAGGCTGTGAACCTTAAGGTCAGTAGTTCGAAACTCCCAGCTGTTCCATGGGAGAAAGATGAGGCTTTCTGCTCTGTAAAGATTTACAGCCTCGGAAACCCTGTACAGGGTCACTATGAGACGGAACCGACTCCACGGCACATAACCACCACCACCACTATTTATGTATACATAAAGGCTGAAAATATTATGATGCTTGAGTTTTATTTGTAACTCCTACTACTCTCGTCGTTTCAGTACTACAGGGCAGAGGCTTTTGCAGGCAAGGAGATTAATTGCAGATCAGGTAGCCTCAGTATTACCAAAAATTCTGCAGGGCTCCCCTTGAACAATTAGTTTCTCCTTGTGAATCTAAGGTCATCACAGTAAAATCCCATTTTGTCCTTGGAACCCTCATGAATCAAATTTGGGTTTGAAGTACCTTTCTTTTGATTTTTAAAATTTTTGTTTCAATTTAACAAATTTCTTCTTTCAGTAGAGTATTCAATGAAATAGTCTACAGTCCCGGTCACTGGAAAGGAGCTTAGGTGGTCCTGATTCCAACCCTTACTTATGGTAGAGGCATTGTAATTCCTGTAATTAGAAGGCTATGAGTTATTTTGCCTTTGAGACTTGTTTTATTTCTGAGGTTTGAGTAAGTTTATGTGCCTAGTAGTATAGTTAATTCAACTATGGGAGTGGTTTTCCAAACCAAATTATGTGTTTTTACTAAAACAGAAATTTCATTAATTCAGAATTGAATGCTCTAGGAGCACCTATGGCTGAACAGTCAATCCTGGAATATTCAGCAAACTTCTGAAACAAACTAGTTTGGTAATCATAAATACTTTCATCCTTGCCTTGTAAGCAAGAACAAATTTTAGCTCAATCTATTATTAGGGGAAAGTTTTAAGTGTTGTTTCAAATAGACTTTTGTTGACTCTAAGACAAGCTCAAGAATGATGACAGCTGTCTTATCTGTGAGTAAAGCTATATTATCGTTACGTGTGTGTGTGTGTGTGTGTGTGTGTGTTTTCCAATCAGCTTATTCTAACCATAGCTGTGCTTCCCTGGGCCAAGTTAGTAATTAGACCAACTGATATAGGTTTGGACTCACAAGTAAGTATTAATTTCAATTTTAATTCATCAAATTTAAAAGAGACTACATTGACTCATCTATACCAAGAAATTTGGAAGACAACTATCCAGCCGACTGATTAGAAGAGATCCATATTTGTGCCCATTCCAAAGAGAGGTGACCCAAGAGAATACGAAAATCATCGGACAATCTCTTTGATATCCAATGAGAGTAAAGTTTTACTAAAATGGCTGCAAGCATACATTGACAGAGAACTTCCAGATGTTTAAGCTGGGTTCAGAAGAGGCCATGGAACGAAGGATATCATTATTGATGTCTGATGAGTCTTGGTTGATATCAGAGAATATTAGAAAGATGTTTACCTGTGCTTTATTGACTACGCAAAGGTTTTCGATTGTGTGGATCATGACAAGCTATGGACAACATTGTGAACTATGAGTATTCCGGAACACTTAACTGTGCTTATGAGGAATCTGTACCTGGACCAAAAGGCAGTTGTTCGAACAGAGCATGGGAACACTGAATGGTTTAAAATTAAGAAAGGTGTGGGACAGGGTTGTATTCTTTCACCATACTTGTTCAACTGTATGCTGAGCAAATCCTCTGAGAAGCTGGGTTCTATGAAGAAAAGCATTGCATCAGGATTGGAGGAAGACTCATAAACAACCTGCGATACGCAGATGATACAACCTTGCTTGCTGAAAGTGAAGAGGACTTAAAATATTTACTGGTGAAAATCAAAGAGCACAGCTTTCAGTATGGATTACAT
>NW_006408544.1:12711234-12712250 GCF_000296735.1 Chrysochloris asiatica
GCTATGAGTTGGTACTGACTCGATGGCACCTAACAAAAACAACACATGGACTTTTGAAAAATACACTGTTAAGTAACTGGGTGTGGGTCCAAGGGATCCATTGCTACTGTCGCTTACTAATCCATTTCTTTGTGGTTCTTCCTTTTTCACTGACCCTCCTCTTTATATATCCATGGAACATCTGTCAGTTTTTTTGCACTTTGGTGGCTTGAGTGTTGCTGTGATACTAGAAGCTATGCCACAGGGATTTTAAATACCAGCTGGGTCACCCATGATGGACGGGTTCCAGACTAAGACAAAGTGGGAAAAAGAAGAGGCTAACTACTTCCAAATGTTTTTCCCCTGAAAACATTATAATTAGCAGTGAAACACAGTCAGATAGCAACAGAATATTGAAATATGAATAGTATTCGAATAGTGTCAGATACAGAGTCAGAAAATGAGTCCCTTAGTTTGGAAGGCACTCAAAATATGGCTGAAAAAGAGCTGCCTCCTCAAACTCGAGTTGATCATGATGATGTTAATGGAGTAAATGCTTTGGGACCTTCATTTGCTGATGGGGTACAACTCAAAATGAGGAGAAACCGCTATAAACATCCATTAATAATTGGAACATGGGACGTAAGAAATAAGAAACTAAGAAAATTGGAAGTTGTCAAAAATGAAATGGAACTCATAAACATCGATATCCTAGGAATTAATGAGCTGAAATGGATTTGTATTGACAATTTTGAATCTGACAATAACATGGTTTTCTATGTCGGGAATGACAAATTGAAGAGGAATGGAATTGCATTCATCATCAAAACATTTCAAGATGCACTGATAATTCTTGGTGATTAGATTGCAAAGGATGGAAACAAAGAGAAAGGATCAGTAGTTGGAAAATATAGCCTTGGGTATAGAAAAAGTGCTGGAGAACTCCTGATAGCATTTTACAACACAAATGACTTCTTTATTGAAAATATCTTTTTTAAGCAACATAAAAGACGATTATACACATGGACTTCAAAAGA
>NW_006408544.1:12712880-12714443 GCF_000296735.1 Chrysochloris asiatica
AAAAATTCAAGCCTTGACTTGTAATACTGAAGGATTCTTTGAGCAAAATATTGAATGATGCAGAAAGCATCTAAAAAAGATGAAAGGAATACAAGTCACTGTATCAAAAAGAAATTGTTGATGCTTAACTATTTTAAGAGGTAGCATTTGATCAAGAGCCAATGTACTGAAGGAAGAAGTCTAAGCTACACTGAAGGCATTGGCAAAGAATAGTGACATAAAAACTGAAATCTTTCAACAAACTGAGACAGCACTGGAGGCACTCACTCAGCTCTGCCAAGAAATTTGGAAGACAGCTACCGGTCACTGATTGGAAGAGATCCATATTTGTTCACATTCCAAAGAGAGGTGTTCCAACAGAATGAAGAAATCATAAAACAATATCATTAATATCACATACAAGTAACATTTTACTCAAGATCATTTAAAAATGGTTGTACCATTACATTAACAAGGACCCCCAAAGGTTCATGCTGGGTTCAGCAGAAGAAGTGGAATGGAGAATATCATTACTGACGTCAGATGGATCTTGGCTGAAAGCAAAGAATACCAGAAAGATGTTTACCTGCGCTTGACTGTGTGGATAATGACAAGCTATGGACCACACTGAACAGTATGAATAGTCCAGAACACTTAATCGTGCTCATGAGGAACTTCTACATAGACCATGATGCAGTCATTCAAACAAAACAAAGGGACACTGAATGGCTTCAAGTCAAAATGGTTTAAAATCAGGGTTGCATTCTTTTACCATACTTATTCATACTGTATGCTGACAAACTAATCCAAGAAGATGGATTATATGAAGGAGAATGTAGCATCGGGTAGACTCATTTACAACCTGCAATGTGCAAATGATACAACCGTGCTTGCTGAAAACAACGAGGACTCAAAATTCTCAGTCATGGAGATCATAAACCACAGTCTCTGATATGGGTTGAACATCAATGTAAAGAAAAAAAAAATTTTCATAACAGGACCAATAAATAGCATGATGATAAATGGAGAAGAGGTTGAAGTTGTTAAAGACTTCATTTTGCTTGGACGTACCATCAGTGCTCACAAAGCAGCAGTCAGTAAATCAAATGACACTTTGCACTAGGCAAATCTGCTACACAAGATCTATTTAAAATGTTCAAGAGCAAAGATGTCAAACAGTTTGAGGACTAAAGTCTGCCTGACACAAGCCACGGTATTTTTCAATAGCCTCATAAGCTATTGTTGGTTGGACAGTGAATAAGGAAGACCATAGAAGAATTGATGCATTTGAGTTATGGTGTTGGAGAAGAATATTAAAAGTGCCATGGGCTGTCAGAAAAACAAATCTGTCTTGTAAGAAGTACAACCAGAATGATCCTTGGAACCAGAATAATGAGACATCATCTCTCATACTTTGGACGTATTGTCAGGAGGGACTAGTCCTTGGAGAAGGATATCAGGCTAGGTAAAGTGTAAGATCCGTGAAAAAGAAGAATATCAACAGTGAGATGGAAAGGCACAGTGGCAGCAGCAGTGGGCTCAAGTTTGACTACAACTGTAAGAATGGCTCAGGACTGGATAGTG
>NW_006408544.1:12716303-12722953 GCF_000296735.1 Chrysochloris asiatica
CTTGGCAGAGATGAGTGAGTGCCTCTAGTGCCGCCTCACTTTCTTGAAAGATTTCAATTTTTATTCCATCAATTCCTGGTACCTTGTTCTTTGCCAATTCCTTCAATGCACCTTGGACTTCTTTCTTCAGTATCATTGGCTCTTGATCATATGCTACCTCTTGAAACAGTTGAACATTAACAAATTCCTTTTGATTACTTATATATAACTTATATACATCAGTTTACATGTTATATAAATAAGTTTTACTGGTTTGTTTCTCTACAGAACCCAGCCTAAGAGTTGTAAATAGACAATGTCTTACTAGGAGAGCCAGAAGAAAGAAAAGGATACCATGGGTTGGGGCCAGCAAAGGGACTGAATGCAATGTGGCAGAGCTTCAGCACTGTGCATCTTTAACTTTCTGGTTTAATTTAGAAACTGCATATTGTAAGGAACCAATTTTACTATCTTGCTGCTGTTTTGAATCTTCCAGATTCCAATTAAAATACGTATCCCATTGAGTCTACTTAATTCGGGATTTTTTCTTTTTTAATTTCCTGTGCAGAAAAGTTAATTTAGCAAGACGAAAAGATCTCAAGAGTGGTCATAATTGTCTGACTTGTCCCATGGCCACAATTCAAAAATGAACAAGTTAAGGACCCAAATGTTTGTTCATGTAAGTGGTAAGACACTTTGATGCAAATTCCTCATTTTTAGATTTTGCATTGCTTATTTTCTTGTAAGAATTCAACAAATGTAGACTTAATGTGTTAGGAAAAATAAAAATGTCTGTGAGGAGTGTTACTTTCAGTTTCTTAAAGTCAAAGTAAGTACAGACTTTACTGCCAAATTGTGCACCTGAAAATCTACTTCAAACAAACCTCAACCCAACTTGCAAGTTGAAGATTTTCTGTTTTTCTTCTTGCCTGTATTCCTGCCAGACCTGCCTGCCTGTAGCATGCACAATCTGCCTGCCTATCTAGTTTCATCTGACCTTGATTTGGGACTCTCCCACTTCTACAAGTGTGAGCCATTTCCTTCATATAAACTTCTCTTTATGTATATATAATGAGAATTTATAAATGAGGGAAATCTTTATTTTTAAATTTTGCATTGCCTACTTTTGTGAAAGAATTCAACAAATGTGTACTTAATTCATCAGGAAAAAGAAAACTTACTGTGAGGAGTGTTGCAATCAGTTTTTTAAAATCAAACAATTAAAGACTTTCTAAGACTCCTTGCAGTAACCCTCAAACTGCCAAACTGTACCAGCAAACCTACCTCAAACAAATCTTAACCCAAACTTGCAAGTAGAAGACTTTGACCCAAACCTGCTAGTGACCAAATTGAAAATGTTGTTGCTGTTAAGTGCCCTCTAGTGTATTCCATCTCATAGCAACCCTATATAGAGTTTCTGAGGAGCAGCTGGTGGGTTTGAACCACCAACCTCTATGGTAGCAACCCAATGTTTATACTACAGTTCTATACCAGGATTCACAGTGAAAATAAGGACTCAATAAAACTGAATTCTCAGTAAAACACAGAAACTCTAGATAATGAGGTGGAGCACAATTCAAAAGGAATTACCTAAGATGACTCCCAGAGATGTCTGAGAAGACTGAGAGCTCAGAGAATTCTGCTTGTACTGATACTAGATTCCCAAGCTTCCAGCAGGTTGCCCGAGGCAATGTGCTTCAGATCACACTATATCTGACACAAAGAAATGTCATAGAGTTTAATCATGGAGGCTGCATAAAATGAAATCAAAGAGTTTACTTGAGAGAGAAAACAATTGGCTAACTGGAAAACACAAAACCGTGAAACTCCCAACACAGAGCAAAGATAGCAAAGGGTTTTTATCCAGTAAAGAAAACAACTTTACATGGCTACAATCATGGTGATTTAGAATTACAAAAGACACATTTTGACAAGTCAAAATTCTAAAAGGTCAGCTGCTAGATTTCCTGGGGTCAATCTAGCAAGAAATTGTTTCTTACCCATACATTTTTAATGGTGCTTGACCATTATCTCAGGACTCTCTGGATAAACATTCCTTGGAAAACATTTCTTCACAACCTGTATATTTGCCCTTTTCATTGTTTGTTGATAGTGGCTAAAGTTCCATCATTTGCTAAAGTTTTCTCATTCTTTTCCAAAAGCTACTTATTTAGCAGAGTACAGAGGAAACTTGGAGTCCTGGTGTGCTGCTGTACGTGAATGCGCTGGACTGCAAAGACATTTTGAACCACAAGGTCAGCAGTTCAACCTCACCAGCTGCTCTTCAGAAATCCTATATAAGGTTGCTATGAGTTGGAACTGACTCTAAGGCACTTAGAAACAACAAAAACAGAAGAAATTTACAGATATGATAGGCTGCATTCTTATGCTACAAATGAAAATGGAGTCTGAATTTGAATAATAACATAGTTCTTTCCTAATAATCAGGCCACTCAATTATT
The DNA here is from genome assembly GCF_000296735.1 of Chrysochloris asiatica. Taxonomy (NCBI): domain Eukaryota; kingdom Metazoa; phylum Chordata; class Mammalia; order Afrosoricida; family Chrysochloridae; genus Chrysochloris; species Chrysochloris asiatica. Next base: position 12,718,745 of record NW_006408544.1, read on the forward strand.
AAATTTTAGGTGTTCTTGTTAAGTACCATGGAGTGGGTTCCGACTCATAGTGACCCTACACTGGGTTTCCGAGGCTGTAAATCTTTATGGGAGCAGAAATCCTGATCTTTCTCTCACAGAACAGCTGGCAGTTTCGAAGTGCCTACCTTTAAGTTAGCAGACTGATTCGTAACCACTGCTCATATATAAATAAAAACAGAGAGAAAAGTTTAGTTATTAGGATTTCCTGTGCTTATCATTGGAAATGTCAATGTCTGACCATCGGAAATTCATTACATAAATTAAGAAGCATCTGCACAATGGAAAATGATCAAGTTCTTGAAAAATGATGATGCTGATCAACATTTATTGAAATGGAAAGAAACTCATTGATCTATTGATAAGGAGTAAGTGAAAAAATCAGGCTACAAAGCCTAGGAACATTTACATGGCTCTGAATACTGTTATGGCACTGTAGGATAAGCAATGGACTATTAACCACAATGGTGGTGGCTCAACACCCCCCCACCCGCTGCTCTTGGAAACCCTATACAGAGTTGTTATGAGTTGGAATGGATTCCATGGCATTTAACAACAACATTAACTACAACATTTCTGAAAATATTCCCTTTTATAGCTTTGCATCTATCTATCCATCCCAAGAAACTCTTGTGGTGTAGAAGTTAAGGGTTTGACTGCTAGCCATAGGGTCAATTGTTGAAACCCATCAGTAGATGGCCCAAGAGACAGTTGTTTGTATAGAACTAGGCAAACTAGAAGGAGCTCTGGTAGCGTAGTGGTTACGATTCAGGCTGCTAACCTCAGGGTCATCAGTTCGAAACTACCAGCTGTTCCATGGGAGAAAGATGAGGTTTTCTGCTCCCGTAACAATTTATAGCCTCGGCAACACTGTACAGGGTCACTATGAGTCAGAACCGACTCCATGGTACATAACAACAAGGCAAACTAGCCAGAAAGGCTTTGCAGGATTTTTGGAGCAAAGATATGGAAAACAAGACAGATACAGATGACAGTCTTAGAATTCTGTCCTCCAGAGGAATGGATAGAAAAGAAAATTGGGTTCTTATTGGTAAACAGAGTAGAATAGATGCGGCAAGAGATGAGGTAACTGAGCAGTGGTATCTGACAGAAACTGCCACAGTCATCTTGAAAATTTGTGAACGGCTTTAGATATAAGAAAAAGTATTTGCATGGCAAAAACCTAACTGTGGCTCACAAAGACAAAGATGCAATTTTTTTTTTTCCCTTCCTTTTTTTCCCCCTAGGGAATATCCCACTTTCCAGGTGGTAGGAGCCATTTGGAGATTGTAAATCAAAGTAGGAGTTATATATAATAACCCCACTAGGCCAGGCTCAAATCCAAATCTGCAAAGTTGACCTTGGTTACATCTGGAATGGCTCTAACTAGGAGACAGAGGTTGAACGGGCAGGTTCAGTAGTGGGGAAATAAATGGAGGTTGGATAAGGAAAGGAAAGGATGTGGGCAATCTGTGTGGGCCCACCCTGCAGATGTAGCATGGCCAATTTGAACTGTCTCAGGTCGTTGTGAAGGCCATATCCCAGTAGGGGTTAAGCACACTGCTTATTGGCAGAGAAAACCATTGACTTTCAATCCCCATCCCCCCCCCCCGTATTTTTGTTGCTGTTGTTTGTTTTGCTTTATTTTGTTTCTTTGTTTTCCTTCTTCTTGCATCACACGACAGAAGAAAGCAACTATAGTCATACAGGCAAGACACAACTACAGCCTTTAGAGTCCCATCAATTAGGCAAGAGCCAATACCAGGTGCTATACACCAGAGCAGTGTCTACAACCAGTATCTGCTAAAACCACTCTGAGGTGAACAGTACAAACAGTGAACAGAGAAGCTTATCTTATGATAATACCCACAAGGAGGCAATTGGTGAGTGCCTAAGAAAACACCAACATACACTCATCAGATGAATACAATTACAATAATACCACAATGCCTAAAAAGCACCAGAAAAATTCTACTCACATGCAGAAACAAGACAGAGTAGCTCAAACAAACAACAAAGAGGAAGAGCTAGAAAATGCATTTGAGGTAGAAGATGCACTGGAACTACCTGAAAAATAATTCAGAATAATGATATTGAGCTACATGCAAACACAATGCAAAATGAGCAGGTGTGGTGCTATTACTCTCTGATCAAAGAAACTTGAAGTGAAAAACCAGCATAAGACAGACATTATTTCATCATTAAAGGGTCAATTGAACAAGAGGTCAAAACAATAATGAATATCTACGCTCCCAACGAAAGAGAGTAAAAATAAATAAATAAAACCCTAACAGAAATGAAGAAAGAAATAGAGAACTCTACAATAATAGTGGGATATATGAATACACTACTTTTGAAAATGGGCAGAACAACCAGAAAAAAACTCAACAAAGACACAGAGAACTAAACAACACAACCAATCAACTTGACCTCATAGATTTGTACAGAGCATTCAACCTAACAATAGCAAACTACACATTCTTTTTTAATGAACATGAAACATTTTCCAGAATGGACCAGGTGTTAAGGTCACAAAGCAAGTCTCAATAAATTTAAAAACTCAAAAATACTAGAAAGTATCTTATTAGATCACAATGCTATAAAACTAGAAATCTATAATAGGATCAAGGAAACAAATTCAAATGCTTGGAAACTGAATAACACCCTGCTTAAAAGCTACTGAGTAGTAGAACAAATACAAAGCTAAAATTAAAAATTCCTAGAAACAAAAGAGAATGAAAAAAACAACATACCAAAACCTTTGGGACACAACAAAAGCAATGATGAGAAGGCAATTTATAGCAATAAACACACACATTGAAAAAGAAGAAAGAACCAAAATCAACATATTAACACATCTCGAGCAATTAGAAAAATATCATTAAAGTAAGCCTACAATCACCAGAAAAAAAGAAATAATAAAGATAAGAGCAGAAATAAATAAAATAGAAACGAGAAAAACAAAGAACGAATCAACAAGACAAGAAGCTGGTTTTTGAAATGATTAATAAAATAGACAAACCACTGGGAAATCTAACAAAAGAAAAGAGGGAGAAGACACAAATAACATGCACAAGAAACCATATGGGTGGTGTCATAACAGAACTAATGGAAATAAAAAGGTTAACAGAATACTATGAAGAGCTGTACTCCCAACAAATTTGAAAATCTTGAGGAAATAGATATATTTTTACCAAAACACAACCTACCTAAAAAGACACAGAGAGAAGGAGAAAAGTTGAACAATCCTAACAAAAGAAGAAATTGATCATGTCACCAAAAAGCCCTCAACAAAAAATTCCCCTGCCCAGATGGCTGTACTGATGAATTTTACCAAACACTCAGAGAAGAGCTGACACTAATTTTACCCAAATTATGCCAGAATATAAAAAAGGTTAAAAAGGTTCCTAATACATTTTATGAAATGAGCATAATCCTCATGCCAAAATCAGGAAAGGACATCACTAAGAAAGAAAATTGTAGACCAATATCCCTCAAGAACATGCATGTGAAAATTCTCAACAAAACTTTAGCCAAAATAATTCAACAACATATCAAAAAGTAACACATCATAACCATGTGGAATTCATACTAGGGATGCATGAATAGCTCAATATTACAAAAACAATGTAATCCACCGTTTGAACAACAAAAAAGAAAAATCACGACATGATCATATCAATTGATTCAGAAAAGGCATTTGATAAAATCCAACAACCGTTCTTGATAAAAACATTCAACAAGGTGGAAACTGAAGGGAAATCCCTCAACACAATTAAGTGCATACAAACAAAACAGCCCATCACATTCAATGAGCAAAACTGAAAGCATTCTCTTTGTGAACAAGAGCCAAACAAGGATGCCCTTTATTACCACTACTTCTCAATATTGTGCTAGGAATCTTAGTTACAGATGTAAGGCAAGAAAGGGAAATTAAAGGAATCCAAATTGGCAAAGAAGTAAAACTCTCCCAATCTGTAGATTATATGATTTTTATGAATTGTTGTTGCTGTTGTCAGATGCCATAAAGTAGGTATCAACACACATTAGCCATATGCACAGCAAAATGAACCACTGTCCAGTTCCATGCCAACCTCACAATTGTGGCTAAGTCTAAATCCACTGCTGCCGCCACTGTGCTAATCTATCTCAATAAGGGTTTTTCTCTTTTTCTCTGACCCTCCTCTTTAC
>NW_006408544.1:12727903-12730013 GCF_000296735.1 Chrysochloris asiatica
AAAAAAACAAAACAACAACAACAACAACAAAACCTATTGTAACTCATTGGACAGGTCAGCAAAGTGGCAGGTTAGAAGAATAATATACAAAAATCATTGGATTCCTCTAAAGACATCTTTGAAAAGGAAATTTGGAAAGCAATGCCATTTACAATAGCCACTCAAAGGTTAAATTCTTTGTAATAAATGTAACCAGAGAAACAAAAGACCAGTACAAAAAACAAAACAAAACAAAAAAACCCACAAATATACCTACAAAATTCTACTACAAGAAACCAAAAGAGATTTACAAAAATGGAAGAACATGCCATGTTCATGGGTAGGAAGAAAAAAAAGTCTCTTCATTTTGACAGATTAAGTAATAATTCTAAGAAAGTCTAAACTGTACCAGAACAAGATTCTAAGTGGGTGTAGGAGCTATACCCATCATAAATAACACTTCCCCTCCCCTTTAGAAATATCCTCTGAATTTATTACATTTACTTAGAAACTTCACAGGTTCTATTACTGAGACACCTCTCTCTCTCCCCTCCAATATTCAAGTGAGCAATATACAAGTGACTAAGTTAGTGGTGTGGTAAGGAGCACTAACACTCCAAATAAATTCAGTTTAGGCTCAGCTCATGCTGCACAATAATTTTATTTCTTTCTGTCTACCCCAGTCCTATTCACAGTGAGGAGAGCAGTGGATGCACTAAACAATGTCTTTTCTGTTTAATAAAACAGAAGAGATATCATCAGCTCCTGCGAAGTAGTTTAGAGATTGCACATATACCATGGCAAAGCATAAAGCCAGGTAAAGCCCTGAGCCTGCCATACCTTCTCCTGAGGATGGTGCAGGACTGGGCAGTGTTTTGTTCTGTTTTACAAAGGTTCACTATGATTTGGAACCAACTCAATGGCACAAAATAACAACATTATCTTCTGCCTGAGAAACGTCACCTCTGCCAAACACACATACAGACACACCTGCCAGGTAAAACACTACCCATCTTTTAAATTACAAACATTATATCTATCTTGAAAACTTTTCAAATCACTCTCAGTTTGTTAGTTGTTAAAAGTAACTATCACATGGTATTGTAAATGTGTACTTACCTTCTAGAGATTAGGAACAATATGTTAAAAGAGAGCATGGGTTTCAGCTTCAAGAAGACCTGGGGTTGAATCTTAGCTCTGTCACTTGCTATTTAATAGGCCGTGAGTTTGGGTACTTAGAACTGAGCACATGGGAGACAGGAGGCTTTGAGAGAAAGCGGAAATCCTACTTAACATAGCAAGGAAGGATTTAACAAAAAAAACTTAACAAAAAGACATTTATATCTCTCAGAATGCTGAGCATTAGCAAAAATGATCATTCACAATTTTGTCTACCTGTTATGGCACCCTCTGAGAGCCACTCAGATCCAGCAAGGATAAGAACTTAATGACAAACAAAAGTCCACAAGATGTTGCTCGCTAAGAGAACAAGGTTTGGGCAAGAGAACACTTTACAAAAACCCATTGTCTTAGTTTCCTGCTGTTAGTGGTGGTAGCGTGCAGTAGAGTTGATTCAGACTCACAGCAACCCTGTATATGGTTTCTGAGGTTGTAAATCTTTACAGGAGCAGAAAGCCTCATTTTCTGCAGAGTGGCTGGTAGTTTCGAACTTCTGACCTTGAGGTTAGCAGCCCAACTCGTAACCACTACACTACCAGAGATCCTTAATTTGCTAGTGCTACTATAATAAAAAATACCACAAGTGAGTGGCTTTAATGAACAAAGATTTATTTTCTCAGAGTGTGTTGCTGTTGTTAAGTGCCTTCCGGTCTTTTCCACTAATAGTGACCCTATATACACAAACTTGTGAAGTAACTGAAAATACCATGGCTTGGGTCAGGCACACCTTAGTCTTCAAATTGACATTTTGCTTTATAACACGTTTTAAAATTTTTTTTTTTGCAGGGGATGTACCTAATTCAATACATCACTTGATTTACTGATTGCTGCTTCCATGAGCATTGATTGTAGATCCAAGTAAAATAAAAACCTTGACAACTACAATCTTTTCTGTGTATTGTATTACTGCTTATTGATCCAGTTATGAGTATTTTAGTTTTCCTTATGTGGA
>NW_006408544.1:12730651-12733444 GCF_000296735.1 Chrysochloris asiatica
AAGATAGACTAGAAAAAAGAAGTGGTCCACTTCAGAAAAATCATCCACTAAAAATCTTATGAATAGCAGTAGGACACTGATATCGTGTCGGACAATGAGTCCCTCAAGTTGGAAGACACTAAAAAAAATGAGTGGGGAAAAGACGCCTCCTTAAAATGGAATCAACCTTAATAAAGGAGATGGAGCAAAGCTTCTGGACTTTCACATGATGATGTAACATGACTTAAAATGAGAGAAAACAACTGAAAATATTCATTAATAATCAAAATTTGGAATGCAAAACATATGAATCTAAGAAGACTGGAAACCATCAAACAGAAAATGGAGCACACAAATATAGACATCCTAGGCATTTTTGCTGCTGCTGTTAACTGCTGTTGAGTCAGTTCTGACTTACAACAACCCTGTACAAGGTTTCCAAGGAGCAGCTGGTGGGTTTGAACCACTGACCTTGTGGTTAGCAGTCCAGTGCTTATCCTGGACTTACATTGTAGTGTCACACCAGTGAGCAGAAATTGACTGGTATTGGCCATTTTGAATCAGACAATCATATGGGCTAACATGCCAGGAATGACAAACTGCAGAGGAATGACATCACATCCATCATTCAAAGTAACATTTCAAGATCTATCTTGAAGTACGAGAAGCTCTGGTAGCGTAGTGGTTTCGAATCGGGTTGCAAAACGCAAGGTCAGCAGTTCAAAACTACCAGTTGTTCCGAGGGAGAAAGATGAGGCTTTCTGTTCCCGTAAAGATTTACAAACTCGGAAACCCTATACAGGGTCACTATGAGTCAGAACCGACTCCATGGCATACAACAATAACAACAACCTTGAAGTACAGCACTGTCAGTAACAGGATAAGGTCCCTACACCTATACATGAGACAAGTTAATACAACAATTGTCAAAGTGTAAGAGGCCATGAGCCTGAATGCAGCGTGCCTCTCACCCAGTTTTATGCTCTGTGAGAAAATCCTTAACTCAGATTCTCTAGCTTTCTTCTTGCAATCTCCTGAAGATCTCCATGTGACACCTACCTTTGGGTATTTGTGCTTGATTGCCTTTGCCTAATCTGCTCTTTTTACATCTCAAAAGTGGTTAGCTTTAAAATATACCCTGCACTGATGTGATCTCATTAACACACAAAAGAAAATTCAATTCCCATATGTGATAATGTCCACAGTATTGTTGTTTTGGCTGTTCTGGGCTATTGAGTCCATTCTGAATCATAGAGACCCCATAGAGGGTTTCCAAGGAATGTCTGGTGGGTTTGAACTGCCAACCTTGTGGTTAGCAGTCCAAAGCGTATCCTACAATAGCACACCAAGACTCCATCCACAGTATGCTGTTAAATGCTGTGGATTTGGTTCCGATTCATAGAGACCCTGTATAGGATTATGAGAAGCAGCTGGTGAATTTGAACTGCCAACCTTATGGTTCAAACTGGCCTTGTGGTCCAGTACTTATCCTACAGTGCTATATTTAGATTCCTCCACAGTACAGGAGTTAGGATTGATAACATATATTTTTTGGGGGGGAGGAGAGGGGAATCCAATTCAATCTATAATATTTACCATGTACAAGTCAAAGTTTTCACTTATTGTTAGGACATGACCTAACAGTAAGGGTTCTTAAGACAAAGAAAGTAAACTATTTAGACTCTTTTCTTAGAATATCTATGTGTAAAGCACTTTATACATATATTCTCATTGTATATATACATTGATTCTATGAGGAATGTATTAATATTTTTTTAACTGATAAAACAGACTATGAAAGAATCATTAACTTGTCAAAATCCAGATTGCTAACACTATAAAGTCTGGACATTTTTCTTTTAAACTATTTATTGTGAATTGAGTGAATGTTTACAGATAAAATCATCAGTTTTACAGTCAACAAATCCTACACTTTGTTTCATCTCAAGGATTGCAATCCCCTCCATGCAACAAGAGCTCTTTGACTTCATCTCTGTGGTTCCTATTTCCATTCCACCCAAATTCTCCTCTCTTTTCAACTTTATCCTTAGGTAAATGTTGCCCTTTAGATTTTGAATGAAGGAGCTATTAAAGGTGAGCATACTTTAAGAGTGTTGTTGTCCCCCCTATATACCTGTCTACTGCTTTACTGAAAACTGGACCATGAAGGTGAGTTCCTTTCTAGATCTGAAGGACCTTCTAATGCGATCCCTTTCAGAACAGATAATAGTGATACCTAGACACCATTTAGATTTTCTGGTCTCAGAGTCATGGAGAGTGATGTTCACATGTTCTATTAGTCCATTGCACTAATTGATTCCAAGCCTATTCAGTTCTCATCACTCATCTTTCTTCCACACATGGAGAGACCAGTAGCTGCAACTTAGATGGCTGCTCATGAGCTGTTGGATCCCAGAAACTACTCAACAAAGCAGGATATAGAAAATTATCTTTCTGAACTATATCATGCCAATTGATCATGGTATCCTCTGAGACAACAGTTCTGAGTCCCCAAGCCCAGCAACACATTGCCTACAAAGTCTGCACCTTTTTTTTCTCTAACTTTTTATTGTGTATTTTATTGTGAGTGAAGGCCTACAGAGAAGATCATCAGTTTTACATTCAACAAATCGTATTTTTGCTTCATTATATGGTTGTGATCCCCTCCATGCACCAACACTGTATTCCTCCCTGCATCTCCCACTAAACCCATCTTTCCTCTGCCAATCTTCCTCCAGTTGTATATTGCCTGTCCCATCACCCATATCAATGTGTGTATACTGTCTAGCATATATGTCATTTCCTCCTACCCCC
>NW_006408544.1:12736148-12736686 GCF_000296735.1 Chrysochloris asiatica
CACAGGGATTATATAATTGTTTAAACAACCACAAGGAATATTCTGGAAGCCAGTCTCCTGGCCACCAGCACACAACCTTACTCTTTCCACGAATCTAGAGTCCTCAGCTGCAAAGCCTGTACTTGTCCACACATGTAGACTTCCTCTGAAGCTCTTATGTTCTGTCAACTCTGAGAGAATATAATAACCCTGAAGATACACTCCTGGGTCCAAATTTCTCCCACACTACCTCAACAACCTGTTGGTATCCTCAATTATTCAAATATTTGTAAGTATTCTACTATTGAATATTTTCTTAGACAATGCTAAATTTTATACCATAGTATCTATGAAAACATGAGGCTCAGAGGTGATAAGAGTATATTCAAAGTCTCACAAAGTTAGCAGTATGTAAGTGTTTACTGAAGTCAAAACTATTGTTTTTTTCCCCAGAAAGATCTTTGAGATGAGACACTAGACATTTACAGCTCTCAGAGTATTAATAAATGAATATCCTATTATCACCTACTCTTTAGAAATTATTTTTCCTCTATTTTTT
>NW_006408544.1:12736846-12738914 GCF_000296735.1 Chrysochloris asiatica
TTGTTTTTCTATACACTTTGTCCATCTGTCAAAAAGCTTACATATTCCCTTATTTTAAAAAATGTTTTAGGCTGAGCTGTGAGCCAGGAATACAACACTGTCTTCACTTCTTCATCAGAGCTGAATCTTTGTCCCCAAAGAGCTGCTTTCAAGGGACCAAAAAGTTGAAAGACCCATGGAGCAGGATCAAGACTATAAGGTGGGTGCTTTAACACCTCAAAAGGAAGATTTTGTAGAATGTCAAAGGTATGGGCACAGATATGCTGATGTGCATTGTTATGCAAGGTCACAGTACATCTGAATATCAGTCCTCTGTATTTAATCTGAAGTGGAGACTTCAGCTCTTCAATGAGCATCTCACTATAAGAGATTATTTCAGCCTTTTTCCTGATGGTGCTCCAATACTGCCCTTGAGAATCCCAGAAAACTGTAGCATCAATTTTCCAGCTGATGGTTGACTTTTGAACTTTTCCTTGGCCAGTGATTGACGGTGTTTCCATTCCATGCTCTGCCATTTCCTCTCAGGTTCCTAGTGATAAATCCATGTCTCCTTACCAGTAATGATTTTTTTTTTTAAGAAATTTACCTTCCTTTGAGTATTGGTTCAAATTTTGTTTGCAGATGTTCAAACATTTCATTCATGCTCTTTTCTAAGTTGTTTTGGTACCCATTTCGCACAAAATTTTCAAAACTCAAGTTTGTCTGTCATGGATTATTTCATAGGCAGACCCATGATTTACAAATGATTTGCCACATAATACACTGTCACTCATGTAGTCCACAGAATAAAATTTCCCATGCATTTTCAATGTTGTCATCAGTTATGGACTTGGAAAGGCATTTAAAAATAATTAAGAGTGTGGATGATTTTTGACTCAATCTTGCATAAAATAATTGTTTTCAGATGTTGGTCAATAGCCTGTCAGGACAGTGATGTGAAAAAGAGTAAACACACATGAGGAGCCCTATAATTAATTCAGCTTACTAGGTCACAGGAAAGATAAGGGGAGCTAAGGCAGATCCTGGCTATCTCAGTGAATTGAGAGATACATTTGGGAATTTGGGAAAGTGAAAACTACTAGAGTTCACAGAATTCTCTCCAATTTTCTGTTTAGTACTGATCAGTGTGGAGTCCTGGTGTGGCTTTGTAGCATACGCACCTGACAGCTAGCCACGAGATCAGTAGTTCAATCTCACTAGTCACTCCTTGGAAACTCTATATGGCGTTGTTATGAGTCGAAACTGACTTTACAGTACACAACAAGGACAACAACACTGATCAGTGCATTTATGTGTGGAAACTACCCAAGGTGGCAGAGAGAAACACTGGAGAGGAATGAGCAAAAAAATATTTGAGCATTCACAAAGTGGAGAATAGTTCACATTAGCAACAGTAGACTAGAGAAACCTCAAAACATACAAAGAATTAGCATAAGTTATTGACAGGTTATCCCCAGACCAAAGGCTGCTCTATTCAGGCAAAGCAAAGTATGAAAGCAAGCACAAAACTCAAGAGCATTAAACAAGAAAGCTAAACATTAAAGTAATACCCAATATCCATTATTCAAGAAAGTAAAATTTACAATGTTTGGTATCAAACACACAAAGAAGCAAGAAAATATACAAGGAAGAGAAAACTTAACCAATAAGGAAAGACCCAGAAATGATTCATACAAAGGAATGACAGACAAAAATATTAAATCCTGGAATGGCATTGTGGAATAATGCTGTAGACCATAGGTCTGTTTGAACCACAAAATCAAACTCACCAGCCTCTCCTTGGAAACCCCATACAGGGTTGCTATGAGTCGGAACTGACTCAATGGCACTTAACAGCAAGAACAATTATAACTATGGAGTCCTGATGTGATGTTGTAGAATAAGCACTGGACTGCTAACCTCAAGGTCAGCAGGTCAAACCCACCAGCTGCTTTTCAGAAATCCTATACATTCTGTACATTTAAGAGGAGTTCTGGTGTGGCGCTGCAGAATAAAGAACTGTACCGAAAGGTTGGTTTGAATCACAAGGTCAATGCATCAAGCCCACTAGCCTCTCCTTGGAAACACT
>NW_006408544.1:12739569-12741368 GCF_000296735.1 Chrysochloris asiatica
ACTTCAACATAAGAAAACAAAAATCCAATCCTCACAGATGGTCCAATAAGTATAACATCATGATAAACAAAGAAACTATTGAATTTGTCAAGGATTTCATCTTACTTCTGTATATATATAATCACGCCCATGTTAGCAGCAATCAGAAAATCAAATGACCATTGCATTGGACAAATGTGCTGCAAAATATCTCTTCAAAGCTTTAAAAAGAAAAGATGTGAGATGGAGCACTAAGTTGCACCTGACCAAATCTATGGTATTTTCAATCATTTCACATGCATGTGGAAAGCTGGACAATGAATAGGAAATCCAAAGACAAACTGATTCATTTGAATTATAGTGTTGGTAAAGAATACTGAATGTACCTTGGACTGTCAGGTAGAAGTGCATCCAGAATGTTCCTTGAAAGTGAGTTTGGCAACTTTGCCTCATGTACTTTGGACATGTCCTTGAAAAGTACTTCATGCTTGGTAAAGAAGAGACCCAGTGAAAAACAGAAAGTTCCTCACCAAGATGGATTGACATAGTGATTGTAACAATGGAATGAAATGCAGAAATGATTATGAGAATGGCATAAGAGAGGGCAGTGTTTTGTTCTGTTGTACACAGGTTCAGTGTGAGTAAGAGTCAATTTGACAGCACCAATCAACAACCGCAGCCATGAAGGAAAAACTTAATAACACTCAGAGTAATAGCATCCGGAGTAAAAGCAAGACAAACAAAATAGAACAAAGATAAGAACCACAGTAGATTTGTCATAAGAAACAAGGCAAGTCTAAAGAGAGTAGATCACAATTTTTAAGCATCAAAATAAAAAATACTGTCAACCTAGAACTCTATAGCCAGGGAAGATATATCCCCAAACAAAGTTGAAATAATAAAGACTTTCAAGACTTATGAAGTTGAAAATTAATCACTTGCGGGACAAAACTAAAGGAAATGTTAAAAAAAAAAAAAAAAAAAAGTCCTTCAAGTAGACAGAAAATGATTATTGTTTTTAAGTGCCACGGAGTTGGTTCCAACTCATAGTGATCTCGTATAAGGTTTTTGAGGCCATTAATCTGCCTAGGAGTAGAAAGGAGTTCTGGTCTGGCACTGTGAGTTAATGCACTAGAATGCAGTCAATTCAAGTTCACCAGCTGCTCCTTGGAAACCCTAATAGGGTTGCTATGGGTCAGAACCAACTCGATGGGGCTTAACAACAACATCAAGGAACCAAAACCCTCATTTTTGTCCCATGGAGTGACTGGCAGGCTTGAGCTTTGGACCTTGTGATTCACAGTCCAGTTCTTATCCTATGGAGCCATCGCATGCTCTAAAAATGATACCAGATACAAATTTGAATATGTACAAAGGCAGATGAAAAATGATACCATATTTAATTTTGAATCTAAACAAAGGAATAAAGGAAATGGAAAATATGTTCTATAGTATTTTTTTTCCTATTTTAGAAATATTTTGGAATACTCATGAATTTCTTAAAGTAATCATAATAATATATTACAGAGTTTCAAACATATAGAAGTAGAATGCATGACAGTAATAGCGAAAGATCAAGAGAGGGAAATTGAAGTTTACTGTTGTCACACTATATATGAAGAAGGTATAATATTACTGGGGTAGAATTTGCTCAAATAAAGATATATTCTAACAACCTTAAATCTGTCACTATTAAAACAAAACAGAGATTTTTAGTGAATATAAAGCAACGTTGTTCTTGTTAAGTATTGATGAGTCAGTTCCAATTCATAGCCAACCTGGATATGTTTTCCAAGAAGCAGCTTATGAGTTTGAACTGC
>NW_006408544.1:12741883-12756700 GCF_000296735.1 Chrysochloris asiatica
AGTCCTCAAGCTGACATCTCTGCTCTTCAACACTTTAAAAAGTTCCTGTGCAGCAGATTTGCCCAGTGCAATACGTCGTCTGATCTCTTGACTGCTACAGCACCATACTAGGACTGCATATAATCTGGCACTTATCCTGGCCATATGACAACAATAATTTATTAAAATACATGTGTTTGAGTATGTATTTTTCAATGTATCTGATCACTTTCTTGGGAATAGAAACAGAAAAACAGATCTCTCTACCAATTGATAAATGTGGTTAGGAGTAAATCCATGTACAACACTTTCTGGTCAGAGGAATCAGAGCTGCCAACCATACCTTAGCTGGACTTGAGTTTGAAAGAAAAATTTTGCAACTGTTGATCAAAGAATGACTCTGGTAGATGATCATTATATAGCCTATTTAACTTGTCTCACAAAAGCCAGAAAATCTCTCATGCTGCCTATGAAATTCCCAGAAATCCTCTAGTTTTACCCTCTGGGACATTCGTACATGACAGGACCAGTCTCTATAAACATTATTTACCTTATGTACACGGTCTGCTTGACTCTGTAGCCTACACTCTAGCTAAAGTTGCCTGTTAGATTACAAACAATTTATTTCATAATAATGAAACACTCCTTTGAACACTACCTGTGATTTCATAACCCTACATAGAAGCTTTTGCTTTTACCAGATACTCCTTTTTCCAACTTACTTATGTATGGACTCATTTTCCATTGTCTCACCTCTATTTATTGGTGTTCACTTTTCTCTCTCAGGCATTACCCATACATAAAAATAAATGAAATTCTGATAAATGCTACAACATGGTTAAATTTGGAAACGTTACACAAAATGGAAAACTCCAGACACAAAAGGACCAATAATACATGATTGCACTTATATGTGTAATAGTTAGAACTGGAAAATTCATAGGGCTAGAAGTAGATTCGTGGCTACCAGGGGCAAGGAATGGGGAAGTTATTGCTTAATGGATACACTGCTTTTAAAATACAATTTAAAATGGTTTAAATGGAATAAATATTTTATCACCATTAAAAAAAAAGTTGAAAAATGAAAGATTTTCACTTAGACAGTTGTGAAATGCAGTATATAAAATACTTAGAATATAACACTTAGAACTTATCATCTTATTTTCTGTTTCACAACCTCAAATTACCTATTAGGGCAAGCAAGCTCTGACGTGTATGCTGAGACTTGACTGATTTTTACGTACCTGGCATTTAGTTGGTCTTCAATACATATTTCTAAAGAATGATCAATACCACACTCTCCCACTCACTGTTCATAGTCTTTTCTTGGTTGGGGAACAATGAATTGATTCAATTCAATTAATGACAGCCTTTCAAATATCAATATCAAAAGTACATATCATGTTACCAAAAGATCCTGCTCCTTTAGTCTAAATACTCCCAGATTCTTTGGCTGTTCCTCACTGGACAAATGCCTTACCTGACAAGTCACCCTTTCCTGACTCTAATCTATTTCTGTCCCCATCTGTATAAATTACAACACCCTGGGTGCACAGTGAGTACCATATAAGACTTTATCATTTCAATTCCAGGTTTTGAATACTACTTCTTTGAAAATTAGCAATGTGCAACAGGTAGATACAATGTCATTTCAAAATACAGGGCCTTGTGTGTGTGTAAATCCTTCTGTTATAAAGCTAATGGCATTTTCAAAACTCCAAATGGAAATCCAACACCAAATGTTCCTTATATAAGATTTATTTCCAGTGGAAAAACTGATGAAAAGTATACTAGAATTTGATGAAATTGATTGTATCTAGTAAATTAATGCTTCCATGAGAGGATAAAAAATCCAATCTCATCAGATCTAGATGCTGACATACAAGTAGTAGTAGTGGTTGTTATGTGCCATGGAGTTGTAAATCTTTACGGGAGCAGAAGGCCTCATATTTCTCCCATGGAACAGCTGGTAGTTTCAAACTGCTGACCTTGCAGTTCGCGGCCCAATTCATAACCACTATGCTATCAGAGTTCCTTTACATACAGGTTGTTGTTGTTGTTGTTGTTATGTGCTGTGGAGTCAGTTCCAACTCATAGTGACCCTGTACAGGGTTTCTGAGGCTGTAAATCTTTACAGGAGCAGAAAGCCTCATCTTTCTCCCGTGGAACAGCTGGTAGTTTCAAACTGCTGACCTTGCGGTTTGCAGCCTGATTCGTAACCACTACATACAGGTAGCAACCTCTATTTAGTAGACATTACAGAAAGCCCAGTCCTGGTATGACGCTGTAGGCTAATGTGTTAGACTGCAAAGTCATTTGAACTGTAAGATCAGTGGTTCAAGCTCACCAGCTGCTCCTTGGAAACCCTATACAGAGTCACTATGGGTCAGAATCGACTTGACGGTACTTCACAACAACAACAACAACAGAAAGCCCATAGTTTTGAGTGATTGTTTTTTTAAAAATTAATGAATAAGTGAAGAGTTACCATTTTGAACTTGTATTGTGTATCCAAAGAAGCATATGGGTTGTGATAAAAATACAACTAAACTATTTATCTTAGTTAAAACATAGTTAACACCTTCCAAGACTATGACTCAAGGGGAATACACGAGCAGGCATGTGGTCTGGCTGGTGACCATGTTGGTCACTGATAGTGGGAAGTGGGGGAAAAACAGCATGAAGTTGTGAGCTAAGTCTGACCACATTCAATAGACTCCTGTGAACCCGGGTAGAGACTTGGTTGGCCAGCAGTATGGCAAGACCCGGGGACTCCTGTGCCCAGAGACGGTGATATGGCCACAGAGGACTGCAGCGGAGAGTGAAGCTTCCAGCTGATAAGAAGCGAGGGGAGATGCACAAGAACACCCATACTAGCAGATAGTACCCACCTGACCTGGCTTCACTGGCTGCATGATCAGAACTCAACTAGAAGAAGAAAGAAGAGGATAAAAAAGAGTAACCCGCTACAATTTGATGAACTTTACCTATACTTATGGATGTAGTCACTCAAAAAAGGGAACAAATCTTTATAGCGAGGTCACTTCCATCCCCTCAGTACACAGGGTTGATAGGGATGGGCAACTTAGACATTGGCTACCCAAAATGGGAGGGTTACAAAGGCAAGAAGTGACTGGCTTATAAGCTTTCAAGAGGGCACCTAGTTCCAGATGGGGTGGGAGAAGGTAGATGCTCCACTGAAATGATTTCCAATCTGTTGGGACAGAGCTGATGAAAGGAGATGGGGATAAGACTCTTGTGGTACAATAGTGAATAATTGCTATCAGGACTGACTGTGAGGGTCAGAAATGTAAAGGTAGATGTTTTGTAACAAAAGGAGGGGAGTGATTGATTTTGCAGTCCAGGAGCAGACGTCCCTGGGACCATCAAGTGAGAAGAGCGGAAGTCAGGACCCTACCCAGAGAAGCAGTGACTCCTGAAATGGAGGCAGAGACGATGGTGCAGGCAGATGGAGCAGCTGGGGACACTGGACTCAGGGAGGGAGAGGGGCTGTTTGCTGACGGCCAGAGGGCAGCAGGCTTGTGGGGTGTACCCTTTGGTTGTTTGATGATGCATGGAGGGGATTGTAATTATTACAGTGAAAGGAAATAAGGTAGGATGAATGTAAAACTGATGTTCTCCCATGTAAACCCACATAATTCACAATAAAAACTTAAAAAACAAATATTGTTGTTGTTGTTGTTAAGTGCCATCGAGTCGGGTCCGACCCATAGCGACCCTGTACAGGGTTTCCAAGGGTATATACAGGGTTTCCAAGGGTGTAAATCTTTACGGGAGTAGAAAGCCTCGTCTTTCTCCCGCGGAGCGGCTGGTAGTTTCGAACCGCTGACCTTAAGGTTCACAGCCCAATTCGTAACCACTACGCTACCAGAGGAGCGTATACAGTATGTCCTAATCTTTCCTGTTAATTTCTTACTTAAAATAGATTTCATTTTTGTTTATGTTTTCTATTAATAATAAAACCATAACTTCCTATGATTTATACAAAGATATACACACTCCCTAGCAAGGCATTTAAAACGTGTGTTCCATTTTATTGCTCTAAACTGTTTCCCCAAAAGATCTCTCCCCAAAATCTTTTGTCTCAGAAATCTTGCTCATGTTGCTCTTCATCTGGATGGAACTGCGCTTCATTTTCCCCTACCCTTGATCACTATCTATTGAATTTCAATTCATCCTTTAAAACCTAATTCCAATTTCATCATCACTGTGAAGTTCTTCCAGTTTCTATACTGAGAATTACTACCTCTGTGTGGTGCTGTAGGACAACCACTTGACCACAAGGTTGGTTTGAACCACAAGGCCTACAGTTCGAATTGACGAGCCACTCCTAGGAACCCTATACAGGGTTGTTGTGAGTCAGAACTGACTTGACGGCATTTAACAAAAATAACACAGGAGTCCTGGTATGGCACTATAGGATAAGCACTGGATTTCTAACCTCAAAGTCA
Organism: Chrysochloris asiatica; assembly: GCF_000296735.1. Classification (NCBI taxonomy): domain Eukaryota; kingdom Metazoa; phylum Chordata; class Mammalia; order Afrosoricida; family Chrysochloridae; genus Chrysochloris; species Chrysochloris asiatica. The sequence continues at coordinate 12,746,335 of NW_006408544.1, forward strand.
ATAGTTCAAACTCACTAGTTGCTCCTAGGAAACCATATATAGGGTCGCTGTGAGGAGGAACTGACTTGATGACACTTAACAGCAACAACAGACCATCTGTCTCTTTTAGTACAAGCCCCTCTTTCTGCTTCATATTATCACTGTTCATATATTTGGATGTTTTGTCTATCCATTAGAATGAGAATTCTTTGAAGGCAGAAATCATATTTTATTGATCTCTATTTTCCTATCATCTAACTTATAGTCTGGAGTCCTGGTGTGGTGCTGTGGGTTAATGAACTGGAATCCAAAGTTGGTTTGAATAGCAAAGTCAGCAGTTCAAGCTCACCAGCTGCGCCTCAGAAACCCTATACAGAGTCTCACTATGGATTGGAACCAACTCAACAACTCTGAACAACAACAATTTATAGCCTGGAATACATTATGTAATCAATAGATACTTTTAAATTAAGGTTAACTGAGTTCTCTGTTGGAGTAACCCTGAAACCTGTCTCTCAAAAACACAGGTTTGAAATTGTTTCTGTACTGTAATGCAATGGGTTTTCTATCTGAGCTAACAGATAGGCAGAAGTCAGAAAAGGGAGCAGAAGACTCATTGACAAAATGCTACAAAAGTCGGTCATAGTATAGAACCAATAGTACAGGAAACAATCCTGAAAGAAGAAGACAGCATAACAAAGAAGGGAAAACAGAGGACAACAGTATAAAACAATTCAAAGTAAATTAATTACAACTTTGTGCCAAAATGAAAATATACACGTCTCCCAACAAATATACTCACACAAGGTCTTAGAGATTCTGTATGTCCTCTATATCGCTCCTATCTGAATACTAAGCTTTGTATTCACTGTCACTGCCTCAGGGCAGACTATTGTACTAATCTCCTCCTTAAACTCCATCCCTATTTCAGTCTTTATACTAAAGTCAGAATTATTTTTTCCAAAATCATAGTTGCTATGCTATGGACATACTTAAAACTGCCCAAAAGCCTCTTGTTTGGGATAGAATTGTGCTCCCAAGTATTGTAAATACTAACCAATATAGTAGTTAAAATCCCATTTAGAAGTGGGTTTTCTTTGCTATATTAATTATGCAGTATAAGTGTAAGGTGTATCTTAAGTCCATCTTTTTTGAAACATAAAATAGCAGATTAAATACATCAGCAACCAGAGGTGGGGGAGGGCGTACGCCACACCATAGGAGAACTCCATGGAATCAGGAAACATAAACTGAAAAGAAGTAAGGATTTTTTCCAGCTAACAGAGAGATCTTTCCACAAGACCTAGCACCCTGAATTTGGATTTCTAGGCACCTAAACTGTAGAAATGAAATTTGTTTGTTAAAGTCATTCATTTGTGATGCTTCTGTTATAGCAACACTAGATAGCTAAGACACCTTCCAACAACTATAAGATAGAGTTCAAACTTCACAGTGGAAATTTGTCCTGATGTGGTGCTGTGGGTTAATGCGCCAGGCTGCAAAGCCATTTGAACTGCAAGGTCAGCAGTTCACGCTCACCAGCTGCTCCTTGGAAACCCTATACACGGTCGCTATGGGTTGGAATCGACTCGACGGCACTTAACAACAACAACAATTCTTTTCCTGAGTATTCTCTCTCACCATCCTACGTTCCTCCCCAAACACTCTTTTCTATTAAACTATATATTTGTATTTCTTTAAATGAACCATACTCTCATGCTTCTGTACCTTTGGGTTGGCTGTTTCCAAATCCTAAAAAAGCTATTGTTCATTCATAAAAACAATGGCTGAGTGACTGATACTAACTAGGGACTGTGAGAATGATATGATTTAAATACAATACTTGCCTTAAGAAGCTCATCAATAGATAGCAGCCCATGGGGGAAGGTCCCATGTATGCTCTGCCCTGGCTCCAGCATGTCCCTATCATGCCCTGCATATTCAGTTATAGAAAGTGCCATTTATCATTCCCCTTGGCACTACTGTCTGTTAAGTGGATGGATGAATAAAACTTCTCAGGGAACATGATTTCCAAGAAGTGATGATTTCTTTCTAAAGGCCACCTTTACCTACTAACTTGAAGGCTGCTTTTAAAGTCAGGGTGCCCTTTGTTGCCTTCCTGTAGGACAAAGGAACCCGGAGCTTATCTACATGTAGAAATTCTATTAATACTTAATGACTCTTAGGACAGGACGGAAATGGAACTGCATTTCCTTTTTGGACATTTCCAGTTAAATCGAAGAAGGAAAATGGCCTCATCTTAATGAAAGAGGGTACTCTTAGGAATACATTTAAGGGAAGGTTACAGAAGCAATCTTTGTAGGAATATGGAGAAAGCACAATTCATCATTTCTTCCCAGGTAAGTGATTATCAGGAGAAAGGAAGCTTCAAGGCCAGTTCTACTCTGTTTCACAAAAGAAAAGACTTCAGTTACATTTCAAGAAAGGGCAGGATATAATGCCCTACAATAAGGCTCCTTTACACAAGGTCTTCCCTACTCTTTCCAGACAATCTGACCATCCTAACTTCCAATGACATTGCTTTCTTCTTATCCCACATTCTCAATCCATCAAAAAATAGAAACATCTTGCTTAAGGTCTTCTTCTTGTTGTTGTTGTTGTTAAGTGCCATCGAGTCGGGTCCGACCCATAGCGACCCTGTACAAGGTTTCCGAGGGTGTAAATCTTTACGGGAGAAGAAAGCCTCATCTTTCTCCCGAACCGCTGACCTTAAGGTTTCGAACCGCTGACCTTAAGGTTCGCAGCCCGATTCGTAACCACTACGCTACCAGAGCTTGTTACTGCCCACCAAAGCTAGCTTTCCAAAATCATGAATTGAACTGTGCTATATTCTTGCTCCCCTTACTCATGTATTATGGATTGAAATGTGTCCCCCCAAAAGACATGTTGAAGTTTCTACTTAGGAGTGTGACATAGTTTGGGAAATAAGGTTTTTCCATTGCTATCAGTCAGGTAAAATGATATCAGACCAGAATAGAATGGGTCCTTGTTCTAATTCCTTCTAAGCAGTATCTTATACAAAGAGAGTGGTAAGCTGTGTGATGACAGAGGCAACTGCCTCAATCTGTAAGCAGCAAAAGAATACAATGATTGCAGGTAGAAACCAGAAGTTAAGGGAAAGAAAAAGATAGCAAGGGAGCTCAGTCCTATTAACAACCTGAATTTAGACTTGTAGCCTCTGAAACTGTGAGAAAATACATTTTTTGTTTTAAATTTACAGCCACCTCCTTTGTTGTGATTTGTTGTGGAAGGCCTAGGAAACTAAGAGCATCTTGTTTGGATATATGCTGTAAAACAGTGCTTAAGCTCTTCAGCATGGCTAAGATCCTCCCTCCTGCAGCTCCCTCTTTGCTCTTGTACCCACGGTTTCACAATTCCAAACCTTGGTGTTAGTGCCTAAGCTTAGAATATGTTCATCTCATTGCTGTTTCTTTTTCTGAATCCACTATCTACTCTTTTCTGCCTGCTTATACACTAGGAGGTTGGGAGGCTGATCTCTACAGCCTACATCATGTAGGAACCTTACCTTCTCATGCCCTACTGGGTGTGACCAATGGGAGACACTGGCAGGAGATTGGAGGATATGAGAGAGAGGGTTGACATCTGTTTAGTTAGTCTCCCTTCACATCGCTCATGTAAGAAAGTTGTTGACTACAATTCTGTGAAAGCCTCTCCTTTAACTATTCAGTTTAGGGTGGGAACAGCTTCCATTGTGAGTCCCTGGATACTCTTTGAAGATTCTCTTAACCCTGTACTCACCTCTGTAAATAGTCTTTTTATTGAGTATGCCATCTGTTTCCTGCTGGGACAGTAACTTGACAACCCTTTTTAGCCTGGCTAATCCTCCCTCATCCTTCAAAATCAATTTAGGGGTATCTTTCCCAGGAATCCCCAGGGTTAGCGTACAGAGATAGTTATTTCCTCTGTATTCCCATAGATCCTTATTTGTACTGGCTTTCATATATTTACTACACTGGATTTTTAACTGTCATGATAAAATGTAAATTCTATGAGAGCAACAACCTTACCTGCATTGCTCCTGCTATTTCTCCTGCAATTAAAATAGTGCGTGTTAAAATATTCAATGAATGCTTCATGAGTGCTTACTTGGAAGTACAAAGAAAGCCTACATAAGCTCTATATCTTCAGCATCTTCCTCAGAGAAGTTACTTCATAAATACTATTAGAAATGACTTTTTTGTGAAAGAAAAGAAAGTGAAAATTTCAGAAGGCGGTACAGGTGAGGAAAAAAAAATTTTTGTCGTTGTTGTTGAGAATAGAATATAAATCAAGTAGGCTTCATTCTAAAACCAACTTTGCTTCATCATAGGGTAATTGGTTCTAGGGTATAGGATGCATTTAGAAAAAAGACTGAATTATAAGAATTTAAAAATCTGGTACAGTGATTGTCTACTGCGTACCTTCTATGTTTTACACTTTATGTTAAAAAACTAACCAAACAAACAAGTTAGCATAAAATCACACTGCTATCTATTCACTTGTGCAGCAGATTTGCCTAATGCACTACATCGTTTGATATCTTGATTGCTGCTTCCATGAGTGTTGATAGTTGATCCAAGAAGAATGAAGTCCTTGACAACTTCAATCTTTTCTCCGTTGATAAAAATGTTGTTTATTGGTCCAGTGGTGAGGATTTTTGTTTTCTTGACATTGAGATGTAATCCATACCAAAGGCTATGCTCTTTGATCTTCATCAGTAAATGTTTAAGTCCTCTTCACTTTCAGCAAGCAAGGTTGTATCATCTGCATATCGCAGGTTGTTAATGAATCTTCCTCCATCTGATGTCACATTTTTCTTCATATAACCCAGCTTCTCGTATTATTTGCTCAGCATATAGGTTGAATAAGTATGGTGAAACAATACAACCTTTTCACACACCTTTCTTAATTTTAAACCATTCGGTGTTCCCATATTCTGTTTGAACAACTGCCTTTTGGTCTATGTACAGATTCCTCATGAGCACAATTAAGTGTTCAGGAACACTTACACTTTGCAATCGTGTCCAAAGCTTGTCATGATCCTCACAATGGAAGGCCTTTGTGTAGTCAATAAAGCACAGGTAAACATCTTTCTGATATTCTCTGCTTTCAGCCAAGATCCATTGAATATCAACAATGATATCCCTCATTCCACGGCCTCTTCTGAATCTCACTTGAATCTCTGGAAGTTCTCTGTCAATGTATGCTTGCAGCCATTTCTGTATTACCATTAGCAAACTTTACTAACATGGGTTATCAAAGAGATTGTCTGATGATTTCTACATTCCATTGGATAACCTCTCTTTGGAATGGGCACAAATACAGATCTCTTCCAGTCAGTCAGCCAGATAGTTGTCTTCCAAATTTCTTGGCAGAGATGCATGAGTGTCTGAGTCATAACCAACTTGATGGCACTTAACAATAACAACTGTCAGTAGAGACTCTGAAATTTGCTCTATAGTGTAGAGATGATAAAGCAAATAGAAGAAATGAGGAGGTAAAAGAGCTGAATAAAACATTTCAAAAATAGCTTGAGAAGATAAAGTCAAATATTATAATGAAATATGCAAAGTCCTAGAATTAGAAAACCAAAAGGGAAAAACACACAGCGTTTCTCAAGCTAAGCAAACTGAAGAAACAATTCAAGCCTCAACTTTAAATACTGAAGGACTCTACACAAAATATTAAATGATGCAGAAAGAATTTTAAAAACTAAAAAGGAAGGAAGGAATACACATAGTTACTCTACCAAAAAGAAATGGTCAGTATTCACCATTTCAAGAGCCAGCATATGATCAAGAGCCAATGATACTGAAAGAAGACCTGCAACATGCACTGAAGGCATTGGAAAAGAAAGGCACCAGGTATTGATGGGATACAAATTGAATTCTTTCAACAAACTTATACAGCACTAGAGACACACATCTATGCCAATAAATTTGGAAGACAACTACCTGGTAAAATGACTGGAAGAGATCCATATTTGTGCTCTTTCCAAAGAGAGGTGACCCAAAGGAATGCAGATATCATTGGACAATATCATTAATATCCCATGCAAGTAAAATTTTGTTAAAGATAATATGAAAATGGCTGCAACCATACATTGGCAGAGAACTTCCAAATGTTCAAGCTGGATTTAGAAGAGGATGTGGAATGAGGCATATCATTGCTGATACCAGGTAGATCTTGCCTGAGGTAGAGAATAGCAGAAAGCTTACCTGTGCTTTATTGAGTACATAAAGGCTTTTGATTATTTGGATCATAACACACTATGGGCAACACAGCAGAGAATGAGTATTCTGGAACATTTAATTGTGTTCATGAGGAATATGGATACAGAACAATAGACAGTTGTTTGAACAGAACAATGGAATACTGAATGGTGTAAAATTAGGAAAGGGGTGTACCAGAGTTGTTTGCTGAGCAAATAATCCAAGAGCTGGATTATATGAAGAAGAACATGGCATCAGAATTCGAGGAAGACTCAATAGAAGGTGTGTTATGCAGATAATGCAACCTTGCTTGCTGAAAGCAAATAGGACTTAAAATACTTACTGAGAAAGATCAAAGACCAGGCACTTTGGTATGGGTTGCACCTTAGTGCAAAACAAACAAACAAACAAAAAATCCTCACCATTGAACCAATAAGCAATATCTATATAAATTGAGAAAAGAGTGAAGTTGTCAAAGACCTCATTTTGCTCAGATCAACCAACAACATTCATGGCAGCAGCAGTCAAGAAATCAAATGAAATACTGCATTGGGTGAATCTGCTGAACAAGACCTCTTTAAAGTGTTCAAGAGCAAAGATGTCACTTTGAGGACTTGGATGGACCTGACCCAAGCAATGGTATTTTCAATAAATGAAGGTTTGCTGAATGAATACAGCTGTCCTCCTGTCCATTACATTGTTCTCTATAAAACAGTTTCTAAAGATAGCTTATTGGCTAATGTTGGTCTAGTATTTTAACAAAAACACAGGTCCTTATGGATGTCATTTCAGATAAAACAAGATAAATGTGAATCGGGGTTTTAATTACTAGTTTATTTGGCAAACATTTATTGAGCTCCTATTCTGTGCTGGATTCTATGGCAAAATTCTAATGGGCAAAACATGAATGATACAGAAAGCATCAAAAGAAGATGGAAGGAATATACACAGTCACTGTACCAAAAGGAAATGGTTGTTGTTCAACCACTTCGAGAACACACAGACAATAACACTGAAAGATGAAGTTCAAGGTGCATTGAAGTCATTGGCAAAGAACAGGGCACTTGGAATTGATAGAATACAAACTGAAATCTGTCAACAAAGTGATGCAGCACTGGAGATACTCACTCATCTATACCAAGAAATTTGGAAGACTACCTGGCCAACTGATTGGAAGAGATCTGTATTTGTGCCCATTCTAAAAATAGGTGACCCAACAGAATGCAGAAATCATTGGTCAATATAATTGATATATCAAGCAAGTTAAGTTTTACTAAAGATAATGCAAAAACAGCAGCAACCATACAAGGTTGGTGGTTCAAACTCATCAGCTGCTCCTTGAAAGCCCTATTCAGGGTCACTGGCACTTAACAACAACAGCCATACCATATATGCTATTGGAGCACCCAAACTAAAAAGTGATACAATTTGATACCCAGGTTAAATGAAACAGCAACAACTAAGTGGAACAAAAAAAAATGAACACTCACAGAAGACAAAAAGAAAAGAGTTTGTGAATCCCTAAAGAAAATTCCCAAGGTTGTATTCTTTCACCGTACTTAGTCAACTAGTGTGCTGAGTAAATAATATGAGAAGGTGGATTATATGAAGAAAACTATGACATCAAGATAGGAGGAAGATTTATTAGCATTATGCTATATGCAGATGATACAATGTTGCTTGCTGAAAGTAAAGAGGTTTTAAAATACTTACAGATGAAGATCAACGATCACAGCCTTCAGTATGGGTTGCTTCTCAATGTAAAGAAAAAAAAAATACTCTCACCACTGGACCAATAAACAATGTCCATATAAATTGAGAAAACATTGAAGCTGTCAAAGACTTCCTTTTGCTCAGATCAACCATTGGCACTCAGGAAAGCAGCAGTCAAAAACTCAAATGACATATTGCATTGGGAAAATCTGCTGCACAAGTCTTCTTTAAAGTGTTAAAGAGAAAAGATGTCAGTTTGAGGCCTAAGTGTGACTTACCCAAGCCCTGGCATTTCCAATAAGCTCATATGTATATACAAGTTGGACAGTGAATAAGGAAGACCATAGATGAATTGATGCATTTGAGTTATGGAGTTGGAGAAGAATTGTACCATGGATGGTCTAAAGAACAAGCCAATCTGTGATGGAAAAAGTAAAACTAGAATGCTATTTCAAAGTTAGGATGGCTAGACTTATCTCTTATATTTCAAACATATTATCAGAAGAAACCAGTCCCTCGATATGGATATCATGTTTGGTAAACAGAGTGTCAGAGAAAAAGAGGAAGACCTCAACAGGATAGATTGGCATAGTGGCGCAGCAAAGGTCTCAAACATAGCAATGATAGTGAGGTTGTCACAGGATGAGCAGTGCTTCCTTCTGCTGTGCACAGGGTCGCTATGAGTCAGTGCCGACTTCATGGCACCAAAGAACAAGAAGAAGGAAGGCCAGTTAATCCGTATGATTCAAATCTATGTACCAACGCTAAAGTCAATGATGGTAAAATTGAAGAATTCTAATGAATTCTTCAGTCTGAAATTGATAAAACATACACTCAAGATGTACTGATAATCATTGGTGATTGAAATGCAAAGATTGGAAAGAAATAGGAAAGATTAGTCATTGGAAAAAGAAATAATGTGGAAGATTGCATGATAAAATTTTGCAAGGCCAATGACGTCTTTATTGCAAACACCTTTAAAAAAAAAAAAAAAGATGACTATATACATGGACTTCACAAGATGGAGTAGACAGAAATAAATTTAACTACATATGCCAAAAGAGATGGTGAGAAAGCTTCATATCACCAGTCAAAAAAAGGATAGGGGAAGACAGTGGAGCAGACCAAAATTGCTCATATGCAAATTTAAGCTGAAGCTGAAGAAATTTGAAAAAAAGGAGGGAGCAGTCACTGGAGAAGGATATCATGTTTGGTAAGGTGGAGGGTCAGAGAAAAAGAGGAAGACCCCCAAAGACATGCATTGGCCAAGTGGCAGCATTGATGGACTCAAGCGTGGCAACAATAATGAGGTTGGCCCAGGATCAGGCAGTGTTTTGTTCTGCTGTGCATAGGGTCACTATGAGTTGGTACCAACTCGATGGCACCTAACAACAACAAAATGAGTTGTCTGGTACAATGTGGAAATCTATGCTTGTTCTTGACTATATAGCCTGATAAAAAACAAATCAACAGCTTGTTTTCAATGTGTTTTCAATGTTTCATTAAAAAACAAACTAAAGTTCCCCTATCCAATGTACTGGGGTCCTGGTGTGGCATTGTAGAATAAGCATTAGCCTGTTAACCACAAACAGCAGTTAAAACCCACCAGCTGCTTCTCAGAAACACTATACGGGGTTGCTAAGAGTCAGAATCAGAGTCAGGGTTGCACTTAAAACAACAATCACTGAAACACCCAAACTTTGTCCATTGCAGTATCCTGACTTAACTATGTGAACCCTTCAAATAGGGATAAACAGGTATCTCCATTAGTTATTATAAATTGGTTGGCATGCATCTTTACTGTCGTTCATTTTCTTGTTTACATTTGGCATTCTAACTGATATAGAAGTATGGTTAGTAGTAAAAGGAAGAAAGACCAAGACAAGATAAGGGATCTAAAAAAACAAAGATCCAAACCCATTGCTACAGAGTCAATTCTGACTCACAGCAACCTATAGGGCAGGACTGAACTGCCTTATAGGGTTTCCAAGATGTGGCACAGTGGGCTAATGTGCTGGACTGCAAAGTTGGTTTAAAACGCAAGGTAGGTAAAAGAGTATATATGAGTAACCTTGAGGACATTATGCTGAGTGAAATTAGTCAGTCACAAAAGGACAAATATTGCATAAGACCATTATTGTAAACTCTTAAGAAAAGATACCTATACTAAAATGAAAAGAAAAAAAAAAAAGAAGAAGAAGCATGTCGCATCAGATTTGGAGGAAGACTCACGAACAATCTGCAATATGCAGATGACACAACCTTGTTTGCTAAAAATGAGAAGGATTTACATAGTGCCTTCAACAATGGGCTGAAACCTAGGAACGACTGTGAGGGCAGAACAGGACTGACCAGTGCTGCATTCTGTTATACACAGGTCTGCTAGGAGTTGGAGCCAACACAACTTCTTTAATAAACCCCATATTGTAAGCATAAAAAAC
>NW_006408544.1:12756885-12761773 GCF_000296735.1 Chrysochloris asiatica
CGACGATCCCTATGGGTCAGAACCAACCTGACATATAACAACAACAACAACAACTAATAACAATCTTTACAGAAGCAAGCTGCCATGCCATTCTCCCAAAGAGAGGTTGTTGAGTTCCAACCATCAGTCTTACTGGTTACCAAGCAAGTACTTCATCACTGCAATAAGAGCTCCTTTAAGATAAAAGATATAAAGGCATTTTCTTTGTTTTTACTTTATCAAGATTTCAGTTATGCCACTCATTATTTACCAAACGCACACTGGCAATTTAGCAATTCAAATTTATTGAGCAGATTACTAAAATCTTTGGTTCTGTTTCATACCAAAAAGGTTCTAAATTCTCTAAGAAGTATCAAGCAGCATTCCATTTTTAAAAATATATGCATATATAAAAGATCCCTAAATGAAATGCATTAAAACTGTATTTAATGAGAATTTTCATGGTGAGCTCCTTTATTGTTTTATGTAGATTTATTTTAATTATTGGTTACAATATTAAAGGAGGTTATATATTAAAAAGATACATCAACACGTGAAGGAGTTTTTGTTCAAACTTCTTTATATCCTTTGCACAATTTTCTAAGTGAAATTATTTTTAGACTTAATATGAAGCAAACTAAGGAAAGAGAAGACATAAATATTGCAGAAAATCGTAGGTTTCAAATTGCTTTCTCTTTTTCATCATCACTCACAGCAGGGCATCTAAAACTTTTTTATATTCTGTGGCTTAAACCTTGTGGATAATGCATTAATTCTGGGATGAAGAACTTTAAATTTAAACAAAAATCAATGCCAAACATTTGTATTTAGACTACTAAATAAACTTTCTACATATGTATTTCCAACAAAGAAAATGATGCTATAATTTATGTTGTAAATTGTTGTATAATTAGGCAATTGAGTAGTCTTGACAATTAAAATTGTAATTATAAGACCTATGCATGGGATGGAAGATTATACCATGTTAACTAATAAAAAAGCAATATACAAACTTGTATTTCTATTCTTTCAAAATAGACTACTGCAAATGTATAAGCAAAAATTACGAAATTAACTTCGTTTCATTGAGATAATTAGTAGGGATTTTTTTTGTTGTTGTTGTTATTTTTAGAAAACAAGATGCAAAATAAAATACAGAAGTCTCTGATCACTTGACAATATCTCTTTAGACTGCCCAATGCCTTTAAACAAGAGCTTTTTTTAAAAAAATCTGGTCCAGTTGAAAGTCTGGCTAAATCTGTTATAATTTCAGTTAGAGCAGAGAGTTGCTTAGCCTTGTTATGCCTGACTTTGGAATTGTGGAGAGAACTTCAAATTGATTCTGAGTTTTAGTTCATTCTTGTCAAAGATATGAAGCTTTGTGCGTGTTTTTTAGCTTGTCTTTAAGTTTAGTTTTACTGGTAAAAGAGGTAATAAGTCACACCTCATGAAAATTGAATAAAATAATGCATATTAATGAATCGACAACACTTAACAACACAGAAAGATGTTTGTTGTTAAGTACCTTTGAGTGTAACCAATTCCTAGCAACCATGTATAGGGATTCTGAAGAATGACTAGTGGATTTGAGCCAACAACCTTTTGGTTAGCTCTCTAGTACTTATTCTAAAGCACCATACCAGGACTCCTTATATAGACATTTAATATTGTTGTTGTTGTTGTTAAGTGCGTTTGCATAGGTTCTGACTCATAATGACCCCATATAGGGTTTCCAAGGAGTGACTGGTGAGTTTGAACTGCCAATTTGTGGTCCAAATCGACCTTGTAGTATAGTGCTGATCCTACAGTGTCACTACAGGACTCCAGCACTTAATTTAGTGGATTGCTAATCTCAAGGTCAGCAGTTCAAAACTACCAGCCATTCTAAGGATGAGGCTTTCTGCTCCCATAAAGATTTACAGCCTCCGAAACCTTATACAGGGTCGCTGTGAGTCAGAACCAACTCCATAGCATACCACCACCACAATATAGCAGGGCCTCAATAAATGCTAGATGAATGACTAGATGTTAATTTAAAATTAATAAATTAGTAAATGAAAAAATAAATTAGCACAATTTCAGTTTTAGAGTTCTATTTCTGCTGTATATTATCCATGTGACTTTAGACAAATAACTAAACTTCCCTAAGCTTGAATTTCCTTAAGTATAAATTGAAGTTATTAAATGGAGGATCATTAAAGATTGTTTTGTCTCTGTTTCCTACAACTTATACATGGATAACAAGTCTAATATTAGCATTATATGTAAAGCAAGGAACCTATTTCTGCTACTTTTTTATTAAATAGCTATTAACAAAATAACCCTCAAAATCCTTCTCAAAGCTATTGAAAACAATCCTTTTATATCTCATTTTAATGAAGTTGCCCAAACTATTTTATTAAAGTTTTGACTATTTTACAGTTAATATTAGATTTTCTTTAAAAATTATATAGACTAGTGGTTACAAAATCGGGCTGCTAATCTCATGGTCAGCAGTTCCAAACTACCAGCTGTTCCACAGGAGAAAGATGAGGCTTTCTGCTCCCATACAGATTTACAGCCTCAGAAACCCTGTACAGAAACCCGCTATGAGTCGGAACCAACTCTACAGCACATAACAACAACAAAAGAACAATCATCCTGTCAATTTATAGCTTCCTTTCATCATATATTTTCATGTTGTGTGATTCTATTCAGAGTTAAGTATTGTGATAATAGCTATTTTAACTGAAGAGAGTTGTTGTGCATTGACAAAAATGTGGTGTGATGTCAAAACATTAAAAATTTCAAGAACCATTACTATTCAATACATATCAGTCTGTTGGTTTTTATTATCCATTTCTATGCTTTCAAAACACTAATATTAGTGAAAAGGAGCCCTGGTGGTACTTTAGAATATGGTCTGGACTGCTTGCTAATTGCAGTTTAAACCAACCAGTCTATGGAAGAAAAATGAGGTTTTCTGATCCCATAAAGATTTACAACCTCAGAAACAGCATATAGAGTCTTGATGTGGCACTGTAGGATAAGCACTATAGCTAAATGCAAGGTTGGCAGTTCAAACCCACCAGTCGCTCTTCAGAAACTCTACATATAGTCACTTCAAATCAAAACTGACTCAGTGGCACTCAGCAACAACAAACCCAATATAGGGTCACTATGAGTCTGCATCAACTTGATGGCAGTAGGTAACACTAGAGAAATATTTGAATACCTTTCTGCTATTAATGTATTTATAATTCATGTTAGACCTTTTTAATGATTAGTAAGTTAATCATCTAGAACACTTCAGATCCTTATTGTTGTTGTTATTAGGTGTTCTTCAATTGGTTCGGACTCACAGCAACCTCTTATAGGGTTTGCTAAGGTAAGCTGGTGGGTTTGAACTGTTGACATTTTTGTTTGCCGCACCATACCAGGACTCTTTATTTCTATTCCTAAAAGCTCAACCAATGTAAGAATTACAGTAATTTAAGTCATAACTATGAGAGACTGGCATCACATAAAGAACTGCCAAGATTTGTGCCTTTATCACAATTGTCATTATACATTGTAATCTTCACTGTGTAAACACATTTCAATGGGGTCCTTTCTCTTCCTGAAATCTTCTCATTCTCACTTCTAAGGAGTACTTCTGGTTGCACTTCTTCAAAGGTGGATTTGTTTGTTCTTCTGGCAGTCCATGGTACTTTCAATATTCTTCTCAAACACAGTAATTCAAATGCATCAATTTCTCTATGGTGTTATTTATGCATTGTCTAACTTTCACATGCATATGAGGCAACTGAAAATGTAGTAGCTTGGGTCAAGTGCACCTTAATCCTCAAACTGATATATTTATACTTGAAAGTGTTAGGAGCTCTTTAAAACTTGAAAGAGGTCTTGTGCAGCAGATCTGCGTAACGTAATATGTCTTTTGATTCCTTGACTGATGATTCCATGAGCGTTGATTGTGGATCCAACCAAAATGAAATCTGTTAATTTCAATATTTTCTCCATATTGTGGAGAATTTCTTCCATTGTGAAGGTTCTGGTTTTCATCCAATTGAGGTGCAGTCCATAATGAAGGATGCAGCCTTCGGCCTTCATCAGTAACTAGTTTAAGTGCTCTTTGCTTTCATCAAGCAAGGTATTATCATCTGCATACCAAAGATTAGACATAAATCTTCCAATCCTGATGCCACATTCATCATCATATAATCTCCATCTTCTCAGATTATTTGCCTAGCATACAGATTGAATAAGTATGGTGAAAGGATAAAACCCTGGTGCACACCTTTGTTTAGAATTTTATAAAACATACTATTTGTCACTGAGTTTTTCTTCTCAAGAATTATGAAGAAGACAGATTGGATATTCTTACATCCATTTTACAAATGAGGACAAGCAGAGATATAAATAGACATGTCCAAGATGACATAGTGTTATTGTTGTTAGGTTGCTGTTGTTAACAAACCTGTACAAGATGATCCAATTGCATTACCTCATAACAATCCTAAGTACAACAGAACAAAACATTACCAAGTCCTGTGACATTCTGACAGTCATTGCCCCATTTGAGCCCAGTCTTGCAGCCATTGTGTCAGTCCATCTCCTTGAGGGTCTTCCTCTTTTTCACTTATACTTACTTTACTAAACATGGTGTCCTTCTCCAGGGAAACCTTATAACATAATCAAAGTACATGAGACAAAGTTTTGTTATCCCCACTTTTAGTAAGCATCCTTGCCATACTTACTCCTATATAGACTTGCTCATTCTTCTAGTGGTCCATGGACTATTCAATACTCAAAAGCATCAATTCTTCTTGTTTCCTTATTTATTGTTCAGCATTTGAATGCTTACGTGGTGATTGACAATACAATAGCTTGTTTCCGGTACAATTTAATGTTCAAAGTGACATCTCTGCTT
>NW_006408544.1:12762598-12764000 GCF_000296735.1 Chrysochloris asiatica
AACTGGACTGGCCTTGGCCTTTTTGAATCTGACAAACACATGGTAAGAATGACAAATTGTTGCATTCATCATAAAACAGAACATTTTCAAGATCTATACTGAAGTACAATGTTGTATAAGATAGGGTAATATTCATATGCCTACAAGGCAAACCAGTTAATAACACTATTATTAAAATTTACTCATCAACTGCTAAAGTCTGTTATGATGAAATTGAAGAATTCTACTAATTGATCAAACTTGCAATATGATGTATTGATAATTACTGGCAATTGTAATGCAAAGTTTGGAAACAAAGAAGAAGGATCAGTAGGAAATTTTAGACTTAGTGATAGAAATCAGGCTGGAGATAATTTGCAAGACTGATGAGTAATTGGTCTTGCAAGACCAATGATAATTTACAAGACATTTGCAAGACCAATGAGCTCTTCTTTCCAAATATCTTTTTTAAACACAACATAAAAGATGACTATACAAATGGATCTTGTCAGATGGAATTCTTAGAAATGAAACTCACTACATCTGTGGAAAGAGATGTTGGAAACGTTTCATAACGACAGCAGAAAAAGGCCAGGGTCAGACTATGGACACACCATCAATTATTCATATGCAAGTTCAGGCTGAAGCTGAAAAAATTATACCAAGTTCAAAACAACCAAAAATTGGCCTGGAAAAGATCCCACCTGAATTTAGAGATCATCTAATGTGCAGATTTCATGCATCAGACACAAAAGACTAAAGAATAGAAGAGTTGTGGGATGACATCAAGAACATCATACAGGAATAAAGCAAAAGATCATGAAGCAGATAATAAAGAAGGAAAAGACCAAAACGGGTATCAGAAGAGACTCTAAAACTTGCTCTCCAGCATAGAGATGTGCAAGAAATGAGGAGGTAAACAGAAATTTCAAAGGGCAGCTCCAAAAGATAAAGTCAAATATTCTAATTAAATGTGCAAAGACCTGGAGTTAGAAAGCCAATAAGGGAGAAATCAATCAGCATTTCTTCAGCTGAAGGAACAGAGGAAAAAATTCAAGTCTTGACATGAAATATTGAAGGATTCTATGGACAAAGTATTGAATGATATCAAAAGAAGGTCAAAGGAATACACAAAGTCACTGTACTAAAAAGAAATGGTTGATAGTCAACCATTTCAGAAGTTACCATATAATCAAGATCCAATGATACTGAAGGAAGAAGTCCAAGACGCACTGAAGGCATTGGCAAATAACAAGGCACTGGTAATTGATGGAATCCAAATTGAAATATTTCAGCAAACCGATTAAGCACTGAAAGCACTCATTCATCTATGCCAAGACATTTGGAAAACAGCTTCCAGGTTAAGTGATTGTAAGATATTCATATTTTTGCCCATTCCAAATAGAGGTGATCCAATGGAATA
>NW_006408544.1:12768147-12769595 GCF_000296735.1 Chrysochloris asiatica
GGTCTTCCTTATTCACTGTCCAACTTTCACATGCATATGAAGTTACTGAAAGTACCATGGATTGTGTCAGGTGCATGTTAGTCCTCTGACATCTTTGCTCTTAAGCACTTTAAAGAGGTCTGTGCGTGCCTAATGTAATGCATTGTTTGATTTTTTGACTGCTGGTTCCATGAGTTCTGGTGACTGATCCAAGCATATGAAGTCTTTGACAACTTCGGTCGTTTCTCCAGTTATATGGATGTTGTTTATTGGTGCAGTGGGCAGAATTTTTTTTTTTTTCTTCTTTGCATTAAGATGTAACCCATAAGGAAGATTGTGATCTTTGATCTTCATCAGTAAGTATTTTTAGTCTTTTTCACTTTCAGAAAGCAAGGTTGTATCATCTGCATATAGTAGGTTGTTAATGAGTTTTTCTGTAATCCTGATGACACGTTTTTCTTTATATGATCCAGCTTCTCAGATTATTTGCTCAGCATACAGATGGAATAAATATGGTGAAAGAATACAACCCTAGCATAGACCTTTCCTAATTTTAAACCATTTAGTGTTCCCTTGTTCTGTTCAAACAACTGCCTTTTTGTTCAATGTACAGGTTCCTCAAGAGCACAATTAAGCATACTGGAATACTCATACTTTGCAATATTGTCCATAGTTTGTCATGGTCCACACAATCGAAAGCTTTTGCATAGTCAATAAAACACAGGTAAACATCATTCTGGTATTCTCTGCTTTCAGTCAAGGTCCATCTGACGACAGCAATGATATCCCTCTTTCACATCCTCTTCTGAATCTGGCTTGAACCTCTGATAGTTCTCTGTCAATGTATGGTTGCTGTCATTTTTGTTTATCTTTAGAAAAACTTTACTCACATGGGATATCAATATTGGCCAATGATTTCTGCATTCCATTGGGTCACCTCTCTTTGGAAAGGGCACAAATACTGACCTCTTCTAGTCAGTTGGCAAAGGAGTTGTCTTCCAAATTTCTTGGCATAGATGAGCGAGTGCCCCCAGTGCCATATAAGTTTGTTGAATGATTTCAACTTGTATCCCATTAATTCCTGGTGCCTTGTTCTTTGCCAATGCCTTCAGTGCATCTTGGACTTTTTCCCTCTGGATCATTGGCTCTTGATCATATGCTACTTCTTGAAATGGTTGAACATCAACCATTTCTTTTTGGTACAGTGATTCTGTGTCTTGCATCAGCATTCAGTATTTTCCCCATGGAATCCTTCAAAACCACAAGTCAAAGCATGAACATTTTCTTCAGTTCCCTCAGCTTGAGAAATGTTGAGCATGTGCTTCTCTTTTGGCTTTCTAACTCCAAGTCTTTGATTTTGCCTTCTTCAGGTGACCTTTGAAAGTTTCTGTTAAACTCACTTCATCCATTGGCTTTAGCATCTCTATGCTGGCGATCAAATTTCGGTGTCTCTTCTGACATCCATTTTG
>NW_006408544.1:12773608-12774957 GCF_000296735.1 Chrysochloris asiatica
CTGAGGATTTTTGTTTTCTTGACATTGAGACTTAGAAAATTTGATTTCTGTGTATTCCATATGGTGAGGTCCATGTGTATAGTAATCTTTGATGTTGTTTAAAAAAGGTATTTGCAATGAAAAAGACATTGGTGGTGCAAAATTCTATCATGCATTCTGCAGCGTCATTTCTATCACCAAGGGCATATTTTCCATCGAATGATCTTTCCTGTTTGTTTTTTCATTCTAATCACCAGTAATTATCAATACATCTTTATTACATGTTTGATCAATTTCATACTGAAGAAGTTGGTAGAATGTTTCAATTTAATCTTCACTGATGTTAATGGTTGGTGTGTAAATTTGAATAACTGGTATTAATTGGTCTTCATTATAGGCATATTAACATTATCCTATCACACACAGCATTGTACTTCAGGACAGATCTTGGTATGTTGTTTTTGATGATAAATGCAATGATATTTCTCTTCAATTTGCCATTCCCAGCATAGTAAATCATGTCATTGTCAGATTCAAAATGGCCAATGCCAGTACATTTCTGTCCACTAATGCCTAGGATATGTATGTTTATGTGCTCCATTTAATTTTTGACAATTTCCTATTTTCCTAGATTCGTACTTAATATACTCCATGTTCCAATTACAAAAGGATGTTTACAGCTGTTTCTCTTTATTTTGAGTTATGCCCATCAGAAAATGAAGGTTCTGAGGGCTTTATTCCATTCGTGTCATCATGGTCAACTCTAAAGAGACAGCTCTTCTCCAGTAGCATTTTGTGTGCCTTCCAACCTGAGGGGCTCATTGTCTGGCACTATATCTAAAATATTCTGGTGCTCTTCCCTATGTTTCAATATTCAATATTCTGATAGTGTTCCACTGCTATTCATAAGGTTTTCAATGACTAAATATTTATAAGTAATCCATCTCCTTTTTCCTAGTTTGTCTTTGTCTTGAAGCTCCAGGTGAAACCTGTCCACCATGGGTGACCCTGCTGGTATTTAAAATACCTATGGCATAGCTTCCAGAATCATAGCAACATGCAAGTCACCATAGCATAACTAACTGCCAGATGAGTGGTGAGTGTTTGCTGTTGTTGTTGTTGTTGTTGTTGTTGTTGCTGTTGTTGTTAGGTGCCATTGAGTTGATACAGACTCATTGTGACCTCCTGCACAACAGAATGAAACACTGTTTGATCCTGGGCCGAGCTCTTTATTGAGCCCATTGATGCTGCCACTTTGCCAATCCATCTCACTGTGGGTCTTCCTCTTTTTCTCTGACCCTCCACCTTACCAAACATGATATCCGTCTCCAGCGACTGGTCCCTCCTGACAATATATCCAAAGTATGAGA
>NW_006408544.1:12775057-12785589 GCF_000296735.1 Chrysochloris asiatica
AAAATATTGAAAATACCATGGACTGTCAGAAAAACAATCAAATCTGTGCTGTAAGAAATACAGCTAGAACGCTCCTTAGAAGCCAGGAAGACAATACTTAATCTTTCGTACTTTGGACATGTTATCAGAAGGGATATTGTGTTGGGTAAAGTACAGGGTCCGTTTAAAAGAGAAAGACCCCAATGAGATATTAGCACAGTGGCAGCAGCAGTGAGCTCAATCATAACAATAATTCTGAGGATGGCTCTGGACTGAGCAGAGCTTTGTTCAGTTGTGTATAGGGTCACTATGAGTCAAAGATGACTTCATGACACCTAAAAACAACAAACTTCTATGGGACCTGATGGTAGATCTAAGAAAAATCAATTGCTTGACAACTTCAGTATTCTCTCCCTTTTTGATGGTGTTGCTTTTTAGCCCAATTGTGATGACTTTTTGTTTTTTTATATTGCGGAGCAATCTACAATGAAAGTTGGAGTCTTTGATCATCAGTAAGTGCTTCAAGGCCTCTTCACTTTCTGAAAGGAATGTTGTGCAATCTGCATATTGCAGGTTATTCTTCTTCCAATCCTGATAGTGACAAATCCCACACTCAAAAGTAGATATTTAATTCCTCATTAAGTATGCTATAACATCCCATACTTATGAGTGAAGGTCAAAGCATATCAATACATGAGTAGGATAGTGATTCATTTGCTAGTACATAACATATGAAGTGGTAATATTCCCTCAGAGTATGTTGTAGCATCAATTTTGAAATCTTTAGAGCAGTCTGAAATAGGTAATAAGGCATTTCCTAAAGATACTGTTCCCTGTTATCCAGGACCTCAGGCTTAGGAGCATTCAATCAGATGGTAAATGTACCCTGTCAGGAAAACAACAGAAGGGATCACTGATTGGTGTTGGATAAATCAGACTGATGCTTAGGTTCCACTTAAATATGAGGGCTAGATTTACAGTATTCTATAAAATATGAATACATCAGATGTTTTGGAAACACCACTTGCAATTTTATTATAGAAAAGAAGAGAACCATGATATCACAATTTAAATGGGAAAAATGTATATTAAGAACAAAGAGGTGACTTGTAGGAAATTAAAACAAGGAAACTAAGAATGTGAAGGAAGACGTAATCATAGTTTTGCTTGCCCAAAGGGAAGTTAGAGATTATCTGCCATCATTTTTCATGTGAGAGGGGATTGAGACTCAGAGAGGAGGAGTGATTTATCTGAGGTCAAGCAGGGAGACAGGTCTCAAATCTGTCTGTCAGTTTCCACGGTTTTGTCCTTTCTATTTACTTATCCGGAGTCCTGGTGTGGTGCTGTAGGATAAGTACTGGGCTGCTAACTGCAATATTGATGTTTCAAATCCATTAGATGCTCCTCAGAAACCCTATACAGGGTTGCTATCAGTCGAAAGCAAATTGAGGGCACTCAACAACACCATTCACTTATCTGCTTCATGCTTTAGGCCAACCAAAATCCTGCAAGGTAATTACTATTATTCTCATCTTACAGATGAAAACCTAAGGTTCATAAAAGTCTCACAACTATAAATAGTCAGTTTGTTGTACTGTAGGCTTGTGTATTGATGTAATGCCAGAAGTTATGGTACCAGTATCTTAAATACCAGTGGGGTATTTAAAACCCATAGTGGACAGGTCTCAGACTAAGACAGACAAGGAAGAAAGAGAGGCAGACCAGTTCTGAATGTTAGGCCACTGAAAAACTTATGAATATCAGTGGAACATTGTTTTATATAGTGCCAGAAGATGAGCCCTTCAGGTTGGAAAGCATTCAAAATAAGACTGGGGAGGAGTTGCCTTCTAAAAGTAGAGTGTACCTTCATGATGTGAATGGAGTAAAGCTTTTGGAATTTTTATTTGCTGATGGGAAACACCTCAAAATGAAAGCAAACAATTACAAACATTCTTTATTAATCAGAATACGCAATGTACAAAGTATGAGCCTAGGAAAACTGTAAGTCGTCAAAAATTAAACCGAACACATAAAGATGGATATCCTAGGAATTAGTGAGCTGAAATGGACTGTTACTGGCCATTTTGAATCAGACATATGGTTTATTATGCCAGGAATAACAAACTGAAGAGGAATGGTATTACATTTATCACCAAAAAGAGCATTCCAAGATCTATCTTTAAGCACAGTGTTAGCTGTGATAGGATAATATCCATACACCTCTAAGGAATTGTGTTTAATTGCACCATTTTTTCTCTAATTTATACACCAACCATTAAAGCCAATAATGATGATACTGACGAATTCAACCAAATTCTTCAGGCTGAAATAGATCAAACGTACAATCAAGCTGCATTGATAATTACCATTAATTGGAATTTGAAGGTTGCAAACGAAGAAAAAGGATCAGTGGTTGGAAATGTGGCCTGGGTGATAGAAACGATGAGACTGCATGATAGGATTTTTCAAGACTAACAACTTATTTATAGAAAATAACTTTTTCAACAACATGAAAGGTTTCTGTACAAGGAGATCTCACAGGATGGAATACACAGAATTATATTGACTACATCTGTGGGAAGAGACAATGGAGAAGCTCAATATCGACAGCCAACCAAAGGCAAGGGACAGACGATGGGAAAGATCATCAATAGTATCAGTCTAAAGCTAAAGAAACTGAAAACAAGTACACAGAGCCAAAATATGACCTTGAATATATCTCACTTGCATTTATGGGCTACCTAAAGATGAGATATGATGCTGTGTCATTAGACACTAATGACTTAACACCAGAGAATTTGTGGGATGACATTAAGAACATCATACCTGAAGAAAGCAAAAGGTTATTAAAAAGAGAGGGGGAAAAAAAAGATAAAAATGTATGTCAGAATAGACTCTGAAATATGTACACTCTTGTGCATAGAAAATCTAAAGCAGTTGGAAGAAATGATGAAGTAAAAGAGCTTAACAGAAAATTACAAAGGGCAGCTTGAGAAGACAAAGTAAATTATCGCAATAAACTTCATAGACCTGGAGTTTGATAACCAAAACAGAAGAACACACTTAACATATCTCAAGCTGAAAGAACTAAAGAGAAATTTCAAGCCTAAGGTTGTACTATTGATAGATTTTGTGGACAAAATATTGAATTATTCAGGAAGCATCAAAAGAAGATGAAAGGAATACACACAGTAATAATCCAAGAAGAATTGGTTGATGCTCAACCATTACAAGAGGTTGCATATGATCAAGAACTAATAGTATTGAAAGAAGAAGTACAGGCTGCACTGAAGGCATTTGTGAAAAACAATGTTCCAGGAATTGATGGAATACAAATTGAAATGTTTCACCAAATTAATACAAAGCTGGAGTTGCACACTTGTCTATGCCAAGAAATTTGGAAGAGAGTTACCTAAGCCAACTGATTGGAAGAAATCCATATTTGTACCCATTCCAAAGAAAGGTGATCCAATGGAAAGTGGAACTCATCAAACAATACCATTAATATCACATAAAAGTAAAATTTTGCTCAACATAATTCAGTATACTGACAGGGTACCACCAGAAATGCAAGCCAAATTCAGAAGAGAAAGTCAGATAAACCTTAGCTAAAATGATAGAATACCAGAAAGATGTTTATTTATACTTTATTGACTATGCAAAGGCATTCAACTATGGAGATCATTAAAAAAAAAAAAAAAAAAAAAAAACGAAACATAACAAAGAAAAGAACTGCCAGAACACAAAACTGAATTCATGAAAAATTTGTACATAGACCAAATGGCAGTCATTCAAACAGAACAAGGGATACTGAATGGTTTGAAATCAGGAAAGCTGTATATCAAGGTTTTATCCTTCCTTTCAAAATACTTGTTCCTTGTATACCAAGGAAATAATCGGAGACATAGTTATATGGAGAAAATGACATAAGGATTGGAGGAAGACTCATTAGGAACATGTGACAAACAAATGACACAACCTTGCTTACTGGAAGCAAAGAGGACTTAAAATACTGATGAAAATCAAAGACTATAGCCTTCAGTATGCATTGCACCACAGTGTGAAGAAAAAAATACTCACAATGGACCAATGGATAATATTATGATAAATGGAGAAATGATTGAAATGTCAGGGATTTCATTTTATTTGGATCCACAATCAATGATGATGCAGCAGTCAAGAAACTGAACAATGTATTGCAAATTAACTTTTTAAAGTGTCAAAAAACAAAGAAATGAGTTGGACAATGGTGTGCCTGATCCAAGTCATGGCATTTTCAGTCACCTCATTGGCATGCTGGTGTGGTGCTGTGGGATAAAGCACTGGACCCCAAGGTCAGTTTGAACCACTAGGTCAGCCGTTCAAAGTCACCAGTCACTCCCTGGAAACCCAATATAAAGTTGCTATGAGTCAGAACCAACTCAATGGCACTTAATGGCAACAACATATGCATGTGAAAGCTGAACAATGAACAAGACTTCAGAAGAACAGATGCATCTGAATTATGGTGTTGGTGAAGAACATTGTAAGTGCCAGGGACTGCCAGAAGACCAAACAGAATGTGAGACTTCATCTCCCATTCTTTGGACATATTGTCAGGAGGAATCATTCTCTGGAGAAGGATATCATTCTTGGTAAAGTAGAGGGAGAACAACAAAGAGGAGGACCCTCAATGAGATGGATGGACAAAGTGGCAGTTATATAATGGGCTTAAAATAATAATGGTGAGGATAGCCCATGACTGGCCAGTGTTTCATTCTGTTGGGCATAGGGTTGCTGTAAGTCGGAACTGGCTCAATAGCACCTAACAACAACAAAAGACTACTAAATCTGTTTCCTTATTTAATAGTCAAATGCTATCTGTTCTCCTAAATCCTTCCTTGTGCCTGAACTAACATGGTTTCCTGACACTCTCTGTTAAAAATATTGCTAAGAACTCAGTAAAACATTTCAACCTGTAGCCATTTATACACTTCACCACAAACATCCTGGATCGAGAGCAATCTGTTTATAGAATCGCCAAACAGTTAGAAAGGGAAATTCTGTAGTTTCATGCCCTTGTGAAATCCTTTTAAGGTTTCATATAACTAGGAAATTAGATAAGCTTATTTAATAGAAGTTATGGCTTAAGTTTCTGGGAGAAAATGGATTATGAATTATTTTAATACCTCACTATCTTAATTTACATAAAGGTATAATCCAATTGAGGTTTCTGATAATTCTAAAAGTCCCAAGTGCAGGTAGCAGACTGAATGGAGAGAAAGATGGCTGTCCCATGAATAACCAACAAAATTCCAAATTGGACTGTTCTCCTAGACATAGTTTCTATAGATTCAGTTAAATACATTTTGAGTCCTGCTTTCTAGTAAATCCAATTCATTTCTAAATGGCTGGTTAAGTGAAACAAAATGATGATTTTACAGATGGAAGTAGTCAGAACCACAGAGCAGTGAGAGTCACCATGGATAGTTATAGTCACACAGCAAGAATCATTCCATTACAATATATTCAGGCTTTTCATTCTCAGAAAAGTTCTGAGGTCTCAGAGGATTTGTACAATATGCTGTTAAGTCTTTACATTCACTCTTCTCTTTCAAGGGGGAAATGAAGGCCTCAGATAGGCCTGTCTTCTTGGCACCAGAGGATGATCTATTAAAGGAAGAGTAGAATTTTATTTGCAATGTTAATTTAAGAAATGAATTACAATCCTGTTTGAAAACTTCTTTAATAATGAAGGAGACACTCAAAAGTTTCTATGGAATAAACTAATGTGTAGTCAAGGTTTTATGTGCCAGGTCCTGTGCTACGAGCTTTTCATAATTTGAGTATTCCCCACAACTTGATATAATCACAATTGTTCCTTTTTTAAAGATAAAGAAACCAAGGCTTTAAAAAATGCAATAACTTTCCCAAGACACATAATCCAGAAGGTAACGTAACGATGATTAGAACTTGAAAGATTATATTCTGTCCATCATAGACTCTCCATTGCCTGTTTCAGTCCTGTTGTTAAGTGATGTTGAGTTGGTTCAGACACATAGAGACACTGTATTGGGTTCTGGTGGAGTCCTGGTATAGCACCGTGGGTTAATGCACCAGACTGCAAAGCCGTTTGAACTGCAAGGTCGACAGTTCAAGTTCACCAGCTGCTCCTTGGAAACCCTATACAGGGTCTCTATGGGTCGCAACTGACTCGATGGCACTTGACAACAACAACGTTGGGTTTCTGAGGAACAGCTGGTGAGTTTGAAACCCTGACCTTGCTGTTCAAACTAACCTATGGCAATACACCGGGATACTATTATTCTATAATGAAGCCTCTCCATTTTCCCTTTTGATCTACTTGCAACTACCTTGACTGATTATTACCAATGACAAAAACTCTGTTCATTACTTCATTCCACAGGATACTAGTTATTTTATTTGACCCTTGGGAACATAACAGAGTTTCTGTCCTTGAGGTGCTCAAATAGAGTGGAAAGAGAAACAGAAGATGTGCAACAGAGTATCAAAATTTCCCTGTGGTGTGAGGGAAGACCCCATGAGAAAATACACTGAGGAGAGTCTTATAGATTGGGTGAAAATTTGCATCAAAAAAAGTGGAGGAGGAGGAGAGGATACAGCTCTGGAGAAAAGAATACAGAAGACGGCAGAAGGCAGGGCAATCCTTGTAGACATATGTGTAAATTTATAGAAGTAGGAAAAATCCCTGTGCTCTCTAGGAAATGTTTGGCCCAGCTTTAGCATACAATTCAAAGGAGAGTTTGGCCAGCAATGAAAATGGAGAAGGAGGCAGAAGCAAGATTGCAAAAGACTTTGTAAATCATATAAGAATTCAATTTGTGTTTTTTTGTTTTTTAATAAGTGAAAACAAACATTTTTATTATAGGAGGAGTTTTGTGAAAATGGACTTACTACCATACCCAAGCAAGTATCGTTCCAAATTGTAGAAGGACAGAAGAGTTTTTATCATGTGGACTAACCAAAGAGTCATTTGCTGCAAGCATGGGAAGAGTATAAGGCAGTAAATTACAGTGAGTCATTAAAATTCATTAAACATTTCTCTTAACATCAGAAAGTCTATTTGTTAACATAGAACATTTGAGTCCACTTGTATGTTTGCCTCTTTCTCTTAAAGTAACAAGCTACGCTTCTACCATAATGATTGATTTGCAAGGAGTTAGCAGAATTGCAACTAAATTCTCAGTGATTGAAAGCATGTAGTATGTTTTGTGGTAGTTAGGAAATTAAAACTAAGACTTGGTTTATTGGTGTTAACCAGATTTGTGACATGAATATGGAGCTTCATCTGTATTTAACATTATAAACTCTGTTTCCTAATCTCCTGGGACATGTTGACAAAAAGTATTCTCTTAGGACAGATTGTACATTGTTTTCTGTAAAAGCTTGTACTGTGAACTGAGTGATAGTTTACACAGGAGAACATCAGTTTTGTACTCATGATATTTTGATTCATTGCAATGATTACAATCCCCTCCACATATCATCATTTAACAGTACTTGCATCTATTCCCTCTGGGCTTTTTTTTTTCCTAATGTACAAAAAAACACTCAGGAATACATAATCATTTAAACAACCAAAGGTATCTTCTGCAAACAAGCTTGTTGGCCACCAACAAACAGCCTTTCTCTTTCCATGAGTCTGGAGTCCTCAGCTAATCCACCTCTCCATGCCATCACTCTGCCTCCATCTATGGTGTTCCTGCTTCTCTGGTTAGAGACCCACTTATCTTAAAGCAATAAGCTCCACTCATGCTCTTCTCTCTTAATGGTCCTAGGGTCCTCTGTTAGAGGAATGTTAGATTAAGTACTCTCTGGAATGTTAGATTAACTAGTCTCACAACTTCATACCTTTACAGTTGTGACAATCACAATTAGTCATCATAACAATTACTCACTAATGATTACAAAGAATCCTATCACCATCTCATTTCACCAGACCCATCTAGACAAAATGAAAACTATTCAGTGGGGATTCTACCTTCTCCCGCACACTCTGAAGCTAAACTGTTTCTTGAAAACTTGTAAGCCATTCACTTTGTGCCTTTATAGTTACCTCCCCACCCCCATTTTAGGTAGCCAATGTCTAAGTTGCCTGTCTCCATTGACAATGTGTACCAAGGGGATAGACTTGATCCTTGATGTGAAGACTCCTTCCCTCTCAGTTGGTATTTTGAGCTACTATATCGATAAGCACAGGTCAAGTTCATCAAATTGTAGCAATTTATACTTGGTTCCCTTATCAAATTTCTTTATCTTTCTCTAGTCGAGCTCTGGTCATCAAGCCATCAAAGCTTGGTTAAATGGGTACTATCTGCAAGTTTGGGCATTCTTGTGCATCCAACTCCTATACCCCCACTTCATATCAGCTGGACACTACACTCTCAGCTCTAGCCCTCCATGGCTAAGTCAATGTCTGTGGGAACAGGAGTACCCAAGTCTCCCCACACTTCTGACCAACCAGACCTTCCTCTTCTCACTCTGATTTCAAGGTCAACAGGAGTCTATTGAACATGGTTGAATTCAGCCCATATCTTCATTACTGACTTTCACCACTTCCACTCACATGTAGACTAACACGGTCACCAACAAGCTTATATGCCTGCTCGTGTGTTCCCCTTGAGTTCTCCTTGAGTTTCAGTCTAGAAGGGAGGTTTGTCCTGAAGGGACTTGATTGCTTGTCTTGATGTTGCCTGATGAACACCTTGCTTGTTCCTATAATAGCCAAAAAGACTGTGTTTTTTGTTTTTGTTTCTCCTTCTGGTCTTTCTTTAAACAAATGTCTTCCATTCTGCTAGCTGCTTTGGATTAATGGTTTGCATTTTCTTTCAAGTGGGAATGTCCCACCTCAGAAGGTTCTGGATGGGGCTCAGGATTCCATCTAAGGTCCTATAAACTAAAAGGCTCCACAAGAAGCCAATTTCACTGGGCAAGTTCTAGAACTCCTTTCAGGTACTCCAATCAGCTATAGGGTGAAGGCAGGTTTACAAGTTTTCTGTTATCATGCTTCCTGATATTTATTTCTATCTCACTCAAGTGTCTATTTTACAATAGCAGGCAAGGGAAACCAATACCTATAAGAGAGTTGAGCATCTTAATATTATTTCCCCTCTTTTACCTACTCAGACTATGCCTCGATCCCTGTATCACGGAGCCCAAGGTTGAGCATACATCGCTACTTATCACTTTCCCATTTAGCCCATGCAAACCTACCCTATCTACTTTGTTCTTCAAGCATCATCCCCATTCTTGGGTACTGCTCTCCTTCTCTTCCATGTATACTGTCCTCACCAACACCCAAACTATAATGTGTCTGTCTCCTAACCTGTCCTCTACCATCCCCTCCCTTCCATGCCTCGGAAATCAACAAAGATTTTTTTTTTTTTTCTTCTAGTATGGGTATCTCTTCTTAAGCGTTCACAATAATGGTCTTATGCAATATTTGTCCTTTTGAGACTGACTAATTTCACTCAACATAATATCTTCAAGGTTCATCCATGTTATGCAGTGGTTAGCAACTTCATTGTTATTCATCAAGGTAGCATAATATTCCATTGTATGTATATACTCAAGTTTGTTTATCCATTCTTCCATTGATGGGCACTTAGGCTGTCTCCATCTTTTTGCTATTGTGAATAGTGCTGTGATAGACATTGGTGTGCATATCTACCCAGTTCTGGCTTGTATTTCTTGTGGATATATATGAAGTAGAGGAATGGCTGGATCATATGGTTTTCTATTTCCAACTTTCTGAGGAAGTGTCATACCATTTTCCAGAGTGATTGAACCATTTTACATTCTCACCAGCAATGTAAAAGGGTCCCAGTCTCTCCACTACCTAGCCGACATTTATTGTCGTCTGCATTTTAGAACTTCACTGTTCTTGCTGCTATGAGATGATATCTCATTGTTGTTTTGATTTGCATCTGTCTAATGGCTAATGATTGTGAACATTTCTTCACATATGTTTGTTGGTTGTCTGAATGTCTTCCTTGGTGAAGTGTTTGTTTCATGTCCTGTGCCCATTATTTAATTAGGTTATTTGTCTTTTTCTTTTAGAAGTGTTTTAGTTTCCTATAGATTTTAGAGCTTACTCCCTTGTCTGGTATGCTGTTACAAAAAAATTTGATGCACCTAAGTTTCTAATTTTTAGTATGCTCCAATAATCTATTTTGTCTGCTCAATGTCTGATAGTCTATGTGTGCCCTGTATTAGAGTCCTAAATTTGTCCCTATTTTTTTACTGATGACTTTTACAATTCTGGGTTTCACATTTAGGTCTATAATCTATGCTGAGTTGGTTATTGTATATGGTGTGAGATAAAGGCCTTGTTTCTATATTTTGCATATTGATTGCCAGCTTTGCCAGCACCATCTGTTGAAGAGACTATTTCCTCCTCATTTAATGTACTTTAGCCCGTTGTCAAAGATCAGTTGGCTGTATATGGATGGGTTAATTTCTGGATTCTTAATTCTGTACCATTGAGCTATGTATCTTTCATTACACAGGTACCAGGCTGTTTTGACCACTGT
>NW_006408544.1:12790314-12796832 GCF_000296735.1 Chrysochloris asiatica
AAGATGACATCTTTGCTCTTCAACACTTTAAAAAGGTCTTGTGTAGCAGATTTGCCCAATGCAATATATCATTAAGTCCATTCCAACTCATCACAATCCTATGGACAATATAATGAAACACTGCTCAGTTCTGTACCGTCCTAATAATGGTTGTGATGTTTGACACCATTGTTCCTGCTACTGTGTCAATTCATCTCATTGATGGTCTTTCTCTTTTTCTCTGACTCTCTACTATACCAAGGATAATGGCCATTTCCAGTGACTGGTCCTTCCTGAAAATATACCCAAAGTACAAAAGATTAAATTCTTACCATCTTCACTTTTATGGAACATTTTGTCTGTACTTCTTCCAACACAGATTTGTTGGTTCTGGCAATCCAATCTTCTTTGCCAATACCATAATACAAATGCATCAGTTCTTCCATGATATTTCTTATTCATTGTCCAATTTTCACTTATGAGGCAATTGAAAATATCATGGTTTGGGCCAGGCACACATTAAGACTTAAAGTGATATATTTGCTGTTTTCTACTTTAAAGAGGTATTCTGAAGCAGATTTGCCCAATGCAATATTTATTTGATTTCTTGACTGCACTTCCATGAGTGTTGATTGTGGATTCAAGCAAATTGAAATCTTTGACAACTTCAAACTTTTCTCAGTTTATCATGATTTTATTGACCCAGTGTGAGGACTTTCATTTTCTATACATTGAACTGCAATCCGTACTGAAGAATGTAACCTTTAATTTTTATCAGTAAGTATTTCAAATCTCTTTCACTTTCAATAACTAAGGTTGTGTCAACTGCATATTGCAGGTTGTTAATAAGACCATTCAGTACCCCTTGTTTTGTTTCAATGACAGTTTCTTTGTCTATGTATAGGTCCCTCATGAACACATTTAATTGTTTTGGAGTACCTATTCTTCTTAATATTATCCATAGTTTGCTACAGTCAATAAAGCACAGTAAATATCTTTTTAGTATACTCTGTTTCAGTCAAGTTCTATCTGACATTAGCAATGATATCCCTCATCCTTATTCCTCTTTTAAATGCAGCTTGAATTTCTGGCAGTTTTCTGTCAAGATACTACTACAACTGTTTTTTGAATCATCTTCAGCAAAATTTTACTTGCATGTGAAATTAATGGTATTTATTGTTCAATGATATTTTTGCTTTCTGTTGGTTCACATTTCTTTTGAATGGGCACAAATTTGAATGTCTTTCAATCAGTTGGCCAGGTAACTGTCTTCCAAATTTCTTGACACAGACTCATGAGTTTCTTCAGTGTTGCTTCAGTTTGTTGAAACATTTCAATTCGTGTTCTGTCAATTCTTGGAGCCTTATTTTTTTTTTTTTTTGCTAATGCTTTCAATGCCATTTTGACTTCCTCTTTCTTCAAGGTTCATGATCATATGTTATTTCTTGAAATGGTTGAAAAAAACACAAATTCTTTTTGTTACAGTGACTCTATGTATTCCTTCTATCTTCTTTTTATACTTCCTGCATCATTCAATATTTTGTGATGAAAAGTCTTGATTTTTTTCTCCCATTTCTTCAACTTGACAAATGTTGAGTGTGTTCTCTTTTGGTTTTCTGACTCCAGGTCTTCATACATTTCATTATAATACTGGACTTTGTCTTCTTGAGCTGCCCTCTGAAATTTTCTATTCAGCAATTTGTCTTCCTCCATTTCTTCCATTCACTTTAGATCTCTGAGCTGGAGCACAATGTTTCAAAGTCTTTTCTGACACCCATTTTGGTTGTTTCATTTTTTCCTGTCTTTTTAATTGACGTTTTGTTTCTTCATGTTTGATATTCTTCATTTCATCCCACAGCTCTTCTGGTCTTCAGTCATTAGTCTCTAATGCATCAAAGCTGAAATTGAGACAATCTCTAAATTCAAGTGGAATATATTCAAGGTCATATTTTAACTCTCATGGAGTCATTTTCATTTTCTTCAGCTTCAGCCTAGAGTTGCATATGAGCAATTGATGGAGTGTCCATCTCTTGGCCTTGTGTTGGCTGCTGATATTGAACTTCTCCATCATCTCGTCCCATATATGTAGTACATTTGATTTTTGCGTGTTCCATTTGGTTGGGTCCGTCTTTTATGTTGTTGGGAAAAAAAAGCATTAAAAAAAAAAAAAAAAAAAAAAGTCGTTGGTTTAGAAAAATTCTATCATGTGATCTCCAGCATTGTTTCTATCACTACGGCTTTATTTTCCAACTAATGATCTTTCCTTTTTGCTTCCAACTTTTGCATTACAATCACCAGTAATTATCAATTAATTGACCTTGATTGCTTGTTTGATCGGTTTCAGACTGAAGAAGTTGGCAGAATTCTTCAATGTCTTCATCATTTGCTTTACTGGTTTGTGCATAAATTTGAATAATAGTGGTATTAACTGGTCTTACTTGGATATTATCCTATCTCAGACAAAACTGTACTTCAAAGCTAGATACTGAAATGCTCTTGTTGATGATGAACAAGAAACTACCGCTTCAGTTTGCTGGTCCTGGCATAGTAAGCCATGTGATTTTACGATTCAAAATGACTAGTAGCAGCTCATTTTAGCTCACTAGTGCCTAGGTAATCAATATTTCTCTCCAAGGTAAAATTTGGTCAGGTGTTGAAATTAATTTCTTCTTCCCATTAAATTTTTGTGTCATCTTTCAAACTGAATTTAAGCGACTTAACTCTGGATTTTATGGAAGGCAAAGTGTTGGTGTGAGCCAATGCCACAATTTCCCCAAATGAATTTTTGGAAGGAGTATTTGAGCTACAAATTAGTATTTGAGCTACAAATTTATATGACACACAGGCCAGGAAATGTCAAAAGATGTAAAGCTAGCACCTAGTATAAAGTCTCACCACAGCAGCCTTGCCACATTCCAATATAAAATCTCAACTAATATGCAAGGAGCTCTGGTAGCGTAGTGGTTACGAATCGGGCTGCGAACCTTAAGGTCAGCGGTTCGAAACTACCAGCTGCTCCGCGGGAGAAGGATGAGGCTTTCTACTCCCGTAAAGATTTACACCCTCGGAAACCCTGTACAGGGTCGCTATGGGTCGGAACCGACTCGATGGCACATAACAACAACAACAACAACAATATGCACTTACTAACACTGTACATATTCACATAAATATGTAAACAAAACCCACTGCCAATGAGCCAATTCCAGCTCATAACAACCCTATGCAGAGAAGAAATGCTCCATAGGATTACCAAGACTGTAAATGTTTATGGGCGCATACTGTTTCATCTTTCTCCCATAGAGGAGCTGGTGGATTTGAAGCACCAAGCTGGTTAGCAGTCCAACACTTAACTCAATGTGTAAACAAGTCTCTCGATTAGATAGATAGCTAGGTAGAGAGATAGATAGCCAGAGGGAAAAAGAACGAGAAAAAAGAAAATTTGCCAGTATGTTACTGCTGTTTTTCTCTGAACGGTAGAATTATGAATGATTTAGTGTTCTTTGTGTTCTTTAGGAGCCTTCATGTCTTCCATGAAAACATATTATTTTGTTATCATAAACAATTATATGTTTTCAGTGAAGTATGCATTTTGCTTGTATTCAAAGTAACTGATATACAAATGAAATGTTAATTTCTTCAGAATTTAGAAATCAAAATACTGATCTTAGATTCTAGCTCCGTAACATCCTACCTATGTAACTTCAAGCAAGTTTCTTACCCTGTTTACATTTCATCTGTGAAACGAAGCTTATAATATCTAATGCATATGGATGCTGTGAAGATTAAATACCTTAAGTTTTTATAAAAGTCTGACAAAGAGTAGGCACTTTAAATCCTATGGACAACGATCAGGAGGATAAGACAAAATCTTCTCCCATTCACACCCCCTACCTTTTAAAAAGTCTAATTATTCTGATGCTTATTAGACTATTTCCCCTGGTAAGACCTAGACATTGGGGATCAAAAGTGACAGTGACCTTAAACCAAAAACCAACTCTAAAAGCTGCAACTGAAATGGAGCAGACGTTTCTAAAGCGTTTCATTCTGTTTCTGGTACTGTGACAGCAAGTCCCCATTAATTTTCCAGTGGCAGCTGCACAACTGCACTTTGAGGAGAATGACCTCTGGGTTGATTAAGATTTGAAAAATGTTGAATTTATGCTATAAATTCTGACTCAAGCTGAAGAGGTGCTAATGTGATTGGAACTTGTGCAGTAACTGTCAAAGAAGCAAAAGATCGATAAGAAATTCATGTTCAACAATCCTGTTGTAAGTATTGGACCAAACCCAGTTGCACAAAGTGGACAGTTTCTTAAGAAACACATGACAGCCTAAATCCCAGTCATCATAGTTGCTGCTTCATATTCTAGGCACAGAATTAATGGTTAATATTTTATCACTTAA
The DNA here is from genome assembly GCF_000296735.1 of Chrysochloris asiatica. NCBI lineage: Eukaryota > Metazoa > Chordata > Mammalia > Afrosoricida > Chrysochloridae > Chrysochloris > Chrysochloris asiatica. The sequence goes on from NW_006408544.1 coordinate 12,794,701, forward strand.
ATGAGGGGCAAACACTTTGGTCCTTCATACAGAAAGGGAGAGAGGGAGAGAGAAGAAGAGAGAGGGAAAAAGAGAGAGAAAAGAAGACAGAGAAAGAGACTCTGAAAAATGTATTAAAAGTTTCTTAAATTGAGAATTTCCAGGGCAAAGCTGTATTTGGTACAGGCAATTCACTAGATGTCAGCTTAACTTTCTCTCTGCTTCTGCATTGTTTAAAAATCACTGGGTATGGCATTTTGTTTCAGAGATAAGTTTGCATGGGCAGGGAGGATGGGCTGAGTCAATGTGCAGCTTCATTTATATCTGCAAACTCTACTTTTCAATCCCCAGATGATCCTGAACTCACAGAACAGAAAATCGGGTATTTATTGTCATTCTGGTCTCCCTGCTTAATGATTTGCTTCAAAAAGAATGAAACTCCCTAAATCCTAAAAGAAAAATTAACCTAAAGCATCCATCTCACTTTCCCCTCCACCCCCCACAAAAACAACAACAACAAAAGCATGGCTTCTGTTCTAGAGTACATGAGAAGAGAACATGCCAGACATACATAACATACCCTTGTAAGCCCAGTCATACTAGAATGCATCGTTACAGATATCGCCTGCTTGTCAAAAGTTCTCTTTAGGTCACTTTGCTTTTATGCAAAACCTGCAATAACACCTGATTTTACTAATGAAAAGAATTCCAAAGAAAATTTTTGCTTTTATTGAACAAAGTTAAAAGCAAAATTAGCGCGCAGCATTTGTTTAGCAGTGAGCTTTAAAAGAGACATCAAACAATCTGAGAATGGAGAGTGGAGTTGTCAAGCTCCTTTCCCTGGAACTGCATCCTATATCTCAGGCTCAAACTGCCATAGCTTTGAACTGTGTCTGAAAACAGTATATGTTAGTATTACTTTAGTTTTCCTATGTTCTTTCTGGCGTCTGAGAATGTGCAAGAATTTCTCCCATATAAATCAATGGTAACTGCACCTTTGTTTTCTGGCATTTTGGCTTATAAAAGGTTTCATAGAAAAGCTCTACTTTTAGAGAGTGGGATAAAACTATATTACAGAGGTGTCAATTGGCATGAATTTAATCCATCACTCGTGGAGCAAAAAGTATCTGCATTCATATGTGTGCTCTGAAATAATAAGCACATTTAAAGCCTGATGCACTACTACTGAAAGATTGACAGTTCACTCCTACCCAAAGGCAACACAAACAAAAGGTCCAGTGTTCTCCTTCTAAAAGACAACAGCCTTGAAACCCTACTGAGTACACAGAGTTCTACTCTTTACACTTGGAGTTGCCATGAGTCACAACTGACTTGTCAAATGGTTGATCTGCTTTTTAAAATAGGAATGGAGCACTTATTAGGTGCAAGACTCTGAGTTGCATTTAACAAACTTCCATATTACTATTACAGTCAGGACACTTATATATTGTAATGCAATTATTTAAGTACAGGTATGACCTTCCAGAAATAGTACTGGTATTTCTTTAAAAAAGTAATTATACTCTGAGTAATTGGTTTAATGTGGGGAAGGTATTCAACAACCATTGAATGAATGAAAGAATGCATGACTGAGAGGCAGGTAGTAGAGACAGGAGGAGAAAATAATTGAGCAGAGGAATGAAAAGATACAGGAGAGTAAGTTACAAAGTATTGCCAGTAGGGTTTCAGTTCAGTTCATAACGCACAGATGTATCTCAAACAAAACGGTCCAAATATGTTTCTGTCATCAGTGAATGGTTGCGGACAAGTTATCTCAGTAATATGCTGTTTCTTTAGGGTGCCTTAAAAAAAAAAAAAAAAAAAAGCCCAATCAAAATAGTGGCTTCCAAGGGAATCTGTTAGGCCAGTTAAATTCATGGCAAAGAGGTCAGATCAGAAGGTTATGGTGACTGTTTTTTGAGATTTTAAAGGGTAATCTTGATAGATTTTCTCAAGGGACACAGGACAATCACAGGAGCTTATTAGAAAGAAGTTTTAAGAAAACTGAAGATTGCATTGGTGAGAAAAAGGGAAGGAAATTTGTACCAAGGGGCTCTGGTAGTGTAGTGGTTACGAATCGGGCTGGGAACCTTAAGGCCAGCAGTTCGAAACTACCAGCCGCTCCGCGGGAGAAAGATGAGGCATTCTGCTCC
>NW_006408544.1:12797482-12801829 GCF_000296735.1 Chrysochloris asiatica
TGTGTGTGTGTGTGTGTGTGTGTGTGTGTGTGTGTTGATGTTAAGTGCCATCCAGTCAGTTCCTACTTATAGTGACCCTGTATAACGTTTCCAAGGAGCAGCTGGTGAGTTTGAATCAAGTTTGAATCCCCGACCTTGTGGTTCTAACAGACCTTGTGTTCAAATCGATCTTGTAGCCCAGCGCATTAACCCGCAGTGCCACACCAGGACTCACCATACGTGCATGTGGAAACCCTATACAGGGTCACTATGCATCGAAACCGACTCGATGGCACTTAACAACAAAAACATATTTATAGGGATGCCTGAAATGTGGCTGTAGAATCAGCAGTGGACTGTGATCCTTCCACAACGTCGGAAGTAAAACCTACCACTGCACCACTAGGTCAGATTGAATCCGAAGGCCGGTTCAAACTCACCAGCCCCTCCTCAGAAACTTGATACAGAAATGCTATGTGCCAGAACTGACACGACTGCATGTAACAACAGCATACACATATACATATATATGTGTATGCTGTTAAATAAAGTCTCATCAGTTCCAACACATAGCAAACATACCTATGTTGTTAAGTGCCATCATGTCGGTTCTGACTCACAGCACCCTAGTATTGTGTTTCCAAGGAGAAGTTGGTGAGTTTGAACCGTTGCCCTTCGGGTTCAAACCATCCTTGCAATCCAGTGTTTATCCTACAGCACTGTACCAGTATATCTCTATAGATTGTTGTTGTTAAGTGCCATCATGTCAGTTCTGACTCATAACGACTCTACAGAGGATTTCTGAGGAGCGGTGGGTGAGTTTGAACTGTCAACCTTATTGTTAGTGTTGGTTGGTTTGAACCTTGTAGTTAAAAGCAACCTTGTGGTTGAGTGCTTATTCTACAGTGCCATGCCAGGACTCTATCCCACCAACTTCTTCTATCTGAAATTGATTAAACATGCAATCAATTTGATAGTTTGCATTTATAGTTACTGGTGATTGGAATGTAGAAGTGAAAAATATGGCATTGGTGATAGAAAAAATGTAGGAGATAGCATGACAAACTTTTTCCACGACCAACTTATTCATTACAAATACCTTTTTAAAACAACATAAAAAGTTACTGTGATAATTAAGGTTTTGTGTCAACTTTACTGTGCCAGGATTTTAATGATTTGGCAGTTGAGATGTACCTATTCCCCATGATGTGATTTGATGTGATAAACCAATAAGAGGTGTTTAAGATATGCCACCCTTAACCTCATCACCACCCTGATCTGATTCTTGAGACATTCATTATTAAGGGTATGGGATGAAACATCTTTTATCTTACAAAAGATAAAAGGAGAGAGAGACATGAGCAGAGATGGAGGGACCTACTACAACCAAGCTAGGAGAGCCAGTAGTAGACTGTGCCCTTTGGACCTGGGATCTCCTAGATCCAAGGGAAGATTGATGCCAAGTTGTACTGAGATCTCCAGGGAATACTGATCCTACAAATTCTGAAAAGAGACAAGGACCTTTCTCCAGAGTCAACAAAGATAAAGCCTTCACTAACAGCTGCCACTTTGAATGCAAACTTCTAGTCTCCTAAACCATGAAAGAATAAACTTCTGGTTGTTACAGCCATACACTTGTGATATTTCTCTTGTAACAGCATTAGATAAGGAAGAGAAGGAGTGGGGTGCTGCTCTAACAGATACCTAAAATGTAGAATCAGGTTTTTAATTGGATAATGAGCACACGATGTGTACTAAGCTTCCCAATATTGAAAGACTTGATTGACTACACAAGACTAGGAGTAGTGATTTATGGACTTCAAAGACAATTCTGATGAGGGATCGGAAGGAAGTGAGGAGAGCTGTAACACAGGAGATGCTATAGACATTGAGAAGAAGCAACAAAGAATCTGAAGCAGCAAACCTGAAAATTGACAAGTCATTGATTCGAAGTCAACCCATGGACAAGAGAACTGAGCACCTCCATGCACGAGGACTCCTCACAGAGAGGGGTGCCTCTGGGCACTTATGAGTATAGCTGAAAAGCTTTGAGATACTTGTTTGAGCAAAGCAGAGCTAAAATTGGTGTCTTCTAGAGAATTATGACTGCTGGTGTTTCTAAACATAATGGCAGCAATTAATCAATACCTATCGACAATTACACTGAATGTAAACGGATTAAATGCACCTGTTAAGAGACTGAGGGTGGCAGAATGGATAAGAAAACAAGATCCTTCAACATGCTGTTTGCAAGAGACACATCTCACACACAGAGACAAAAACAGATTAAAAGTCAAAGGATGGAAAAAATATACCAAGCTAATTGCAATCAAAACGAACGGGAGTGGCAGTACTAATCTCTGATAAAATAAATTTTAAGGCAAAAAAACAGCATAATAGATAAAGATGGATGTTGCAGACCGTGTAAGACTAGTCAGAGGTTCGAGGCCCTCTAGGGCCGAGTGTAACAAATGAGGCCACTGGCAGTTAATGGCAAATTAATATTCAGGTATATATATTAAATTAATATACTGGAGCCTTTGACAATCCACAGATAAATGTGATATTTTCCTAAAGCCAAGACTAAAGGTTGCAAGGTTAAGCCTTTCTCCAAAGGATTAACTAAAAATGTCTTAGCTACTTCCAGCTCTTTGTTCCATAGACAAAGAACCCATCCTCCCTAATCCTTTTCCAGGTGCAGCCCATTCACCTGGGCGTCTGGAGTCCTCCTGCAGACCTGGCTCAGGAAGCCAAAGCAGCAGGACTCCGCCCAAGCTTTTGTCTTTATCTCTCGCCTTCCCCCAACTATGCTCAGGGGCTATAGATATGTTAATTGGGCCTGAGAATCCAAGTTGCTGGCCTGGGATTCGAACCAGTGAAGTATGGTGTAAAGTTACCTGAATGTCTGGAAAAGTACTGATGTTAGCTGTACCTTGCCTAAGTCCCTCCCAGCTTGATGTGAAGCTCCTCCCCTGAATAAAGCAGAGGCCCTGGCCTCCCCAGGTGTGCATTACTGGTTGGCAGGCATGGAGTAAAGATCAGTGCATTACTGGCTGGGAGGCATGGAGTAAAGATCAGTGTATTACGGGTTGGAAGGCATGCAGTAAAGATTGCAGGGCAGTGAGTTGCTGCCTGCAGAGGCCACGATGCCTGTAGTCCCAAGCTTGCCTACCAGTGATGTATCCACCCTGGCTTTGGGGTGCCTCTTTGTCTCTCTCTTTGTCTCCTTTGTATCTTTCTGTGTATTCTTGATATATATGAATTGCCGTCAGGTATCCTCTCCTCATGAACTGAACCCCAATGTCGAGGTGGGTCCCCGACAGATGGACATTATGTCATGATTAAAGGGACAAATGAACAAGATGAAATAACCATAATAAATATCTACGCTCCCAATGAAAGAGCTCCAAAAATATATAAAGCAAACTCTAATAGATTTGAAGAAAGAAATAGATGAATCTATAATAACAGTAGGTGATTTTAATATACCGCTTTAAAAAATGAATAGAAAAACCAGAAAGAAACTTGACAAAGACAAAGAAGAACTAAACAACACAATCAGCCAACTGGACATCATAGATGTGTACAGAGACTAGGAAAAAAAAAAAAAAAAATAAAGGGGGGTGGATTCTTTGCTGGTTGCTGGGATGTGGGGGGGGTGTGAGGAAGGAAGGGAAGGTGGAACACAGGGCAGGGAATAGACACATAGTTTGGGTGCTGGGGAGGGGGGCAATATACAAGAAGGGAGAGGGGAATGGAAGAACAAAGCAGATGATAGAACAATTAGGCAGATTTGCATGGGCTAAGTGGGACAGAGTTAAATAATTATGTATGTACAACCTTGGAACAACAGGGCTCTGGGATACAGAGATTGAGACATAGCTGGAATGGGGAAAAGGGCGAATATGTTAAGATGCTTGGCTGTCTTTTGAATCTTGGTTTTCCTTGCATCATATTATAAAATAGACACTGGAGCGGGGAGAGAAAGGAATAGCCAGAAACATCACCATAGAAAGCTTGTAAGTCTGTCTTTTACCTATAACTGATTGGAATACCTAAAATGGGGCTACAATGTGCCCAGTGAAGGAGGCTTCCTATAGGTGGAAGCCTTAACCACATCCAGAGCTTCAGAGATGGGAAATTTCCACTTGAAAGCACGAGCAGACCAGCCTGCAGCGGCTAGAAGAACAGAAGATACTTCTTGAAAGAAAGACCTACAGAAAAAATACAAAACAATATAGGCAGACCGACTGTTAACTACAAGAACAAGCAAGTTGCTTGCCCAGGAGACATCAAATCAAGTGGTCGGGTCACCTCAGTGTAAACTCCCATCCAAGACTAAGATTCAATGGGAATACACGCTCTGAT
>NW_006408544.1:12801969-12848793 GCF_000296735.1 Chrysochloris asiatica
GACCTGGGGACTCTTGGGCCCAGAGTCAGTGACATAGCCACAGAGGACTAGAGTGGAGAGTGAAGCATCCAGCTAATAAGAAAAGAGGATATATGCACAAGAATACCCACACTTGCGGATAATACCCACTTGACTTGGCTTCAATGACTGGATGGTCAGAGCTCTACTAGAAGAAAGACGAGGGAAAAAAGAATAATCTGATACAATTTGATGAACATGGCATACACCTATGGATGCAGTAGCTCAAAAGAGGGAATAAATCTTTACTGCAAGGATCATTCCCACCTCCTCCGTACACAGAGTAGACAAGGATGGGCAACTTGGACATTGGCTACCCAAAATGGGGGGGAGGGGCTACAAAGGCAAGAAGTGACTGGCTTACAAGTTTTCAAGAGGGAACGTAGATTCAGAGGGCAGGAAGGAAGGTAGAATCTCCACTGAGTAGTATCCAATATGTCTAGGCGGGGCTGATGAAATGAAATGCGGATGGGTCTCTTGTGATACAATAGTGGATAATTGTTTTCAGGACTGATTGTGAGGGTTGGAAATGTAAAGGTAGATGTTTTGTAACAAGGAGGGGAGTGATTAACTTTTCAGTCTAGGAGCGGAGGTTCCTGGGACCATTAAGGGAGAAAAGCAGAGAACAGGACCCTACCCAGAGAAGCAGTGATGCCTGAGATAGAGGCAGAGACAATTACGTGGAGAGATGGAGCAATTGGGGACTTTAGACACAGAGAGGGAGAGGGGCTGTGTGATGATGACTGTGGGACAGGCTTGCAGGGTATACCCTTTGGTTGGTTGATTATGCATGGAGGGGATTGTAACCATGGCAATGAAATGATATACGATAGGATGAATGTAAAACTAATGTTCCCCCATGTAAATTATCACATAATTCACAATAAAACATTAAAAAAACACAACTATATTGCAATTTAAAATAATTCATGTAAATAACTTCCTGTTCTCTATTTCATTGTTGGAAAAATAAACATTTAAATTCATTTTATATGGAGTTCCAACATTTTCTTTTTTCTGTTCCAGCCTCTTCTCTCTCAGAGCTCTAGAAACAATGTAGGTCTTTCAGAAATAATTGAATTAATGCATGACAGAAAATATAAATAGAGACATTATTTAGTCCTGTTGAAGGAGGATGAGCTCAACACGCATTGGTTGCTCTCAAAGGTTGTACCTCATGTGGAAATGGGTCATTTTTGGTGTCAGTACTCATTCATCTGACCAGCGTACTATGTGAGGCCATTGGATAGACAACAGTAGGATTTGGTAAGGTGCACACATTTTTGTGTGTGTGGCAAGTGCTCTCTCCAATCATTTCTTACCTCAGATGTCAGAGATCCATACAAGTAAGACCCTTCTTACTGTGCCAGAGCCTACTCTAATAATGAAGTCACACATGATAAGAACAGATACTCAACACATGCTACATCACTGCCTGTTAGTGAATGAAAGTTCCAATCTCCTATGGTATAGTTTCAGCTTTTGCCACAGTTGTTGTTGTTGTTGTTAATTGCCATCGAGTCGGTTCCGACCCATAGCGACCCTGTACAGGGTTTCCGAGGGTGTAAATCCTTACGGGAGTAGAAAGCCTCATCTTTCTCCTGTGGAGCAGCTGGTACTTTCGAACCGCTGACCTTAAGGTTCGCAGCCCGATTCGTAACCACTACACTACCAGAGCTGCCACAGTAGGGTAGAAATATTCCAAACTCCCAACTCAAAGATTATTCCACTCTGATAGACTGAAGCTCAGATTGTTAAAGGCTAGGAATGAAAGAAACAGAGATAAGAGCAGGAGGAAGGTTGACAAAACTATAAGGGCATTTTGCTTCTGCTACTAGGGAAACATTTTTATATGATACGTATAACACTGTGGTTTGTAAACTTTTCTATAGATAAATGTGAGTCTCTGAATGCTAAGATGCTAAGATGCAGTAACTTGGTCCAGGATGCCTGCAAGCTTCTCTATAATTCTTGCTGAATCCAAAGTACCTGAACTTCTTATGGACCATGGGTACAGATGCTCCTGTCCCACAGGAAAGGAGGGTAAATCTGGCAGAGCCTCAGGATACAGCCATGTTGTGCTCAGTCGGCTGCATTCCCAAGCACGACTAGGAACCCATACGCAGCAATCTATTTTGGGTTTTTGCTCACACTGAAGACAATATGTTCTTAACTTTTTTTGTCATGACATTCCCCTCCTATAAGTTTCATAAAACACCCACAATTTAGACTAACATAAGTGTAAGGTTCTAGAATTCTTCTTGCCTTTGTATCTCAGGGTATACAAGATATATATGAGGCGAGGATGGGGGAGGAACAATTTCTTTGTGCCCAAGTTTGTGCTACACATTATATATACATTTTTCCTTTTAACAACTCTGTGAGTTGGATAATATCTTCAAGTAAATAGAAGAGCCAGGGCTTGAACAGTTAAGACTGATCATGTTCTTTCCTCTATATTAATTGCTGATACCAATTGGTTTCAAGGCAAATGTGTTTTCAAAATCATGACTATTTGGGTGAGCAGTCGGTTCAGCTGAATCCTAGATTTCTTCCATTCCAACTTTCTCACCAATTCTATAATTCTGAACAAACCTCTTTCTTTTCCTGGATATACTTGAGACCTTATTCAAAATATGAATGGGGTCCCTGGGTGGTGCAAATTGATTAATGTTCTCAACTACTAACCAAAGTTGGTGGTATGAGTCCACTCAGAGACACGTAAGGAAAAAGTCAAGCAATCTACTTCTGAAAAAATCTAAACCTCTGAAGTGCAGCTCTACTCTGATACATATGGAGTCACTAAAAGTCAGAACTGACTTGACAGCAACTGGTCTGGTCTAAAACAAAATTGGATTATAATCTCTGAAATCCTAATACCTTTGGCAGGATAGAATCCTTCATATTTTATGATGACAATAACATTCACTGCATTTATTGATTGGCTACTCTATGCCAGACATTGTATAAATGATTTTATGAGTTAGAGGAACAAAGGAGTAAAAGTAAAAAGGAGCATTTAAGACAGCTGACACCGTATGTCCCAAGGGCAGGGGAAATAATAGCAGGGTTCTCTTAAGCAGCAGACATTCTAGAAAGAATAAATAAAATAAGGATTGTGAATCAACGCAAGGCAGTAGTTCAATATGAATAGAGCCCAGGAAAGAACAACTCTTTTATGTAAACCAGAGTTCGTTTACAAGTTTATAGAAAAGTAGGAGCCATTGACCAGTTTGAGCAGGACACTGACAAAACCAAATTTGCTTCTTAGAAAGATGACGTTGTCTATTATACGAAAGACAAATGGAGCAGATATGATGGTAGCATAAATGAGGGTAATGACAATGGGGAAGTAGGAAAATAATTAAAGGTATATACCAGGCATGCAATATATTATTATTACTAGCTGTTGCAAAAGTCAATTACACACATAAAGTACCTAATAAAGAATTTTTCTAGACCCACTAACTACTCTAGATCATTAAAATTCACTCATTTATTGTGTTTATTAGATTTCATTATGTGCTATGTTGTTGTTTTTTCCCAAAAAAATAATCTGTACTAGTGAGATCTGGTGTGGCGCTGTAGGATAAGCACTGAACTACAGGTTGGTTTAGAACTGCAAGGTGAGCAGTTCAAATCCACCAGCTGCTCCTGAGAAACCCTAAACAGGGTTGCTATGAGTCAGGACTGACGTGGCAGCACTAAACAAGAACAACAAGTGAGATCAAAGAACTACCTTTAACTACTCACAGTAACACCCAATCATGCTATAAGGTTTCCTACCATTAGGATTTAAGTTCCATCACATTCTCTGCAAGGAATAGCCTTTATTTCCTCTCCACTGGCCAGTTGTGGTGTTGTTGTTGTTAATTGCCATTGAGTTGGTTCCAACTCACAGCAAGTCTATACAAGGTTTCCAAAGAACAGCTGGAGCCTGGACTGTCATTTACCTGAACTTGCCATGTGCAGCTCAGATTCAGTAACCCCACTGATCTCTGTGCCTGTCTGTAGCCACAATGATTCCTGTGTGCCTGATTTATTCAAGACCTTTAAAAAAAATCACTTATGAATAGTGCCAGAGAAGCACTATGGTGCAATCAAAGGCATGCTGATATTAGAGTCTGGGAAACCTAAGTTCAAGTCATGGCTCTTTCCATTTGGAGATGTGTGGACTAAAAGCAAGTCACATTATCTCTTCGAATCTCAGGGTCCTCATCTGTAAATAGGGGGGGATAATTCATGCCACAGTAGATCAAGGGGTTGTTGAGGACTGTGGCACTCAACATAAAAATAAGATAAAAAAATCAGAACCTCTTAAGAAGAGTCATAAAGATCTAATCACATTGTATGTGAAAACATCTTGGAAAATAGAGTGAAGAAATTATCTCTAAGATCTTATAGATTTTCTTTTAAAACAATAATTTAAATATTTGTGCATGTGTGTTTGCATGTTTGTGTATGTGGGGATACATACACACATACATACTCGTACATATCAGACTTCAAAAATTCATGAAAAAAAATGAATTAAAATTTAATAGAATTTTTCCATGAACTCTCTGAAGTCTCTCTCTCTCTTTCATATATATATATATATATATATATATATAATGTTAAGTGCTGTAGAATCAGTTCTGAGAGTTCAGAGTTCTGACTCATGGAGACCTTGCATAGGGTTTCCAAGGAGCGACTGCAACCTTTTCATTAGCAGTCCAGTGCTGATCCTCTGGAGCTACTGTGCTCCCAAAATATATATCCTCCCATATATACTTATCCTACAGAGTCACCATATTCCCCAACTCAGAAAATCTGGTAGCTCTGTAGGATAAGCACTGGGCTGTGACTCACAGGCAGGCAATTTAAGCATACCAGCCACTCCAATGGAGAAAGAAGAGGCTTTCTGCACCTGAAAATGTTTACACCTCAGGAACACCCATTGCCCTGATGTTGATTTTGACTCATAGCAATTAAACTATCCATGGTTTTCCAAGTCTGTAGTCATTATAATTATATGTGCTGGAAGAAGTGCAGCCAGAGTGCTCCTTGGAAGCCAGGATGGCCAAACTTTGTCTCTCTTACTTCAGACATATTGTCAGGAGGGACTAGTCGCTGGAGAAGGATATCCTGTTTGGACAGGTGGAGGGTCAGAAAAAAAGAGGAAGCCCCCAGGGAGATGGATTGGCAAAGTGGCAGCATCAATGGGGTCAAGTGTGGCAACAATTGTGTGTGTGTGTGTGTGTGTTTGTGTGTGTGTGTCTGTAATGAGCCCTGGTGATGCGCTGTTGGATAAGCACTGGATTACAAGGTCACTTTGAACTTCAAGGCTGGAGGTTCACACTCACCAGCTGGTTCCTCAGAAACTCTATACAGGATTGCTATGAGTTAAAAGCAATTTAACAGCACTTAACAATAACAATGATATGTATACATATATGTATATGTTGTTGTTTTTAAGTGACAAAGTGTTGGTTCCAACTCATAGAGACCCTGTATAGAGTTTCTGAGGAGCGGCTGGTGAGCTTGAACTAATGACCTTGTGGTAGAGTGCTTATCCTACAGAGCCACACCAAGATGCCATATAAATGCAATATGCAAATACATATTCATATATGGCTCGGTGGGCTAATGCGCTAGACTGAAATTTGCTTTGAATCACAAGGTCGCCAGTTTAAGCTCACCAGCTGCTCTTTGGAAATACTACGCAGGGTCACTATGGGTCAGACTGACCTGATAGCACTTAACAACAACAACACATATAAGCCCACAAAGTACAGAACTTTATTAAACATATCAGTAAGAAGTATATGTATTTCAAGTATCAATTTCATGGACTGGTAAGTAAATTAGAAATATGTTAGAAAATAAAAATTGAATCATTCACTCTATTTATTTTGATAAAATCTGTTGGCCTGTATTGCTAATCGTGCTTCTAAAATACCAGCAAATGGGTCATGCTCTAGTTTGTAAAAATTTTAAAAATCAACAATATGTGTTTTAGCTTTTTAAAGTATTCTTTGAAGTGGCATTATTTGAAGTGGGGGATGATGGACCCGAGTTCTGAGAGATAATTACTATGTCTGCTCATAGGTATGCAATGAAGAAGTAACTACATTGTTTAAAGTTTATTTAATTAGAGGAATATTATCAAATAATCTATGACAGTTAATGCTCCAGTCTCTGTAGATGTGAAGGTTTCAGTGCCACTGCTATAGGGGCAAGCATATTTTGAAGCTATGGAGAATGGTGGGAAACAACACCAGTTCTGAATACATTAAAGCTAGGTTCACACATCTATCATTTATTTAATGTCCATGTACCTCAGACCCTTAGTCTGTACAATGAAGACGATACTAATAGTATATATTTCAAAGGGTCACATGTGGAATCATTGCATTTCTTCAGTACCTCAGTTAATCACAGTTGTTACTTTTATTTTGAGGTAGTGCTAAATATTAGCTATAAACCCATTGCCCTGATGTTGATTTTGACTCATAGCAACCAAACTATCCATGAGTTTTCCAAGTCTGTAATCTTCATGAAAGCAGACTGCCAACATCTTTCTATATGGAACAACTGGTGGTGTTGAACTACCAGCTTTTCAGTTAGCAGACAAGTACTTTAACCATAGTATCACCAGGGCTTCTTAATGTTAGCTATGTTGTTGTTGTGTGCCATTGAATTGTTTCTGACTCTTAGCAACCCTGTATAGGGTTTCCATCAACCTTGCCGTTAGCAGTCCAATGCTTATCCTACAATGCCACATCAGGATTCTATAAGTTCAGCACTGTTAGCTATAGGAATGTTGATCTTGTTAAGAGTTAATTTGAGTCTTGAGAATCATCTAATATTAGTCCAATCCCATCATCTTTAAATGGGGAAACGGAGGTCTAGAAAGGAGAAATGAGGTCATGTAGAAAGTTAATGGCAGGTCTGGTTCAAAGCCCAGGCCTGTCAATTTCCATTTCTGTGTTCTTTTCTACCTTCTCACTAGCTCAATGTCTGTCTCAGTCCCTCTTCTCTGACATATACTATATTAACGACATGATTTTGTTTGTCTTATCCCTCCTACTGTATTGTGAGCTTCTTAATGGAAGTTTGTATCTTACATATATTAGAAGACAAACACCTAGTATTGTGTTTAATTAATTGATCAACTGATTTTTGTCACTAAAAAAAAAAGATCAAATAGTAGGTACAATCTTGAGCTAGTAACTTGAATCAGCTTTAATAATATGTTATTATTATTGGAGACTATATAAGAATTTTAAAAGTATTAAACTTGATGTCTGAAAATCTGGATTCTAGGCTGGCTCTGTCAATAATCAGGTGATCTTGAGTGCCACTCTAATTTAGGGAGTATAGGGAAAGTTTGAAAGAGATGAAACTAGACAAATAGATTATAAAGAGTCTTGAGGGTCAGGCTGAAGAATCCGAACTTTATGCTTAAAGCAAAAGAGAGTGAGAGATGGATTTTTAAGGTTAATAACATGATCTGGACAGTGTTTAAGAAATATCATTCTGACAACTATGTGACGAGTGAATTAGAGGGAGGAAGCCTAAAGGTCAGTAAAATTACTTTTTTTTTTTTTTTTAGCAGATTAAAATATGGAGGCTTAGAATTAGAAGTTAAGTGAAAGTAATTTGCTCAAGGTCAGCAATATAACCAAAATTCATAAAGAGGCCATGGGATGCTAAAACCTGTGTCTTTGTACCATTCCCTAAAATCTCTCAGTAAAAGGACTTAGAGGACAAGTGGGAACTACGGAGCTGAATGAAGCAATATCCTGTACACCATTGTCTTTAAGGCATATGCCACCTGGTTAAAGCATTATCTTTACACTTAAACCCCAGGAGTCAAGGCAAAAAATCAAGTTTCCAATAAGATAAAATTTGATAATATGAAGAACCTTTTAAAAGAATGACAACTGATTTACAGATCATTTTTAAAAGAATTCTCACATTTTGTTATGCCCACATGCTAGCCAAATAAAAAAGTTGACAGATGATAAATTATTTATATGTGTGGTTTCATAAAATTATATTATATATGTATCATATATATATATATATATATATACATATATATATATACAAATGCATGTGTGTATACCTGCAATTAAATCAGATGCAAATTTATTCCCAGATGCTTCCATTTCAAACAGAAACTATGCTCTGTTAAAAATTCTAAGTTTAAAATCAGTAACCTTCTACATCCTACCAATTGTGTGAACTGTGGAAACATTTTTCATGTATCAAAGTCATTACTTCCTCATTTGTAAAATAGGAATAATTATGAGGTTTGGGGGGCATTTAGAATAAAAGAGACATAATACGTGAACCTGCCCTGTAAAGACAATTAGAGAAATGTGTTGAAGTACAAGTATACCTCATTTTGTTGTGCTTTGCTTTGTTGTACTTTGTGGATACTGTTGTTTTATTTTGCCTTGTTTTTTAGAGATTGAAGGTTTTGGGTAACCCTACATCAGCCAAGTCTATCAGCCAGCACAATTTTTGCAACGCATGTGCTCACGTCATGTCTCTATGTTACATTCTGGTAATTTT
This sequence comes from Chrysochloris asiatica, assembly GCF_000296735.1. NCBI lineage: Eukaryota > Metazoa > Chordata > Mammalia > Afrosoricida > Chrysochloridae > Chrysochloris > Chrysochloris asiatica. Next base: position 12,810,553 of record NW_006408544.1, read on the forward strand.
CATGATTTTTTGCACTTTTTCATGATGCTACTATACACTTTAGTAGACTACAGTATAGTTTAAACATTAATTTTAAACACAGGGGAAAACCAAAAAATTGTGTGGCTCACTTTATTGCAATATTTATTTTATTGGGGTAGTAGGGAACCAAACTTAGAATCTCCAAGGTGTGCCTGTGATGTTTAAGATACTGAGCTCTGGAGTAGGACTCAGTCCTACATCTGCAAGTTATTAACTGAAAAGTTAGGGAAGTCATTTAACCTTTCTTAGCTCTAATTTATTCATATGAAAAATGAGAATCATAATGGTTTTTACCTGATAAGGTTATTATTGTAAGGATAAATTAGTTAATACATATAAAGTATAAAATTAGTACAGCTAAAAGCTTGGTCTAGCATAGGATAAGTACTCAGTTTGTTGTTGCTGTTGTTGTTAGGAGTTGTCGAGTTGGTTTGACTCATAGCGACCCTTATGTAAGCTTTCTTATATAGGAGGTGCAGCTGATGAGTTTGAACCAATTCAAATCGACCTGTGGTCCAATGCATAGCTTACAGGGCCACGCCAGGACTCCAAGTACTCAATACATGTTTATAAGTATAATTCTTGTTGTATGGACATGCTTGGTAGCTGACTCACATTTATAGCAACTGTGGCAAAATATGTTTTTTAAAATATGAACAAACTAAGGAAACTGTGATTTTTGCATCAATGGAACAGAAAATAACAGAAGGGTCAGAAACACAAAGCTCACTACCCCATGACTTGGTGACTTCATCTAGTAGCAGAACACATCCACTGTGCGCTCTGTTTTTGGGGTCCATGAAGACAAATGATGGAGGCATGTAGTAAAATTGTTAATAAATTAAAGTCTCAAATTGATCACTTCAGGCCCAAGGAAAAAAGGTGAATCAGGCTATGACCAGAGATGAAATCTATAGAGATATTTTGCCTTGAGGAAGAATGCCCTTGGCAGAAACAAGTAGGATGGGTTTAAAATCTAAAAAGGTTAATCTAATAATACATTAAACTAAACTCCATTGCCATCTTGTAAATTTAAGTGCATAAGCAACCCTACAGTACAGCGCAAAAATGCCCACGGGGACTCCAAGACTATTCATCTTTAGAAACCAGTGTCACATCCTTCTCTTGTGGTGTGACTAGGAAGTTTTAAGTGGGGCCCTTCAGGTTAGCAACTAACCAACCGCTTTACCACTGCACTCCTAGGGCTCCCTGTTAAACTACAGGAGTAGAGAAAAAAAGCAATTAGAGGAAGGGAGAGCAGTATGGGAGAACAGAAGGCTCAGTCAAGAACTAGTTCTCAGAAAAGCAGCGACGCCAGAGATGGAGGCAGAGAAGATGATGTGGAGAGATGGAGCGGCTGGGGACTCTAGACTTAAAGAAGGAAAGGGGCTGTGTGCTGGCAGCTGGGGGAGAGGGGCCGACGCTGGCGTGCATGGTATACCCTTTGGTTGTTTGAATGGTTATATATTCCTAAGTGCTTCGGTGTACATCCAAAAGAAAAACAAAACAAAATAAAAACAACAGAGGGATCAGAAGCAAATGCTGTTGAATGATGATGTATGGAGGGGATTGAAATCATTGCAATGAAACAAAATACGATAAGATGAATATAAAGTTGATACTCTCCCATGTAAACTATCACTCTATTCCCCAGAAAAAAAACAACAACCCACAAAAACTTATAAAATAAATAAATAAAAGCACTAGTTCTGTAAACAGGGCTAGCCTACGATGGAGTCAGTCTCTCCTTGATGCTTCAAAGGGTGTTTTTAAGATGGGACAACAAACAAAAAATCCAAAAATCCTCAACTGATCCAAAAAGTGTGTCCATATAATGAAGCAGTTCAGATCAAATAAAGTAAGCTTCAAAGACTGCAAGAATGTGGGGAGAGTTAAGGAGGATAGTTGACCAATCTAGTTCTAAGAAACTACATAGATATAACATGGCATGCTCTAAAGGAGCTCTGGTAGCGTAGTGGTTACAAATCGGGCTGCGAACCTTAAGGTCAGCCGTTTGAACCTACCAGCCGCTCCGCGGGAGAAAGATGAGGCTTTCTACTCCCGTAAAGATTTACACCCTCGGAAACCCTGTACAGGGTCGCTATGGGTCGGAACCGACTCGACGGCACTTAACAACAACAACAACAAAATACATAGCATCTCATCTAAGAAACTTCTAAAGACTAGAAAAACAAATTAAACAGGATTTTTCCTCGTAACTTTGTAATTCATTGTAATGATATACCTTAGTTAAAATAAATTGCTTTTGTTGCTGTCGTTGTTAGGTGCTATCGAGTCGGCACCGACCTACAGCGACCTTTTGCACAGCAGAACAAAACACTGCCCGATCCTGGGCCAAACTCACTACTGTTGCCACGTTTGAGTCCATCGATGCTGCCACTTGTCCAATCCATCTCATTGGGGGTCTTCCTCTTTTCCCCTGACCCTCCACCTTACCAAACATGATATCCTTCTCCAGTGACTAGTCCCTCCTGACAATATGTCTGAAGTATGAAAGACGAAGTTTGGTCATCTTGGCCTCCAAGGAGCACTCTGGCTGCACTTCTTCCAAAACGGATGTATTGGTTCTTTAGGCCGCCTATGGCACTTTCAATATTCTCCTCCAACACCACAACTCAAAGCATCAATTCTTCTATGGTCTTCCTTATTCACTGTCCAGCTTTTGTATGCATATGAGGCTATTGCTTCTTAGGGGGCCCCATACAGTTGAGTTAATTTGATAAATAATCAACTATAAAATCCATCTTTGCCAAGGAAAACAATTTAGTACAGTCAGTAGTTTAAAGCCATGCAAAAGAGGAGTCCCGTGGTAATTTTAGAATTATACATTTCACTTTAAATTTTCTAAATGTGCCCTATGAATGACATGCGCTAGAATGTAAACTTTCCAGTTTCAGTCTACTAACCTGGATTCTTATATACATGTTGTAAACAACATTGAGAGACCTTTAGAAGGCTTTCCTGAAACTAGCTTCTTCCTAATCTAGTTGGAATCCAGCCTCGTATATTTTAGGCAACTCCTTAGTTTCAGTATCTACAATTCTGCCTTCTGTATTCCTCCCGCTTTCTTATATAAACTGAATTCTTTTTAATGGAGAATTAGGTAAATCCCAGCCATGAGACAGATTCTGAGTTGGACTAAGTACAACAAAAGAAAACCAATGTTAGTGACCAAAGATGTGGCAAGCTCCTACCCATGTATACCACCTGTAAAGTACCCGCTTTCTCAGTTGACAGAGCCACATTGTGGTGAGCAGCACAGTTGTGAACCACACAAAGTGAGTGGGTAGCTATTCACACCAACTTCTGTACCTGAGCCATGTGCCAAACCTGCAGAGCCAGCCCTCATCAATACCTCTACAAGAAAAAGACTAACAACCCAGTTAAAAATTAGCTGCCAACAAGTATATGAAGAAATGTTCATGATCATTAGCCATTATTGTTAAGTGTCTTTGAGTTGACTCGGATTCATAGTGATCCTGTATAGAGTTTCTAAGAAGCAGCTGGATCAGACTCAATGCAACCCTGTACAGGAGTGGCTGTTGAGTTGGAAACATACACCTTACAGTTTAAACCTGTGCTTATCCTATGGTGCTACACCAGGACTATTAAAGGGATGCAATTCAATACAACAATGAGAAAACATTTCACTCAAGCATTAATTGTTGTTGTTGTTAGGTGCCATTGAGTCAGTGCCGACTCATAGCGACCTTATGTACAGCAGAACGAAACACTACCTGATCCTGGGCTAACATCACTCTTGTTGCCATGCTTGAGCCCATTGATGCTGCCACTTGGCCAATCCATCTTGCTAGGGTCTTCCTCTTTTTCTCTGACCCTCCACCTTACCAAACATGATATCCTTCTCCAGGGACTGGTCCTTCCTGACAATACATCTGAAGTATGAGAGACGAAGTTTGGCCATCTTGGCCTCCAAGGAGCACTCTGGCTGTACTTCTTCCAACACAGATCTGTTGGTTCTATGGGCAGCCCATGGCACTTTCAATATTCTCCTCCAACACCATAACTCAAATGCATCAATTCTTCTATGGTCTTCCATATTCACTGTCCAACTTTCACATGCATAATAGGTTACTGAAAATACCATTGCTTGCATCAGGCGCACCTTAGTCCCCAAGCTGACATCTTTGCTTTTCAACACTTTACAAAGGTCTTGTGCAGCAGATTTTCCTAATCCAATATGTCATTTGATTTCTTGACTGCTGCTTCTGTGAGTGTTGATAGTTGATCTAAGAAGAATGAAGTCCTTGACAACTTCAATCTTTTCTCTGTTGATAAGATTGTTGTTTATTGGTCCAGAAAGGAATACAACCCTTCTGTACACCTTTCTTAATTTTAAACCATCCAGAGTTCCCATGAACTGTTAGAACAACTGCCTCTTTGTCCAGGTGTAGATTCCTCATGAGCACAATTAAGAGTTCCAGAATACTCATACTTCGCAATATTGTCCATAACTTGTCATGATCCACACAATCAAAAGTCGTTGCATAGTCAATAAAGCACAGGTAAACATCTTTCTGATATTCTTTCAGCCAAGATCCGTCGGTAATCAGCAATGATATCTCTTGTTCCACGTCCTCTTCTGAAGCCAGCTTGAACCTCTGGAAGTTCTCTGTCAATGTATGATTGTGGCCATTTCTGTATTACCTTTAGCAAAACTTTACTCACATGAGATAGCAAAGAGATTGTCCAATGATTTCCACATTCAGTTGGGTCACCTCTCTTTGGAATGGGCACAAGTATGGATCTCTTCAAATCAGTCGGCCAGATAGTTGTCTTCCAAATTTCTTGGCAGAGATGAGTAAATGCCTCCTGGGCTGTCTCACTTTCTCGAAAGATTTAAATTTTTATTCCATCAATTCCTGGTGCCTTGTTCTTTGCCAATTCCTTCAATGTACCTTGGGTTTCTTCCTTCAGTATCATTGGCTCTTGATCATATGGTACCTCTTGAAACGGTTGAACATTAACCATTTCCTTTTGGTACAGTGACTCTTTGTATTCCTTCCATCTTCTCTTGATGCTTTATGCATCATTCAATGATTTGCCCAGAAAACCTTTCAATAACAAAAGTCGAGGCTTGAATTTTTTCTTCAGTTCCCCTAGCTTGAGAAATGCTGAGCGTGTTCTTCCTTTTTGGTTTTCTGACTCCAGATCTTTGCACATTTTGTTGTAATATTTGGCTTTACCTTCTCGAGCTGACCTTTGAAATTTTCAGTTCAGCTCTTGGATCTCTTCATTTCTTCCATTTGCTATAGCATCTCTATGCTGGAGAGCAAGTTTTAGTGTCTCTTCTGACATCCATTTTGACCTTTTCCTTCTTTCTTGTCTTCTCAATGACTTTTTGCTTTCTTCATGTATGATGTTCTTGATGTCATCCCATAAATCTTGTAGTCTTTGGTCCTTACTGTATAATGTATCAAATCTGTTCTTCAGATGATCTCTAAATTCAGGTGGGATATATTCAAGGTCATATTTTGGTTCTCATGGACTTGTTTTCATTTTCTTCAGCTTCAATTTGAATTTGCATGTGAGTAATTGGTGGTCTGTTCCACAGTCTGCCCCGGCCTTGTTTTCACTGATGAGATGGAGTTTTTCCATCGTCTCTTTCTGCAGAAGTAGTCAATTTGATTTCTATGTATTCCACCTGGTGAGGACCATGTGTATAGTTGTCTCTTATGCTGTCTAAAGAATGTATTTGAAATGAACAAATCATTGATTTTTCAGAATTCTGTCACGTGATTTCCAGCATCATTTCTATCACTAAGGCCATATTTCCGAACTACTGATTCTTCCTCTTTGCTCCCAACCTTTGCATTCCAATCACCAGTAATGAGCAATACATCTTGATTGCATGTTTAATCTATTTCAGATTAAGGAAGTTGGTAGAATTCATCTATTTCATCCTCACTGGCTTTAGTGTTTGGTGCATAAATTTGAATAATAGTGGTATTAACTGGTCTTTCCTGTAGGCACATGAATATTATCCTATCACAGACAGCATTGTACCTTATGATTGATTTGGATGTGTTTTTGATGATGAATGCAACACCATTCATATTCAATTTGTCATTCCTGGACAGTAAACCATATGGTTGTCAGATTCAAATTGGCCAATACCAGTCCATTTCAGAGCACTAACGCCTAAGATATGGATGTTTCTGTGTTGCATTAATAGCAAAGTTAAAAAAAAAAAAAAACAGAAAACAACAAATGTTCCTTAGGGCTATGGTGACATGGGGCCCTCCAACATTGTTAATGGTACTATAGAATGGTGTAACCACTGAGGATAATGATATTGTGCTTTCTCAAAAAGTTAGGAATAGAAATACCTTTGTTGTTGTTGGTAAGTGCCGTTGAGTCAGTTCTGACCCATAGCGATCTTGGATGGCGCTTCTGAGGAGCAGATGGTATGGGTTTGAAACTCCGATCTTGAGGTTCAACTTGACTTTGCAGTCCAAAGCATTAACCCAAAGCAACACACCCACAATCCTTTAGGACCCAGAAATCCCTCTACCTGTTATATAGCCTCAAGAAATAAGAGCCAAGAGCCATGACACAAGTAGCTATATGCACACCCATGTTCATCCCAGCATATTCACAAAAGCAAAAAGATGAAGACAGCCAATGGAGGAATGGATAAGTAAACTTTGATACATATACACAATGGAATACTATTCAATATTGCAGAATAACAATAAATGTGCAAACCACCTCATAACATGAATGTATCTGGAGGGTGCTATGCTGAATAAAATTGGTGTTGTTGTTTCTAACTGCCATCAAGTTAGTTCTGACTCATGGCAACCCAATGTAGGGTATCTGAGGAGCAGCTGGTAGGTTTGAATACTTGACTTTGTGGTTGGCAGCCAAGTGTTTATTCTATAGCACCATACAAAGATTAAAATTAGTCAATCACAAAAAGACAAGTATTATGAGAACACTATTGTAAAAACTCAAGAAATGTTTTCATGCGTAAAGATACATTCTTTGATAGCTACCAGATATTAGAGGGAAGGAAAAATAAATCACTGGCTAGAGAGTAGACACATGTTAACTCATGTGATGGGAAGAGCAATATAAAAGTTGTTAAAAGAATGATGAAGACAGGTGAAGACACAGGGAGGAATGCAAAGATTAAAGAGAATAGAGATAAATAATGTTATATACAAGACCCTGGAACAGCATTGTTCTATGAATAGATACAGGGATTGGTACACTGATGAACAGATATGTGAGAGAAATTATACCTGCAAGTATTTAAGTTTTTGACAAGACATTTGTACAAGGATATTTACCTGCAAACACAGTTATGAATATGGTGGAAGATACAGGGGGCAAAATGTTGAAAATGTCTTAGATATTATCGAACATCTTAAGACAATGAGGTTCTGGGGCTAGGAGCTCAGGACCATAGTCTCAGGGGCCACCATGGTCAACTGATATAACACAGTCCACAATGACAATGTTCAACATCCTACTTTGGTGAGTGATAACTGGAATCTTAAAACCTCATGGGCAGCCATGTAAGGTGCAAATATTTGTCTCTCCATGTGTAGAAGAAACAAGAGAGAAGATACTAGGTATCAACGAGTCCAATGGACCAATGAAACATGTGAATATCAGTCTCCAAGACCCAACAACTTGAAAAATTAGACAGTGCTTGGCGTTCCACCACCAACTGCTCTGAAAGGGATCATATGATAAGGTCCCAGATAGAGTTGGAGAAAATATAGTACAAAACTAAAAATTATTTTTTTAAAAAAAGACTGGGTTTACTTGTCAAAAACAGAATGAAGTAACCCGAGACTATTATGGCCCTTGATCTCCCTTCAAGTCTGAAACAGAACTCACCCTTGTGGCCCTGTTTTAAGCCAAGCAGTAGATAGGTACATAAGGGAGACAACAACACAAGTAAGGTATGCTCATTATGGAATGGTCAACCATTCAAGGTCAAAAGGCAACATTTACCTAAGGACAAAGTTGAGAAGGAGGTTGGAATGGAAGCAAGAACCACAGAGAGGAAGTAGGACAATGGAAGCTACATGGAAGGGATTGAAATCACTGAGAAGAAACAAAGTATATGATTTTAATGTAAAACTGATTATCTCTATAAACCTTCACTAAATTCACAATGAAAGTTTTTTTGTTTAAAAGGAAACCAATGTTAGACAAATTCTGATTGAAAATTAACTACAAAAATCAACATTTATTGAGTACTGACTGTAACTTCTCACTCTGAAATGCTTTCAGCTCTATGAAGCAGACATTAATATCTTCATCACATTATATAGATCAGACACTAAAGCACAGAATAGTTGATCACATGCCTGAAGTCTCCATCATCCTTGGTGTTTATCACTACGATCTTGGTCATGTTCTCTAACATTGCCCTTAAGTTCCTGATTTGCATTGTGAAATAATGGCAGCTGTTCCCTAATAAGTATTGCCTTGTTGTTGTTGTTAAGTGCCATTGCTTTAGTTCTGACTCATAGAAACTCTTCCTCCAATCCTGATGTCACATTTTTCTTCATATAACCCAGCTTCTCGGATTATTTGTTCAGCACACAGGTTGAATAAGTATGATGAAAGAATACAACCTTGTCGCACACCTTACTTAATTTTAAACCATTCAGTGTTCCCATGTTCTGTTCGAACAACTGCCTCTTGGTCTATGCACAGGTTCCTCATGAGCACAATTAAGTGTTCAGGAATACTCATACTTTGCAATGTTGTCCATAGCTTGTCATGATTTACACAATCAAAAGCCTTTGCGTAGTCAATAAAGCACAGGTAAACATCTTTCTGATATACTCTGCTTTCAGGCAAAATCCATCGGACATCAGCAATGAAATCCCTCGTTCCACATTCTCTTCTGAATTGGTTTGAACCTCTGGAAGTTCACTGTCAATGTATGCTTGCAGCAATTTCTGTATTACTTTTAGTAAAACTTTACTTGCCTGAGATATCAAAGATACACCTTGCTTGATGAAAGTGAAGAAGACTTAAAATATTTACTGATGAAGATCAAAGAGCACAGCCTTAGGTACGGATTGCATCTCAATGTAAAGAAAACAAAAATCCTCACCACTGGACCAATAAACAACATTCTTATCAAAGGCGAAAAGATTGAAGTTGTCAAGGACTTCATTCTTCTTGGATCAACTATCAACACTCATGGAAGCAGCAGTCAAGAAATCAAATGACATATTGCATTGTGAAAATCTGCTGCACAAGATCTTTTTAAAGTGTTGAAGAGCAAAGATGTCAGCTTGAGGACTCAGGTGCACCTGACCCAAGCCATGGTATTTTCAATAACCTCATATGCATGCGAAAACTGGACGGTGAGTAAGGAAGACCAAAGAAGAATTGATGCTTTTGAGTTATGGTGTTGGAGGAGAATACTGAAAGTGCATGGGCTGCCAAATGAACCAACACATCTGTGTTGGAAGAGGTACAGCTAGAGTGCTCCTTGGAGTCTAGGATGGCCAAACATCATCTTTCATACTTCAGACATATTGTCAGAAGGGACCAGTCCTTGGAGAAGGATATTATGTTTGGTAGGGTGGAGGGTCAGAGAAAAAGAGGAAGACCGCCAGTGAGATGGATTGGCAAAGTGGCAGCGTCAATGGGCTCAAGCGTGGCAACAATAGTGAGGTTGGCCCAGGATCAGGTAGTGTCTCATTCTGCTGTATATAAGGTTGCTATGAGTTGACACCGACTCGATGGCACCTAAGAACAACAAAAACAAAGAAGCTCTGTACAGGGTTTCTGAGGAATTGCTGGTGGTTAGCAGTTCAGAGCTTATCCTACAGTACCATACCAGGATCTCATAAGTATTGTGTTGTCTAGGGACCATAATTGGCTTTCTAATCCTAATTCTGATTTTACTTCTTCCAGGAATTCATCTCAAATTATTTTCAAATTAATGACATCATTGTCTCTAATGTCTTCATAAGCAGTGGATGCCCTGTAATCCCAGTCTTAGTGCCTAGATTTCCAAGTATGATTCATTCACCTGCCAGGAACTGATTCATGTCAAACATATCAGAGATTCTAGTGCTTACAGAACCGTCATAAAACAGAGCCATCATACATCTGAGGTGCTGTAGAATAAGCACTGAGTTTCTAACCACAATGTCAGCAGTTCAAATCCACCAGCTAATCTTTGGAAACCCTATACAGGGCCGCTGTAAGTTGGAAGTAACTTGACAACACTTTTAACAACAACAAAGCCAACACAAATCATTCTGTATTTTCTATACTACTTGCTACCTTTTCTGGTTCTACATCTAGTTTGGCTTTCTGAGCTGAAGAATTCTTCTCAATACTCATATTTAACTCTTTCCCTCTGGTTTATGACTCTTTCATCCCCATGTTTCAATGTCTAACTCTTTTGACAAAGCTTTCAATCCCTTTTTCAGAACTTTTTTTGTTGTTATGCTGCCCATCTGTAATGCTGGCTCCTGGAAGAAAAACAAACCGACAAAACCCAAATATTGTCAATATAACTATGCTGTTTACATGGTTAAAATAATCCACTAGTTCCTTATCATCTATAAGAAAAATGGTCTTGATTACTTAACAGTACTTAAAACTGTTTGTTACATAAGATCTAAATACTCTTTTAGTCTCACCTCTGTGATACCTCTAAAGCATTATGCTTAAAAAATATCCTGAAGTATGAGTAGTTTCCTCAACAGGGCATTTTCTCAGACAGCTAAGCCTTTGCCCTCATCTTACTTCAACCTGGTATGCTCTTTCCCCAACTTCCTTTAGCTACCTCCCCTTTATCAACCGTTACTCACAGTCTATGAAAGTGGTATTTAAATTGTGTTCTGAGAAGCCGTGGAGTTCAGAGAAGGCACAGAAAGAATGGTTAGAAACATATATATTTTGTTTGTGAATGGTCTCAACACCTTATTAGAAGTAAGTACACATTTGGTTATGCCTTCTTTTACATCATGTGAAGAAAACCAAACCAGTTGCTATCTTGTTGATTTCAACTCATGACAACCCATGTGAATCAGAGTAGAACTGTGTTCCATAGGGTATTCGCTGGTTGGTTTTATAGAAGTAGACTGCCAGGCCATGCTTCTGAGGCACATCTGGGTGGACGCAAGCCTCCAACATCTGGGTTAGCATCCAAGTGCATTAACTGCACCTCTGTGAAGATGTTGTTGTTGTTAAGTACTGTGGAGTCGTCCCAACTCATAGTAACCCTGCACAGGGTTTCCAAGACTGTACGGCACTATTATTCTTCTCTCTACCCCATTATTCAGTGCAGAACTTGAAACAAAGTAGCCACTGGAGAATATTTACTAAATTATGCCTGAGGTTGAGTTACCATTACAATATACAACTTTAGATTTTCTAACAGGAGTTGTCACCATGATCTATAATGATGTCTACACGTTTGCACCTTGATTGAGGATTCCAGGAACGGTGGACTTCATTCCTTGACGGTCCAGTTTAACATCTCATGTGAGTCCCAACAACTAATCTGCAGCCTCTACCTATCAAGAAAAGGCAATCCAGTGGTGGAGATAACTCTTGGGTATTCTAAAATGGTATCCCGTTTGCCCAATTCAGGTTCATATCTCTGTAGTTTTCAGGTCTTCTAAGCCAAATTATGATTTTATAATAAAAAAAAAAATTTTAAGTCCATTTCCCATATCAGGGTGATACTATTTGTCTAATGTAATACATTTAGATTTTTCACAGTCTAGGGCTCACCTCAAAAATGCTCATGAGTGGCCACCTAAGGAGCAACTATCGGTCACTCTCTGTGTAGAAGAGAGAAGAAATATGAAAACTGAAGATGGCTGGAATCAATTAGTCCAGTGGACTAATGGATCATGTGAACATCAGCTTCCACAACTTTGAGACCAGCTACCACTATTCATTGCACTGAGTACACAGTACACTGTACACAGCTAACACTATTCATTGCTCGGAAAGGGATCATATTAGAAGGTCCCAGATAGAGTGGAAGAAAATGTGGTACAAATCACAAAACTATAAAAATGAATGGGCTTACTGGTCAGAAAGCAAGTAGAAGAATATCACACTATGATCCTTGGCCATTCTTCAAATCTAGAAAGGAACTCACCCTCATGGACCAACTTCCAGCCCACTGGTAGATAAGTGTGCACGTTAATTGCCAACAAGTCAGTTCAGACGCATATTGACCCTGTAGAGGGTTTCTGAGGAGCAGTTGGTGTGCTTGCACCGCCGACCTAGTTAGCAGACCAGTACCATACCAGGACTCCATATAGATATATAGGTGGGAGGTATGCTCACCATGAATGGTCAACCATTCAATATCAAAATGGGAGCGTTTACCTAAGGACAAAATTCAGAAAGGTTGGGCAAGATGGGTGAATGGAAAACAACCATAGGGAGAAGTGGGATAACTGTTGTTACATGGAGGGGACTGCAATCGGTGAGGTTAAACAGAGTATATGTGTTATTGAATGTAAAACAAGATTGGCTCTGTAAACCTTCACTCAATTCACAATAAAAGTTTAAAAAAATACTGAGAAGGGATGTAGGAATTTTTATTTTTAATAAGTGCCCAGATGATTCTTTTGCTCTGGAAAATTTAGAAAACATAGCCATTTATATTCTTCTTCTGAGGAGCAGATGATTGTTAACAGTAAACCACTCCAAGTCTTTGCCTCTTTAAGTTTACCCTATTTAAGAATGCAAATATATCTGGGAGTGGAAACCAAAATTTTATTAAATAATAAATATTTTATATAAAAATATAAATTATATGTCAGTCTGCATGTCATTAAAAAGACATGAAAGAAAGGAATGGGTGTTAGAAGAGACTTTGAAGTTTGTCTCCAGCAAAGACATGCTAAAACAACTGGTAGAAATGAGGAAGTCAAACAGCTTAACAGAAAATTTCAAAGGGCAGCTTGAGAAGACAAAGTGAAGCATTCAGACAAGGATGTGGAATAAAGGGCATTATTGCTGACGTCGGAGAGATCTTAGTTGAAAGTAGAGAACACCAAAAATATGTTTACCTGTGTTTTATGAAATATACAAAGGCTTTTAACTGTGTGCATCATGACAAGTGATGGATAACATTGCGAAGAATGGGCATTCCAGAACGCTTGAATGTGTTCATCAGGAACCTGTATATAAACCAAGAAACAGCCATTTAAAAAGAACAAGGAGATACTAAACGGTTTTAAATCAGGAAAGGTGTGTGCCAGGGCTGTATCCTTTCACTATAGTTATTTAATCTGCATGCTGTGCAAATACTCTGAGAAACTAGATTATATAAAGAAAAGCATGGCATCAGAACTGGAGGAAGAATCATGAACAACCTGCAATATGTAAAGAGGGCTTAAAATATTTTCAAGATCAAAGACCACAGCCTTCAGTATGGACTGCATCTCAATGTAAAGAAAAAATAATAATCCTCACCACTGGACCAATAAATGACAATATGGCAAATGGAGAAAATATTGAAGTTGTCAAAGACTTCATTTTGCTTAGATATACAATCAACACTCATGGAAGCAGCAGCCAAGAAATTAAACGAGTTGCTGCATTAGCCAAATCTACGGCACAAGAGTTCTTTAAAGTGTTTAAGAGCAAATATATCAGTTTGAGGATATCTTAGTGTTCCTGATCCAAGCCATATTTTCAACAGACTCATATGCATGTGAAAGTTGGACAATGAATAAGGAAGACAGTAAAATAATCATTCGAATTATGGTGTTGGAGAAGACTGTTGAAGGTATGATGGATTGCCAAAATAACAAATGAATGAATCTGTGTAGGAAGAAGTGTAATCAGAATGCTTCTTAGAAGCCAGAAGAAGAGACTTCATCTTTCATAATTCGGACATATTATCAGGAAGGAACAGTCCCTGGAGAAGGACATTGTTGTTGTTAAGTGCCATCAAGTTGGGTCAGATTCATAGCGACTCTATATAGGGTTTCCAAAGAGCTGCTCGTGAGTTTCAACCATGACCTTGTGGTTCAAACCAACCTTACGATCAGTGCTTTAGCCCACAGCAACATGCCAGGTTTCCTATGCTTAGCAAAGTAGACCATCAGTGAAGAACAAGAAGGCCCCCAATGAGATAGACTGGTACAGTGGCAGCAGCAATGGACTCAAGGGTAATAACAATTGTGAGGATGGCATAGAACCAGGCCATATTTCCTTCTGCTGTAAATCACTATGAATCGGAGCCTACTCTAAGGCAACTACCAACAGCAGTATACATATACAAACATATATATACATACATACAAGGGAGAGTGGTGGTGCCATAGGATAAGCACTGAATTACAAGTGGTTCAAGCCCACCAGCTGCTCCTCGGGAGAAAGTAGAGGTTTTCTACTCCTGAAAAAATATTTTAAGCCTCAGAATCCCAATACAGGGTTACTCTGAGTCAAAACCAACTCCATGGCACTTAACAACAACAACACACGCATACATATATGTGATTGTAAACACTAATAAAAATTTAATTGACACCAGACTTCTAAGAAATATTTTTATATACAAAAATTATCAAAATGTTAAATGAATTAATCCAGTATTTTATTAGCTCAGCAAACACTTGTCAAACATTTATATGTAAAAAGCACTATTCCTATAGCTGGGATTATAGCAGTAAACAAAATAGACTAAGGCTAAAAACCCTTAAGAAACTCATTTTCTAATTGAAAGGACTTATGGTAAATGAATAATTTTAAAATAATGTGTTATAAATGAAATGTGTGCTTTGACTATATAGGTTGTGTAAGATCATATAACAAAAATACAAACAAGAGTCATTCAGTAGGATCAGGGACGATTTTCCTGAGGACGTTGATGGTTGAACTAAAATATGAAGAATTGTACTAGTTGAAAGTCGGAAGGAGCTTGGCATGGCAGACAAATGGGACACACCCTGTGTTACAGGCACATCCAAAGAACTGAAAGAGGCTTGGTGCTACTGACTGGTATGCAAAGATTATAGGAAAGACAAATAGGAGATGAGTCTAGATATGTAAACAAGCACTAGTTTATTAGTGGCAACTCAAGACTTTTAAAGATATTTTGTCTTTGTCTCAGATGCAGTGGGGATACACTGAGGCTTTAAATGGGGGGTGATATTATCAGATTTTAAAAATGTTTAAACATATTCTACATTCATCATATATAATGAATTTGACAAAGTGAATGGTGGACAAGTAGAGATAAATTAGGGGGTTAATCAACTATCCAAGATGAGAAAGGATTCTGACTTCAGTTAGGAAGGGGAAGATGAAGCAGATAAATTTGAGAGAGAATAGAAGGTACAATAAATGTAAATTTGCAATTGATCAGATAAATGAATGTCCTTTGAAGTATAAAGAAAGAATAGAAAAAATGCAGCTACTATATTAAATGTTACAGTGTTCTTCTAGATAGGTATTTTTTAATTGTGTCATCATTTATTATTAGTCTACTAAACAGAAAGTATTGCATTCAGTGCTCTGGTTGGCAGTAAATCAAATGTAGCACCAATTGTACCTTCAAGAATTTCATGGTCTTAGAGAAGAGTTAGAATATTCTCTGTAAGTTTGACAAATATTTGATGCGCTAGGCATTATAATTCTCATTTATAGCTGCAAAGGCTGAAACCCACCTTGTCAAAGGTGGACCAGTTTGAGAAAGGCAGAGACTCTCAACCCCATTCTCCTTCTATGTCTCCCCAGTGCTGTATTTGCTCTCAGAAAGAAAATGTGTGCTTTCTGAATCCCTGCTGAACCCTACTGGGACTCACCAATGCGCCCCAAAGGCAACCATCTAACAAGCAAAATCTCAAGCAGTCCCTTTGGGAGGGTTAACATTTCAGTTGGAAGTCTGTGGCGTGTTGAGCTGTCAACCCCAGTCTACAACAACAAAAAAATAGATTAAATCATTTTCCTTGGTGTTCAAATCCGTGCCCAAGCAACTGTAAGTTTAGGTGATAATTCCCTGTGAAATAAAAGTAGATACTTAGAAAAATACAGAGCTCTGGTAGCATAGTGGTAATGAGTCAGGCTGATAACTTGAAGGTCAGTAGTTTGAAACTACCAGCTGTTCCAAGGTAGAGATGAGGCTTTCTGCCCCTGTAAAGATTTATAGCCTTGGAAACCCTATACAGGGTCGCTCCACAGCACACCACCACCACCATCACCACCTCCACCACTTAGAAAACTAACGTCAGTACATATTCTATCAATGTAGACAAGGAGTGAAGTAAGGAGTATCAACACTGAGTTAGCCTATCACAGAGGATTCAGGTTTAGGAGGAGGTGTGGCCAATGCATGACTGATATAAAACTTTGCTGCTGAAAGTGTGGTTGAGCAGCACAGGTAACATATGAGAACTTGCTAGAAATGTAGACTCTTCGGTCCTGTGGCACACCTGCTGAATCAAAGCTAAATTTTTAAGAAAACCTTCACGTTTTACATACAAAAAAGTTGAGATG
This sequence comes from Chrysochloris asiatica, assembly GCF_000296735.1. Taxonomy (NCBI): domain Eukaryota; kingdom Metazoa; phylum Chordata; class Mammalia; order Afrosoricida; family Chrysochloridae; genus Chrysochloris; species Chrysochloris asiatica. Next base: position 12,827,083 of record NW_006408544.1, read on the forward strand.
CACTGATATACAGGAAACATCCAAAGGCGTTTTCACCCAAATGACCAGAGATTGTATCAGTAATACTTTCTATTTGTTAAAACTTTGGTATTTTTTTTGTTGTTGTTGTTAGCTGCCATCAAGTCAACCCCTGACTCATAGCAACCCTATGCACAACAGAATGAAAAGCTGCTCAGTCAGGATCAGTTTCAGATTGGACCACTGTGATCTACAGGATTTTCATTGGCTGATTTATGGAAGCAGATCACCAGGTCTTTCTTCCTAGTTCATCTTAGTCTGTAAATTCTTCTGAAACCTGTTCAGCATCAAAGCAACATGCAAACCTCCAGTGACAACTAGGTGGTGGCTACAACTGAACCACTGGTCTTCTTTTGAGAACGTAATAAACATAAATTCTCTCTTGGATTGAAACAGACTGATAGAGAATTCAAGTCATCATATGTGAAGGAAAACAGATATAGGTTGCCATCCTAGTTTTGTTATTCATCAAGGGTAGACATTTGGCATATTATTGTTGCAAAGCTCTGAGACTCAGTTTGACTAATTCCAAAACGAGGATGCCAAGCCACCTCTGTCAAATCTACAACAGTGTTGTTGTTGTGTTGCTGCTGCTGTTAAGTGACATTGAGTTGGTTCCAACACAGAATGACCCTATATAGGGTTTTTGAAGCTTTGGAGTAGCAGAGAGCGTCGTCTTTCTTCTGTGTAGCAGCTGGTGTGACCTTGTGATTTGCAGTCCAGTGCTTAATCTGCAGAGTCACTGTGCTTACCCACAACAGTGTGGTGAGGATCAGAAATCTACAAGTACATAATGAGGTTAATGAATGTGAAAGCGCTTTGCATTTATTTGTACACAATGTAATTATGGCTGCTATTGTTATTACCAAGAAGAATCTTATTGTCCATTCTTTCATTCAATCAACCTCATAGCTCTATAGTTGGAACCTACTCTGTGCCACATCCTGTGTGTTGGGGATAAAAAGGTGACTAAGACAGCTATTCCTGCCCTCAAGGGTCCTCAGACTTGTGGTGAAGAAGATTCAACATCACACAATTGATCAAAGGAACAAAGCAATGCCAGAAACCAAATCTCTCAAATGTTAAGTAGAAGAGTTTAATACCATGTGGGACTATAGACTCTACCACTTATCATCTGAGTAACTTTATTTAAAAAAAAAAAATTCTCATATCTGAACTTCAGTGCCCTTGTCTGTAACAGCATCTCTATCCCTGAGCTGATATACAAACAAAATGGGTGTGAAAAGTCAGGTAAAGTGTTGTTGTTGTTGTTGTCAGGTGCCATCGAGTCGGAACCGACTCATAGCGACTCCATGCACAGCAGAACGAAACAATGTTCGATCCTGGGCCAACCTCACCACCGCTGCCACCCCCGAGTCCATCAATGATGCCACCTGGCCGATCCATCTCGTTGGAGGTCAGGTAAAGTGTTAGTTGTTGGCTATTCATTCAAATCTTCAAGTTTCTATTACGTCCCAAGCCCACAGTAATCACCCTGTGGAGATGTGGTTATTCAGTGCCTTTGAGTCATTTCTGACTTAGTGACACTATGTACAACAGAAAGAAATGGTGTCTGGTCCTCCCCGGCCCCACAACTCTTTTCATGTTGGAGTCCATTGTTGCAGTCACTGTGTCGGTCCATCTCTTTGAGAATCTTCCTTTATTTTGCTGATACTCTACTTTATCAAGCATGATGCCCTTCTCCAGAGATTGGTCCCTGGATAACATGTTCAAAGTATGTAAAACAAAATCACGCAATCCTTGGTTCTGAGGAGCATTCTGGGTACACTTCTTCCAACACAGATTTTTTTGCTCTTCTGTCACAACAGTATAATTAATATTGTTTGCCAATATTATAATCTGAAGACATCAGTTCTTCTCCCATCTTCCTTATTCATTGACTAGCTTTCATGTTCATATGAGGTGACTGAAAGAAAATACCACTGCTAAGGTCAGGTACACTTTATTCTTCAAAGTACCATCTGTGTTTTGTTTTGTTTTCTAACACTATAAAAAGGTCTTTTGCATCAGATTTGCCATAAGCACTATGTCCTTTGATACCTTGACTTCTGCTTTTATAAGTGTTGATTGTCAATCCAAATAAAATGAAATCTTTTGAGAACTTCAATCTTTTCTCCATTTATTATGATGTTATTTATGGGCCCGGCTGTGAAGATTTTTTGTTTTCTTTATGTTGACTCTTTTTGTTCTCAAGATGTTTCCAGTAAAGTGGTGGTTGGTGCTTATGTGTCCTGGAGTTAGTTCTGATTCATAGCGACCCTGTATAGGGTTTCCTAGGCCGTAAATCTTTGTAGGAGAAAAAGTCTATCTTTCTCCTACAGAGCAGCTGGTAGATGTGAACTACTGATAACCTAACTCATAACCCTCTGTGCTATCAAAGCTCCCTCCTTCAAGATATCAAGCTGCCTTAAACATTCAAAGACAGAAAGCCTCAGGTTATGTCAGGGTAGAAGAGGAACAAAAAGTCTAGTCTGGAAAGGGGATGAATAGGTGGGCTCAGGAAAAATCAAGAAGCATATTACATCAATTTTAATGTTACAAATTGGGCTGCAAACCACAAAGTCAGCAGTTCAAAGCTACCACCCACCTAAGGTAGAAAGATGACGCTTGCTGCTCCTGTAAATATTTGCAGTCTCTGAAACCTTACACAGCACCGTTATGAGTTGGAACTGGCTCACAGCACACCACAACCACCGCGGCCACCAATATTCATAATCAAGAATACAGAAAATTTACAAGAGAAAATAAAAAGAATAGCTTTAACAAGATGATGGAGTACTTTGAGCAAACAGTGTGCAATAAAGCAAAATACGTAATAATAATAACCATAGTTGCTAATGTTTGTTGTTGTTATTGTTAAGTGCCTTCAAGTTGGTTCCAGCTCATAGTGACCCTGTCTAGGGTTTCCGAGAGCACCTGGTGACCATGTGGTTCACAATCCAGTGCTGATCCTACAGCACCACACCAGTACACTAAAATGCTTGACATGATGCTAAATGCTTTCTATTTATGAACTCCTAACTTAAGTCAATCTGTATTGGTTTGTTGTTTATGGCTTTCCTAAAGGAGCTCTGGTAGCGTAGTGGTTATGAATTGGGCTGCGAACCTTAAGGTCGGCGGTTCGAAACTACCAGTCGCTCCGCGGGAGAAAGATGAGGCTTTCTACTCCCGTAAAGATTTACACCCTCGGAAACCCTGTACAGGGTCGCTATGGGTCGGAACCGACTAGACGGCACTTAACAACAACAACAACAAAGACTTCGTGATAGCTTCTTATCTCCTGACTTTCTCTGCTATCTTCTTATCATAAAATCATAACTTGTCTGCCAAGTTTTAAGAATAACACTATTGGTCCTATTTTAACTTCCTTCCCTCCTGCCATTCCCCTGAGCACTTTTGACGCCCACCCCACCTCCAGTTCTATCGATAAAGCTTCCACATTTAGATGTACTATTCGTTTTTCTCATATTTAAAAATGGTCCAAGAAATGTGTGTTTCGTTGCAGTAACTCCTGTTTTGAAATCCCTCTGTGAGCCAAGAACTGTATTTCCTCCTGGGAGAGATTCATATGAAGATAGATTTAGTCTTAAGCGATATAATGATATTTGCAAAATCCTAGAGCTTCAGGGTGCACCAGAGTCTTAAAATTAGTTACCCTAATTCAACAATACAGATGGCAGAAAAAAGAGAAGATAAGACTGCAATCCAATCAACTTTTATATAAACTGTTCTTCAACAGACCCATAGCAAAACATCTTTGAATGTTACAACAAAAAATGTTTCTGTCAATTTCACTGAAATTTAAAAAAAAATTTTAAAATGCATCAAATTGTATTTCTCCACACATCCTTAAAATATGTAATTTTTTGGTCTTAACAATAGATGGAGATTAAATTTTTAGAAGAAATTTATTTTCAAGTTCACTTTCTATTTCTTTTTTGAGTAAAGATCCTAACTAGGTCATGCTAGCTACTTGATTTTCTACTAGTTATAAAAATAAAAAATAAAAACCTTCTTTGATTTTGAAATTCAGAAAAATTAAATTAGTATGTATCAATACGATCAGAAGAGTCTCGGTGACAAAATGGTTAAAGTAGTTGGATGCTCACAGAAAGGCTGGTTGATCAAAGCCAGCAGTCACTCCATGAGAGAAAGATGTGGCAGTTAACTACCATAAAAACTGGGAACACTATGGAGCAGTTCTACTCTGTCCTGTACGGTTACTAAGAATCAGAACTGACTGGAAGGCAGCTGCTTTGGTGGGTTGGAACTGTAATCCTGAACTGCAACTAACTCCAAAATGGGAGATGATCACAAGTCTTCAACTTCCCATCAGAATGTAAGGTCTGGATATAACTCCTTTTGGAAGTAAGTTTTCTAAACACGCACATGTCCTCTCATTTTTGCTCATGTCCTCACCACTTCAAATCCATCCTCCTCTTCTTTATCTAGCTCTCAAATATCATTCAAAAGTCAGTTTAAGTGACATATCATCTAGGAAACCATTCTTAATATCCACTCCTACCTTCATATCACAAGGATTTCTGGTAGTGTAGTGACTATGAATCAGACTGCTCACCTCAAGGTCAGCAGCTTGAAACTACCAACCGTTCTGTGGGAGAAAGATGAGACTTTCTGTTCCGTAAAGATTTACAGCCTCGGATATTCAATACAGGGTTTCTATGAGTCAGAACTGACTCCACAGCACATAACCACCTTCATACCATAAACTAAATTAAATATTCCTCTTCTTTCCATAATCCTTTGTGTTGTTTTTGTATGATTCTATATTATTATTGTGTATGATTGATTCTATATTATTATGTATATTATTATGATGTATGATTCTATACGTATGTATAATTGATTCTATTACTATGATTGTGGCAAAAATAAAGCTATGTGCCCATCAAACTTTAATTCTTTCTCCTCCAATGGCCACTGCTATACAATGCTTTTCAGACTTCCTCGTAACCAAGTGGGCCTAGGATCTGATTCTAGTAAATGGAGTATGAGTGAAGAGTTGTAAACCATGGCAGGGAGTTACTTTAGAGAGGATGGAAAGGGAAGACTTTCTAAGAAGTAAAATTTGAATTGAGACCTGGATGACAGGAGGATCCCACCTTGTAAATATGAGGGGAAGAAGGTTCAAGTACACAACTCTGAAACAGGATATATGAGTAAACTTTGCTGAACAGAAATAACGTTGTAGGAAATAAGGTTGAAGAGATAGGAATCAGCCAGGTTACATAGGCTGTTATGGGCCAAGATAATGAATTGGAATTTGATTTTAATTTCAATAAAAATTCTTTAAAAGGTTTAAACAACCAGAGATGGAGGCAGAAATGAAGACATGGAGAGAGAGAGGCGCTGAGGACTCTGTTGTTGTTTTAAAGTGCCTTCTAATCGGATCAAACTCATAGCGACCCTGTATCGGGTTTCCGAGGAGTGGCTGGTGAGATTGAACTGCCAACCTTGCAGTTCAAATGGACCTTGAGATCAAGTGCTTATCCCAGAACAACCAGAGATGGAGGCAGAAATGAGGACATGGGGAGAGATTTGCTGAGGACTCTAGACTCATGGAAAGAGAAAGACTGAGTGTTGGTGGCCAAGAGGCAGGCTTACAGAATGTGTCCTTTGGCTGTTTAAATCGTTATATATTCCTGAGTGTTTTGGTGTACATTCCCCCCCTCCACCCCCCCATCCCCCCACACAGAACCAGAGGGAATAGAAGCAAATACTGTTGAATGATGATGCATGGAGGAGACTACAATTATTGCAATGAAACAAAGAATGTAAAACTGATGTTCTCCCATGTAGCCTATCACTCAATTCACAAAAAAAAAAACTTAAAAAAAAAAAAAAAGTTTAAACAAAGGAGAGACACAATAGGAGTTACATTTTTATAACATACAGTTTATGTCTGGCTGGTATAGTTGACTCTAATGAGAGGGATAGAAGTCAAATATGACAAGGTCTCTACCCCAAGAATTTGGGGTTGGAACTAAGAGTTTCTGGTTAATAGAGAACATATGACCAGGATTTTGTGTGACTGTTGTTCTTCTTGAAGAGTTGAAGAAGCCAGTCTAAAAGAAGAAAGTGGCTGTACAGAGAGAGAGGAAGTCAAAGACAAAAAGAGAGTCCAGTCTTGATGTCCTGAAAACTGCCTAATTCCATATAGTTCTGGTAGGTTCTCTGTCTCTCTATGGAGACAGTCAAGTATCTTTATATAAATTTTTCTTTTGCAAGTGAATAATTGCTATCTGTATTCAAGAGAACTAAACTATATAGTCTTGGGTTAGTTTAGTTGCCTAAACTCAAGGCATTATCTCAGAATCTCCTCCAAAAAGTCATCATTCTGGATTAGAGGATAAAATGTTTCCCTATTCTTTAGAGCAGAAATCAGAACATGTTTCTGTAATGTGTCAGACAGAAAGTACAAGGAGGCTTCAGAGAGTCTGTAGAAACTTTTAACTCCATTTTCTATGAACTCTTCAAAGCCGCCTTATAATCGAGGCTTTGTGACTCTTTAGTAACGACTCTGCCACTGTAGAATGAAACCAGGATGGAAAATACATAAACATATGGGTGTGGCTGTGTACCAACAAAATGTAACAAAAAAAGGAGGTGGGAGGATTTGACAAGGTGTTTGTTACTCACTGTTTTAGAGTTAGAAATAAGACTATTCAGCTCTTCAAGCAGTGACTAAGCATTGTAGGTGCACATCACTGAACTCTAGAAACAGAAGAATAAGCTTGGTCTCTGACCGTACTACAAGTTCCGAGGGAGCTGTGACAGGACAATTCTATCTCTACAACTCAGGGTCTAGTGCAAATTCTGGCAAATATTAGATCGTTGTTGTCATTGTTGCTAAGTGCCATCAAGTTGGTTCTAATTCACAGCGATCTTGTGTAAGGTTTTCGAGGAGTGGCTGGTGGGTTTGAACCACTGACCTTATGATTAGCACCACAGGGCTTATCCTACATCACCGTACCAGGACTCCAAAAATTAGATAGATATCCAATAAATGTCTACAGAATACCTGACTGACTAAATGAAATCATAAATTCGATCTGAAACCAGATGGAACGAAAGCAGATGGCATAAAGAATAATTAAAATAACAACACACAATTTTAATTACTTCACACATATTATCTCAAATTGTAAGCAATCACATAAAATATTAATATCCTGAATTTCATAATGTGCAAAAAAGTTAAGCAATTATACTATTATTTTATAACCAGAGAATGCTAGATTAAGAATATTTGAGAAAAAAAATTCAGGCTAAATGGGATGAGAGCACTCACACAATTCTAAACTCAATCTACCTAGTTGTTGTTGTTGTTATTATGTGCCATCGAGTCGTTTCCGACCCACAGCGACCCTGTATAGGGTTTCCGAGGGTGTAAATCTTTATGGGAGTAGAAAGCCTCATCTTTCTCCCGTGGTGCAGCTGGTAGTTTCGAACCGCTGACCTTAAGGTTTGCAGCCCGATTCGTAACCACTACACTACCAGAGTTCCTTGTAGAGGGGCCTAAAATCCAGACTTATTTTAGACTCTATGGTAAACTGTGGAGACCTGGTGTGGTGTTGTGGGTTAATGCGCTGGACTGCAACATCGGTTTGAACTACAAGGTAGGTGGTTCAAGGTCACCAGATGCTCTTTGGGAACACTGTAGCTATGAGTCAAACCCAATTCAACAGCACTTAACAATAGCAATAACATGGTCAAGAGTGAGCAATGTCATTTTTAAAGATCCTGAAGAAGAAAGATCTATATGCTACATTTCCATCTTCAATATGTAAGCAGTTCATGGAATACAAATAACATGTATGCTTATGATGGACTTCTGGTATGGTGCTGTAGGATCAGCATTGGACTAGAAACCACAAGGTCAGTAGTTCAAACCCACCAGCTGCTCTCCAGAAACCCTACACATGGTTGGTATGAGTCAGAACTGACTCCATGACATTCAACAACAACAATGCTTATGACAAATAAACAAACAAAGCAAAAAGTAGTCAAGTAGGACCAAATTCTTCACTTAAAGAATGACAGATCTTGGAGATTTTCTTTCTCCTCTCTTGGAGATAGGACCTCACCAGGTGGTAGACATTATTAAAGAAACCACATTAGTCCTGCTTCAGATGGATCCACAATGTCTTACTTTGTAATGTTAAATTAAAGAGAGAACAAAAATCACCAGTAATTTCACAGGGGAAGTTAGGAAAAGTAATTGTAAGAAATATCCCAGGCAGCTCAGTGAATAATTATAGTACATGACAGACTAATGTTTGAAATTAAGGGTTCTTAGGTTAGAGCACTATACTGCAAGTTCACTTTGAACTACAAGATCAGTGGTTCAAGCTCACCAGTTGGTCCTTGGAAACCCTATACAGGGTTGCTATGAACTGACTCAATGACACTTAAAAACAACAACATTTTAATTGAATATCTGTAATCTATTTATACAAAGAAAAAGTGAGGGAAATTAACTGATTATAACTCCAGGAAGTTTGCACATCTATGTGTATGATCCTCATCTTGAGGGTTCTGTATTCTTCTGTGGTTGGAGTAGCCAGAATTTTAACTTCTTTTGATTTACAGTGTGCATTCATATTTATAGAAATTCCATCAGAAAATTTGTGTGGCATAGTTCAGTCACTGAGGAGGAAAGTGGTGCTCTCAGTATGATTTCTGAAAGAGACAGTCAGGGACTGGTTATTCCTCATCTAGGGTTGAAGTGAAGTTTGCTCCCCAGGTGAATAAGGATGGTGAGGAATTGGAGATTTAATTCCAATTAAAAAAAAAAAAAAAGAGAGAGAGAGAGAGAAGGGATCAGGGCCTAGAATGAAAATTTACCCACTAGTATTAAGAATTGCTTTTACCCTAATGAAACCAAAGTTTCAGGGAATGAGGAGGACTCTACTTGCACACGTCCCATCAAAAGATAATTGAAGCCTGACCCCACAGAACTATTACTGACATGCTTAGGTCTACCAATGCTTCCTGTCCTGAACTGTGTCATTTTGTATGAAACGGAATGGACGAGTTGTGAAAGCTTGGTGAGTTAGTAAAGTAGGGTTGGCTAATTAAGTCAGGGCTGAGTTTTGCTCTCTCTCTTCTCATCCCTCCTTTCCCTCACTGCTTTTTTTTTCCTTCTTTTTTTCTTCTTTCACATTTGTTCTATGTGCTCTTGCAGCTGCTAGGACAATAGCCATATCTGCCCACAACATTAACAACTGATATTGTAAATAACTGATATGGCACTTAGGTGAATGGGCAGTGGCAACTTTAAAGATACTTTTCAAATAGCCCATGGAAATGCATTAACGTTTTCTAAGCACTTTCTTGAACAAAATATCTGAGGCTCATCATTCTTGAAAGGAAAAAAAAGATAAAAGCCACCTTTCTGCCATTCCTTAGTGTGACTTTCAGATTTATCTCACACTAAGGACAACTTTATACTGGAAGCCTTGCATGCTATCAGTAGAAATCTGCTCACCTGCCTTATTTTAAAACTAAAGCATGTTAAACCATCTAAGCCTTTCTTCATAAGACATACCCTTCATCTCCCAAATTAGTCCTGGTGCCTTTGCTGGATCCCTTCCAAGACTCAGATGTTCTTTTAAGCTTCATGTCCTACCACACACTATGTGGTGGGCTACAATAAGTGAGATTTCCTTTGCTTATAAATCTCTTTCTAATTTATTGGAAAAACACACACACAAAAATTCTAATTCTGATGACTATAGATTGAATGTATAATAAATATGCTTTCAATAAGAAATCAAAAAAACAAAGTAACATAAAACAAACAAAAAAGTGTACCTGAACTCAATTCTTGATTTTCCACCTGCAGGTCTTTATTGCTACTGTTTCCTACAATGGGAGTAGTTTTTCTTCTGTCACAGTGGAAAGGACAACTCAATGGCCATTTCATCCAGAAAGTCTTGTTTGGTGTTTATCACTGACAGAATTATTGGCCCCTCAACATCTGTGTCTGTCTGGATGGACCATGATTCTTAGTGGCTTGGCAGTTATGTGATGACCCCCCATGATGTGGTCTGATGTGTTAAACCAATATAAGGATTAAAGATGGGATTTGTTGTTGTTAAAAATATATATATATAGTTGTTTTACTTAGTACCATAGAATCGGTTCTGATTAAAAGTAATCATGTATGGGGTTTCCCCATCACTCAACTGTCACTTTGATGGACTGTGGTAGCTTGTGTGCTGCTGTGCCCATTCCAAAGAGCAATGATCCAATGGAATGAGGAAATCACTGGACAATATCATTAATATTGCTCACAAGAAAATTTTGCTAAAGATAATTTTAAAATGGCTGCAACTTTACATTGATAGGGAGCTGCCAGAGGTTCAGGCTGGATTCAGACAGGGAAGTGGAGAAAGGGCTGTCTCTGCTGATGCTAGATGAATCATGACTGAAAGCAGAGAATACCAGAAAGATGCTTACCCATGTTTTACTGACTATGTAAAGACTTTTGTTTGTGTGGATAATGACAAGCTATGGACAACATTGCAGAGAATGAGTATTCAAGAACACTTCATTGTGCTCATGAGGAACCTTTACATAGAATAAGAGGCAGTTGTTTGAGCACAAGGAAATACTGCATGGTTTAAAATTAGGAAAGGTGTGCATCAGGGTTGCATTCTTTCACCAAACTCATTCTATCTTTATGCTGAGCAAATAATACAAGAAGCTAGATCATTGGAAAAAGAACATAGCATCAGGACTGGAGAAGTCTCATTAACAACAAATGATATGCATGAACATATAGCCTTTATTGTTGAAATTGAAGTAGACATAAAATACTTATTGATGAAGACCAAAGACCACAACCTTCAGTATGGGTTGCATCTCAATGCCCCACTGGACCAAAAAAATATCATTAAGGTAAGTGGGGAAAAGACTGAAGTTGTCAAATACTACATTTTGTTAGGATCAACCATCAACACTCATGGAAACAACAGCCAAGAAATCAATGTATTTATTGATTTAGATCCAAGAGCACAGCCTTCAGTATGGATTACATCTCAATGTAAAGAAAACAAAAATCCTCACCACTGGACCAATAAGCAATATTCTTTTCAACGAAAAAAATATTGAAGTTGTCAAGGACTTCATTCTTCTTGGATCAACTATCAACACTCGCAGAAGCAGCAGTCAAGAAATCAAACGACGTATTGCATTAGGCAAATTAGCTGCACAAGCCCTTTTTAAAATGTTGAAGAGCAAAGATGTCAGCTTGAGGACTAAGGTGCGCCTGACCCAATCCATGGCATTTCCAATAACCTTATATGCATGCGAAAGCTGGACAATGAATAAAGAAGACGGTAGAAGAATTGACACATTTGAGTTATGGTGTTGGAGGAGAATATTGAAAGTGCCATGGACTGCCAAAAGAACCAATAGATCCGTTTTGGAAGAAGTGCAGCCAGAGTGCTCCTTGGAGGCCAAGATGGGCAAACTTCGTCTCTCATACTTCAGACATATTGTCAGGAGGGACCAGTCACTGGAGAAGGATATCATGTTTGATAAAGTGGAGGGTCAGAGAAAAAGAGGAAGACCCCCAATGAGATGGATTGGCCAAGTGGCAGCATCAATGGACTCAAGCGTGGCAACAGTAATGAGGTTCGCCCAGCATTGGGCAGTGCTTCGTTCTGCTGTGCATAAGGTTGCTATGGGTTGGTACCGACTTGATGGCAGCTAACAACTACAACAACACGAGTCCTCTTTAAAGTGTTCAACAGCAAAGATGTCAGTTTGAGGACTAAGGTGTGCCTGACCCAAGCCAAGGTATTTTCAATAACCTCATATGCATGTGAAAGTTTGACAATGAATACAGAAGACCATAGATGAATTGTTGCTTTTGAGTTATGTGTTGGAGGAGAATATTAAAAGTAACACAAACTGCCAAAGAACAACCAAATCTGTACTAGAAGTAATACAGGTGGAATGCTCCTTAGAAGCCATGATGGCCAGTCTTCATCTCTCACACTTTGAACATATTATCAAAAGAGACCAGTCCATGGAGAAGTACATCATGCTTGGTAAAGTGAGGGGTCAGACAAAAAGAGGGCGACCCCCAATGAGATGATTTGGCACAGTGGCAGCAGTAGTGCACTCAAGTGCAGCAATGATTGTGAGGTTGGCACAGGACTGGGCAGTGTTTTGTTCTGTTGTGCATTAACGCACTATGGGTAGGTTCTGACTAGATAGCACCTAACAACTAAAATCAAGTAGTTTCTTTGGAGTCTTTTTGTGGCACTGTAGGATAAATAATGGATTGCAAACCACATGCCACAAAAAAAAAAAAACACATTTGTCAAGGAAGAAGTATAGCCAGAATGTTCCTTGGAAGTAAAAATGGCAAAAATTCATCTCACGTATTAGGAACACGTTGTCAGGAAGAACCAGTCCCTGGAGAAGAGCATCATGCTTGGCAGAGTGTTAGGTCAGCAAAAAATAGTAAGACCTTCAAGGATATGGACTGGCACCGTGGCTGCAACAATGGGATCAAACATAACAACAATTGTGAGGATAACACAAAACTGAGCACTGTTTTGTTTTGCCTTATGTAAGATTACTAAGAGTTGGAACCAACTCAACAGCACCTAACAACAACATTCAGTACTGAGTCACAACCCTTAAATAAACTTTTTAAAAACTATTATAAAAAACTTATTTCATCAACCATGCTAGAGGAAGACTACATTAGCTTTCTGCTTTCTTTATAGAAAATTGAATTATAAAATCATTGACATATGAAAAGGGGGTCAATGAAGCCAAAAAATGTAGGGGGAAAAGTGTTATGGAACTGTGTGTAAGGAAGTTAATTAACAACAATTTTATGCTATTTAAAATTTTTGTGATGTTTCTAGCATTTCTCAGCTTTAAAATTTTCACAGTGATTTATTGTATTATTATTTTCCTTCATGCTTAATTTAGTATTGACAATTTTCCATTTTTAATGTTATATTCTTTACCTTAATCAGCATGACAAATTTAATAAGAATAGCTTCCTCTAAATCTGGATTCACTTGCTCACAGGCATTCAGAACTTGTTATGTCAGATTCCTTTGCCAGTGCCCAATCCATCTTATCTAGAGTCTCTCGGGCACCTGAATCACCACAACAGAGACTGGGATAAAGTGTGAGAACTCTACATTTGAAGCCAGCAGTGGTAGGACAGCATGGTATAGTGCAAACGGTGCAGGGTTTCTGTGAGAATCCACTTGAATTCAAATTCCTTCATAATATTAACACATTTGTTCCTTATCATCTTTGAGGAAACTAAGGATCTGTGACCCTATGAAACTTCTTTAAACTCACTGGGCCTTAGTTTCCTCAAATATACTGTATACAAATGAGCTAAAAGTATTTTGTAAGGCCATACTTGTTGCCCATATTTTTCTGGCCCAAGGCACATGACCATTCCCTCTACCATAATGCCTCCCCAAAATAACTATATGTTGCCTTTGCTACCTCGTGTTAATGGGAAGAATCTAGGAGTACCATGAAGTCAAAAAGCAGCTTTTATCTTTCCTCTATCTCTTCTAACCTCTCTCTGAGAGGCAAATATCATGTCTCCTACTTGTGTATTGATACCAATGTAGAGGTGAATTGATTAGCTAGAGCTGCCAGCTGCTGTCAAATCAACTAATATTTACTTAGAACTTATGATTATTTAAAAAACCCATATCTTTCATGAATACATACTGAATTATTTATGGAATAAATGTTACTATATCTTGGATTTGTATTCAAAATAATACATTGAAGGTGCCATCATGAGAATGAGCATACATAAAAATGAAAAATGATTAGTCATGCATTTGTCACTGCTGAATATAAATATTGAATGGATACATATAGTCTACTGGTGTTGTGTTGTAGAATAAGTATTGGACTGCTAACTGGAAAGTCATCGGTTCAAACCCACCAGAAGCTCTTAGGAAACTCTATATGGGGTTGCTATGAGTTGGAACAGACTTGAATAGACTAGAATAAAAAATGACAGAAAAAATAGCAAACGATTTATTGAATAATACTTTGGGTCCTTTCTCAATTATTATGGTATGGAACTTTCATAGCAATGGTATTAATAATATGAATAACCCCTATTTACTGAACACTTGTTCTGTGCCTACCTTATTACTAAGTAAGCCCAGTTCTCACTTGTCAAGTATCTCATTATTCAACAATCATATTCTTGACAAAACTAAAAAAATAAACAAAAGCTATTTTGCACATTAATGACATACATTTGGCAATAACAAATGCCAGTGTACAAGGTGAGCGTAAACTGACTGTGATGGCGAAGTGTCAGCTTGGCTGAGCCATGATTCTCAATGGTTTGGCAGTTATGTAATAAAATAATTTGGCAATGATATAATGATGATGTTGGATGTTACGTATGCTATACTCTGGCAGTTATGTAATGATCTAGCCATCCTCCTTTTTGTCATCTCATAGTGTCATGCCCCATTTTTCGCTACTGCCAATTTTCACATAATGACCTGTCTTTGGAACCTAAGTCAGTAAGTGAGGAATGAATGTACTTTACTTAAATTATCTCATTTGATTTTCATAAGAATCCTCTGAATTATATATAATAAAATTATACACAGTTTAAGAAGTCTTGGTAGTTCAATGGTCAAGTACTAGGCTGTCACCTGAAAAATAAGAAGTTCAATCCCACCCAAAAACTCCATAAGAGAAAAAGATCTGGCAATCTCTTCCCATAAAAACTACAGAACCAAGAGGCGGGGCTTGATGGCAGTTAGGGGAGAGGTGCAGTGACATTTCCATTAGCAATACCACAGAATACCAGATGAAACGGGTTCAGGGCAGAGCTCTAGAACTCTGAACCATATAGGTAGGAATATTTCAAAAGTTCGAAGGCTTATAGCTAGTGGAATTTGAAGTGGAAGTAAGAAATCCCATATTTTAGAATCTGCTGGGCTCAGCAGGACCAGGTGGGAGAGCAAGCAGACATGCTGGTAATTAATGACCACAGGAACCTCAGAGCAAATGTGTCAATACTACCTGTTTGGTTTTGCTTTGTTCTGATTTTTTTTTTTTTTTTTGTATCTGTTCATTGCCTGTCTGTGCACCTCCATTCTGCTGACTAGAGGGGGTACCTGAATGAGTGGATACCCTCCACCCCCACCACTGGAGGGTTCTTCCACCATGCATGTGCACAGATCCTCTCGGCATTTAGAGGCACTCTCCTTTCTTACTAGTTGGTTCTGGGAGTTGGTTCCAGCTCACAGTGATCCTGCATGGGATTTCTGAGGCTGTGAATCTTTGCACAGGCAGGGGGCCTAGTCTTTCTCCTGCAGAGCAGCTGGTGGTTTCAAGCTGCTGGCCTTGGGCTTGGTGGCCCGATTTGTAACCACTACACTACAAACAAATAGCTTAAAACAGCCACAGCTTAAAATGGCACTGAACTGTTTATTAATAGGGAAAAGGCCAGAATGGGGTGAGGAGAGGGAGAGAGTTTAAAAACAAAACAGGCTGACAATAAAATCCTGAGGTACAGCATGACAACGAACAGTGGCATCTTGAAATTTATCAGATGACCTTGAGGCACAAAGCTGAAAGAGGACATTAAAGTCATACTCATATTAGGCTATAATTTTTTTTTTTTCTTTTTACTTTTTACTTCTTTTTTTTTTCTTTCTTTCTTCTCTCTCCCCTTTCCTTTTCCCATGATTATAGACTTCACTATCCTGTCTGTTTTTGGGGGAATTTTTTTTTATTCTATTTTTTTCTTTTTTCCCTTACTTTTTGCTGTTGCTATTTTTTTTTTTTCTTTTTTCTTTTGTTTTCTTCTTTAGTTCTACAGTGTTTTTGTTTTGTTCCCCCTTTTATCTCTAGGGGGCTTTGTCTCTCCCTATACTACTAAAGAAGAGACAGCAATTTCTGCCATATAGTTAAGATACAATCACACAACTATACAGTCCCATAATCCAGGCAAGAACCAATACCAACTGCCATACACCAGGGAAGCAGACAATACCTGCGAAAGTTACGTAGCAGCACCTCCCAGAACTAAACTGACAGATGGAAGAGAGTTGAGAACAGAGAAAAAATATAAAAACAAATTCAGAGAATCTGGGAGGTCAGTCTATGATCAAAACAATAAAAATGTTAAAGAAGGTAGACATGTTGGAACATAGATCCAGATGGTGAGAAGGTCAGGTAGATTACAGGATAAAATAGACTGCACTAAATAGAGGGGAAAAGATTATGGACTAAAAGGTAAGCTCAAAGAAAATTAACACTTCACAACATATCAAGAAAATGAAAATCCAAGAAGAACATGGAAACATTAAAACTATGAGGAAATTCACAAGAAAGAACGCAAAAAGCATGGACTCAGCACAAGAAGACAAGCAGAACAAAGAAAGCAGCAACACCACAAAAAAAACAAACATAATGGCAGCAATTAATCCATACCTATTGATATTTACACTGAATGTAAATGGATTAAATGCAACAGTTAAAAGACGGAAGTTGGCAGACTGGATAAGAAAACAAGATCCTTCAATATGCTGTCTTCAAGAGACACATCTCACATACAGAGATACAAACAGATTAACAGTAAAAGGATGGAAAAAAATATACCAAGCTAATTGCAATCAATAACGAACAGGAGTGGCAGTACTGATCTCTGATAAAATAAACTTCAAGGCAAAAACCAGCATAACAGATAAAGATGGACATTATCATATGATTAAAGGGACAAATGAACAAGATGACATAACCATAATAAATATCTATGCTTCCAATGAAAGAGCTCCAAAATATAGAAAGCAAACTCTAATAGATTTGAAGAAAGAAATAGATGAATCTACAATAATAGTGGGTGATTTTAATATAATGCTTTAAAAAAATGGATAGAACAACCAGAAAGAAACTTAACAAATACACAGAGCAACTAAACAACATAACCAGCCAAGTGGACCTCATAGATGTATACAGAGCATTAAACCCAACAACAGCACAATACATATTCTTTTACAGTACACATGGAACATTCTCCAGAATAGACCATGTGTTAGGCCACAAAGCAAACCTCCATAAATTTACAAATATCAAAATACTACAAAGCTTCTTCTCAGACCACAATGCTACCAAATTAGAAATCAACAATATAAAAACCAAGGAAATAAAGTCAAATACATGGAAACTGCTGGTAGCGTAGTGGTTATGAATCGGGCTGCAAACCTTAAGGTCAGCGGTTCGAAACTACCAGCTGCTCCACGGGAGAAAGATGAGGCTTTCTACTCCCGTAAAGATTTACACCCTTGGAAACCCCTGTACAGGGTTGCTATCGGTCGGGACCAACTCGACGGCACTTAACAACAAACAACAACAAAAAGCAACTGGGTAGTAGAAGAAATAAAAAGTGAACTCACAAAATTCCTAGAAACAAACAAGAATGAAAAGACAAAATACCAAAATTTTGGGGACACAGTGAAAGTGATTCTGAGAGGATAATATACTGCAATAAGCACATACATCCTAAAAGAGGATAGAACCAAAATTAGCACATTAATACAGCATCTACAACAATAAGAAACAGACCAACAGAGGGAACAGCCACCAAAAGAAAAGAAATAATAAAGATTAGAGCAGAAAAAATTGAGAGAGAAAACAGAAAAAGTATAGAAAGAATAAACAGAACAAGAAGCTGGTTCTTTGAAAGGATTAACAAAATTAACAGACCACTGGCAAACCTAACAAAAGAAAAGAGGGACAAGACACAAATAACCATGCATTAGAAACCACATGGGTAATGTCACAATGGAAGCTAACAAAATCAAAAGGATAATAACAGAATACTATGAAAAGTTGTACTCCAACAAATTTGAAAACTTAGAAGAGATGAATACATGTTTAGAAAAACATGACTTAACTAAACTCACACAGAGTGAAGTAGAAAACCTGAATAGACCCATAACAAAAGAAGAAATTGACCAGGTTATCAAAAACTCCAAACCAAAAGAAGTCCAGGCCCAGATGGCTTCACTGGTGAGTTCTAACAAACGTTCAGGGAAGAGCTGTCACCAATTCTACTCAAATTATTCCAGAAGTCAGAGGAGGATGGAAAACTTCCTAATACATTTTATGAAGCAAGCATAACCCTCATAGTAAAACCAAGGAAGGAAGTCATTAAGAAGGAAAATTATAGACCAATATCCCTCATGAACATAGAAGCAAAAATTCTCAACAAAATCCTAGCCAATAGAAGCCAACAACACATCAAAAAGATAACATATCACAATCAAGTGGGATTCATATCAGGGATGCAAGGATGGTTCAAATCAGAAAAACAATCAATGTAATCCACCATATAAATAAGAAAAAAGAAAAGAACCAAATGACCATATCGATGGATGCAAAAAAGGCATTTGACAAAAACCAACATCCATTCCTGATAAAAACTCTCAACCAAGTAAGAATTGAAGGGAAATATCTCAACATTATTAAGAGCATATATACAAAACCAACAGCCTACATTACTCTCAATGGAGAGAAACTAAAAGCATTCCCTCTGCTAACAGGAACCAGACAAGTATGCCCTTTGTCACCACTCCTATTCAACATTGTGCTGGCACTCTTAGCAAAAGCTATACTGCAAGACAGGGAAATTAAAGTCATCAAATTGGCAAAGAGGAAGTAAAACTCTCTCTATTTGCAGATGATAAGATTTTATGCATAGAAAACCCCAAAGACTCAGTAAATAAGCTACTAAACTTCACTGGATGATTCAGCAAAGTGGCAGGATATAAGATCAACATACAAAAATCAGTTGGATTCCTCTGTACCAACAATGACAGTGCTGAAAAGGACATGAGGAAAGCAATACCATTTATAATACCCACCGAAAGAATGAAATATCTGGGAATATATGTAACCCAAAAAGCAAAGGACCTATACAAAGAAAATTACAAAACAGAAGAGACATATATAAATGGAAGAATGTACCATGCTCCTGGATAGGAAGACTTAACATTGTGAAAATGTCAATACTGCCAAAAGCAATCTACACATAGAGTGCAATCCCAATCCATATTCCACTAATATTCTTCAAAGAGATGGAAAAAAAGCAATTAAAAACTTTATATGGAAAGGAAAGAGACCCAAGATAAGCAGAGCACTGCTTAAGAAGAATTAGGTTGGAAATCTCTCACTCCCCAATTTCAAAATTTATTACACGGCAACAGTGGTCAAAACAGCTTGGCACTGGTACAATGAACGATACATCGATCAATGGAACAGAATTGAGAATCCAGAAATTAAGCCATCCACATACAGCCAACTGAGTTTTGACAAAGTGCCTAAATATATCACATGGGAAGATGATGGTCTCTTCAACAGATAGTGCTGGCAGAACTGGAAAGTGATATGCAAAAGATTGAAACAAGACCTTTACATCACACCTTACACAAAAAAACAACTCAGCATGGATTAAAGACCTAAATGTGAATCCCAAAATTATGAAGACCATCAATGAAAAAATAGGGACAAATGTGAGGGCACTAACTCAGGGAATACACAGACTACCAAACACTTTGAAAACTACACAAATAAAAGTTGACAAAATAGATGAGTGGGCCATGCTAAAAACTTAAAATTTATGTGTATCAAAAGACTTTACCAAAGAGTAAAAAGGGAAACCACAGAATAGGAAAATATCTTTTGCAACAACACATCAGACAAGAAACTCATTTCTAAAATATATAGGAAACTACAACACCTCTACAAGGAAAAAGACAACCCAACTAAAAAATAGGCACAAGGCAAGAACAGACACTTCACCAATGAGGAGATCCAGACAGCCTACAAACATATGAAGAAATGTTCATGATCACTAGCCATTACAGAGATACAAATCAAAACAACAATGAGATATCATCTCACACCAGCAATAAAAGCAAAGATCAAAAAAGTAGAGGACAATAAATGCTGGTGAGGATGTGGAGAGACTGGAATGCTCCTGCATTGCTGGTGAGATTGAAA
This sequence comes from Chrysochloris asiatica, assembly GCF_000296735.1. NCBI lineage: Eukaryota > Metazoa > Chordata > Mammalia > Afrosoricida > Chrysochloridae > Chrysochloris > Chrysochloris asiatica. The sequence goes on from NW_006408544.1 coordinate 12,847,189, forward strand.
AATGGTCCAACCACTCTGGAAAGCAATATGGTGCTTCCTCATAAGTTTGGAAACAGAAATACATTATGATCCAGCAATTCCTCTACTTGCTATTTATCCACAAGAAATACGAACTATAACACGAGTAGAAATATGCACACCAATATTCATAGCAGCATTATTTACAATAGCAAAAAGATGGAGACAGTCTAACTGAAGAATGGATAAACAAACTGTGGTACATACACACATGGAATATTATGCTACCCTGAAGAACAACAAGGAAGCTGTAAGCTACCACATAACATGGATGAACCCTGAGGACATTATGCTGAGTGAAATTAGTCAGTCACAAAAGGAGAAATACTGCACAGGACCACTATTATAAAAGACTAAGAAAAAGAACCTATACTAAAGTGGGGGGAGGGAGGCTTTGCTGGTTGATGGGATGCTGTGGTCGGGTTAGGGAAGGGAGGGGCAGGTGGAGCACAGGTTATGGAATAGACACAGTATAGTTTGGGTGCTGGGGAGGGGAGCAATTCACAAAAAGGGGAGGGGAATGGAAGAACAAGGCCGATGGGAAAAATTTTAGACAGGTTTGAATGGGTTAAGTGGGACAGAGGTAAAAAACAAGGCTCTGGGATACAGGTAAAACAACAAGGCTCTGGGATACAGGGATTGTGACATGGTTGGAATGGGCAAAGGGGGGGAAATACTGTTAAGATGCTTGCCTGTCTTTTGAATCTTGGTTTCCCCTGCATACCATTATAAAACAGACACTAGAGGGGGAGAGAAAGAAATAGCCAGAAATATCACCATGGAAAGCTATAAGTCTGTCTTCTGCCTGTACTTGATTGGAATAACTAAAATGGGGATACAACATGCCCTGTGAAGGAGGCTTCCATAGAAGTCTCTGCATTGCATAAGACCATAGGTGAAATTTGAACCCTATCCAAAATATTCTGAGGTGGGAAATTCCCACTTGAAAGGACAAGCAAATCAGTCTGCAGCGGCTAGAATAACAGAAGATACTTCTTGAAAAAAAGACTGACAGGAAAAATACAAAATAATAATGGCAGTCCGACTGATTACTACAAGAACAAGCAAGTTGCTCGCCCAGGAGACATCAAGGCAAGTGGTTGAATACCCTCAGGGAAAACCCCTGCCAAGACTAAGACTAAGTGGAAATACACGAGCAGACATGTGCTCTGATTAGTAGCCAAGTGGGTCACCGATAACGGGAAATGAGAGAAAAACAACAATGAAGCTGCGAGCTAAGCCCTACAATGTTCAATAGATCCCTGTGAACCTGCGTGGAGACTTGGTTGGCCAGCAGTATGGCAAGACCGGGGGACTCTTGGACCCAGAGTCAGTGACATAGCCCCAGAGGACTAGAGTGGAGAGTAAAGCATCCAGCAGATAAGAAGAGAGGGCATGTGCACAAGAACACTCAAACTTGCAGATAATACCCACTTGACCTGGCTTCACCGGCTGAATGAACAGAGCTCAACTAGAAGAAGAAAGAAAAGGAAAAAAAGAGTAATGTGATACAATTTGATGAACCTGACCTACACCTATGGATGTAGTCGCTCAAAAGAGGGAACAAATCCTTATAGCAAGGATCAT